>NC_090299.1:1586666-2300833 GCF_039906515.1 Pseudorca crassidens | reverse complement strand
AAATATCGCACAGCAGTTTTTATCCGGTGAATCTATCTATGAAGGGACAGCCCCCCAGTCCTGAGGCAGCAGCCCCCCGCCGGAACCTGGCTGTCCCGCCACCCTCCCGGCGGCCCAGGACAGGAGGCACAGCCAGACCCTCCGCCCACCTGGTTGCCTGGTCCCCGCCTCCTCGCTCACCCAAGGCCGGCACCGGCGGAGAACCACTCTCCTCTCCAAGAAGTGGGTCTTTTCTCAGGCCTCCTACAGAACATCCCGCCACGTACAAATCTGGTCATTCGCTACAGGAGTCAAGAGGAGGAAGCCACAGGGTGTGCACTGCCCTTACTGTCTTTTTCGGGGGGCAGACGGGAACCTTTCTGTGCTCGGCGTCTCTCTCAGTCACTCTCAGGGAGACAGAAATCTGCAAGCGCACAGAGTCCCAGTACCCGCCTCAGCCTGCACACGGGCTCAGCCTGCACACGGGCGGGCAGCGGGCAGAGCCCTCAGAAATCAACGCAGGACGCGTGGCCAGAGCAGGCCACGTGGCAGGAGGCGCATCCCCTGCCCATGATCCCACAGGGCTCCTCACCTTCCAGGTCCAGGCAGGGTGTGGTGGGCTGCATGGTGGCCCCAAGGACATCAGGTCCTAATGCCCAGAACCTGCAAGTGTGACCTTATTTGGAAAAAGGGTCTTTGCAGATGGGCTTGTGTGAAGAATTCTCAGATGAGGAGACAGTGCTGGGTTACCCAGGGGGCCCTAAATGCCATCACAAGTGTCCTATAAGAGGGAGGCAGAGGGAAGCTGAGACACAGGGGAGGCCACGTGAAGACGGAGGCAGAGACAGGAGCATAGGGGCCTCGAGCAGCCACCAGGAGCCGGAAGAGGTGGGAAGGATCTCCCGACAACGGAGGCCCCCAGGGGGAGCCCAGCCGGGCCCTGCCCACACCTTGATGCGGACATCCGCCTCCAGAACAGCGAGAATAAATCCCCGCTGGTTTAAGCCCCCCAGTTGGCAGTGCTTTGTTCCACGGCCCCAGGAAACTCACACAAGGTGGGCCCAGGAGCCCCCCAGCCCGGGCCCGGCCGCCCCACCCTCGCGGTGCAGAGTGGACTGGCTGTGAAACGCTAGGTGCACGCTCCTGGCCGGGCTCCAGGCCACTAGGGATGGGGCTCTGGGGAGCGGGCGGTCTGGGCACCTCACGCTGCCCAAATGCCTCCAGGTAAAGTGTGTCCCAGGCCAGGCTCCTCGGGACTGCACTCACGAGCCGCAGAGCCACAGGCTGGCCCGCAGTAGGGGCTGGACGCGGAGGTGCCCACCGGCGCACGTCCACTCACAGCAGCCACGCTAACAGCACCAGGAACATCCTGCGGGCCACACAGTCCCCAGCACTTCACACTCGTTATTCTAGCTCATCCTCACAACAGCCTTATCATTAACCCTATGTTACAGACAGAAACTGGCACAGAAAAGCAGTCTGCCGAGGTCGAGCTAGACACCGGGGTGGGGTGAAGAGCAGGTACCAGAGCCCTGCGTCGAGGGAACCCGCACCAGCAGGACCGCCCCTCGACCAGAGGTCAGCGGACAAAACCCTCATCCTCACCCCTCGGTGGCTCACGTCGGACGGACGCAGCGAGGGGTGCACACCGGCCAACACGCTCCCCACACTGCTTTGTGTGTCTAAGAAGGCATCCTAGAAGCGCCGCCCTGGACTTCATCTCATCCAGGACTTGGTAAGGAAGAGCTTTCTCCTAGGCTGGAGTGGCTCACTCCCCAATTACTTGATTCTCTAGACGAGAAACAAGTAAACCCCAAAGGTCAACGCCTGGCTACTAACCAAAGTGCCAGGAGGTCCGTCAGTGAAGTGAAAGCCTCATGCATCCGCCTGTGCTGCTGAACCAAGTTCCGACCAGGTCCAAAATATAAAACCAGCTCTTTGAAGAGCTACGAAAGCAGGCAGAAACCGGAGGGGAGTTATCCTCTGTAAGAAGAGGGTTGCACTGGGTAAGGTGTGTGTTTGTACACGTCTGGAGCTCAGGTGGAAGCTGCAATCCTCCAGCTTCTAGTCACAGGATGGAGTCTGGGCATGGCAGGTGGCTGTAAAGTGAGGGGAACATCTCAGTGTCTCAGACAGGAGGTAGCTGGGGAGAGAGGAAGCCCTGAAATCTGCCGGTAAACTCTGCCCAGGCCCTCGGCCAGCCCCCGAGCAGCCTGTGCACACAGAGCCTCCCAGGAGGAAGCCAGAGTCCAGGCACAGCAGCAGACGTGATGCAGAGAGGTCAGTGTGAGTCCCGACGAGTCAACACTCTTCAGAGAAAACAACCGCTAGTGGAGCACAGTCAAATGTTACTAGATGTTCACAGAAACAGGAAGGTGCGGCCCACAGTCAAGAGACACAGAAGCCAGTGGGAACTGATCCTGAGGTAACCTAGGAGTTGAAATTAGCAGATCAGAACTTTAAGGCAGCTAATATAGTGTGCTCAAGGATTTAATGGAAGATACAGTCAAACAAACAGGTGGCCTATCTCAGCAGAGAAATGGAAACTATAGGAAAGAAGCCAGTGGAAACTCTAGAAATAAAAACTACAGTAATTGAAATTCTTAAACTCATCAAATGAAATGGACTTAATTTAGACTGGAGATGGAAGAAAAGGAGATGAGAAAGAGAAAAAAAATTTTAAATGAGAACAGGGCCTAAATGCCCTGTGGGACAATAACAAACACCAACCGCACATGTAATAGGAGCACCAGAGGGAGAGGAGAACAAACGGGGCGGAAAAAATGTCTGCACAATGACCACATGTTCCCCAAATTTGGTAAAAAAACTATCAATTTATTTATCCAAGAAGCGCCACAAACCCTGAGCAGGATAAATACAAAGAAAACCCTCATACGCACATCACAGTCCAAGTGCTGGAAGTCAAAGGCGAAGACGCCACGTGACACACGGGGACAAGGCGGCGATGGCGAGGCTGACATCTACACAACGGCAGCCGGAAGACAAAGCGAACCAGAGGGCTGGGAAGGAGAAACCGGAATTCTACAGCCAGCACAAAGATCCCTTAAAACTGAAGGGAAATGAAGACAGTTCAGATAAACCAAAATTGGGAGAATCTGTCACCAACAGGCAAGAAATGCTAAAGGAGGTGTTTCAAGCTGAAGAGAAAGGACACCAGATGGAAACTCAAATCTACGAGAGGGAACGAAGCAAACAGAAATGGTGAATATGCAGGTAAATGTCGTGACATATTATTTTCCTTCTCTTAATTTCTTTAAAATATGTATGACTTTTTAAAGCAAAAATTATAACAGTGTGTTGTATGGTTTATAACATATGTAGATACAAGACGAATGACAGCAAATAGCTCAAAGGGGGGATAAATGGAACTTTTATTACTATTATAAAATTCTTAACACTTTTTCTAAAGTGTTACACAATTAACTCTAAACAGGCTGCAGTAAGTTAGTATACATATTTTAGACTACTAAAAAATAATGCAAAGAGGTACAGCCAAAAAGCCAAGCCAGGAATTAAGATGGAATACTAGAAAATAGGTGTGTATATTTACTACAGATAAATACACATCTGGTACATGCAATACATAGATACAAACATGTACACACCTTTGTGTATGTACACACATATATGCATACATTCAATTAACCCAAAACAAGACAGGAAAGGAAAAACAGCAACACCACCAAAAACTAGGACAAACAGAAGACAAGTGGAGACACAAATCAGCCCTATTAATAGGCACGTGGAACGGAAATGAAAAGCTACGACAAAAGAGGAGTGAGGAGCGGGTGGAGTCAAGCGGAGTCTAGCAGGCCCGGACGTCCACAGTCGTCACAGGTGAGTGACAGTACCTGGGCGTTCACTATATTCTTCTGTTTACTCTGTATCTATTCAAATAATTTCTATAATGAACACTTTCTAAAAATTGGTATTAAGAGTGTTCCAAATATTATTTATGCCCCTTCCCCCAAAAAACTGCTTTGGAAAAGTTTGTGTTTATTATTTATTTATTAGCTAATAAAAACTTTCAATTTGGGGGAAGTTAAAACACTAGAAATGGAAAAGGAAAACAACACTCACATTCAAAAGCAGAAAGTATGAAATGGGCTTCATGAGAAGCTAACTTTGAATGTCAGCATACAAACAGGCTGAGAGTAAACGGATGGAAAAGCCATAAGGTGCAGACAGTAAACGTGAGACAGCTAGGGGTGCGCATCAGTGTCAGGTAAATGGGCTTCAAAACAAAAGCTCTGCTCATCAGGAAAACAAATCGTCCCTAAAGTGTACAAGCCTAATAACAGGGCTTCAGATACAGAAAGCAAAACCTGAAAGAACTCAAGGCAGGAATACACAATCCACAGTCAACGTTGGAGATTTTAACACTTTTCTCAACAATTATTACAATGACCAGAATCCCTACCCTCCCCCCAAAAAATCAGTAATATAGGAGATCTGAACACCATACAGTGTTTCCTCCATGTGCCAGGCACAATTTTAGGTGTTTGAATTCGGCCATGAATAATACTGAGGAAAAAAAAAAAATCCTTGCTCTCAAGGGACTTCCCTGGTGGCGCAGTGGTTAAGAATCCACCTGCCAACGCAGGGGACAGGGGTTCGAGCCCTGGTCTGGGAAGATCCCACATGCCGCAGAGCAACTAAGCCCATGCACCACGACTAATGAGCCTGCGCTCTAGAGCCCGTGAACCACAGCTACTGAAGCCCGCGTGCCTAGAGCCCGTGCTCCGCAACAAGAGAAGCCACCACAATGAAAACCCCGTGCACCACAACGAAGAGTAGCCCCCGCTCACTGCAACTAAAGAAAGCCAGCGCGTAGCAACAAAGACCCAACATGGCCCAAAATAAATAAATTTATTTAAAAAAAAAAATTCTTGTTCTCATGAATGATATAGTCTAGTAAAAAATAGGGGGGAAAAAAGAAAGATAAGAAGACAGAATAGGGCTTCCCTGGTGGCGCAGTGGTTGAGAATCTGCCTGCTAATGCAGGCGACACGGGTTTGAGCCCCAGTCTGGGAGGATCCCACATGCCGCGGAGCAACTAGGCCTGTGAGCCACCACTACTGAGCCTGCGCATCTGGAGCCTGTGCTCCGGAACAAGAGAGACCGCGATAGTGAGAGGCCCGTGCACCGTGATGAAGAGTGGCCCCCACTTGCCACAACTAGAGAAAGCCCTCGCAAAGAAACGAAGACCCAACACAGCCAAAAGTAAATAAATAAATAAATAAAATTTTTTTTAAAAAAGTAACTGTACCATTAAAAAAAAAGACAATAAAAACTCAAAGTATCCTTAATTATTACCTTCTAAGAGATAAATAGAAAAGGAAAACTGAAATAAAAAAGAACTATTGAACAATAAAAGGGATAACAGAAATAAAACAATTAACAGAAGAGTCAGAAGACAATGCAAAGCAATCTCCCAAGAGCAGACCAAACATCAAAGAGATCAATAAGAGGAGAAGGAAGATCAGGGATTAGAAGGTCAGCCCAGGAGTTCTAGCCTCCAAATAAAAGGGGTTCCAGAGAGACACAAGAATGAAGGAAAGGAAACTAAGAATAACACAAAACATCAGGCCTAGGCTGAAGGGGGCCACCTGGCCCAGGACAGTGATGAGAACGTACGTCATCAACTGATAGATCAGAACATGGGGAACAAGAGAAGGTCCTGTGGGGCCAGATCACACACAGAGACCTGAAGTCACCATGGCATCAGCTTCCACCAGTGCCGGAAACTACACACAATGAAGCAACATCTCCAAAATTCTGAGAAAACACTTTTCAGTAGAATTCTATACCCAGCTAAACTAAAAGTTAACTGAATAGTGAAACAAAGATACTTTCAGAATCAGGGGCAAAAGAAAAATCTAGCTAATGTTTCTTAGTTATCATGAATATGCACTCAACAGAACAAGGAGTGAGCCCAGACAGAGAATAGAGGTCCCGAGCGTAGGGACACGGGGGCGCAGGCGTGCAGGTCCCATGGGGACCAGGACAGAGTGGGGCAGGAAGCAGGAAGCCAGGAGCGAAGTCCTCAACAAGGGCCACCACAAGAGGGGTGTGGCAGGGCACGTGCTGGGGTGAGGAGAGAGAGGTTGACAGGAGAGCGACAGGGTTGAGCGAGAAAGGAGTTGTGCTCGGGTACCGTGTGGTTCAGTAACAAACATGTGAGCAGCGGACACTAGTCTAACCAAAAGAAGGTGATGTGATGAAGTTGGGAAATGGAGGGAGAGGAAGCAGTGGTGCAGCGGAGGGGAGAGCCAGCCCTCCCTCGCACCTTCGAGGGAAATCAAATACACACATTTTAAGACTAGCAGCTTAAATGGGCAGTAAATGCCTGAGAAAATAGGATGCCTGAGATGACTGCCCCTTGGAGATGGGGACAAGCAGGACAGGAGAGTGCCTGCTGTCTGATTCTTTAATCAGTAGGCTTAGCTCTTCATCTGGTGTCCTAAAAGGATGGCCACTGTCAAGGGACAAAAATGGTGCCGCATGGTGTGTGTAAAAAAAAAACCAAGGAAGGAGACACATCGGGATATCACCTGATTACAGGGTTGGGGACGGGTTGGGGACAGTAAGGCCACAGGAAAAGAGAGCAAAGAAAGCAGAAAGGACAAACTAGGCATTTTACTTGCCTGGAGTACATGATCTCGGGGATGAATCTGGTGAACCCCCAAAAACCGCAGGTAAACTTGCGTCTGTATTAAAATTGCACGTGCACGTGGGTTAAGTGTACTTCTGAGGACTGACTACAGCTCTTGTCAGATGGCCAAAGGAGCTGGTAACCACCACCCCCAAAAGTAAAAACAAGTGATCTGCCAGACTTGAACCCCAAGCAAAGCTCATCTTCTCTCCCGGGACAGCCGCGGCCTCTCCTCCGGCGCACAGCAGGGGGCACCGCGAGGCCCTTCTGGACGCAGGAGCGGCAGCGCCCAGTCGGGGAAGGTGTACGAGATGGCTGCTCCCCAGCCCAGGATGGGAAAGACCACAGTCCTTCCAAAAGTAGTCAGGGTGGTCCGCAACGACATCGGGTCCGAGCCCCTGGAACTGTGAATGTCACCTCATAAGCAACAGGGACTTGGCAGGTGGGATTACTTTAAAGAGCCCTTGCTGGGAAAGGACCCTGGGTTCCACACGCAGGTGTGACCACAGGTGTCCTCACGGGAGGGAGGCAGAGGGAGGTGTGAAGACAGGACACAAGGACGGAAGCAGGGGCGCCAGGGCAGTGTGACACGGGGCCCAGGGCCGAGGCATGTAGGACAGCCTCCAGAACTGCGAGGGGTACATTTCTGCCCTTTAAGCCACTAAGCTGGTGGTACTTTGTTACAGCGGTCATGGGAAACGCACACGCGTGCTAACTAGAAAGTAAAAGGTCTATGGGAGCTCCACCAAAGACACTGTACGGCGCCCTGGCTTCGCTGTGTTTTGTGCACTTGCTACACAGCATGTGTTAAGTCTTCACTAACACACTCTTTTCTCCTTCATCCTGACCCTTTTGCTTGGCCCGTTTCAGACAAAGACAAGTGTCAAAAGACAATATAATCAGAACGCGAACGTGCTATCACCTCTGCTGTGGGAGATGCGGGCGGGCGGCACGGGCCACTCCTTCCACTGGGCAGCCAGCCTTGACCGCCCTCACCTCCCCCGCCTCCCGGCCGGCCGGCCCCTCCGCCAGGGCCACACTGGTCCCGGCCTCCCAGCCCGCAGCTGTCCTCTGCCTGGCCACTGGCCCCTTCCTCTCAGATGCCCTCCTTCTAGAACGAGGGGGAAGAAGGGCTGCCCTTGACCCTGGGGCGCAGCAGTGTCCAGGCCCCCTCCTCTCGGCTGCGCAGGCCCACTCAGTGCCCGCCTCTCACCTCCTGACCCTGCGCAGGACACTGCCACCCAGCACCCGCCCACAGGTCAGCTCCACACGTCCGTCCAGCCCAGGTCCTCCTCTGCCCATCCCAGCCCACAGGCAGTCACCCAGCACCTTGGCTGTGGGCGCCTCAGCGATGGGCTGTCCCCATCTGAGCATCCCTGAAGCCCAGGTCCTGTGCCGGCCACCTCGTGCCCGTTATCTCTAGGCCTCAAGACCACTGGGTCGGAAGGCGTTCTGATGAAACCTCACGCTGTGACCACTATGTTTCTAAAGTAAAACTTTAAACATATTCTCTCTACTCACCGCCCTCTCCCCACTGCCTACTTGGGCTCCTGTCTCAGACCTGGGTGCTGGGGGGGTCTCTGGGGAAGCGGCGCCTTGCCCGCAGGCCTCACTGTCCCGCTGCAGGTCCCCCGGCCTCACAAGGGCCCTTCCCATCACAGCACGTGAAAGTACCGGACACTGACCACGCAGATCCACTCACAACCCTGAGCAGCCTCACAGGCAGGTCCCGTTACACACCCAACCCAGCAATGGGGAAACTAAGGCACAGAGAGGGGGGTCGCCTGCCCAAGGGCTCTGTCTACATCCACAACTCTGGGCCGCTCTGTCTACACTCACAACTCTGGGATGCTGTCTACACCCAAAACTCTGGACTACTGTCTACACCCAAAACTCTGAGCTGCTCTCTGTCTACACCCACAACTCGGGACCACTCTGTCTACACCCACAACTCTGGGCTGCTCTCTGTCTACACCCACAACTCTGGACCCCTCTGTCTACACCCACAACTCTGGGCCGCTCTGTCTACACCCGCAACTCGGGACCCCTCTGTCTACACCCGCAACTCTGGACCCCTCTGTCTACACCCGCAACTCTGGACCCCTCTGTCTACACCCGCAACTCGGGACCCCTCTGTCTACACCCGCAACTCTGGACCCCTCTGTCTACACCCACAACTCTGGGCTGCTCTGTCTACACCCACAACTCTGGACCCCTCTGTCTACACCCGCAACTCTGGACCCCTCTGTCTACACTCACAACTCTGGGATGCTCTCTGTCTACACCCACAACTCGGGACCCCTCTGTCTACACCCACAACTCGGGACCCCTCTGTCTACACCCGCAACTCTGGACCCCTCTGTCTCCACCCGCAACTCTGGGCCTCCCAGTCTCACCCCTCCACCCCTGAGCTGCAGCACCGAGCCTGCACCGGGAAGCCGGCACGGCAATGCACTGCGCTGCTGCAGTGGATTTCCAGAGTTGGGGTCTCTGGAGGCGGCCTCTGGCCAAACAATGCGGCCGCCCGTGAGATCGGACAGGAAACTCGGGAGCCGTGCGGACTCGGCCCGGGGCGCGCGGGCTCGGCCGCCGTCCGAGCGAACGCGGTGGGCACTGCAGGCCCGCGGCTCAGGCCGGCCCCGACCCCCGGCCCTCCTGTCCCGCCAAGGGCCGGCCCCGCGGCGGCCCCACAACCCGGCCGGAGTCGGGCCCGGGAACAAAAGGAGGGCGGCGGCGGCCGGGCGGCCCCGACCCTGAGGAGCCGGCCGCCCCCAGCACCCTCCGCTCCGCTGGGCGGGGCGGACCGCGGAGGGCGCGAGCGCGCGCCCAGAGAAGAAAGAAAGCGGAGGCGGGGCGGCCAGCGCCCGGCCCGCAACCTACCGGCCGCTCGCTCTCCGGCCGCGATCCGCTCCGCCCGCGCGCCCAACGGTCGCCTCCGCTGTCTCCCAGGGCCGAGGGGCGGGGCCGGGAGAGGGCGGGGCCGCAGAGAGGGGCGGGGTCGATGGGGGCGAAACCAGCGCGTGGGCGGGGCCTAAGGGGTTGTTCGGGGGCGGGGCCAATGCGGGCGGGGCCGTGGACGGGTAGGTATCTCTCGGGGGCGGGGCCCTCTGTGGCGGGACCGGTAAGGGGGCGGGGCCTGGTAGGGGAGGGGCTGATGGGGCGGGGTCGAGGGAGGAATGGGACCTCCTGGGGGCGGGGCCGTGGGAGGAGCGGGACCTCCAGGAGGGAGGTGGAGCGGGATCGTGGCCTCCAAGGTCGTGGGAGGCTCTCAGCACGGGGCCGGAGTGCTTGGTCTATGGAGCTGGGACGGGGAGTCCAGTGGACGGGATGTGGGGCGGCGCTTCCACGGGACAAGGGAAGAAGGAGACGAGAGACGGATCTTGAGGGGGCGGATCTTGAAGGGCGGGGACCTCCGGACAGAGGCGGGACTTCCGCTACCCGGGAGACGTGGCGGGTCCTGCTCTGGCTGTGGACGTCCTGCGCCGTCGGCCCGTATCCCCTCCCGCACCGGGTTCTCTCCCGCGCCCACCCCGCCCCCCCGGTCCCAGGAGGTGCGTTGAGACTTCCTCCGCGCCCCGCGTCTCGAGGACCCCGCCCCCTCCTCTCGACTGCCTTCCGCGACCTTGATGATCATCAGACCGCATTCCACCAAGAAATCGCTTTATTTTTGCGGAAGGGAGTGTGGTGTCCCCCGCGGATCACAGCCTCCCCCTAGTCCCCCAACAGGGAGCAGAGGCCAGGCAGGCCAGGCAGGTGCCCAGCACGACCCAGGCTGCCTGGTGGTCCCCAGGGCGCCTGCTCCCCTCCCACCTGTCCAGACCCTGGGCCTTGTGCCCGGGGAGGCCGTCCAGGGCTGGCTCTCCTCCCCTCCAGCTGTCTTCTTCCTCAGCGGTCCCTACTCGGGAAGTCCCATTCCCGTTAGTCATAGTGACCGGCCAGAGTATTTTCAGGAAACAGTCTGCTGGGCATTTATTGTACAAGCTAAGTGTGGGGAAAATCAAGCCCAGGGCTCCTGACTAGTCAGGCCTTGACTTTCAGTTATGCAGCCGGCACCCAAACCTGGCTGGAGCCTGCTGGGTTGTATATTAAATTGTATATTGTTGTATATTAAATCACCAGCCATCACACTTCCAGCCCCTCGGCTGACTGTGAAAAATCAGAAAATCTTCAGTTATGTTTCATATTCCCTTCAGTGCTCCCAAAAGGGCAGCGGAGGACAAATTTCTCACTACCTGACATGTTGTCAGGATGCATCTTCCCCTTATGTTTGCAAATGAAATAGCTCGATAGCATCTGGGGATGCGGACCTGTGTTGGCAGAAGTGTGCTGGCCATCAGAAGGGCTGCCGTGCTCTGCTGAGGGCAGGTAGTGGGGAGCTCTCGGGCATTGGGGCCAACGGTCTCTACAACAGCACAGCTACGGACTGTGTCCCCCCAACAACTTCACATGTTGAAACCTATTCCCCAATGTGATGGTATTTGGAGGTGATGAGGTCATAAGAGTGGAGACCCATGAACGTGATTAGTGCTCTTGTAAGAGAGACCCCAGAGAGCTCCCTCACCTGATGGGCCATGTGAGAACACAGACCAAAGACACCCGTCTGTGAACAAGGAAGCAAGTCCTCACCAGACACTGAATTTGCCCACACCTGAATCTTGGACTGCTAGCCTCCAACGTGCAAGAAATAAATTTCTGTTGTTTCTGAGCCACCAGTCTGTAGTATTATTGGCGTAGCAGTTAACAGGGCGGACGTAGGGTCTTCCATGTGGGGTTTAGATTCGCTCGGCCCTACCTGTGCTCTGAGCCAGCAGAGAGCGCTGGACGCCTCTTATCTTGTCAGCTCAGGTTGCTATGACAGATACCATGGACTGGGGGACGTAGACGGCAAATGTTTATTTCTCACAGTTCTGGAGCCTGGCATTCCGAGATCAAGGTGCGGACAGATCCCTGGTCTGGTGAGCACCCTCTTCCTAGTTTGCAGATGGCTGTCTTCTCAGATGGCAGAGAGCAGACAGAGAGGACAAAAGCTCACTCATGTCTCTTCCTATAAAGGCATTAATCCCATCACAGGCACTCCACCCTCATGGCCTGATCACTTCCCTAAGGCCTACCTCCTAACACCATCACCTGGAGGGTAAGGGCTTTAACACATGAACAGTGGGGGACAGCCCAGAGCGGCACTGCTGCAGCCTCCTCTACCTGCATTGGCCAAGCCGGCCTTGCAGAAGGTCTGGGGAGGGTGAACCATACAGCTCTGCTGCATGGACCCCACATCCAGACTCAGAGGAAGCCCCCACCCTGGGGAGTGGGCCCCCTCCAGCCTCCCAAGGGCCAACAGCTGGGCAATAAGAGAACTGAGAAAGAAGGGTCCGGGTTTCACCCGGGGTCAGCTTGCTCCAAGTGGAGCTGTTCACAGGGCAGCCCAGAGACGACCTGCATCACTGAGCAGAAGGCCAGGAGCTGCACCAGCTGTAGGGGCAGTCCCGCATGCCTCCCTCCACCCGTCCCTGCAGGCTCTATGCTCTGGGGAGCCCCGGCCGAGGCCGGCAGATCCAGTATAACCCTTCCAGAAGGCAGACCATCAGGAAAGGATTTTGGAACTGGATTCCCAACCTGTGCGAAGACAGCGTGGACCCTGCTGCTGGTGATGAGTAGCATGACAGCAGGAAGCGATTCCACGGTGACCACTCACACCCTCATTCATGGTCACTGGGCTGAGATGCAGGCCGAGGCGTGTTGGGACATGTGAAAACTAACAAAGGGAAACCTCATTTAAAATAGCGTTGGGACTTCCCTGGTGGCCCAGTGGTTAAGAATCCGCCTGCCAATGCAGGGGACACGGGTTCGATCCCTGGTCCAGGAAGATCCCACATGCCGTGGGGAGCAGCTAAGCCTGTGCGCCACAACAAGAGAAGCCACCGCAGTGAGAAGCCCGCACATCGCAACGAAGAGTAGCCCCCACTCGCCGCAACTAGAGGAAGCCTGCACACAGCAAACAAAGACCGATGCAGTCAAAAATAAATTTTAAAAAAATTAACAACAACAAAAAACAGAGTTGGGGGGAATTCCCCAGCAGTTCACTGCCGAGGGCACGGGTTCAATCCCTGGTCGGAGAACTAAGATCCCATACGCCCCATGGTGTGGCCAAAAAAACCAAAAACACAAAACAACAACAACAAAAAAAACCAGACACACAGAAACAAAATAAAAAATAAAATAAAACAGAGTTGGGAAGCCTTGAAGGGGACTTCTCATGCAGTTGGGAGACTACAGGCCCCATACAGGAAGAGAATACTTTGCGTCTCCAACAGGAAGGTCACTACTTCCCCAGCAAGAGGAAGTTTTTCTCTTCACCCGGCAATAGCCCAGCCAATGAGAAGCCTCCACTGCTCAGCCAATGAGAAACCATCACCACCCTTAACCGCGGCTTTCCTATAATGGACTTTCAAAGCTGCCCCTCCCACCTTCCTCCCTTTTACTCTATAAAGTTCCTCTCCTTGGTTTACTAGACTTGCTCATGGTTTTGCCATAGCTTGCACGTCCCGAACTGCAATTCCTCCGCTGTTCATGAATGAACTTGTCTTGCTGGTAAAATAACTGACTGGGTATTTTATTTTCAAGGTTGGCAGAGGTAAGTGACTCTGCCCCGTCGACACCTGCCGGCTGCATTCCCAGTCTATATTATTAACCCCTTTGTCTCCACAAGGAGCCCTATGCGGGGTGATAAAGCATATGGTCACTTAGCCTAGGGAATGTTCTCTGGAGAGCACAGCACATCCAGGGGCTTGGCAGTAGCTGCCTTGCAGGTTGAGGCTGACAGTGGAGGTGCTGCCATGGCTGGTCCCTCATGTCACAGCTCGGAAAGGTGGTGGAGCCACTGGAGTGGGCAGCCTGGCGGGGCCTGACCCTTGGGGGTCTGTGGTGATGGTGTTCTTGGGGCAAGAAAGATGGGCGGGTCACTGGGTGCTGGTCATTTTCCACAATTAAAGGAAAGGAGGGCTGGTGAGCAGGAGGCTGCAGCAGCGGCCCCGATGGAGAGCCGCAGCCCCTCCTCCGCCTCTAGATCTCAGTTCAGGGGCTCAGAGCCCTTCTGCAGAAGGACCTGCAAGGCCACTGTGAGTCTAGCCCTCCAGCAGGCCCTGCACAGGTCACCACTAAGCAGGGGGAGGGTGCTGGGAGCTGACGCGGTGCCACGCAGCCCCTCCCCGCGCCCTGAGCCATTGCCGGAAGGCCGGCGGGCACACACTGCCAGGCTGCTCTCCCCAGCCTGCGTCTGCTGTACCATCCCTGCTCAGAATCTCCCGGGGACCCCACCGTCTGCAGGAAGACATCCACTGTCTGAGTCCAAGGCTGGCGTTCCAGGCTCCCCTCCACAAGGCCCCTTCCTGCCTTGCGAGAAGTCAAGGGGACGGGACCTCGGGCCTTACAGCCAGGCACCCTTGGTGTAGCCAGACACAAGGCCAGATCAGAGCTCCAGTGGTCAAGCAACTAGCGGGGTCCAAGGTCCTCTCCGCCCTCCTGAGACGGTGCTCGTCCCGCCTGCCTGTCCTTGGCCGGCCTGCTGAGAAGCGGCTCCCACACCCATCACCTGTCACGCCCGCCTCCACCCCACACACCCCTCCCATGCACCCACCAGGCCCATACACCCACCTGCCACCGTCCCAACATTCTGTAAAGGGGTCAAGTTCAGGTCTGTCCCACACCCCCAAACTACCCCCCTCCACCCTGGAGCTCCTGGACAGGAAGGACCATCAGAAGGGTGGGAGTGCCCATGCATACCAGGCACGTGCTAGGCTGGGGGACACAACGTCCGGGACAGGAGAGGCTCCAGGAACTCCAGGTGGACCAGCCCAGCAGGTGCCATGGCCCATGGGGGCCGTCGGGCAGAGAGGCCTGCAGGGCCACTTCAGGAGGAGTTTGGGAACCACGTCCAGGATACTAGGCAGCTGTGTTTCCAGAAGAGCCCTTGGCTGGGTGGAGGGACAAAGGAAAGGGGCAGCGGTGGTGATGCTGGGGAGTGGGGACAGTGCCCCGACCTTGGGGAGGGACAGGGCCCTGGGAAAGGAGCAGCAGTGGGTGTGAGAGACTGGAGGCCGTGGTGTAGGCAAGGGAGGGGCAGGGGCGCCGGGCCAAGACCCAAGGGGCAAGGCTGGTGTGGAGCCCAGCGGGTTAGGGCAGCAGGGGGACCCCAGCGAGTTAGACATGGGGCTGAGCGCCCCCAGCTCGGGCCCTGCCCACATGTTGTCCCCACCTGAAATCCCCAAGTGGCCCCTCGTGAGCCCCTCCCTTGCAGGCAGGCAAGCTGACCAGCCCCGAAGGTCTGCAGAACCCACCCTCCCTCCGCCCTGTGTTTTGGAATTCATTAGGATCAGTGAACAGACGAAATAACTCAAGTGAAGCGCTATGTTGTTTTTAACCAGAACACATGAAATTAATTAAATAGAGCATATTGTCGCTAAATAGAACTTGTATTAATTAGGGACATTATTACCAAATAGAGTGTACACTAATGAAACAGACCATATTGTTACAGAAACAGGACGTATAATCAACCAGAACGCACTGCCCCCCCCCGAAGGATCGCGGGGCTGCTGGTGGGCTGGGGACTGGCGGCCCGGCCTCAGCCAAGTTCATGGAGCAGGAAAGGGAGGCCCCTGCGCAGCGCGAATGTCCCCTCCTGGGCAGTCCCCACTTTGAAATGTCTCTTCTCCACCAACCGCCTAAACACACTGGAACAGAACCCCTCCTGCTGGAAAAATACCTACGGGGGGACAATGCATGTCAGGAGATTGTGTTTTCCTCCACGGGAAATCGACAAGAAATAAATCAGAAACACCCCCTCAAGACAGGAAAACGTCGGGGGAGTCATTTCTGAACGTTGCACTTTGAGTCCCACAGCGATTCCGAGACGGCTCGGCGGTGGCCTCGGTGAGCAGGCAGCGTCTGGAACTCACCTTTAAGACCAGGACTTGGAACGGCGACGTCCCCTTTCTGATCCCTCTCTATGGTGTGCACAAGCCCATGCTCCTGGCGCAGCGAGGCCGCATCCTGGGGAGCCTCCGGGCCTGTGCAGAATTCCCCTGGGCAGGCTGAGCACCAGGTCAGGGCGCCTCTGGGCGCGGGCACCCCGGGTGCTTCCCCGGCCTGGCCTCTCTACTCTGCCGGCCCCGCTTCTGCCCGTTCACAGCCATGGGTGGGGACCCGGGCTCCCGGAGATGGTGCCAAGCCTTCTCCAGGGTGCGGCGCCGGGCCGGGCCTCCAGCCTTGGGGCGCACTGCCCTTCGTGCCTCCTGAGCTGCTCTGAGCTTCGGGAGTGCTCAGTACGCGCCGTGGCCCTGCAGGGCCCCCAGAGGAGCTGGAGCGCGGCCACGGGGCGCGCGAGGCTGTTCCCGCTGTTCCCCGGGAGGAATGTCGCGAGGCCGGCAGGGTCGCCCTGTCCGTCATGCGCCCTCCTCTATCTGGGACCCGGACACCCTCGGACCCACGCCACCGAGCTCAGGTCTGGGGCAGGTGGGGGACAGGCGCGCTCCTCAGGACAGCTTCCTTCTCAGGCTGCGGGGAGCCCCGCGTGGGATCAGGGCGCCAGGACGCTCGCACCAGCCGAGGAACAAGACCGCACGCCTGCCTGTAAGGCCGCCCACGTCCACCTCCAGGGACGACAAAGCCCCAGGGTAACCTCTCAGTAAGGACCCGGAGCCTCCCACCCCGCTCCCCACCCCGTGCTGGCGCCCCTCGGACGGGTGCTTCCTGCGTTTTCTATGGAGACAACAGGGGTTCTGCATGGGGAATTTTTTGGCATCACCTAGTCAGCCGGCCTCGTGGAGTGGGTATTATTAGTATTATCCCACCTGTCAGGTGATGAGACCGAGCAGGAGGGAAAGCCCCCAGCCCCACCACGGGCAGGCCAGAGCCAGGGTCCATCTGCATCCGGGTGACAGTGTGACAGCTGCGATGGATGAGTAAGGGGGCGGGGAAGTGCCGAGGGGGAGCTTACAAAGGCGAGACAGCCGGACCGCTTGTCCACTGGAGGGAGTGGAGAAGGGTTTGAGGAGAGATTCTTTGGGGTGTCCTGCTGCGGGTCCCACCCAGCATGGGGGAGACTTGATGCCTCCTCCACATCCAGGTGTCACTCTGTGTCCTGTGTCCCGGGCCACCAAGCCCATCCCACACCCTGACTGTGTGTGCACAAGGATGTCCAGGAATCCCGTGGACCATGCGTGGGGCCAGCATCACTGTCCTGTCTGCCTGCCACCCCAAGAGGCAGAGGGCCCACAGCAAGGACAGGAGTGAACCCTGATTCCTCAGGGCCGAGGAAGGAGGGGGTGTCCGGGGGAGTCCCCACCCGTCCACCCGTGGACTCACCCAAGGACCCATGGAAGTACCTGCAGAGATAGGAATGTTGTACCGGCAGGCCCAGACCCCAGAAGTTCCCTCAGTCCTCTCCCTCTCCCCCACCCCCTCCATTCCACCTGCAGGGACAGAAATGGGGGCGACTAGGGACTTCCCTGGTGGTCCAGTGGGTAAGACTCCCAATGCATGGGGCCCAGGTTCAGTCCCTTGTAGAGGAACTAAATCCCACATGCATGCTGCAACTAAGAGTTTGCATGCCGCAACTAAGAGTCCACGTGCCACAACTAAGAAGTCTTCATGCTGCAACTAAAGAGCCTGCGTGCCACAACTAAGACCTGGCACAGCCTAAATAAATAAATAAATATTAAAAAAAAATTTCTTTAAAAAAAAAGAAAAGAAAAACAAACTGTGGCAACTAGCTGGGGCACAGTGGGAGAAGGAGACTGGGGAAGGGGAAACGCTCACCTCGCCCCTTCCCAGGATTCCAGCCCCCGGCTGGCCCAGGGCAGGAGGGTTTGATTTGATATCACTGATTTGGACTGATTCTGAATTGAGACTATATTCGCCACTTAAGTGATGGAAAGCTAGCTGCCTTTTATGTAAGAGTGAGCGGAAAACCCTAATGCCACCAGAAAGTTTTAGGGACCTAGGAAGTTTGCCCCCCTGCACGGGCTGCGACGAGAAAGAGGGAGAAAGTAAAGAAAGTTGCATTTTGGTTCTATGGTGAGAAATGCTTTTCCCACCCACCAACTGCATAGGAAATAAACGTTTCAGACTGCAGGGTGAAGGTCTGCCCTTTCCCTTTTATGAGGACCAGCTGTCCCAGTTCACCTGGGCCTTTCCAGGCTTTAGCATCGGAAGTCCTGCGTCCCTGGATCCCCCGCAGCCCTCAGTCCCCCCACCTCTGACGGACGTCACGAATAACCAGGGAGACACCCAGGCTGGACAAAGGCACTGCCTCTCACACCTAAAGGAATCTGGACTCTGCACGTTTCTCAGTTGGTCCTGTGATGGGATTTCCTGGCTCGCCCGAGAGGCAGTCCCTGGCCCCGGGGCTGCCTCTGCTAATATGACAGCGATAGGGCAAGAACTGAGAAGGAACAGACGATTCCACAAAGTCCTGTCTGCGCCCTGGGCACCCCCAAGAGCAGGAAGTCTCGGAGTTTTCACACGCTTTTCAATCTCACCCCTTTCAGATCCAAGGTGACAGGGTGCATTTCCGGGCCTTCCCTCCCTGAGGAGCAGGGGGCCTGCTGGGGCCCCAGGACAGGCTGTGTCCGCCCAGGAGAGACATGGCCTCCTGGGGAGGCTGCTATGTTTCCTTTGCTTTAAAAAGGAAAGGGACCCACCCAACCACCCGCCCATCAGACGACCACCCGCCCACCCAGGTTCAGATCCCGGCCCTGCGTGCCTGTCTCAGGGGGCTGTGCTCCCCTCTGTGTGAGACTAAGGGGAGTGTCTCACCTGAGGCCAAAGGGTCCCCGGGCCTCCTCCTCTTGAACCCCGGTTCCTCCAGGGCCCTCTCGGAGCCCCACTGGTCAGTGCTGCCTTGGACATTCATGTCAGGGTCCTGAGACAGGTGGGACCTTCCAGGTGGGTGACTTGAGTGTCTGCAGCTGTGGCTCATACGTAGGCAGGAACCCTAAGGGCTGTGGTGCTGTGGTCTGAACGTTTGTGTCCTGGAGGTGGATGGTCCTGAGGGTGGGGCCCCCATGAATAGGATTAGTGCCCTTTGAAAAGAGACCCCCCAGGGAGCTTCCTCACCCCTGGTGCCACGTGAGCACACAGCAAGAAGACAGCCACAGTCTATGAGCCACGAAGTGTCACCAGACACCAGATCTGCCAGCACCTTGATCTTAGATGTCCAGTCTCCAGAAATGTGAGGAATAAATGATTGTTGCCTAAGCCCCCAGTCTATAGGAGTTTTTTAAAGCCACCTGGGACACCAGGACCCAGGGGCAGGGTGCCTGCCAGCCTTCAGCTCTTCCACAGCATCCCTAATACTCAGGGCCCCCGAGTCACAGTGCAGATGGGAACCACACACCACATCTGCCTGAATACTAATAAATATAACTGAAGCCAGTAAAATGTTCAATAAAATGCCTTCCTTCTGTCCTTCCACCTTGACAAAATTCCTATAAAACAACAAAATTGAAAAAAAAGAGCTGAAGCTATGGGTTTTTCTCCAATTTTTTTTTTTTTTTTTTTTTTTTTTTGGTAAAATAGACCAACATAAGGAATTCCCTGGCGGTCCAGTGGTTGGGACTCCGCGCTTCCACTGCCAGGGCCCGGGTTCAATCCCTGGTCAGGGAAATAAGACCCCGCAAGCCACAAGCCGCGCAGTACAGCCAAAAACAAAAAACAAAAAAAGAAAATATAATATTCACCATCTTAACCATTTTTAGGTGTACAGTTCAGTGGTGTTAAGTGCATTCACACTGTTGTACAGCCGTCCCCACCATCCGTCCACAGAACTTTTTCATCTTCCCAAACTGAAACCTGTCCCCATTAGGCACTCACTCCCCATCCCCCTGCCCCGGCCCCACCATTTTACTTTCTGTCTCTGTGAATTTGACTCCACTAATATGAATTAGTGGAATCATACAGTATTTGTCTTTTCGTGACTGGTTTATTTCACTGAGCATAATGTCTCAAGGTTCATCCATGTTAGGCATGTGTCAGAATTTCCTTCCTCTTCAAGGCTGGATAATATCCTGTTGTATGATGAACCACATTTCGTTTATCCATCCATCCATCCACCCATTCACGGACACTTGGGCTGCTCCCACCTTTTGGCTGTTGTGAATGATGCTGCTGTGGACATGAGGGTACAAGTATCTATTCCAGTCCCTGCTTTCAATTCTTTTGGGTTTATACTCAGAAGTAGAATTGCCGGGTCAGATGATAATTCTGTTTTTAATTTTTTGAAGAACCGCCACACTGTTTTCCACAGCGGTATTTCACAACCCACAAACACTGCACGAGGATTCCAATTTCTCCACATCCTTACCAACACATATTATTTTCTGTTTTTTGTTTTTTATTTTTTTATGGCCATTCTGATGGGTGTGAGGTAGTACCTCATTGTGGGTTTGATTTGCATTTCTCTGATGGTTACTGATGTTGAGCATCTTTTCAAGTGCATGTTGGCCATTTGTATATCTTCTAAAGCTATGGTCTTTATATGACCACGCAATATCAAATTATCAAAACTATGTATTGTTGCTTATGTCTAGGGACTTTGATGGGTCAACTGTGACTGGATGAGTAATAACAGAAAAAATACACTATTCATGAATGATTAATTAAATGTTATTTATGATAAATATCATAAATGATAGTTATTACAAAAGTAACTTTTCCTGCCTTCATTTCAGCAAAATCTGTAATTATGTTGCTACAATTCAGATTTCCACATAATTTGTGTTGTATTTTCAATTTGAAGAAACTTTTCTCTGCTGAGGGAGAAGCAAACGTAACTGTGACTAAAATTCTTAGAGCAAATATTTATAGTTGGAAAAGAACCACAGATTTTATGTATCATGTTCAAATGTTATGGGGTGGCGTACGATACATTATTATCACAGAAATTATTACAAACTACTTTAATCTCATCATAGAAATCACTATAACACAGGAAGATTTTCACCATCTCTTAAAACTACATCTAGATTCACAGAGTATTTCGAAAGTTCTTATTTCAAATTTTCCATGTTGAGATATTATTTTTAAAATACCAAAATATTACTCAATTTATTCAAATCTCTCTTCAACTGAGATCATTTCTTAATCTAAAATGACAGAAGCTAGGGCTTCCCTGGTGGCACAGTGGTTAAGAATCTGCCTGCTGGGCTTCCCTGGTGGCGCAGTGGTTGAGAGTCCGCCTGCCGATACAGGGGACACGGGTTCGTGCCCCGGTCTGGGAAGATCCCACATGCCGCGGAGTGGCTGGGCCCGTGAGCCATGGCCGCTGAGCCTGCGCATCCGGAGCCTGTGCTCCGCAACGGGAGAGGCCACAACAGTGAGGGGCCCGTGTACCACAAAAAAAAAAAAAAAGAATCTGCCTGCCAATGCAGAAGACATGGGTTCGAGCCCTGGTCTGGGAAGATCCCACATGCCGCAGAGCAACTAAGCCCGGGTGCCACAACTACTGAGCCTGCACTCTATAGAGTCCACAAGCCACAACTACTGAAGCCCGCCTGCCTAGAGCCCGTGCTCTGCAACAAGAGAAAGCCCGCACACAGAAATGAAGACCCAACACAGCAGCGAGGGGGGCCACTCTTCATCGCGGTGCGCGGGCCTCTCACTATCGCGGCCTCTCTTGTTGCGGAGCACAGGCTCCAGACGCACAGGCTCAGTAGTTGTGGCTCACGGGCCCAGTTGCTCCGCGGCATGTGGGATCCACCCAGACCAGGGCTCGAACCCGTGTCCCCTGCATTGGCAGGCAGATTCTCAACAACTGCGCCACCAGGGAAGCCCTAATGGAACTTCTTAAATAAACAATTCACAGCTTTGGTGTCCAGTGTCCACCCTGCTGGGGGTCTGCAATGAGGGTCCCTTGTCGCAGTCAGGTCCCGTGCCACATGCACTTACATGTACGGGGCTATGGACACTCCGTGTTGCAAATGCTCCTCAGCTCTCAGGGAAACTGCAGCAAATGCTCTGCTAACTTCTGGGAACCTCTGGAAACAAGCGTGAATAGAAATAGGAAGGAAAGCAAGGCAAACGGACATCAGCACTGTCGGGAAACAGCATTTATTATGTGAGAATGTATGGCGTTCACTCCACCTGCGAGGAAGGATTTGACAAATGTGTGAATTTGTCTTCTATCTTAACTTAAGCACTTTCATTGTGGAGCATAATAAGGAAAGAAAATGGTGCTTCCTCCACCTCGGGTGTAGAAGGTGGCAAAGGCTTCCACGCCCATAGTAACAAGAAAAATCCAGGGAAAAAAATAATTATACTTTTCTATGGGGTTAGTAGACCAGTAGGTACAAGGAAACTTTTATGAACTGAATTCCAGATAAAGACAGCTCTTTATCAAGAACAGACTACAGTAACAGATACACACGACTGTATATAAAATAGATAAATAATAAGGACCTACTGTATAGAACAGAGAACTATATTCAGTATCTTGTAATAACTTATAATGGAGAAGAATCTTAAAAAAAAATCTGAATCACTTTGCTGTAGAACTGAAACACTGTAATTCGACGATACTTCAATTAAAAAACAAAAACAAAACTAATTTATGGTGATGGCTGCATCACTCAGTAAAGTTACTTTAAAAAATCATTAGGGAATTCCCTGGCAGTCGAGTAGTTAGGACTCTGTGCTTTCACTGCCGTGGTCCCAGGTTCAATCCCTGGTCGGGGAACTAAGATCCCACAAGCCTCGTGGCACAGCCGAAAAAAATTGTTAAACTGTATAACTTGAAATGGATGAATATTATGACAAGTAAAAATACCTCAATAAAAAATATTTTATAGAATGGATAAATAACAAGGTCCTACTGTATAGTTGCATAGGGAACTATATTCAATATCCTATGATAAACCATAATGGAAAAGAATATGAAAAAGAATATATATATATACATATTTTATACACATATATATAAAACTGAATCACTTTGCTGTACACCAGAAACTAACACAACATTGTAAATCAACTGTACTTCAATAAAATAAGTTAAAAATGTAAAAAAGAAA
The DNA here is from genome assembly GCF_039906515.1 of Pseudorca crassidens. Classification (NCBI taxonomy): domain Eukaryota; kingdom Metazoa; phylum Chordata; class Mammalia; order Artiodactyla; family Delphinidae; genus Pseudorca; species Pseudorca crassidens. The sequence goes on along the minus strand of NC_090299.1, from coordinate 2,278,114 downwards.
ACAAAAAAAAGAACAGACTATGGCAGCAACGTCCACACCTGGCACAGGAGTCTGGTCAACATAGCAGCGGACGGAGGAGCCGGGATGGAGAGAAACCAGCCGTCTTAGATGACAAATCACCAAGTCCCACCCAGACTCAAATGTTGTAAAGCAAGTGAAAGGAGAGGCTTGACAGCAGGTGTGTCCCAGTTCCAGAGCCACCTTGACTCTTGTAGGAATCTGAATGATAGGCTCCCCACCCAAACTGAGGAAACAGCTTGCCTTCTGTGGGAAATAAACAGAACAAAATCAAAACAAAACATTACATATCAGTCACCACTGTTCATTTGCACACAATGTCTCCAATGGAATAAAAATTTATAAGAAACGTGAAAAAGCAGAAAAACTTGACCTATAATCAAAAGAAAACACAGTCAAAAGATGTAGACCCCAGATAATCCAGGAATTGAAATTAACAGACACATAATGTTAAAAAAATTATGAATATGTAGGAGAATTTGCAGAGAAAGAAATAATAGATAAAGAGATGGGGTATTTTGGAAGACAAATGGAAACTCTAAAATCTCAAAAGAAGTTTAATAACTGAAAACTACAGTATCACAGTACCTGAAATAAAAAATGATTGGCTAGGCTTCTAGACACTGAAAAAGAAAATTTCAGTGAACTTGAAGACAGATCAATATGAATAATCTAAACTAAACCACAAAGAGAGAAAAAAGACTGAGTAAAAGGAAAAGAGTGCTGTGGCCTATGGGATGATACAAAGTGGTGTGACATATGTGTAACTGGAGTCCCAGAAAGATAAAATGGGGGAAATACATTAGAAGAGATAGCAGCCAAGGTTTTCTCAAATTTGATTTTTTAAAAAAATCAATCCATAGATCTCCAAATTCAACAAACTCCAAACAGGATAAATACTAAGAAAACATACCTAGACACAAATTGTTGAAAACGAAAACTAAAATCTTAGAAACATCTAGAGAAAAAAATATTACATACATTACCAAAATAATAAAAATGAGTGAGTTCTTATCAGAAACAATGGAAGCCCCAAGACAAAAGAGAAACATTTTTAAAAGACTGGGAGGAAAAATTGTCAACTGAGATGTCTATATCCAGTGAAAATAGCCTTGAGAAATAAAGGCACAATAAAGGCATTTTCAGGTAAACAAAAGTGGATCCGTTGCTAGTAAACACATGCTGCAAGAAATGCCAAATGAAGTTCTTTGGCTGAAGGGAAATGATGCCAGATGGAAGCCTGGATCTACACGAAGGAATGAAGAGCACTAGAAATGGTAAATATGTGTGTAAATAGGAAAGACCCATTGCCCTGTTTTTCCTTTCTTTAAAGGACAATTGAACATTTAAAGCAAATATAATAACAATGTTTTATGAGGTTTATAATAAAAGTACATGTAAATTATACGCAACAGTAGCACAAAAGATGGGAAGGAAATGGAATTGTATGTTGAAAGGTCTTTACATGATACATGAAGTAGTATAATATGATTTCAAAGTAGATTAAGGGGGACTTCCCTGGTGGTGTAGTGGTTAAGAATCCGCCTGCCAATGCAGGGGACACAGGTTCAATCCCTGGTCTGGGATGATCCCACATGCTGTGGAGCAACTAAGTCCGTGCACCACAACTACTGAGCCTGTGCTCTAGAGCCTGCAAGCCACAACTACTGAGCCCGCGTGCCACAACTACTGAAGCCCGCGTGCCTAGAGCCCGTGCTCCACAATAAGACAAGCCACCGCAATGAGAAGCCCGCACATGGCAATGAAGAGTAGCCCCCACTCAACACAACTAGAGGAAGCCCATGCGCAGCAACGAAGGCCCAATGCAGCCAAAAATAAATAAATTTTAAAAAAATTAATTTAAAAAAAGATTAAAAGAAAAAGTAGATTAAGGATACATATTGGAATCCCTAGAGCAACCTCTAAAAAAATAATTCAAAGAGCATTGTAGCTAAAAAGCCAATGGAGGAGATAAAATTTTTTAAATTTTAAATCAGTTAATCCAAAAGAAGATAGGAAAGGGAGAAATAAAAGAGCAAAGAACCAATAGGACAAACAGAAAACAATTAGTAAGATTACAAGTAGACTTAAACCTACAATATCACTAATTACATTAAATATAAATAGGCTAAACACTCCAATTAAAAGGCAGGACATGTCAGACTGGATTTTAAAAAACCTGCTATATTCTAGTTTAACAGAGACACACTTTAAATAGAAAAACACATTTAGATTGAAAGTGAAAGGATAGAAAAAGAAATACCATGGGAAAATAGCCATAAGAAAGCTGGAGTGGCTACATCTTCAAATATTCGAAGAAAAATTGTGAGAACTAAGAGGAGACAAAAATAATAGACAAATAATTTAATAGATTTATAGCAATATTTTAACATTTTTCTATCATAAATTGCTAAAAAATCAAAATAATCAGGAAGTGTATAGAAGACTACGCCCATCAGCTACAGAATACAGATTGTTTTCAAGTGTACATTAAACATTTTCCGAGAGACAACATACGCTGGGCCATAAGATAAATCTTGTTAATTTTAAAGGACTGAAGTCATACAGCATATATTCTCTGACAACAGAAATCAATAATGATACCTAGAAAATCACTCAACTTCTGACAATTAGGTAACACACTTGTAAATAATGCAAAGGTCCAAGAAGAAAGCACAAGGGAAATCAGAAAAATATACTAAACTGAATTGTGAAAAACTCAGTGTATCAAAAATTGTGGTTTCAATTTCAAGTGTTTAAACAGACAAAAAGTGGTTTGAAATTAATGATCTAAGCCTTACATTAAGAGGCAAGAAAATAAAGAGCAAATTAAACCTAAAGTAAATGAAGGAAATGAAGTAAAGGAAGGAAATAATAAAAATAAGAGCAGATGGGCTTCCCTGGTGGTGCAGTGGTTGAGAGTCCGCCTGCCGATGCAGGGGACACGGGTTCGTGCCCCGGTCCGGGAAGATCTCACATGCCGCGGAGCGGCTGGGCCCGTGAGTTATGGCCGCTGAGCCTGCGCGTCCGGAGCCTGTGCTCCGCAACGGGAGAGGCCACAACAGTGAGGGGCCCGTGTACCAAAAAAAATAAAAATTAAAATTAAAAATACATAAGGGCAGAAATTAGTGAAATACAGAAGAGCCAAACCGCAGGGAAAACAAACAAACAAGAGAGCCAAAAGTTGGTGTTTCAAAAAGATTAATACAATTTATCAAACCTTAGTAAGACAAATGAAGGTTAGAGGGAGACACAAACTACTAATATCAGGAATATCGTTACAGGGCCCACAGGTATCTAATGGATAGTAAGAGAATTGTATGAACAACTTGATGACAATAAACTTGCCAATAAATTTTTATATAAAAATAGAAAAATTCATTTAAAAACACAACAAAAATTACACAAGAGGAAGTAGAAAGTCTGACTACCCCTATATCAGTTAAATAAATTGAACAAAGAATTAAGAAGCTTTAAGGGAAAATGTGCTGATGTCTGTGATTTAGGAATGCGTCAAAAAATAAGATGGTGTGATGGATAGATATCTGCTAAGGAAAGTACAGCAAAATGTTAACCTAGGAAATGGGTATGACTGTTCATTATACAATTCTGTCCACTTTTCTGAGTGCTTGACATTTTCATAATAAGTTTTTAGGGAAAAAAGCCAGCATTTTCCATATAGAAAGTTACCAACAAATAAAATCCCAGAACCATACGTTGTTGGAGTGAATCAAATATTTAAGGAAGAAATAGCACCATTCCTACACAAAGTTTTTTGGAAAACAGAGAAAGTTGGAACACTTTTGAACTCATTTTGTGAGGTCCGCATAACTCCGACACCAAAACTTGACTAGGACTTAATGAGAAGAGGGAAAGTACAGACCCATGTCCTCATGAACATAGATATAAAAATCCTCAGCAAAATATTACTATAAATAAAACCATGAACAAGTATGGCTTATCCCAGCAACGCAAGGTTGATTTAACATTTGAAATGCAACCCTTATAATTCACCACATTATCAAAATAAAGGAAAAAAATCTTGCAATTATCTCAATAAATGCTGGAAAAGCACTTGTCAACATTCAGTACACATTTGTGATTAAAAACTCTAAACCAACTAAAAATAGAAGGCAATTTCCTCAATTTAATAAATTTAGAGCATCTATGAAAAACCTATAGCTAACATCACACTCATTGGTAAAAGACAATTTTCCCCCTTAGCTCAGGAACGAGGCAATGATGCCACTCTCATCACTTCTTTTCAACATTGTCCTAGAGGTCCCAGCCAGAGGAATAAAGCAAGAACCAAAAATAAAAGGCATACCCGTTACAGGACAAGAAGCAAACTGCCTTTATTCACAGAAAACCTGGTTATAAACCTGGAAAGTCCTAAGGAACTTATTTAAGAAGCTATTAGACTAATAAGCAAGTTTGGCAGGGTTGCAAGCTACAGATGCAAACGACAATTGTATTTCTGTACACTACCAACAAATAGTTGGAGAATTTACATACTGAGGAAGAGACTTAATGACGTATGCGTTAGATTTCTCCAAAGGGAGCGATAGATCACGTTCAAAAATTGCAACATTCAATATTGATTGGTAACATGTCAATTCTCTTCAAGTTGATCTGTAGATCTATGCTGTGTCAATCAAAATTCAGCAGGCTTTTGTTTTGGATACAAACTGACAAGCTGATTTAAAATGTATAAGGAAATGCAAAAGATCTGTAGCAAACAAAACAATTTCAGAAAAGAAGTAAAGTTGGAAGATTCACACTATCTGACCTCAAGACTTTCTATAAACTACAGTCAGTAATCATGATGATGTGGACATTTGACCAGCAGAACTGAACGGAGTCTAGAAATTAGACCCACTCGTGTTCAGTGAATTGATTTTTGACAAAGGCACCAGAAAAATTCCGTGGGGGGATGTGTTGGAGTAACTGGATAACCATGGAGAAAAAATGAACCTTGATATCTAACTCACATGATACACAATAATTAATCTGAGTTGGGTCATGATCCAAACATCATCACAGCTGCTAGAATAGGATGTGGGAAAATAAATTCATGACCTGGTGAAGATTTCTTACACCACAAAAACTCTAGCCATAAAAGAAAAATGTTAGGTAATTTTGATTTTATCAAAAGCAAAACCTCTGCCCACCTAAAGGCACCACTAACTTATACTTTCCACCCCGGTGGTGTCACAGGTCTGGATGGAATCACTCCCCCACCCGCACCCACCCACTTCAAACAACTGAAAACTGGACCAAACACGTGAAACGATTGTTTTCGGACACTGGACTGCAATCCTGAGAGGAGAGACACGAGTGGGTGAGCATCACGACTCCCAGATCCCTCAGAGGAAGCTCCTCGTGGCCCACCCTGTGGGCGCCAGCGTGGGGTGGGCTCTGGCCTGGGGGGATGGAGCTCGGATCCAAGCGCGTCGGGGGCTGCCGGTGGGCGGACCTGGGCCCGGGATGCATCTTCAGGAGGGAAATACACTGAGCTTGGGGCCCAAAGTCCGGGATGCAGGCTCTAGTCCACAGGACTGGGTGCGCCCATCACCTCCCAGCCTCCAGGGCGGCCCCAGAGCATCGGCCAGCCCGCCCTGCGCCCCCCAGCACGGATGCCTGCAGCCGCCCCCTCCGCACAGTGGTGGAGTGTTACTATCCTTGGCTGTAACCTGAGCAGCTGCCCATTAAAATTCCATTAGTTTCGAAGGCTTGAGCTGCAGTTGATATTTCTAATTATTGTGAAATTAAAATTGTCCCTATAATTTAAGGATAATTGCAGGAGATGCCAGCTGGCACCCTGGGGAGCCGCACTGTTCCCGGAGAACTTGGAAGGTCTCTTGAAAGTTCTCTGAACAGGAAAAGATGAAGGCGTTTTGGAAAATAAGGGAGGTGGGGGTCAGGCATGAAGCCGGAATCTAAATTTCAACAGTAATGGGCCTTTGTGAGCTGAGCTCGTGGCCTGCGGGGCAAGCAGCTGGGGAGAGGCGGGCCCCCAGACCCCCGGCAGCCTGAGCTGTGGGCTTGACAGGAGTAGTAACACACCGAGTAATAAGATGGGAAAGTTCCAGAAGCTGGTGGAAAGCTTGGGGGGTGAGGCCTGCATGGAGGGCACTTTGTGGATGTGAAATGAGACGGCAGCTGGAGCAGGAGGGAGGGCGGGGTCCGTGTGCCGGGCCCTCCCCGGGGAGCGAGGCCCCCACGCTGACTGTGGCCTCTGAGCTGAGAGCAGCCCGGGTCCCCGGGGCCCTGCCCACACCTGCGGCCCTCCCGGCCTCCCCTATCCCGACTCGGGGACCCTGTACACGCATGGCGTGAGGGGCCTTGGCCCTAGGATGCTGCACACCCCCCGGGCTCCCCTTCTGCTGTTGGGGCCTTGCTCAAGGTGCCAAGAGGGCCCAGCTCTCACCAGGGTTCTGCACGTATTCCCCCCATCCCCCCAGCGCTGCCAGCCTGCCTGTGTGTGTCTGCCTGCCAAGGTGGGCCAGGTGGGTGGCAGTCTGGCCACACGATCCCCGTGACATGGCGCGTGTCACCGGCTTTCCAGCGGCAATGGGTAGGCCCTCGTGACCCCTCTGCCCCCCATTCAGCTGCCTCCACTTGGCTGGTACATTGTTCCAGGAGCCGCTGTTGCCAATACCCTTTCCCCTTTCTGGTACTAAATTCTCTGTTAAAAATTGAGTTTGGCTGCAAAAAACAGAGGCTGGAAATAACACTGACATGGGATGGAATTTTATTTCTCTCTCACATAAGAGAAGCCAGGCCCACACAGCAGCTTCACGGCGCAGGCAGATGCCAGGGCCCTCAGTCTTTCTGCTCTGTTGGGCTTGTGGCTTTCATCCTCAAGAGGGCCTCATAGTCCTGGAAGGCTGCTGGAGAGCCAGACATCTCCTCCATCTCCCCTGTTGCTGGGCAGGAAGCAGGAGAAAGTGGGGAAAGGGCAAGAAAAAGCCACATACCTGCCTATTACTTTCTTAAGGAGGTTTCCTAGAATTTGCACCTAACTTCCTCAGATGCCTTACTTGCCACCCTAAATTGCAAGGGACTTTGGTCAGATTTAGTTGGAACATTGTTGCCCAGAATAATATAAGCGTTTTGTCATTGAGGAAGGAGAGCATGGATACTGACGGGCCTTTAGCGGCTCTGCCACGAGGGAGGGGAGGGAGGGTCTTCGGTGCACTGTCTGCTACAGGGGAAACCTGAATCAACCTTGACACCAAACAGCAGAGATCTGAATGAAGGAACTGAGGTCTGTCCTCAGCTCCTCAAGGGCAGGGACACAGAATCACAGCACCTGAACCTGAGCAGGTGCCCCCAAAATGCCGTGGAACCAGTTCCCCGAAACGGCTCACGTGGCCAGTTACACTGCACCAGACACACTGGAACAGCTGAGACAGCTGTGTCTCTCCCCTGCTGCATCGATGCCCCTAACCCCCCACGACCGCAAGTCACTGCAGCCTTCAGAGCATCCAGGCCTCCCCTTCACTTCCGCCTTCCCAGCCTCACACAACCTCACCCTTGACCCTGGGACCCTGGGACCACATGGGATGAGGAGTTCTGGCCAGCACGGTTCCAATGGAACACTCCAGAAGACAGTGTCAGAAAGCTGCCTGGGGCCCTCAGAGGCAGCACCTGCTGGAGAAGGGTTAATTCTATCGAATCTTGGCCCTTGAGTCCATGGCTTAATCTGCCGTGTGACCAAATGGCAGATACACACAAAGCACTTCAGTTCCAGGCCTGCGGGGAGGTTGGGGAAAAGCACGTGTGCAGCTGTTTGAGCTGCTGGCTGAAAAATACACACACATTTTAATGCAACAACTTTTTACTTGAAGGAAGGACTGATAGAAGCTCTGATTATTCAGACCTGGCAGACATTTTCTTGAAAACGACAAAGTGAGCCTGTCCCTTCAAGGAAAACGGAGTGTTTGTGACCAACAATAAAATTCAAGCTTTCATGCAAAGACTGGGATTTTGAAAAACCTGCATCCACCACCATAAGCTCGCCAACTTACCAAACTAAAGACTTTTCTGCTGAGACTGATGGTGACGTTCACAAAAGCGACACTTTGATACATGACTGTCACCTCCATTGCTTGGTGATCCGTTATCTTCCAAATGCCCAGTGTGTGATGCCACAGGAACAAGTGTGCATAAGGACTGGTCCAGGCGCAGGACGGACAGATGGTTTCCAATAAGACAGAAGTGAAAGTTCATCGATACGATTTCAGATTCCACGTTGCAACCAGCCCGAGAGGGACCACCGCTTGTTGAGTTTGGGTGTCGTCACGAGGAAGAACGTCCGTGACCTGAAGATGTTATTAAACCTTCCTTTCTTTCCCAAACGTGTAAGCGTGTGAGTCTGGATTTCCCAGATCCTCTCACATTTTCCAACCAAGCCGTGTGCCACAGTGGACGCTGACCTCTCTGAAGCCAGAGATTTGTGGAAAGGTGACACGATGCCACTCTTCTCGCTAAAACTTCTTGTTTTGGAAAACATATTTTCCATGTAATTGTTACTTAGGTTACCATTGTAGTGAGTTTATTGTTATTTTGAAGTGAATATTTCTTAAATCTTAGGTTTAATTTCTAATAAGGTACTCCAACAGGTGTTAATATTGGCAGTTAGAACCCACACAAACGAAAAGCCCTTGGCATCTTCGATAACTTTGAAGAGTGTTATTTATGGGGGTCCCGAGGCCCCGGATTGAGAACTCAGCCCTGGGCTGGCACGTGTGGGAACGGCCCGGCTGACGAGCTTTACTAGGAAATGCCAGATGGCTCCTCGGAACGGTTGCATCAGTCTGTGTGGCCGCCGGCCGTGTCCGAGTCTTCGTTTCTTGACGTTCTCCCCACCTCGCGAGTGTGAGATGCATGTTCGCATCTCATTTCATATTTTCCCAATGCCTCCTGGGGCTGAGCACGTCTTCCCACTTTTATCGGCCTCGGAGCCTTTGCCCTATTCCTTTTTCATGTGAATTTTAAAATAATTCCACCCATTTCAAAACAAAGAAGTGCAGTGTTATTGAGAGCAGAGTTGGGGTTTCATTAATAAAATTATATTATATTTTGGAGTTTCTGGGATCTCTCCACATGCTCAGATATTGTTTTAAATGTTCTTTTTTTGGATAGGTAAGAAGTGGATTTATTTAGAGAGATACACATTCCATAGACATAATGCAGTCTGTCTCAAAAAGGTGAGAACAGGGCTTCCCTGGTGGCGCAGTGGTTGAGAGTCCGCCTGCCGATGCAGGGGACACGGGTTCGTGCCCCGGTCCGGGAAGATCCCACATGCCGCAGAGCGGCTGGGCCCGTGAGCCATGGCCGCTGGGCCTGCGCGTCCGGAGCCTGTGCTCCGCAACGGGAGAGGCCACAACAGTGAGAGGCCCGCGTACCGCAAAAAAAAAAAAGAAAAAAAAAAAAGCGGTGAGACAGCCTTGGGAGAAACACACTTCACAGACAGAGTGTGGGCCATCTCAGAAGGCGGGAGGCCTGTTTTACATTTCTCAATGAGACTGAATAGTTTTCTTCATACAATCCTATACCTTTCTGCTTGAATTCACTTGTAGATATTCTATAGCTCTGAATCATAACTGTGAATTTTTCCATCCGCATATTTAACGGGTTGAAGGTAGTTTAATGTGCTCTTGATCTTTTCTATACTTTGGTTTTCTGGGTATATAAAAATATGATCTGAAAATAAAGGTATTTTTAATTTCTTCATTTCGTCTCTTATCCTGCTTATTTTGTTTGTCTTAATGCATTAGTGATAAATGTCAAGCAACAAAATAATAATGGTGAAAGTGAGCACATCTGTCTGCTTCTTGATTTTACTTGTCAGTGTTAACATGTTGTTTTCCTGAATCTTATCAAATATTTTAGCATTTACTGATATCGCCACTTTTCCTTCCTTAACGGACCAATAACCTGTAGAAGACATTGGAAAGCGGCTAAAGACACATCGTTTATGAAGGGCGCGACCTGGGCGGTTCTCAGCTGAGTTCCGCTGGACCCTAAATGGCTCTGTCCAGACCAAGGACAGGGATAAGCTGATTCCACTGAGGACGGAGAAGGGGCATTAATTACAAACTCTGATGGAGAGAGCAGGGAAAAGAAAACAGACCAGATTACCTCCAAATACAAATGCAAAAAAGCAAAATTACACGTTGTAACTGAGGCCTCGCAGTTTCTGAAACACTAATACTTCGTGACCCTGATTCTAGGAACGCAAAGATGTTAAGGTGAGACTCTGCCTCACGACTCGGTCCACCCCTCCTGGAGGGCTCCTGGGCATGACCACCCTGATGGGGTCGGTTGCCTGTCGGGGTTCAGTCCAGACCCTCTCAGGCCCAGCCTGGCCGGGGCCTAGTGTCAGTTGAGTGAGCTCTCATGCGGGTGCCTTGTCTAAGAGCTAGAAATTCGCCAGGGCAGCCCCCAAACACAGGCCCTCAACATGAGGCGCCTCCAGGCTCTGGGCCTCTGTGGTGGATGCGGGAGCCACCGTGCACACCGGGCAGCGCACACCCGGCAGCGCACACCGGGCAGCGCACACCTAGCAGCACACACCCGGCAGGGCATACGCGGCAGCACACTCCCGGCAGCACACTCCCGGCAGCGCACACCCGGCAGCGCACACCCGGCAGCGCACACCCGGCAGGGCACACCTAGCAGCGCACTCCCGGCCAGGCACACCCGGCAGGGCACACACGGCAGCACACTCCCGGCAGGGCACTCCCGGCAGCGCACACCCGGCAGGGCACACACGGCAGCACACTCCCGGCAGGGCACACCTAGCAGCGCACACCCGGCAGCGCACACCCGGCAGCGCACACCCGGCAGCGCACTCCCGGCAGCTGGGGCTCGTGGGAATACTTGCAAGTTGACACGGCAGGGCTCCACCCCTGCTGCAGAGCTGGGTAAACATTTCCCAGACACACCACCTCTTCAGTCCCAAAGGGCAATGGTTTGAGTCCACAGCACGTGCTCTCCGAGGGGATCCCGCTGGGCCGTCCTGCCCACCCGGCCCCGCCCTCCACGCTGCACAGGACACCCAGCCCCTCCCTCCAGCAGACAGGTGTCTACACCACCTGGCTCACCGGGGGTGCTCTGACACCAGCAGAGCCCTGGTTACTGGCTGGCTGCCCTCAAGGGTCATGGAGGCTCAGATGAGCTGGTGGCTGTCACACAGGGAGACTGCGGCAGCCTGCTGCAGGGCCCCGGCTTCCACTCCCCACCCCGCAGCCCCACAAAAAATCCCAGCAGTTTGCTGAGCAACAGCCAGAGGAGCTTTTCCACCCCGTAAGTCACCTGTCACTAACCCACCCACTGTGTCTCCTCAGAACCCTGCTGTGTGGCAGCAACTTGCTAGTCCAGGGGTGAACCAGGCATTCCTTGTAAAACAGAGAGCCACGGAGGGTTTTGCTCATCACCCAGCTGCACGGGCTGGGGCCACAGTGCACCCTGCGAGGGGATCAAGGCGACGGGATGGGGACTCCCCCGGCAGTCCAGTGGTTAGGACTCTGCGCTTCCACCGCCCGGGGCCCGGCTTTGATCCCTGGTCGGGGAACTAAGAGCCCGCACGCCTCACGGCGTGGCCCCCACCCCCCAAAAAAGGTGACAGGACGAAGCCCTCCACACTCCAGACAGAGGACGTGAAGACCGTGACGGGGTACTCTGTGCTTTGGACAAACAATCAGGCCCTCGGACAGGTAGACGTGTATCTCAGCAAGTTTTAATGAATCCGGTTCTTCCCATACAGAGAAAAGCGCTACAGCCATTAACTGAGACGTCTGTTCTTTGTGACTAGCTGTGACCTTTCACTGGGACCTGACTGCCATATCTCCTACCAAAAGTCACATATCAAGAGGCTTCTTTCTCCCCACTTTTTTGGAAGAGCGTCCTCAGAGCTACGGAGTGGCAGCATCCCAGGCTACGTCCCCAGGGAGGCCCTGAACAAGACGTAACCCCCGGCTCTCCTGTGGTGCCTTCTTTCAGCCACCTGGGCCCAGATGAGACTCAGGAGGAACTGGGGGGCGGGGGGGCTCTGGAAGGGCTTTCCTGCTGGCAGATCTCGCAGCGCTGAGGCTCCCACCCCCAGCCCCTCTCCCTCCCGGGGAGGCAGCCCCTGGATGGCTGCCGGCTACGTGCGCCCACGGCCAGCCCGGCCCTGCCCTGCCAGCACTTTCACAACCTGCTGTTACCTGGCTTCTCCACTCACTCGCCTGCCTGCCCCCCGAGTGTCAGTTCCCCGAGGCTCGGCCTCGTCTCATCCCCGCCGCATCCCTGGGCAGAGACGGTGGAACAGGACAGGGTGTCCCCAGCAGGCAGGGTCACCGCTGTTATTAGCGCTGTCGGGACGCCCGATGTCCCGGGGGGACAGATGAAAAGGCCGCTGAAGGCGGTGCGGGCCTCTGGGGTTGGCCCAGGTGTTCGAGGCTCTCGGGGCCGACGCAGCAGACCCAGGGAGGGGGACACACCTGCCCCCGCGCTGCGTCCACCCGCTTCGTCTTGGGAGGGACCGCCTGCGCCTCCCTCCAGGGCTGCACCGTGACCTCCGCTTCCAGGCAGTGATGAAAATGACACGTTTAACATCAAAAGCCGTTCCGAGTACCGTCAACAGTGACGATACTGGAGAGCAGATTCCGGGAGGCTCTTCCCGGGAGCTGCCCTGCCGTGAGCCCGGGGCCCCGGCCGGCCGCGTGCCCGGGGGGCTTTAACGCTGGAGGCCGAGGCGGCGGCGGCGGGGGGCCGGTGGGCGGCCTAGACCCCGGACTTGGCGATGATCTTCTCGAGCAGGCTCATCATGCGCTCCTGCAGCTGCAGGCCCTGCGCCTGCAGGAGGCTGTGCTGGTCCAGCCCGCGGCGCACCTCGCGGCACGTCTCCTCCAGGGCGCGGCTGAGCCGGCGCTGCTCCTCCAGCATCGTCTCCAGCAGCCGCAGCTTCTTCCTCTGCAAGTGGCCGCCCTGTCCCTTGCGTTTCTTCACGGGCCGCTCGTCCGACCTGGAAGGACAGCGCCGGCGTGTGGACGGCTGGCCACGGAGCCCGGGCCTGCCCGACCCTCCCGGCCGCCACCGGGCACATGGGGTGCTGGGCTACCGTCCACGCACGTGAGGGCCGGGCCCTCCCACCACGAAGGGGGCACAGGCTTAGGAGGCGGGGGGTCCCTGCCACGAGAGCACCCCCAAACCCGCTGAGCTGGGTGGGCATGCCCTGGGCTCTCTGCTCGGGGGTGGGGCATCCCGGGTCTAACCGGCCCCCACGGGTGGGCAGGGAGCTGCCAAACCCCACCAGGCCCCAAGATCCTGCCCGTCCCCGAGCCCAGGCCCTCTGCTTCTGTGCAGAAGATTCGTGACCCCGCCAACCTCAGGGGCAGAGAGCAGAGCTCGGCCCCGAGAGGGAGAACAGCCCCACGTCCCAGTCCTGGTGCAATGCCTGGGGCAGCTGTCAGTCTGGGAACTGGGCTCAATCCACGGAAACACCTGTCCGTAAATCTCAGACTTCCCTGCAACTCGGCCTGGCCACCAGCAAAGGCATTTCTGTCTGGGGTCTTTGCTGAGAACAAACGGAGCAGCAGCCCCCCAGACTGGGGGTGTCAGACTGGAGGGGCCCCCGGAGATGCCTTCCTCACCCCACCCTACTCCCATCTGACAGACCTGAGACCAGGCTCAGGGGAGGCAGGGCCACAGCTCAAATCCACACTCTTCCTGTTCTCTCCCCCACTGGCCAACTCCTATTCATCCGTGAAAGCCCAGCCCAAACGTCACCTCCTCTGGCTCCCCGGCCCCCACACCACAGGGGTGTGTCTCCCGCACGCCTGACTGAGGGCATCTTTAGGCAGGGTCAGCACACGCCTGGCAGGACGCCGTGGACGGCAGAGGGGCTGCGTCCCCCCACTGCAGCCAGGCTCCGAGCACACCCTGGAGGCTCAGCCTGACACCCCCTCCCCGGTGCTGAGAGACCAGCCGGCCCGGCCAGGCCAGGGAGAAGGGGACCCCAGGGCACGGTCTGCTTGGGGTAGGGGGAGCGCAAGAGCCAGAAGCCGAGGGAAGGCGGGAGCGCTCGCCTCTAATCCCAGCCCTCCTTGGAGAAGGTCCTGATTTATCCCCATTTCACAGAGGGAGGCTGAGGCCCAGAGAGATCAAGGACTTTCCACACAGCTAAGCGGTGACGGAGCAGGAGATGCACCCAGTCTGTGGACATGACAGCCCAAGCTTCGGGAACCACCTGCCTTCCTGTCTCTGGCCTCCCTGCCCCTGGGGGCTGGTGCATACTACCTAGGCTTCCGCGGCCGGCCCGGGCCGGCCGAGGATGCCGCCGCCAGGACAGCCCCCTCGCGGCCCTCAGCCCCCTCTCCGGAGGGCGGGTGCCCGGCCCCGCTGGTGTGGAGGCAAGAGAGGGAAGCACACACACTACCTGAACTTAAGGGACAGTAAGCTGGAGGAGCTGGCGGAGCCATCGTCCTGGAAGCGGCCTTCGTAGGAGCACTGCTTATACGGTAAGTACAGAGGGGTGGACTTAGCAGACGGCGACAGGGACGCCTCGGTCTGGGACGTGGAGGGCCCCGGCTGCTGGCCGTCCGGCAGTTTGCCATCACAGGACTCGGGGACCTTGGCCAGAATCCTATCAATGGCTAGGTAATAGGGCCAGTCGGGCGGGACGGACTCGCTATCTGTCATGCATTTTAATTTCCTGAAACGAAAGACACAAGAGCCAAGGGTGAGAAACAGCTGCTCCCGGCCCTGCCTCGCCCGGCCCTCGGCGGAGGGGCACTCGGGGGCTCCGGACCTGGGGGAGCCACGTGGCAGCCAGGCCTCCCCAGAAAAATCGGCCAGGCCCCAGGGCCAAGGTGACATGGGACTCAGCAAGAAGGCAGGCTCGGGACCTACACAGCCTTGGATGTTGGAAAGGATGCACGTGCCCCAGTGTGAGTGCCAGGACCTTGGGCTCATTCGTCCTCTCTTTGCTTTTCTGGAATTTCTAAACTCTCTGCAATGAACAAATGCTGCTTTTTAATAAGTTAACCGGCAATAACCAAATATATGGTATAACACCAACATGGGAATAAAATGTAATATAATGTGTTACGCAAACGTAAAGTACGGTCGTATAATCAACGCGCTTTTCTAAAGAGGACGCCCTGGGGAGCAAGAAGCTCAGAAGGTAAGAGCACAGGCCTCAGTGTCCAGCACATCTGAGTCTGTCTCTCGTCTCCATCGCTTTGCTGTGTGACCATCAGCAGGTCCATTAACCTCTCTGAGCCTCCATTTTCACATCAGTAAAATGGGGATGATCAAAGTAAGCTCCTCACGTGGCCGTCACTCTCGGGAAGATTTAAGAAGACAACGCCCGGTGTCTGGCAAACAGCAAGCTGTCAGATATTCTCGGCTGAAGGTGCCAGGAGGACCCGGGCTGGGCCGGACGGGGTCCCTTCCCACACTGCCTGACGTCCCCCACCCCCACTTGGGCCCCAGGCCCAGGGTCTGCACTGCACGGCTCTGCCCACTGTGGGCCTGAGCCCATCTGAGGCCCTGCACCACGCTCCCCTCCCCTGCAGACGGAACCTGAAGGTCCCTGGGCCTTGGCTGTCCCCTGGGAGGTGAGGGATGGGGAGAGGCAGCTGCAAGACAGCTGGGCAGCACCAGCCAGGCCAGGAAGGAGGCCACAGGGTTTCCTGGGCCCCCGGCCTCAGCTTCCAGCCCCCACGTTCCTGCCCCTCGCTCTTCCCGCTGTGGCGAGGCCTTTGAGAAACAAAGCGCCCCGTGGCCAGACGGCCTCTGTCTCTGACAAGGGGCTCCCTGCCAGGGTGCAGCCACCGGTCACACTGGTCACTGCAGATAACGAGCTGACCACCTGAAAGAGTGGCCCCCCGCGGAGGTGCGTGGTTCAGGGCAGCAGGCAGAGGCGGGCCAGGCAGGACATGCCCTCGAGCAGCGCCCAGCAAGCAGACTGTCCTCAGCAGGAAGCCCGGGACGGGCCACGTGGGGACGAGCAGGCCGCTCCGGCTTCCTGACCACGGACCACCGTCCATCCCGCGGAGGGCGACACGGACATGGGCACAGCGGGTGGACGATGGTGCTCGGGGCCCAGCCCCCGCCCGGGCTCCCCCCCAGGCCCTCCGCAGGCGTCCCCCCAGCTCCTGTCTGTCAACTCAAGCCAGCCCACTCCTCGGAGAGATAAGGAAAGGCCCGCCCTGGCGTGGGGAGCACCTGAACGGTGTGCCAACAAAGCACCCCCCACGGAACCTGGCCGCCCCCAGGCTTCCTTAACCAGCATTTTTTTTTTTTCCGGTTACACTGAGCGACTTGCGGCATCCTAGTGCCCCAACCAGGGATTGAAGCGGGGCGGCGACAGTGAGAGCGCAGAGTCCTAACCGCTGGACCGCCAGGGAATTCCCCCGACAATGTTAATATATAAAAAGCTGTCTCCGGGGCTTCCCTGGTGGCGCAGTGGTTGAGAGTCCGCCTGCCGATGCAGGGGACGCGGGTTCATGCCCCAGTCGGGGAAGGTCCCACGTGCTGCGCAGCGGCTGGGCCCGTGAGCCATGGCCGCTGAGCCTGAGCGTCTGGAGCCTGTGCTCCGTAACGGGAGAGGCCACAACAGTGAGAGGCCCACGTACCACACAGACACACACAGACACACACACACACACACACACACACACACACAGACACACACACACACAGACACACACACACACACACACACACACACACACACACACACACACCCCTGTCTCGGGACTTCCCTGGCGGTCCAGCAGTTAGGACTCCGTGCTTTCACTGTCGAGGGCCCAGGTTCAATCCCCAGTCAGGGAACTGAGATCCCGCAAGCCCTGCGGTGCGGCCAATAAATTAATAAACAAACAAGGATTGTTTAAAAAAAAAAAAGCTGTCGTGAAAAAATAACTAAAGTCTCTGCTGTGGGAGGTTCTGGGTGGCAGGGGGAGAAAGAACCAGTCGTGCAGCCAAAGCGTTGGCCTGTGAGGGGCTGTGTGGCCTTGGGCAAGTCCCTCTCCTGCTCTGGGCCTCTGTTTCCCCATCGGTGTACGGGAGCTGACAGATACCACGGTGTGCAAGTGCTTCCTAAACTGTGAAGTGCTGTCCGCGAGGGGGCCCTGGGCCCTCTCAGCCATACCCTCATCTCCTGTGGCCTCTGGGGCCCACATCCCTCTTCCAGGAATGGAACAGAATCCCTCCCCTGGGACTCTGAAGAAGCTTTCAGGATAAATAATGAATGACCCGGCTAGACACCAGTCAGGGCCCTGGAGCTATGGAGTCAGACAGGAGCCCCGTAAGACAGCCTGCGTCGCCTCCGCAGCTCCCTCCTCACCGGGCAGGGGCGGGTGGGGGGCGGGGGGCAGGTGCGCCTACGCGCTACTCGGCCCTTCCGTCAGGAGCCGGTGACTGGAATCTGACAGACTTTACCTACGCGACTCCTCGGATGCCTTTGGACCCCAGCAGCCACCTGTTTTCCACCCCGGGGCCTGGCTGGGGGCCAAGCTGGGGGTCAGAAATGGGCCTTCGGACAGGCCAGGCTCAGGGTCTCCAAGGGCCAGAAAAAGTTAAATGGATGCAACTGAAACAGCCTCTGGTTGCCCAGGGCCCTGGGGAGCCCCTGCACGTCCCCAGGCTCCAGACGGGCTGGGAGCGTCAGGCCAGGAGGGGTGAGGCCTCTCCTTGCTTGTTCGAGGTGGGCATGGGAGTCGGGGTGAGGGTCCCCTCACCCACGGTGTGTCTCAAGGTGCCCGAGGCCAACCTGCAGGGCTTCGTCCACACGCAGCTCTGTGCCCCTGCCCACGGCGGCCACTAGGAGGGCCGGAAGTGGCCTGGGCTGGGACCAGCTGGGTCCCGGCACGGCCCCCTGGACGGCCCCCTTCCCCCCCCCCGCACACTGACAGGCTCTCGGGGGCTGCCCAGGCCGCCCCCAGGGCCCATGCTCTCGGTGCCACTCTCCCCCTAGAGCCCAGCTGCTGCTTGACCTTTACCTGCCCTGACCCACGCCACACCTCTGACCTTTGCCCTCCCTGTGACCCTCTCCTCACCGTGAGCCCCTGCAGATAGGCCTGGCCTCACACTCCACGGTGCTGGGCACGTGGGGCCACAGGGCTCCATCCCGGACGCCAGAGCTGCCCCTGCCGGAGCCACGCGCTTGGCCCCGACCGGGCTCCTCCCACGGCAGCCAGGGCAGGGGGCCTCCTCCCGGGAGCGGACCCTCCTGGGCACTCAGGGCTTCTGCTGAGCCCTCCATGCCCCGCCCAGGCCCCAAGGCCAGCGCCGTGCTGTGCTCACAGCAGGCTCAGCGGATGCTGAAGATGACAGAGCGGCAGGACAGGCCGGCTCGCGGGCCTGGCGGCTGAGCCTCCTCCGGCCTCAGTTTCCCGCCCACACAGCAGCACCCGCCACCCTGCGGAGCAGAGCCAAGCCTGGGGGGCCGAGTGGGAGTCGCCCGCGGGCCTGGGGGGTGGTGCCCTGGCCGAGGCCTGGGGAGCCGGGGTCAGCCCCAGCCCGGCCCTCCTGTGCCTCGGTTTCCCCCCTCCCCTCCCCCATGGCTTCTGCAGGTCCCCTCTCACTTACACAAAGCCAGGACCCCCCCCCCCACTCAGCTCCGGGGATGTCCCGGCCGGGGCGGGGGCGGGGGCGGGGGGGGCGATGTCCCTGTGCGGACCGCCTGCCCAGCGAGCCTGGGGTGCCCTGGGGCTCTGTGGCGGCAACAGCGGTGGCCGCGGGCCTACCTGTACTGGAAGGTCATGTTGGTGATCTTGATCTTGATCTCCTCGCCCAGCCGGCGCTCGCCGGTCATCTCCAGCAGCTTGCTGGCCATCTTCTCGTAGACCTTGGCGTTGCGCTTGGTCTGCTTCAGCTCGTCGAAGAACTCCTCCCAGACGAGCATGAGGCCGCGCATCTCCGCGTCCGTCCAGTTGCGGGCCCGCCGGTGCTTCTCCGTCTGCGAGGACACGAGGTAGCCGGGCACCTCGGCCGCTGCCATGCCGGGGTCACCTGCGGGGTTAAAGAGCGCGCTCGGGCCGGGCCGCGTGGGGCCTGCGCACCACGGCGGCGGGAGCCCCGCTCCTGGAAGGCAGCTCCTCGCTCAAAATGGGGCCTACATCTGACAGGCAGGAATTTAGTTAAAAGCTTTTAAACGGGAAACGTCATTTTGATGTCACGTTTCCATAGCAACAGAGCAACTGCATAAGCTACAACAACAGAAACCTTTTAAGTGAAAGCGCAGGAATCAGGGCCGCCCTGACGGGCCATCAACATTGCAGTGAGCGAGCCAGACCCCAAACCGGCGGCCCGGGCTCCCGGCCCCGCCCCGCGCCCCAGCCCTGTCGCCAGGCTGGCCGGCCCAGGCCACCGAACGAGGCACCTCCGCTGGGCAGACCGGGCTCTTGAGAGGTGGGGTCCAGGCCGCAGCCCCCGCCTCTGCCCCGCCCCGGCTCACACAGGTGGGGGCCCAGGGAGGGCCCAGGGTAAGGCATTGGGGTGCAAACAAATGAGGAGACCCAGAGGAGGAGAGACGACAGACAGAGGGGTGGCAGGGGCAGAGACAGACAGATGGGGAGACTCACACAGGAACACACTCTTGGGGACCCGCAGAGACACGTGTGTGCACCAACACCCACCCACCTGCATGCCCTGCACACAGCCATCCTCCGGCCAACACGCTCACACTTACGGTACAAACGCCACCACCACCAGGCTGGGCGGGGGCAGGGCTCCGGCCCCGAGCAGACCCCTGGCTCGGCCACTGTCTGCCTGCTCCCCTCCTTGCAGGCGGGATGCTTGCTGGCCTGGGTGACACATGGGGTGGGCTGAGGGGCCGGCACAGTGCTTGAGACCAGAGAGTAGCTGGGAGCGGGTGGTGCGGATCCCTCCCACCATGGGCAGCCCCACCGCAGTCCTGATCGCCCTGCATCAATCAGCCCCACCCACACCCAGACCTGCCTGGTCCACTCGGCTGGGTCGGCTGCTCCTGTACCCCACGGCCCCACAGGAGACAGCTCGGGGAAGCCTTGCTGAATAAAGGAGTGAACAAACGAAGGACTGACCTCAAGTAAATCCCCTCCCTTCCCAGCAGGTTGCCTAGACTTCACCTTCGGACTTACTGGCAAACTCTTATTCATTCTTCAAAACCCTGTTCTGGCATCAGCTCCTCTCTGAAGTCTTCCTATTCAATACACTTTGGTCCTTCTTCCCTTTTTCCCTCCCGCAAATTGGACCTGCTTTGAGCCAGCCATTTATTTTCTGCCTTCCAGCTTTGTGACGCTTGCTAAGGCCACTGGGCACTGTTCTAAGTGCAGTATGTCTGGTACGTCTGTGTCTTCTACTTTGATCCTCACGGCACTCTTGCGAGGGAGGCTGGCACTGCTGTTATTCCCATTTTCCAGATGAACAGCCTGAGGGACAAAGGTGAGGTCACGCTGTGGTCAAGGAGCCAAGCTGGGCTCTGAACCCAGGCAGGCTGGCTCGGGACTGGGTTTGACTTGTGTTGTGCAGTGGCCGCCAGGCTCCCCGTGAAGGACACCGTCACGCCTCCTCTGCCCATGGTCCTGGGAAAACGCCCCTGCTGCTTCCTGGCTCTCCTGAGAGGCCCCCCAACGCTGACCTTGGACAAAGCGACCACTGGCACTGGCTGGGGTCCCCGGCCACCCACCCTCAGCAGGCCTCCGCCAGTGTTTGACTGAGGCTCAGGGGACAGGGACATGAACCTCCAGCACCAGCCAGGTGGTGCAGCGTAGGGTGAAGGAGAGCTCTGCAGAAGGACCGGCCAAGAGAGGCAGCAAGGCCGCCCGGCCCAGAGCACGTGCAGGACGGGCAGTGAGAGGTGGTGGGGCTGTAACGGGGAGGGCAGGACAGCAGGGCCTGAGAGCCAGGCTGGGGATGGGCCGCCACCTCGGCAGGGCCTAGGGACTGAGTGCCCACTGGGACTGGCCAGGGGACCAAGCCTTAGCCGGGCAGAAGACCAGAGCAGTGGAGCCTGCGGGGGCTTCAGAGAGAAGGGCCACCTAAGGCATCGGGACTGAACATTTTGAAGGTAAAACTCAAGCAGGTGGCTTGCCAGCAAGAGCCCTCACACCTGCTGGACGGGCTGCAATGGCCACGTGGTGCCCCCGCCCCACCCCCAGGCCCACGGGCCAGCGTGCCCATCCGTGAGCCTGCCTGGCATCCTCAGGGTTCCGGGGTGGCCTGAACTCGGGGGGAAGGGCTCACGAAGTCCAGGCCGAAAACCTCCACCTTCAACAGAGGACCCTCCTCGGGTCTGACTATGACAGGAGCTTCTTGGTCTGAGCCGTCCCAGGACAGGGAAGCTGAGCCTGGGATGCGAGGCATCCCCGAGTCTCCGCCCAGGTGCCCCCCCCACCGCACCCACGTGCCCAGAGCTCGCCCTCTGACACCCTGCGAGGCGGGCTGAAGCCCTAGGCAGAAGGAGGGGAGGTGCTCAGGATGGGGTGGGCTGGCTGGGGCTCCCTCCCTCCCCCGCAGTCAGAACTTGGAGTGTAGAGGGGAAGGGCAGCAGGGGTCCCTGGGTCAGGGCCCGGGCCTGCCATCAGCTCCTGGTGGAGGCCCCTCCCTCTCTGGGGACACAGGGACACCACACAGCACCGCCCAGGAAGGCTGACAACTGCTGCACTCCTCCGGCCTGGGTACCTGGCACAGAGCACTCAGTAGTGCTTGCCAAGTGGACCAGTGACCGCAAGTCCCACCTCCTCCAGGAAACCTGCCCCCCGCCCCGCCCTAGACGAAGGATTCAACCTACCAAGTGGCCCTAGCGCTGGCGCTCTGTCCCCCAGAGCCTGTGCCAACCCTGACCATCCTCCAGGTGGACCTTTCTTCAACCACGACTCCAAGAACAGAGCAGGGCTGCCTCAGTGCATCCCAGCACCAGGGGCAGGGGGACCAAGGGAGAGGCAGGCAAAGCCGGCTCAGGGTCTCAGACCCAGCTCCACCAACTCGGGTTGTGACTCGGCCGTCCCCCCGCCCCCAGCCCCTGTCCTCACCTACAGTGGGGCTCAGAGCACAGGAGTCGTCCTCTCTGGACAAGTACCCACCGCCAGACATGCGGCTGGAGGCTGCACCTCCAAGGCCCCGGGACCCCTTCCCACGGCCCCTCCCTCCCCCCACCAAACCCTCCTTGGAGCCTTGAGAGGGCAGAGGCCCCTGTGCTGGCCTGGCTGGGGCTGGCGAATCGTCATCAGGAAAAGCTGCTGCCCCAGGGCACCCGGCCTGGTCAACCCCAGGACAGCGGGTCCCGATGCCTCTGCAGGGCAGCTGTGGCCGGAGGCATCGCTGCCCATGCTCAGCGTCCTGGCAGCCAGGCGGCTCGGAGGAGGCATCTACACCCCCTGCTAGGCCTCCAGCCAAACGTCCAGGAGAGTCAGGGTAAAAGGCTGGGCTCCAGCCGTCTCTTCTCAGGTTTCAGGGGCACCGGAAGCCCTGGAGAGGGGGGCCCGGGGGACGCTCCCGGAAGCAGAGCCCTCATTTTCGGCGTCCAAGGACGAGGAGGAGCCAGGCAGGTGGGGAAGGCAGGCCCAGCTCCCCGCGGCCCCACGGGTGGGCCCACGTGCCCTCGGCTGGCAGGGCTGTGAAACTCGGCACAGGCCTCTGCCTCCCCCCGCGGAGGCTCAGGGCAGGAAGGGGCGTCTCTCAGGGGCCTCCAGCACCTCCTGGGAGCAGGCAGCGGTGAGCTGAGCCCGTCTCCGAAGGCAGGGGTTTGGCCGAGGAAGACCCCCCAGCTGGGCAGAGGCAGGGAAGCACAGGGAGTGTGGGAGATGGGTCCAGGCCCGGGCGCAGGCAGGGCAGAGCTGAAGGAGGGCAGGTCGGGAGGATGGACTCCCTGGTGCCAGGGGGCGACGACCGTGCCGGCACCACCATCCTCTCCCCGCGCGCACGGGAGCCCAGACTGTAACTTTCAGTCCTCTGCCTCAGCAGGCAGAACCCAACCCCGACCCAACGGCTCCACTGGGCCAGCCAGCCTCCGAGCACACCCTGGGCCGGGTGAGTGGAGGCCTGGCCGGTGAAGGCCTGGGAGTGTCAGGCCCCTAGAGGACGTGGCCGTGACGGGCCCCGGGTTTCCTGCTTGGAAGGCCAGTGGGGATGAGCCGTCCAGACGGAGAAGCCAGGCCGTTGAGGCCCCCAAGCTCGTGGAAACTGCAGGACACCCTCATGGTTTCCCAAGAGCCCTGGTGACCCCACAAAGCAGGCCCACCCTGTGCCCATAGGCCCCGGGCCCTGGCAGAATGCCCCGTCCGGCGGTGCCTGGGCCCATGGCCAGGCTACCCTGAGGGGTGAGGCTGGGCCGGGCACCCCCAGACCCAGAAGGGCTCTCAGGCGTCAGGTCAGGAAGCAAGGGCTTCCTCTGAAGACAAGAGGGGTCTTGCCCTTTACCGAGGGCACCTGTGCACGGTGGCTGGAGGGTGAGTGGGGGACATGCCGTCGCTTCTTTCCAGGGGATCTGGGGGCATTTCTTTCTGGAAACAGCAGGTGGACCAGGTGTGCCGGCCAGGGTCTGGCTGCCTCGCCTGGACCAGGGAGGGGCGGGCAGAGCTTAGGCAGCTCTGAAGGGTGAGCTGAAGGGGCCCTGGAGGTGTGTCGCAGAGGAGACACACCTGTGGAGGCGACATGATCTTCCCAAACACGCAGAGCAACTCAGGTGGAAACGAACCCGTGCGGCCCGTCCACGAGGCCCAGCAGCTGAACGCTCTCCAAGCAGCTTCCTGCCGACACTGCCCGCACCTGCGGCGCCTGCGCACATCCCGACACCCTGTCTGCAGGCGTGTGCAGTCACACGGCCATGACCACAGGCAGGGGCCAGTCCACCCGTGCTCGGCCGTCTCTCGGGGCCCCCACCACGGTCGGGCTCAGGGCCGCCCACTTCCCAGAACTGGGGGGACTTCGGCAGACACTGTGAAGCGCCTGCCCGGGGCAGCCCGCGGCCCAGGGTCTCTGTGTTTGCAGGTTGGTGGGCAATCACCAGCGCCCCGAGATGACTGTGACGCTCACTACCGGGGTTCCTGGGGCCTGGGAAGGACGGTGCCCACTCAGCTGAGTGGAGAAGACTTCCAGGAGGAGCTAGCATTTCAGGTGGGAAGAACTCACCGGCTCAAATAGACAGGGCAGCATCGCCTCACGCTGTCGCCCAGGAGCACGGGGGGGCAATGGCCAATGAGGCGGAAGGGGCAGCTAGACCGTGAGGGGCTCAAAAGTCAGGTCGTGGCCCCCGAGTGAGCCCCCCAGAACCTGTGCCAGCCCTGACCGCCCCTCCAGGGTAGGGCTCCGGGCGAAACCCCACGGCCCCTGGGAGATTCCACCAGAACCGCTGCAGCCTTCGCGGCCGCGTGTGCGGGCAGGAGGCCCGCTGTGAGGTGGCCTGCGGGTCGCCTCCTCAGCCCCGCACGGCCAGCCACCCGGACCGGCGGCCCCCGACCGAGGCACTGGGCTCGTGCTGGTGTGGCATCAATTCCTGCCTCCCTGCCGCGGGGTCTAGGCTCTCCGCAAGCAAAGCAGGCCTCACCCAGCAAGTTATCGCTTAATTCTTTTCTTTTAATTCATAAGTACAATGTTTGTAGCAGTTTAAAAAATTAAAATGTACATCTCATGTCAGACTTCCCTTTCCTCTCGCAGACAGTCACATCTGGGCCAGGCTCCGGGACGCACCCATCGCAGCACTGCTGGTGCCCAGCGTGGCAGGGACGGCGGGGACAGTGGCGGCGGCGCAGCATGAGCTCAAACCCCTGCCGACGGCCACTCCGCCACGGCTCGAGGCAGCGAGTACGGGCAGGTGGCCCCACTGAGCTCAGAGCCCAACCACCTTCGGCAGGTCCACGACGGCCACAATCCTCCAGGGCCAGGGGTCACCCTGCAGTGATTGTCTGGGGCCAGATGCTCCCACATGCGCTCGAGGGAAGTGGGTTGCTCCAGCTGCTTTAGAAAGTGCCAGGCACAGGGGTAGAGTGCCCCTGCACCCTCCAGGCCCCTTCCGGTTGTCACCGCCACCTGAGCGGCCCCTCCCTGCTGAGCGCATGCCCAGGGCCGTGGTCCCCTCCTCGCGGGGGCACCCCGAGCTCCCCAGCGAGCCTTGGTGGCCTTCGGGGTGGTTTTCGCATCCCCGCCTGTCGCTCCAGCGGGCAGAACGGCCCTGAGTCTCACCCTGGCCAGGAGCTACACTTTCGGCCACGGCGCAGAGGGACAAAGCGAGGCCACGTGCCAGGAAGAGACGTTATCAAGATGGAACCAAGTCCACACCTGCAAACCACAGACAAGTGGCCCACGCCACGCGGCCCCGGAGGAGTTTCCCTGCGGCACGGCCGAGCGCAGCTCCGTGAACCCGCGCCGACAGCAGGGGCTCCCCTCGGCTCCACGGATGAGCCGCCCGCGCCCCAGGGCTGGGCAGTGACGCCCGGCCACGAAGGGGGCCCTCTGGGGTTCAGGGGCTCCTCTGATGCCACGCTGTGGGTGTCTGGAGGCGCCTCAGCGTCTTCCTTCCTCCTGAGAGGATACAGGGCTGCAGGAGTGGGAGAGCCCGCGGTAAAGGGCACTAGGAGGCTGGAGAGCCCCTGCCCGGCTCAGGGGCCGCCCCGGGAGGCACGGTTCCGAGAAGGCGCGCAAGCGCGTTGCCCACCAGCCCTACCCTGGTTTCACTCAGATCTTTCCTGTGTCACCAGCAGGAAAACAAAAACACCCCCCCAAAAAAACAAAACAAACCTGACGATCACATCAACGATACTTTCAACAAAATGTGGATTGGCGGTAGGACTGGTGCTCGCCGCAGACTTTCAGGAACTTGGTAAAGTCAGTCCCTTCTGCAGAGAGCTGACGAGGTGGACTGTTTTCTCAGTGGGATTTTAATGACCCCATGCAGCCGACTCCACAGGGCAGGTCTAAGGAAGGTCGGCTTCTACAGGGAACTGATGGCCACTCTTAGAGGCCTCACCTGTCTGTGTCTTGATGAATATAGACACATACAAACACATTACACACGTACTCATCCACGGGTAAAGCGATCTCACTCATAAACTCATATCCACTTCGGGGGCACACCGGCAAGTCTTTGGGTTGGCACCTAGGGCCAGAGCTGGGCTCAAGCCCCCTCGTTAAGCACTGGCTGTTACAGGTCACGTGGTAACAAGGAGAACCCACCAAACTCAGCTGAGGCCGGAGCTATGACTCCTAAGGGGAACGGTTCCCAGTTTTACATTCACAGAGCTATTTCTAACAAGCGAAAACATCTAAGCAGGGACAACGTCAGCCTGCGATGCGTCTATCTCGGAGCTGCTGAAATAACGGGGGAGTCCAAAGTGAAAAGGGAGAGAGAGCGGTGACTTTTCTCAATTCTTGTTCAGAGTCAGGAGATCCTCCCCAAGGTCCTACTTGGACCTCTGACCCGTTTCTACTGTTCACGCCCTGGCCGGGCGAGGCCTCTGCCGGGCGCTGGTGGGGCAGGCAGGAAAAGCCAAGGGCTGCTCTGAGGAGGGGCTCCCACAGCCTCCCCTGGCCGCACACTCTGACCCCAGCTGGCCTCAAACCACGGCAGCTCTGGGGGTGGGAGCGGCCTGGGTCTGCGCCCGCAGCTGTGTGCGCCATGGTGAGATGTCGCACAGACGCGAGGGTAGCTAACCGTGCACCGAAGGACTCCTCCCCTTGGCAGACTCTGGAAGTCAGCTTCACAGTCATCTCCACCTGCCAGTGAAACACCCCAAACCTGACTGCACTTGAGCTCATGACCAAACTGGCCAGCATGACGGTGACCACATGACTGGCTGCCTCCGGGGGCCTGAAGAGCCCCGCCCGTGAGCGCTCCGCCAGCCCCTGGCCAAGGGCACTCGACTGTCCACGCCTCGTGTGCATTTGATGATGTGGCTGCTTTGGGCCCAGAAACGGCTGGTCCAGGGGCCGGGGCCTGGGGTAGAAGCGGAGGCCCTGGCTGGCCTCATTCCTGCCCCACCACTGGTCCAGTGGGCACAGATCCGCACCCGCCTGTGCTGAAAGGAGGCCCCGCGGATGGACTGAAAGGGAGCCGAGGACGTGCTCGGGCCTTTCTCAAACAGTTGCCAGGACTCCAAGCTTTGCTCTTGACCAAGAGGAGCGCAGACAACTAACGCTGTTACACCCTCGGGGCTGCCAGACCAGGCGAGCCTCTGGGCCCCACTGTGCAGGAGGGACACGGGGGACTCGGATCCCAACACCCGTCGGCCAGCCCCTGGGTAGAGCGCAGCCCCAGTCAGGACAGGAGCGGGGGGACGACAGTGTTGGTCAGGACGGAGGCTGCTCACGGCCAGGCGGGCCGGCCTTGTCGGCTAAGTGCCCAGGAGCCGCCCGTCACCAGTGGGAGAGCCTTGAGAGCCATCTGTGCCCCAGAGCTGACTGCCCACGACCAGGACAGCCACGGGGGAACCTTCCCAACTCATAACGGGGCGGGGGAACTCCCGGTCAGACATCTGCACGCCAACACCTCCCTAAACTCTAACTAAACGTGAATGCACAAAAAAGGGCGGCGTGTCGGGGGACTAGGGCTTGGGCGAGAGGAACGCCAGAGTTAAGTCTCGTGGAGGGAGAGGGAGGGGCTCCCGTCGACCTCCTCGGAGGCCGTGACACGCAGCACAGACTCAGCAATGCACAGACTGTACACGGGCATAGAAAGTTACCTTAAAATTAATCTCTTTACTGATATAATTAAACTTTAAATCCTGAGAAGAAAACAGAGACAGGGAAGAACGGCGCGGGCCATCGTGCTCCCAGCCACCCCGCCCCGCCCAGGCCCGATGCCAGCGCGGCACGCAGGCCTGCAGGAGCCAGCGAGACCCCAGGACCCCGTGCCTCACTGGGGAGATGCGGGGGGTGCCCTGGGAGGCCCGTGGCATCACCTCCCGCCTGCGGGACAGCAGAGGGGCTCACGGCCGACCTGCGAGAGCCGAGGCAGGAGCAGCTGGGACCCGGTGGCGGCGAACAGGCCGCACGTGAGGAAGTACACACCGGCGACTGGCATTTAACGCTAGCTCTAGCACGGGGGGTCAGCAACGGCTGCTCTTGCCCCTGAAAGGACTCAGGCTCAACCCCCAAGATTCCTGCATACGTTCCCTGCACGCGGTGAGGCCGAGCCACGCGGTGCAGGCGGGGCCCCGAGTCCTGGCACCACCTCGCCTCCGCCCACGTGGGCGCTCAGCACGTGGTGACCTTGTGGACGTTCCGCAAACAAGCCAGCAGGCGGTGATACGGGTTTCCTGGCGCCGCGACCACCTCGAACACAGACTGGAAGGCCCTGCGGTCGAGCTCCTCCTCTATCTGGTGTCTGTAGAAGTCCGCGGCCACCAGGCAGAAGAGGTGCACGTCCACGTGCTCCAGCTTGCCCATCCTGCTCACGACGTGGGGAAGGCTGGCAGGGCGGTTAAGGGCGCAAGGCTGCAAGTGTGGGGGGACCTGCCTCCTGTCCTCCCCGGGAACCCCTGCCCCGACACAGGCCTGCCAACGGCCCGGGAGCACCGAGTGCCGTGCCAAGCCGCAGACGGGGTGGAGGCGGCAGCTGCCTCCCACCTTGGCTGCGGGAAGCCAGAGCCCCCCGCGGAGGGCGCTCCTCCGGGCAGCACCTCCCTGGCCCGGCACCCGTGCGCCGAGGGCAGAGCCGTGCCGCCCTCCAGGGCTGCTGACAGCGCCAGGACGGCTGTCTGCTCCGAGGCTCTGCGGTCTGTCTTAGGGGGCGGCTGATAGGAGGGGAACGTCCCTTTAGCAGCCAGCATCTTGGGGGTGGGAACTGGATCTTCACTTAAGGTTTTACCCAAGAGAGTGATACGAAGCACTTGACAAAGAATAAAGAGAAGCAGCCCGAGGGACACACCCAGCTGCACGGACCAGAGTGGGCGGGAGGAGCTCTTTGTGGCCGCCCACCCCCCCCACCCCCCCCCCCCCCCGCCCCCGCACAGAAACGCCCCGGCCCCGGCCCCGCCCCTCCCGCTCAGCATGGGGAACACATGGTTTTCTGTTTCCTTGTCCACGGCTTACTCTCTTGGGGCTTAAGGTAAACAACACCTTGACACCTGGGCTTTCTGCAGAGCTTAGGTTTCCAAAACCTTAACGCAAACGTCAACCTGGATGTTGACGGAAGTGCTGCCCCTGAGTGCTACGTCCCGCAGGGCTCCAGGACCCAGGGAAGGATACATGGCCGAAACCCACGGGCTAGTGGAAGCGCTGACAAAGAAGCAGGAGAGGCTCCACATGGCCATGGCAACCGGAGTCCTCTGCGTGAAGTTGGAGAGGGACAGCATGACCCAGTCCCGGACCATGGACGACTGCCCTGTGCTGTGCAGAGTCTGGAACACCTGCAAGGGCAGAGAGCCCCGGGGGGCCACCCCGTCAACACCGGCTTCGGGGGAAGAGTGGTGGCTGGCTTCAAGGGGAGAAACTGGCAAGTCCCCGGGGCCAACACTTCAGAGGGTAGTAGGCACCCAGTCTGGGGGCTCCTCTGCACTGGGCCCTCACCTGGTACACTACGGTGGCCATGAACTGCGGGTACGGTTGCTGGTTGGACAGAAACTCTCCAATGACCTTGTTCATGACGTCCTGGGGCGGGAAGAAGTCATCTAGAAACTGGGGGAGGATCCGCGCCACCACTCTGGCTTCACAGGGAAACCCCTTCCTGATCCTGCAGGGAGGAGACACGGATCAGAGCCTCGCCCTGCCCAGGGCTCCCCACCCGCACGGGGGCCCCCAAGCCAAAAAGGGGTCCTGGAATAACAAGCAGAAATGGTTTGGGGCAGTGGCATTATGGGGGAATTAAGTCAGTCATAACAGAACCACGTCCTCATTCGGGCCTGTCCTCACCAGTGTCCACACGCTCCTGGAACCTGTCAGCGTCTCGCCAGGCCCCCTTCTCTCCCGCCTGTCCCTGGTGCCCTCCTGCCACCTCCCCTCAACACACCCTCAGCGGGCATCTTGGGCAGCGTCCTTCCAGGTGCCAGCTGGGCAGGCGGCCAGCAGGCTACTCACGCTACCGTACCGTTAGCACACACCGCTGGCCCTCCGTATCCGCGGGTTCCGCACCCGCACTTCACTCCGCGGTTGGCTGGGTGAAGGCAGAGCCCGAGGACACAGAGGCGGAGTGTCCTCCACTATTTTATACCAGGGACTTGAGCATCAGCAGAGTTTGGAATCCATGGGGGTCCCGGAACCAACCCCCGTGGATACCAAGAGACGACCGTACAGGAAAGCTATGTGTGACTGAAAAGCACCAGAAGGGACCCAGAAACTGGCCCAGGCGTGCCTGTCCCACCTGCCTGCAGACGCCAGCCGCTGCCCAGCATGGGCGACACTCACAACTGAAAGTCAGCTTTGTCAAGCCAGTGTCCCCCCGCGTCTGGAGGGTGGTCAGGCTGAACGCCGGCACTGCACTGGCTGAAGTGTTTATCCCACCAGCAGGCATGGGAATGCAAGCCCCACGTGGGCAGGGGCCTGCGTGGGCGGCTCTGCCCACCGTGGAGGGGCCCGAAGAATGGGAGGGAAGAATGACTGTAAACGCTTTCAACGCTCGACGTGAAAACAGCCCACGCACTCAGCTTCCCACAGCCCCTCACCTGGCCAGAGCAGACGGAGAAAGTCCTGCTAAGTGTGCTCTTGTGAAACCCCAAATGGCCTCCTGCTGACCGAGCTGACCAGACCTGTCAGGCTGAGTGGTGCGGAGTCGGCTGCCCCAAGGCCACAGACACAGCACGTTGCCTGGACCAGGAGGCCTGGGGCAAAGCCGGACGAGGCCCCCTCACCCATTCTGCAGGACCGCAAACTGAGCCAGTCCTGGACACAAGGGCACACACGTCGGGGGCAGGCTCTCAAAGACGCCTGTCATTTAAGTCTGTACCACGGTCTACCGAAGCCTCCTGAGCCACTGCAAACGTGGCTCCAAGACTCCTCTCACAAGGCAGCAGGTCTGATGGCCAGTCCCGTTACCGACCAGGGCTGCACGCCCCGTCTCATTACAGGCCCTCCCGACACCACCACACGGCCGGCACTGCCCCTCGCCTTCAGCAGACACGCCGGCACTGGGGACAGGGCGCTGGGGTCCTAGGACTGGCGGCTGGAGCAGAGCCCGAGGGCAGCGCGAGCGCGCTCAGGGCACAGGCGGGCTGAGAGCAGAGTGGGTGTGTAGGAAGCAGCAGCTCCCGGCTAACGCTCCAGGGCAGGGCAGGGCAGGGCAGGGCAGGCTCCATTCTTACCTGTCAAAAAGAACAGACACACGCTCCATGGCCACGATCACTGACTCGCTGTCAGGGGCGGCAGGGCTGGGGTCTGAGGTTCTGCCTGGACTGATTTTCTCTTTTCCTGAAACAAAGCCGGTCAGTTCTTTTCATTTGTAAAACTGGACAGGCTCTGTAAACAGGGCCTGGAACTCACGCAAGAGTTTACTAAACACCTAGAGATAATCTGAGACCAGGTGGCGGGAGCCCCCAGCACCCCAGGGCCCAGCCCAGCCACACAGGGCCCAGGGGTCTGTCTGCAGACCCGCTCCCAGGCGGGGTTCCGACACCCGCACAGCTCTGCAACCTTGAGAACTGGAGGGGCCTGTGGTCTGCGTCCTGTGCGTCCGGAGCTCAGCGGCACTGACCCGCCGGGCACAGGTGGCCCCCTGCTCACCTGTGTACATACAGGTGAGCATCAGGCCCAGGGCCGCCATGGCACGGTGCGGGCTGTGCACGTTCACTCTGTCCACGCTCAGCTTGACCAGGGACTCCGCGTCCAGCCGGGAGAGCTGCTCGGAGAGCAGGAGGCGCTCCAGGCCCCTCAGGACACAGTGGTAAACGATGGACGGGGTGGACTCCTCGCTTCCAGACAGCATCACCCCACACATCTGGACAGGAAGGAAGACCTCCCAGTCAAAGAGGCACATCTGGCCTCCTGTCGCTCACGCACCTTCCCCCAGATGAAAACCACCAAGGGCCCCGCTGCACAGGTCCCGGAGCACGGAGCCCACGCCCGTTCCCGCTCGCCTGTATGATGGATGCGGAGAACTCCGGCCCAACGTCCAGAGGGTAGTTCTCAATCAGGTAGAAGGCCGTGGCACACATCACCAGCACGTGCTGCTGGCTGTGGATGTTCACGCAGCTGAGAACGAGACAAGGGCCAGGCTCAGCCACGCGTGGTGGCTACTCCCACCTGATGGCACGTGGTATCCTCCTGTCTCAGTGACCGCAGCCACCGTCCCTGTGAGAAGGGTGCCCGCCTGGGTTCCTGCTGACCCCTGCCCATGATACGGCCGGGGTCTGACATACGCTTTGAAATGTGCAACGTCACTTCTCACAGCCCCCCACCTCTGGTCAGACAGAAGCCCTGGAGGGAGACAGCAGCAGGAGGTCCTGGCCGCTGCCACTCACTGGGCTGTGCCTTTGAGGTTGGAGAGGAGATAGTCGCTGATGACCGGGATGAGCTGCTTTGCGGTGTCGTCTAGGAGGTCGCACTCCAGCACGTAGAGGACGCCATGCAGGGCTCCGATCCTGCTGGGCAGATGGCCGCTCCTGAGCGTGCTCTCCAGCAGCCGGCTGACCGGCTCTGCCACGGCCTTGTCCTAGGGCGCAGCACACGCGGAGGCTAGCCTCACAGTGCCGTGGGGCGCCGAGAGAGGCTGGCCTCACGCTGCGGTCGGGCCGGTGTGCAGAACAGAGCCCTCTGCGAGGCCTGCGTGCGGGGCTGGCGTCCGGGAGCTGGGGTGTTGGGATGGGGGGCTCCCTGGGCCTCCCCTGCTGTGTCTGTGCTGACACCCTTCCCCCCTCCCCGGGGCTGGAGTTCGGTGTGTGCCCGGCAGAGGGGCCTGCGGAGCCTGCGGGCCCGCAATGAGAGCCCTGGTTCTGCGTCTCTGACGAGCTTCCCTGGGGACAGCGTGTCGCTGGGGGTGGAACGCAGCCCGCGTGACTCCACGGGACGGGGTTCTGGAAGCTAGCGCCTGTTTCCTCTGGACCTCGCCCCCAGGCCCTCTCCCTTCGGTGGTTCTGCTTCACAGCCCTTCGCTGCGATGGATCAGAGCCCTGAGTGTACGTGAGTCCTGCGTGTCCTCCTGGTGTGGCCTTGGGGACCCGCACAGTAGCCTATGCTAACTTGTAGGAAAATGGTCTTAGTTTCCCTCTGCAGCCTAAGCAGGATGGAGAGGGTAGGGACCTAAACACTCAGCACCACACTCCGCACTTCAGATCGGCTTTGTATCAGAGAAGACCCTTCACAAGGCAGAGATGGCGACCACTGCTCTTCACAGACCACCTTGCCCAGACACAGGCGGCCACTGCTGGCCGAGGGCCTTGTCTCACTCTGCAAAAACCACAGAGGCTGCCCGGCCCGGCAGCCCCCTGGAACCGTCCTGTGGCCCCTGAGGACGTGACACTGCTGAGACTCCTACCCCTCCTGCCCGCACCCAGGGCCACCACCACCACCAGGACCCGCTGCAGGGCACCGCTACCACCACACTGGGCAACGGGAATGCCGGTGCTGCACGGGGCGCAGCGGCACAGGCCACCACGTGCAGAGAGAGCGCCCTGAGGGAAAGTGCGCTGCCCTTCACACCGGCCAGGAGTCCACGTCCCGCGCCACCCTGCCTGAGCCTCTTCTTGAAAACCACGATCACTCGATCCATTTACTGACAACACAACATTTGCCTCAGGGATCTAGGCCAGAGCACAAACACAATCACCATGAAAACAGACCCAGCACTTGAAACTCCCGCAAGGACAAGAGGACCCCTTCAAGCCTGGCTGCACGTACCTCCCTCTCCACACCCAGAGGGCCGACACTTGGAAGAGCTGTCTGCTCAGCGGAAGGGACTCATTGTTTCTG
This sequence comes from Pseudorca crassidens, assembly GCF_039906515.1. Taxonomy (NCBI): domain Eukaryota; kingdom Metazoa; phylum Chordata; class Mammalia; order Artiodactyla; family Delphinidae; genus Pseudorca; species Pseudorca crassidens. Next base: position 2,244,280 of record NC_090299.1, on the reverse strand, counting down.
TTCCCTGGACGGTGGCCCCAGGGCCGAAGGCCACCCAGGATGAATGGTACCTGCTCTGGGCCTTGGCTCGGAGGGACAAATTCAATGGGGGAACAGTCGGGAAGGAGGGGACGGTCAGGGCTCCGGTCGTAGACCCCAGCTCACACCCCGCGTCTGCCCCGTCCTGTGCGACCTGGAGCAAGTCAGCAGCCCCCTGCCTTGGCCTCCTCGGGAGCAGGTGGGATCATGGCGGCCCCACCTCCGCCAGCCTGTACACAGCGTGTGTGGGGCCCGAGGGGGAGCTCCGCAAATGGCAGCGCAGTCAGGACAGACAGCATGGGTGTGGGATGTGGGAGAGGCACCTGGGTGCCACCCCGCCCCTCGCTGATGGGCCCAAGTGCCTGGCTCACGGCGGCCACCCCTGCGTTTGTTCAGGGAACGAGTCTCTATTCTAGCACAGAGCTGGATTCCAGGAGACATGAGTGAGAAACAGCAGTGACCGGCGGATGCCACGTGGCCTGGAGTCACGCTATTTGCCTCCAACGGCAGGGCTGCTATTTTAACACGCTCTAAGAAATGGCCGGGCCCGCGGTCAGTACTTCCTGCGTCCGTACCGCGTGGTGATGTGGCCACAGAAGGTGGCGAGTCCCGATCAGCTAGAGGCACAGCTACGAGGCTCAGGAGGAGGCCCGCCCGGGCCCCGGGCTCAGAACAGAGCACAGGACCCAGCTCCGGGGGTGGGAGCGCAGGGTCAGAGACAAACGGCCCCGGGAGGAGGCCCTGGGGACCGGGAGCACGGAGGGCGGCAGCACACGGGGGAGGAGGGTGGGGCGCTGTGGGCCGCAGGCGACCGTCCAGGAGGAGCCAGCCCCGCTGCCCCTCCGGCACAGCCGAGCCCGTCCAGGGCCAGGCACCGGGATAACCTGAGGGACCAGGGGACAGGAGCCCCAGCCGAGGCTCGCCCAGCCCCGCACACTCCACAGCGACGCGCGCGCCCAGGCCCCACGCCGCCTCCCACTCACCATCCCGAGGACGGCGGCCGCCTTGCAGGTGGCGGGTACCAGGTACTGTTGGAGAATCTCGTCTTCCGAAGGGTGCGCCCTCCGCAGCTCCGTCAGCGTCAGGTACATCGTCTCAAACTGGCTGCGCTCCGTAAACAAGTCTGAGACCACGAGAAGCTGGCGACGGGACATTCGGGCAGGAAGGGGTGAGTTACGCTATGGGAAGGGCGCGACGCGGGACTTCACAGGGGCCCTGGCCGGCAAAAGCAACCAACAAAACCCGGAAACCTAAACTGCACTGTAACCCTGTACCCGCACGTCCTCCTAGTGCCTGTACGCACACACTGCTGCCGTGTGGGAACCCACCCCCAGGCCACCGCCGGCGAAGCTACCAAAAGCCCCGGAACGGAGAAATGGGTGATCATTTCGGAAATTAATGCTTTGGCGATGATTCTTTTTGTCTCCCCGAAACGTTCAGTGTTCACATTACGTCTAAAAACAAACTTTGATTAGGCACGAAGGCCCTTTTTCTTTAGGAGCGTGAGGGAAGGCTGGGGTCGGCCCTTTCTCAGAGGCCCCAGGTGAGCTGAACCAACAAGCCAGCAGGACACTCAGCAAGTCATCTAAAAGAGCACTTCTTAGGTGAGCCTCTCAGGGCCACAAGGTCAAAACTATTTTCCTAAAAATGCTAAGACCCTACTTGCCTTTCTCTCCTGTGCTCTCCCAACTGTACAGTGGTATTTTCTAGAAATTACTTAATATTAACAGACTGAGTGCAGAGGAGATACAAGTGTCTTGGCCGCGCCATGCGGCATGTGGGATCTTACTTCCCTGACTAGGGATCGAACCCTCGTTCCCTGCAGTGGAAGCGTGGAGTCCTAACTACTGGACCACCAGGGAAGTCCCCTCAGGGGACTTCTAATGAGCCAGACATTAAAGAGATTTGCAAAAGTGCACAAAAACTAATTTAAAAAGATCATTTTAAAATAGAAATTGTTATCCTTATTATTTTTAAATGGATAACTTTTAAAAATTTAAGCTCTTCAGCAGTACTTAAACTTGTTGACTTTTTTGAAAAAATCAATTTGTAACTTACATTACAAACTAAAAATGAGGTTCTTAAAAATCTCAACTTGGGCTTCCCTGGTGGCGCAGTGGTTGAGAGTCCACCTGCCGATGCAGGGGACACGGGTTCGTGCCCTGGTCCAGGAAGATCCCACATGCCGCAGAGCGGCTAGGCCCAGAAGCCATGGCCGCTGAGCCAGCATGTCCGGAGCCTGTGCTCCGCAACGAGAGAGGCCACGACAGTGAGAGGCCCACATAACGCAAAAAAAAAAAAAAAAAAACAAAAAAAAACTCAACTTGACCAGATATGAAACAATTTAGAAAACTTTAAAGGAGTATTGAGAAAAACAGACTTGGAAAAAAAAAAGTCTGTCTTTACCTAAAAGAGACATCTTTCGGTAAAAATAACAAAAACTCTGTGCTGCACAGGTAACAAGACGGTTCCAGTAACTGGGCATCTCTCCTTGCTGGATGGCTAACCTGGGTGACGTAGAGAAGGCAGCACTGAATAAGTAACTTTTAAACCTTCTCAGATGTGACTTCCAATACTGCAAGCACGGATGGATGTCACCGACACACACCAACGCTCCTTGGGGTCCCCACCAATCTCAAGGATGCAGAGAAATTCCCTGGCCGACAGCTGGAGAACAACTGCTCTAAATTGGTGCTTCTCAAGCACCAATTTGGTGGTTGGGTGGTCGGTGGGTTGGTGGTCAGGGGACCGTCTATCACAAGCCCCCGAGGAGACAACGTAGACAAGGACGGTGACCCTTCAGACCTTACAGTTAACGTGCCGTCCCCACGACACCCCCGCTGGACTGACGGGTGTCACTGCCAGGGACTGGACCAGCGGAAACCGCTCCTTCACTGGCTCCAGAAGTACTACATCCTCCACCTGTGTCTACGCGTCCCCGCACGGGCGCCCAGAGGCCGGGAACCCCGGGTGGGGGGCGGGGGGCAGGGGGGCGGGCAAACGCACCGACCGCACCACCTCGCTGATCAGGATGACGGGGGTCCTCCTGGCCGAACTTGACGGCAGGATCCAGCGACTGTACAACTCGAGCAAAAACTGCGAACAGGAATGGATGTCGACTCCAGCCCGGTGTTTCCTGCAATGTCCCCCCAACAGAGATGAGAGGTTCATTTCCAGAAACAGCCCAGAAAGTCAAGTGACTAATCAGAGCTCTCCGAGCGCTTGAACACAGAAGGCAGACGGGAACCTGGCGCTGACTGGAGACGTGGGCGGGGACGACGGCGCGGGGGCCTCCTCCTCCTCGGCCCACTCCTCCTCTCTCAGGGGCGTGACGCTGCTCCCCAGCCACACGGAGCGGATGGACACCTTCAAGGGGCACAGGACAGGGAGCTGACGCTCAGGGCCGGAGGCAAGGGGCGCGGAGCCGCAAGTGCGGCCCAGGGCCCCCGAGGCGAGCAGCCCCTGGCACTCAGCAGGGCTGCCGGGCGCTCTGCCTTCAGGACTCAGGGCCTGATGAAGCGCCGGGCGGCAGCGGCCGAGGAGAGGGAAGGAAAGAGCCTCTAGGGAAGGACACTTTCACTCCTAAGGGACATCTGCGTGAGGTCTCGGCACAAAACTGAACCAGAACGTGAGACCTCTTTTCAAAACTTGTCCTCACTGGCAGTCACTTGAGGACCCCGTTTCTCTGAATTACTTGCTTAACAAAGCCCCCCACAAATGCAACAGAATGCCATGCTTACTCTGCAGAGGGCGCGGTGGGGAGGAGCTTGAGAACCCCGACAGGCCCCCCGGTCCCCACGCGCCCCATGGGGCCTCGCGCTGGACGGAGGCTGGGGGACTGACCTGGCCGAGGTTGTAGCTCGTGTTCCCCAGCTCCCGCTCGGGGTTGACCTGCAGCAGGACCTTGTCGTGGCTGGTGAGGGCACCTGCGGGAGCAAGGGCGCGTGAGTGCCGCCCGCACGGCCACGAGGGGCTCAGGGGTGCTCTATCCCTTCACAACCCGTTAAGCCGGCAGGGCCAGCGGGGCGATGCTGAATTATCACTTTTTCTCTGTAACAGACCAGCTTCAGACTCTGAACAGGAACCGGTTGTGGGCTGAGGTGTAAAAGCTAAGAGTCAGTAGCCGCGAACGAGGCGACTACCCAGCCGGCGGCCCTCTGGGAGCCCAGACGACAGCTTTGGTGGACGGGCCCTCCTGGGATCCCGCCTCGGCGCCAGGACTGTCCAGCTGTGCCCACCGGCCCAGGGCATAAGCTGACACCCACGCTCAACCCGTCCTCCCCGCAAGCCCCAGGGACACCCGGCCCTCTCCCCACAGGTACCTGTAGTAGCTGGAGACAGAGAAGGGATGGGGTCCCACGCCTGGTACAGATGATGGGTGGCGATATTCTCCCTCTTTGAAACCATCGCTTGAATTTCCTGCTCTACGATTCCTCTGATGATGCTCAACTTCCTCCCAAACCTAAGGTTTCAGAACAAAGGTTACAGAACATCTGGTTCCTCCGAATCTTACAAGTGGAAACCGCCAGGCTTCCCCCAGCTTTGCCTCAAGGAAACACAGACACCTCCAAGCCCTGGGCCCACCCCCTCTGTGGGCGGTTCCCGTCCGCAGGCCCTGCACAGGTGCTCTGTCAGCTCCTTCGGAATCTGCCCTCCACACCGGATGCCCGAGTCATCAGGCCTCAGTCAGCAAGCCACTTTGGGTCTGCACCCCCCGCACGGGGTTTCTGTCTTTAATTCCGGCAGCAAAGGCAAGGGCACCCTGGTGCCTCCCTGCTCCCACCGAGGCTGCCCCTGGAGACACGCGGCTTCTCGGGCAAACCTGGTGCCGAGAGCTTTCAGGGGCTTGTTCCGGGGCTGCTGCTCCAGGCAGCTCACGGCTGGGTTGCCGGCAACAGGCACAGTCATGGCGCTCAGCACCAGGGAGGTGATGGCCTGCACGGCCAGGACGTGGATCTGGGTCCTCTCCGTGTCTTCCTGCAAGGGGAGCCCACGTCACCAAGTCACAACACAGGCAACCACCGCTGCCCCACCTGTGGGCAGAAGCTGCGGGCCGTGGCTGTCCAGCCACGTGGACTTGAGGGCGCCCCCCGCCCCCCCGCCCCGAGTGCGACAGAGGGATGTGCCTTCCCAGCCAGGGTCCTGTTGTGTCTGCGTCAGTTCACCAGAACCCACACACATCTGTGGTTTGAGATGAATCTGATGGGCAAATGGCTGCTTCTGAAAGCAAGGTCTCCTACAGGCACAAACCTCCAAACAGGAATTACTTTTAAGAAACTGTCCTTAAATTTCCTCACTGATTTTAGGGACTCTGCATATGACACCCTGTTAGTTCCACACCTGTGAAAGACAACCCTGATGATTCCTGACATACATACTCTGAACTGCCATTTCTGGACGTTCATACCATACCTTCTGTCAGAATTAAAAACGTATCTCATGACTTAATGTTTCAGGCTTTGCTTTATCTGAACATGTTTTTTTATTAATATTAAAGTAACATAATATGCATTAATACCCCAAGAAGCCTGATAAAATTTTCGCAAAACAGTCAAGAGAAATGAACACAGGTACGTATGTGTGGCCTTTATGACGTGCCTTTTCATTTTGATGAAATGTTGCTACCCACTGTACCCTGAATACTGAGAAACAAAACTGAAAAATATTTTCAAGAAAGGACATAATGCTACTGACCCTGAAAGGGCAGTGCACTGTGGTAAAGGCACTCCGGCCGCGATTCTAGGGTACCCAGACCTTGGGGAGGCTCATTCCTGCTCTGGAACACCAGTCATGACATGATCTGGCTACCTTTTAAAAACACGGTGAGACAGAAAAGTAAGAGCTTGCTGCCCTGCCTCTCCCAGCACGCACGGCTCGCGAGCTGCTGTAAGTGCCCGTGCGCCGGCCAGCAGACACCGGCGCCCGCCCACGGCCTTACTTCGGGGGGGCTCTCCTCTTGCTCCATCACGAGCGGCTGAGTCACCAGGACACCGAGGAGGGTGGCCCACGTTTCCTCAAACTGGGTACGGCTGGTCCACCCTAGAAATGCAAATGTCACTTTAGACAGAGGGTCCCCTGCTGCTCAGACTTTTCGATGCCATGTGGCAGCTGGGCCCTCCGGCTCTCACTGGCCCAGGCGCCACATACAGCCGCTCCCTGGACCCTCACGGCAGCGCTGCGACGCGGCAACACTGCCGGCCGAGCCCAGTGGTGACGAGACTGAAGCACACAGGTCCGAAGGCACACAGGAGGCCAGGCTGAGTTCAGCCCAGGTAGCCCGGCGAGAGGCACCCTCTGGAGCCCTGCTGTGTAGACGCAATGAAGTAAAGGGACATCTGAGCAGGCTACACTCAAACGGGGTCTGAGCCGTTTCTACCCTGCTCACCAGAGTTGGACAGTCCTCCAGAAATCACATCCCCAGACTGAGTGTACACCCCAGACCACAGAACTGCACTTCTGAGTGGGTGAAGGGTGTGCTGTGTGAATTCCACCTCAGTACAGCTGTTAGAAAAGTCAAAGCGCTGGTCCCTCTGACCCCACCAAGAAGAACAGTAGATCAAAAAAGAATGTAATCTAGGGGCTTCCCTGGTGGCGCAGTGGTTGAGAGTCCGCCTGCCGATGCAGGGGACACAGGTTCGTGCCCCAGTCTGGGAATATCCCACATGCCGTGGAGCGGCTGGGCCCCTGAGCCATGACCGCTGAGCCTGCATGTCTGGAGCCTGTGCTCCGCAACGGGAGAGGCCACAACACTGAGAGGCCCGCGTACCACAAAAAACAAAAAAAGAATGTAATCTAGCGGGGGTGTGTGTGCTCAAGCGCTCGGGGAAGGCATCTCCGAGGGGCCACCCTCAAGCACCATCGTCACAAGCTGCACTCAAGGTGCTGTTTGATGAACGATTGTTTCAAGGGCTGCGCTAACGTCCCCACCCGTGACCTTGGAGGTGGAGGTGGCCATGTCGCTTGTATTAGGGCTACAAGTGACAAGAATGTGGGTGTTGAGGCCAGAGGTTAAAATGACCTGCCCCACACTACACAAAGCCCAGTGTTGCCCACCTAAAGCCTACTTTCCCCCCGCCACCTCTGGCTCCATCCCGCCCAGGCTCCTGGTTCTGCATCCGAGAAAGGGGCATCAGTGACCACATAGAAAGCACTCAGAGGGAATCACTGCTGCCCTTTAGCTTAGGTGCTACACAAAGGCTGAATGTGCCTTAGCATTGCCAATTACTAGGGTACCCTTCCTGACCTAAAACAAGCCTGACGCAGGAAAATCTGGCATTAAACTCACACACACACACACTTGGATCAAACTTCTCACCGTGACAGCTTTGTGTACATTACAGAACGTATTCACGATTATGTTATGCCTTAACTCTTTTGTGGAATAAAAGGAGAAGACGGGTCCCACTACTGCAGCCCTGGCTCCCCCAGGGCAGGCACGTGATGACGTGTAACCACATCGGAGGGGAGGCCCGGACTACCTAGCGTATTGATGCGGTAGATGAACTCTTTGAAGACTTCCTTTTCCTGGAGGAACTCCACGGGGATCTCGGGGAACACGGTGCCAAAATCCCCTCCTGGTTTGGGTGACCATCCGAGCTTCCACACCTGAGAGGATGAAAGAGACACAGTCTCCCGAGTCAAGTCAGGATGGCCGAACCGCGAGGGAGCCAGGAAACACGCTTCCTCTAGGCGCAGCTCCCTGGCGGGCCACCTCTTCCTGAGCGCAGACACGGCGGAGGGAGGGCCCTGGGCGCTGGTGCCGCGGGGGCTCCCAGACCTGCCCAGGGCCGCCGCGCAGGTGCCCCCAACCCTTAGAGGCTGGCAGGAGCACGTGAGGTTCGGCCACACACAGCAAATATTTACCGCGAGCAGGCATGACAAGAGCCACGCCAGCCGTTTGTAAACTCCGTCAAGTCCAGCTCTGTCGTCTGGTGCTGCCACGCACACCGGAGGGGCCGAGGCTGCCCCGGCAGCAGGAGCCCAGCTCCCAAACGGCCGAGCCGACCCCCTCGGAGGACACAGGCCGCAGCCGGCCAGAGCTCGCACTCTGCATCCCCGAAGCTGGCCACGTGGGCCTCGAGGAGGTGGCCGGCTGGCCCCCGCAGCCCCAGCGCCCACTGGCCTCTGGAAGACGCCCTCTCAGCCTCTCACCTGCTCCCTGAACCCTCCTGAACGTCCCGTGGCAGGGTCGTGGAGCCGTGTGGGTTCAAGCCCACGCTCGCAGAGTTTCATCTACGGCGTGCGTGGTCTGGGCGGCTCTTCCCACGTCCGGGCCAGCCATCGAAGCCTCTGGACTGTGCCCGCCTGCACCGGCTCCCCGCTCCCACCCAAAGGTGAGCCTTCTCGACAACTGCAGCGACGGCGCAAGCGCGGCTCCCGGGCTGAGACCCACACCTGACTTCCCCAGCTCTCCCCAGCCCGGGGTGCCGGGTTTCGCCAACGCCCACAACTCCCAGTTTCCACGGCGACCCCAGGACAGCACGTCACTGGGTTTTTCCCCAGAAAGAGCTCCCACAGCGAAACCCTCTTCACCCTCGGGGTCGGGGCGCACCACGGCCTCGGTGCAGCCGCTGCAGAACCTCACACGCACAGAGGCTGAGCCCCGCCGGCGGGCACGCACCCTTCCAGGCGGCAACAAGCACTTGCCTCTCGGTCCCGGCCCACCCCCCCCTGCCGGCTCCAGCCCGCGGGTGCCAGCCCATCGCCCTATCTCTCCCTCCAGCAGGTGTGAGGGCAGCAGTGCAGCCTCCTGCAGCCCGCGGCCCGCCTGCCCAGGCCCCTCTGTGACGTGGAGCCGGGTCCCACTGACGACGCCCACCTGACCCTGGTTCCAAAGCCAGCTTTAAAAGAGCAGAGGAGCTGCAGCTGTGCCACACCCCCCGAGCTTCCCCCGAGGGTGACTACCTAAAGGGAAACGCTCACTCCAGGAGGTATCATTTCTGCTCTCCCGTTCAACAGAGGAGCCTGAGGACCTCGGAATCACATCCAGCATCGTGGGAGAAAAAAAATCTCATTTCGTCATGTGATGATGCCCCACCCCATTTCGGAGCATTTCTACTCACGACTGAGCCACATCACGCCCGAGGAAACCAGCCCGGTGTCACGAATGCAACCAAGGAACGCCCTGGCCACCGCAAGTGGGCATCTGAGCGGCTTTGCACTCTCAGAGTCCCGAGCTGGGGCCTGCCTGCGTGTCCCCATCACTTGGGTCTTGTGCAAAGGGAGGGACAGACTCACCAGGGGCGGGACGCGCGTGTAGCTGTTGACGAGGGGCAAGCGGGCCAGGCTGATGACGATGTTCTTGAGCACCGGCGTGAGGAACGCCGGGGCGCTGCTGTTCCTTTTATGACCCAAGGCCAGCACCAACGGCAGTGCCTCCACCATCTCGGCCACCATCCCACAGGCTGCAGTGACATACTGAGGGTCTAAACAGGCACCGTGGGTGACAGAGGACCATTCTGTCAAAACACACCCCAAACCCACCATCCCTCCCCCTGACCTTCCCACCCTCGCAGATAGTAGGCACAGCCCCACCGCCGGCCACGCCCGCCAGGAACGTGGAGCCCATGGGACTCTAGGTGGTCGCTGAAGGCCTACAGATCTCACCTCCTCCACATCCACCTAAACAAGTAGTCCTCTCACATCTGCCAAGACTGGCACAAACACCTGGAACCTGGTCCCAGCCTCCCAGCCACCCTGTGTGTGCAGCCAGCTGACGCCCAGGAGGAGGCTGCAGCCCGTCCCCAGGGCTTTGGCTTTCTCTGGCTCTCCCAGGACCCTGTGCTCGCTCGCCCCTAGGCTGGTGTGGAGAGATCCACGCCGTATTCCTCGGTTCACCGTTTCCCCAAGATCAGGGGTTCTGGTGGCTGGTGGCGGGGTTCTGATGGGCTGCCGAGTCCTACCCGGAAGCCCCGAGACAGAATGCTGAGGAAAACCCCACGTCCTGAGGGCTTAAGAACCACTGCGCCTCGAGGGCAGGGGCACGTTCTTCCTCACTTTGAGCCTGGCATCGAGGATGTGCCAAAACATTATTTGCCAAGTTGATAAATGTTTAGGGTTGTGGACGGATATTATCCACCGTCCATGAGATTCAACAGTCTAGGCAACTCCTTCACAGAGAGAAGGAATGACCAGTGGACTTAAGGAATCGAGCCCTGAACTAAGGGAAACGAGGGTGACTTTAATACAGTTTCCGGGACCACCTTTAAGAGGTACCATCCTACTGAGGTGATAAGGAAAGCGCGCTTCCTCCTCTGGCCAGGATGAAATTAACCAGCCTAAATGGGGCCGTGGAGAATGAGCGCAATTATACTAACCCAAACTCAACATGCTCCAGCCAGTGGGCCTGCCTGCTCTGACTCAACCACATGAAGAGCCGCAACTATTTTCAGAGGAATGGAAATTCAAATTACAACTAAAATACGGTGACATTCCCTGAGCACTTACAGCAAGCCTGGCACTTGTCATGGGTTCTCTATGTGGATTAATGTACTTAATCCTACGGCAGCCCCATCAGGGGAGTACTATTCTTATCCGTACTGCAGAAGCACAGGGTAGTAACTTGCTAAGGCCACACAGCCACAAGGTGGCTGAGCAGGAAGTGAGTGTTTGCACGTTCCTCAGTTATCAGTAAGGAATCATTAAGTCACAGACTCGGGGATGGCAGAACCAGAGTCTTAAGACAGAGGCTCAGGGAAGAGCTTGGCTGTGAACAAAACACCACTGCTTCTAGATGCTGTGCAGTTGTAAAACCTTGAGTGGGTGACAAGAAGAACAATTCCTATCTTAACACCACCAACAGGAACACTCTTGTCGTTAACTGGGGTTGAGCAAGAGCTGGCAAAAAAGGACACAAAGCACTTATCTACCTGCTACTAAAAAGGCATGTTTCTTAAGCCAACAGAGCATGGGTAAGATTTCGATATTCCATAAGAAAGACGGCCAAGAACTGCCAGGCGGGGCATTTGCTTCCCCCCTTTGTGGGACAGGCTGCAGGCTGGCATTCCCACCAGACCCTCTGGGGAAAGAGCCTGGAGGCCCCTGGTGACAAGAAGCTTTCCTCACAACGTGCCTTGCCACCATTTTCAGAGTAAAATTCCTGAATCGGGAGAAAGTACATGAAAAACTAAGGTACGTGGCTACATCTAGGTTTAAATGATTTTGAATAGGTTTAAATGAATGAGATGTGTATTTTTTTTCTTTTCTTTCTTTTTCTGCAGGGAGAGGAGGAATTTTCATTTAAAAGTCCACCAAAATATATGGCTGAAACAGGCACTCAGGTTACCTAACATTCACATGGTATTTCCACTAACTTTAAGTTTCTTAGTATTTTTATTCATTCATTCGTTACTCAACAAACGTGTGTTGATCACTTACAGCAGTGAGAACACAGAGGAGGAAAACGGACACCCTGCCCACAAGAAGCTCGGAGTCTGAGGTAAAGGACCCAGAGGCAGCAAGTGCAGGGCGAAAACAGAGGCGGGGAGCGGGGGGGAAAGCGAGCGAGGATGGAGGTCAGGAGGCTCCCCGACGAGCACGACACCCCAGCGGAGTGTGGGGTTCACAGGGAGCTAGACAGCAGAGGGTGCCCGCCAGCGGGACGTGCGAGGCAGCCCCTCGAATCGCCCCCGAACTCGGGGACGAGCGCCAGGACGCAGCCAAGTGAAGGCAGGCGGCTTCCCACGTCCACACTGACCGCTTTAAAGGTCTCTCCTGTGAGTGAATGTCAAGCCCCCAAAGACACTAGGTAAGACGTACTCTGTGTGTTTGCATCCACTTCGTCCTCTCTGGCGGCCTGTGGGGTGTTCGTCCTTCTTTCTGGACTAAGAAGCTGGTCCCCAGGCTGCACCACAACTAAAACCACAACAGAACAAACAGAAGAATTCCCATTCCTTTCATTCAGATTTTCACATTCATGCAGCCTCATGAACGTTTCAAAGTGACAGACTATGTCAAATGAGGTCTAGATTTCCTAGAATCAACGTTAGACCATTTTAGACGCACCAGACTCAGGCATCAATCTCTAGGTTAATCCAAAGTGCGCAAGGATTTGGACCGCTCACTCGGACTTCCAAGTCCTTCCCACTGTCTGCTGTTTGCCACCTCTAACCTGGGAGGTCTTTATCAGATGGTTCGTGATTCATTACTGCTAAAAGCATCAATGCAACCCCCAAGAAGTCTGGCTTTGATAAATTAGGCCCTGGATCTTCGTTTTCAAGTTGACTACAAATGCACAGATGAAAACAATTTAAACAATGACTCTTCAAAACACCACTCTATGATGCTTAATTTAAAAATACAAAACTTCAAGACACCCTAACATGTTAAACTATAATGTCCAATTTTTAAAAATTGTGGCTAATGACCCTTGTTAAGGACATTGTCCCTTGAAAAGAGTAAGTCACTTTTATTTTTCAATATACTAGTATTACAATGCCGTATAGAAACAAGCATTCCAACTATAATAGAAAACAAGTAATTTTTTGAATACAATCTTATTAATCTTATGATCATCTAGGACTAAAAGGATGAAACAGTCAACTAGGACCAGAAATCAAAGGGACGTAAATTAGAATACTTTTAATGAAAGCTAGAATTCCAAAATCTAAACAAAATGACTGCAAAAGCAAACTCAAGTTAAATTCTAGGGTAGACCCCAAGATGCTGGAGAGTGAGGCAAGGCCCATACTTCATCCACCTCTTCACCCCCAATTCCCAACTTAGCACCTGGCAGACAGGCGGCACAAAATGAACGTCTGTGACTACATTTGCGGAGCTGATTCCTGGTTCAAGTGACAAAGGAAAGAAACCGTCACGGCCATGGACTCACGGGCTTCTAGGATGAACCGCACACAGTGGATGAGAGAGCAGGCGTGGGTCACCATCTCAGGGGAGGAGAGCAGGCTCCAGAGGCCGGGCAGCTGCAGAGCCAGGCAGCAGCAGTCCAGGCCCGCCTGCAGGTCCAGACTCAGAGGGATCTGCTCGTGGATCAAATGCCACGACAGGGCCTGGAGGGGCAGGTGCGTGTTAATGCAGGTTGGACCCACACCTCCTTCCTGCCGCAGGGGCTGGCAGGGAAGCTGAGAACCCCCGGCCGTCAAGGAACTGTCCAAAGCTTCCTGCAGAGGGATGGCTCTTGGGCCACCATCCCCAGCTCCCTCCGGTTCAATCCTGACCCACCTGCTCACTGAAGTACCCCCCCTCCCACTCCCACTCTGGGAGTGGAACGCAGAACGCCCAACCTGATGTGGCTGCCCGCCCCCAGCATCCTGCCCTGGCCACACAGCCGGCGGGCTGGGCTCTCCCTCGGGGCTCCCACTGCCCAGGGCCTCGCCTCAGCTGCAGTCACAGAGGCTGAACCTGACAGCCGCGCTGGGGTTCAAATGCTGGAATGGCTACTTCCCAGCGGGTGAAGGCGCTGAGCCTCTTAAGCCCTGCTTCTCTCACCTGTAAAACGGGAATAACAGCCCACCTCCCAGGGTTGCAGTGAGACCTGAATGAGGTGATGCAGGGCGTATGGGCACGTGATGGCTGGCAGGGGCCACACTGTACTGTAACCGTACGCTTGTTTGCCAGCCTTCCGACTACGCTGAAGCCTGAAGGGCAGGGGTCACAGCTATCTGGCTCGGCCTGGCTCAAGGAGGCGCTTGTTTGTCGCCTTCTGAACAGCTGGGCGAATGCCCTCTGGACACTCCCCCTCCCTGCTGGGAGGCGGCAGGGGGTGTCAGCACTGGGTCAGCCGTGTCCTCTGCCTCCAAGGGTGCAGGCCAAACTCTCTTCTCCAGAAGTCGTAGAAAAAGGCAATGCACACACGTATGTACACGTTTTGGGGGTGTTTATAAGTATTAACACAGTGTTCAATTCCCCACAGCTGAAATATCAGGTTTATTGCTCAAATTAAAATATAACAAATTTCTCAGATTATTATTTACTAAGTATCTAAAATTAGGATACACACTACATTTGCACGGCTTCTTTTTCCCTGGAAAAAATTTTTAAATGGATGGTTTGTACTAAATCAAAAAAGTATCTTAGCATCAAGGAAACAAGATTCACATGTAAGTGCCTGACGACTCCCCATGCTATGCTCAGGAGACCCTGGGCGGGAGCCCAGGTCCCACACCTGACTCTTCAGAGTGCCCCCGCTCCCCTGCCCTGAGGCAGAGACAAGAAGGGCTGTGTTGTCAACCTCACAAGGCAACCGTGGGGAATGGAGCAATAAGGGGCGTGACGGACCTCGGCAAAGCAGGGGACGGATGTGACATGTGACAGCGGTCACTGCTGGAAGGACAGGCCGCAGGCGCCTGGCTGCACACAGCTCTGCATTTTCAGATGGAGGAGCTTCTTCCCTCTGCACTGAGCGCCAGGTTCCCAAGCTGCCTCTTACCTCGAGGGTCATGACCACAAACTTCACGGTGTCCCTCTCCTTCTCAGGAGGAAGGTGCAAGTGGCCGGGCAGTCTGGAGAACACCAGCAGGTACTGGGCCAGGGCCCGGGCCAGAGTGGTCAGGGTCCGATACAGCACGGCATCCCCTGAAACAGAAGGCCTCCATGGGGGCAAGAGCCTTCAGCAGAGGCTCTGACCTCTGAAAGACAGGCAGTCGCCCCCCGGCCCCGAGAATCTGATGGGAACTAAAGACATGGCTCCCGGAAGCACACGGGCACACAACCCACCACCCCGCGAGACCAGGACCCACATCCCCGAGGCTGAGCCTGCGTTCCTCGCAGGCCCCGAGCTCGGGCCACGTCAAGGAACGGCCAAGCAGCAAACACACCAAAACACACGCAGAGCCAGGGCCCCAGTGCAGGTTCTCGGTGGCCTCTGTAAGTGCCTTTGGTGTATCAGATCGACAGTGTTGACTGTATTTTCACTCGGTACAGAGCGTGGCACTGGCTCTGCAGCGTTTTTTTAAAATAAGGGGACTTTGATTTTAATTACCAAAGAGATCGTCCAACTTGCTCCAGTAGGCGGTGGGCTCTGCCGGCAGGAACGGCTGGAAGACGTGGTGGACAGCGGGCAGCTGCTGAACCACACTGGCCACGCGGTCCAGAGTCGCCGTGCGAGCTGCTGCAAAAAGGGGGCTCTTCCGGCCCGCACAGATCTCACGCACGCCCAGGCCCAAGCACGGGGCTAGCAGGTTTAGGTTGAACTCCTGAATCGGGGCATTAAAGGTTCAACAATGCCGATTACAAGCTTTCAGTCGGGCAAGAGAAACACAGCAGAGAAGCAAACGTTTCTGAGATAACAGATTAGTACGCCACCCAAAACACTTGAAAGAATACCTTATTCTACTTCTGTTACAAATAAATGAACATCTCCATTTAACATATGATCGGTGAAGTGTATTTCTGGTCGCTTGTGGGTACTTTAATTTTAAAGAAATATTTTTTTTATGTCTTCAGATTTATTTAAAATCAAAACTTTAATATGATGAAATTTAACTGATGAAGATACAAAATCAAGATGATGTGCCATCCAAGAAACAGTGAAACACCAAACATCTCAATGTTTGAAAAAGACAAGTTATGTTCAAAAGCAGCTGAAATAAATCAACGCAGTCGTATAAATGCCACAAGTCTGATTGGAAAAACAGCATTTCATACGATACTGTTTCAATTTGTACTGTGCTTTGCCAACTTTTTAAAGCCATTTAAGGATCTTTTTGGCCAATCTTAATTTAGTTAATATTCAGAAAAGCACATGTCATTGTCAGCGACCAAAATCGACCCCTAGCCATTGCAGCTGAGCCTTTCTTTAATGCTGTTAAAAGTCTAATGAGCAAATTTGGAAAATTCAGTTGGTTATTAAGCAAATTTATCACTTATCAGCAAATCAGCTTTCACTGAAGGGCTCTTCAAATGAGTCTGGCAAACTGGTTTTGGGCCAAGTCTCCTGTTTTCCCCATGTAGCTCTTTCTTTCAAACTGAGGGAGGGTCAGTGCTTGGGAACATGTGGCTGCACCCTGAAGCTCTCTACGCCACACCTGCCGGTCCTTGCCATCCCCCACGTCCCTGCGTCCCTCCCACTTGGCATATTTCCAGGCAGCACTATTAACACCTAAAGGTTTGTCGGCTGCTGGTCCCAGCAGGTCTGAGAAGGACTCTGCCAAGGCTGTGCCAACACCATCAAGGGGCCTCCAGCCCTCACAGCACCAGTCCAACAGCTGAGGACAGGAACACGGATGCCCCTGCCAGGGCTCCTGGGCCAGCTCCGCACAGCAGGCCTGTGTGACACCTAGTGAGGGTGGGGGGCCTCACTGCACACAGTGGGGAGGGGACCCCGCTCCAGGTAGGGAGGGGCTTACTAACTTCCATAACATCATGAAAAAGTCAGTTAAATCATGCACCATGGCACCATCCCAGTACTTTTGCTCACGAGCACGAGACAAGCAATCAGAACCTAAGGGAACCTATTTTCTTTAAATGCACGAAAAGGTGAGTTAAACACAATTCCCCTCCTTTTAGACTCTAACGTGGCTGAAATAACATCCTGTCCTGTCTGGGTTAGGGTCTCTGCTGTTAAGGCACAAAGGTAGGTGGTGCACATTGCTATTCGGTCACATGACAATGGAACACATCAAACACGTGTGAGTAACAAGAGAAAGGGTTCCCAAGGGTTCCGCGGCTCCACTGTACCGAGTTCATCATGAACGCGTTCAAGTCACCCGGAGGGATCCGATTCACCAGCTCTGCCCCTTCCAGCAGTGCAGAGTCTGACCGCGTCCAGCACTGGGATTTAACCAGACGTACGTACCAGTCCTGGGGAGGAGAAAAGGCGGGTGGCGGGAGGCGACTGGGCAGGCTCTCAAGGGGCTTCAACTTGACCGGAGGCACCTTGTTTCTTCTCCTACTGAGCCTCGTGTCCTGTCCCAGGCCAAAGGACAAGTGGCCTCCCTGGACCATGAACACAGCTCTGGTAAAACTGGACGCTGTCACCGTGCGGGCTGCTCAGCGCCCACAGCCCTTTCCCGTGGGAACTGGTACTGGCTGTGTCTTTGGACTTGCTGCTACCTGTCTGGACACCCTCTCCCCTCACCTGGCGATCGCTCCACGGTCCCTCAAACTCAGTAAAGTACTGCGGGTAGCGGGCCCACCTCTCCGTCCACCCCTTGCTGGGCATCATGCTGATCACCTTCTACTGGGGGGTCTGCTTTGCTCTTCTCTCCCCAGGGCCAGTGCAGTGGAGGGGCTGAACAAACCATGCCTGAGAACAGTCGCCCGGACTCTGTTATCTACGCCTGGGCTGCTGGATCTTGGACTCCAAGTTCATATTTAAAATGAACTCTCTCCAGGAAAGGAGCACACCAAGGCCCTACCAAGGCCCCAAATGGCCCCCGGCTCTGAGGTGTGAGCAGTGAGGGTGATGACAAGGTACCAGGTCCCCTGGGGTGGTGGGTCAATATGCAGCGGGTCAGCAGGCTTAAGGAAAGGGAGACACGCCAGTTGGGCAGGCCGTGGCCACCCGTCTCCTGATTCTCCATTAATCACCATGACCCTCAGCCCCCTACTAATGACCCGGGTCAGCATTTCCTTTCTCACCCCATGCCCCCTGCTAAAACCCAGGCTGGACCTCATGCGTCCTGTCGCTGGCGTGACTGTGCCCATTGCTGGCAAGAAACAGGGCAGGTCAAGAGCCCTCAGGGGCTGTGCTGAGCGCCAGGACGTCCTGCCGCCTGAGCCACCCGCTGCAGAGCCACCCGCTGCAGAGGCCCCCGAGGGGGCCCTGTGTGTCACACCCAGACGTGCTGGACACTTACTTTGTCAGGACTCACTGTCTCCAGTGCCAGGGGCCCATCCCCGTCCAGCGGGTGGGGCGTGACCAGAGGAGCGGGGCCACGCGATGCCGGTGCAGTGGCGAGACGAAGCCTGTCCAGCAGGGAGTAGAGCCTTTGGTGTCTGGAATCCAATCACACACGGGTTAGGGCACAGCTGCACGGGAGGGAGCAACAGTGGCTTCTTACAGCGAGGCGACACGTTTGAAACTTTCTGTTCAGAGCTATTTCTCATCGACACTCAAGTCATGATGCAAATTCAGGCCCCAGTTTACTGGTAACAACCACAGTTTATGTCCCATAAGTATTTTTCAGAAATTTCATTTATACTCAAACACTGCAGCAGGCAATACACGGCATAACAGCTAATACAGGCACTGTTTATCAACACAAAACGAGCCACCTGAGATCCCAGTGCACAAAATCTCCTACTTTATCTCCCCACATATACAATCTATACCCATTTACATTCATTTCATAAAAGAATCACCTCATCTGGCACAAAATATTTTTACCCCTCCTCGTCTGCCTGAATAAGTCTAGGGTCGAAAATAGGGATAGTGTCGCCTCTCACCACCTGCTACGAGAACAACAACTTCATGATGCAAATTACAACGTAAGTCACCCAGCATACTGACGAGTCACCTAAAGCCTCGTACTGCCCAAGTCCTACCCCTTCTCGGTTAAAGAAACCGGCAACAGCTACTCTTAAGACTGAAGTCAGTACAGTAACCAGATTCTCTCTCACAAACGTTTTCCCTGCTGTGGAGGAGAGAAGATAAAGGCTTCTCTTCATTTATCTTGCAGTCACGGAAATACACTCATGTAAGACATCAGGATTTCTGGCAAAGGCCTCAAAAAGACTTTGCAAACAAGATTAGGTGATAAACAGCCACAGAGAGACAAAATGTTGACAAGATGTAGAAACAATTCTCGCCGAGAACTAGGTAACGTCTCTCAGCTCGGCCAGGTCTTATTTAGCAATTAGATCACAGGCTTTGATTTTTGCTAAGACAGAGCTGATCGATGACTCATCGCAGATGGTGAGTGGAGGCCACAGGAACACCCGCCACCCTCACACAGCCACGGCGCATTATCGCGGCAGAGCTGACACTGCCAGCTGGTCCTCACTGTGTACACGTTGAGATCCAACTGTGTTAATTTCGGAAGGCTCTCTCTCAAGGCCCTTCTGCAGTGAACCCACCAATACAGCACGCCAGCCTCTCATCCTGCAAGTCTGTGCCCTCGCAAACCCTAGTCTTCACACTCAGAAAGCAAGGAGCACCGGGCCCCGGCGTTACCTCTGCGCTAACCCGCTGCTCTGCAGGTGCTCCTGGATCCTGCTTAGCTCTTCCGCCGGCAGCTGGGCCGTGCTGTTCTAAAGCAGACAAGAACACGTCAGTGGGGCTGCAACGCACAAGAGTCAAAGTCACCTGTGCTCATTTGCAGACGATAAAGGGGCGTGTCCGGCTCTGGTGGCAAAGGCGGACTAGAAGAAGTACAGGAAGCACCCATATCGGACACACAAGGAAGGACCAGCTCATCCGTGTTGCACGCTCCCCTCGGTGGCCACGTGAAGACTATCCCCGTGGGGGAGGAGCCAGCCAAGTGTTCCGCCTGCCCTGCCAGGTTTTCAGTAAAAAACAACATCCGTGTTTTCTCCCAGTACCTGTAAATTTGCAGCCAGAAGCATCTCCACCCGGCGACAAGCAAGGGTGTCGACCATGTGAGCCAGCACACGGAACGGAGTACACAAAAGCTTGTCCACGTACAGCGTCAGCACGGCGCCCGACTGGCTCAGGTGGATCCCTTCCAGGCACTGGAGGGTTTTCTTCAGCGTGGTGGGCTGCGGTTTGAGAGAAGGAGAGAAATAAGCGCAGAGGGTTTTGACCACTGGAAAGAGCAGCTTAAAAATGCCAACCCTCCATTTTCAAGGCAGAGAAAACTGGCGATAGCCGGCATCAGGGAGACTTACAGTTGAAAGATTTTCACAACGAGACTGAATTGCCTGGATGAAAAGGCCGCTGGCCGCGGAATTCCGATGCACAGCACTAATGAAGTCCTGCACAGGAGGCTCGTGGGACAGGCTGATCAGGTCCTGAATGTGGTTGACGATGAGCCACGTTAAGTGCTCTGAATCGTGCAGGTTCTGGCACTGAGGACAAGACAACGATGAAAGGCCATCTTCTAGTGGACGAGGCAAGAGCAGACACTAGCGCCACAGAAAAGGCCGGAAGTGGTAGGAAGGAGAAAACCAACTCCGAATTATAATCCTCACTGAAAGTATTGAGTGTTTGAGCACCATGACTGATGAGGTGACAACACACTTTACAGAGCCGGCACCCGCAACTGTGCACCGCAGCCGAGCTGTCCAAAGTCAGGCCCCAGGGAGGTGCGCCCCAGCGGCACAGCTCAGGGACACAGGAGAAGAGCGTGGCCCAGGGCCGCGGGCGGTCTGGGGCACCTGAGAGCCCGGCGCCTCCCGAGGGCAGTGGGAACGGCGTGACCGGCCCCAGCTGAGACACGAGAGCGGGTGGTGCTCCCATCCAGGGCAAGCCCTGCCTCGCCCAGGCCTCAGTCCAGCCTCCTGACGGGAATTCTCCAGTTACCCTCGCTGCAGCTTTGTGACAGGTCAGTAGAAAAAAAGAATTTCCTGTAACTGTCAGTTTTGATAGATTTCCTGAATCCAAAATATGGATGGTTCCCATAGATCAAGTGGATCTTAAGGGAAGAAATTTCATGTAAGATTTATAAGGAAATGAGAAAAATACAGTTTTAAATTTTGGGTTGGCCAAAAAGTTTGTTCAGTTAATGAATACGTTGTTCAGTAAAGTTCTTGGTGGGCCTTCCCTGGTGGTCCAGCGGGGGGGTGGTCCGTGCTCCCAATGCAGGGGGGCCTGGGTTCGATCCCTGGTCGGGGAACTAGATCCCACATGCTGCAACTAAGAGTTCGCAAGCCACAACTAAGAGCTCGTGTGCCACAACTAAAAGATTCTGCATGCCGCAACTGAGACCCGGTGCAGCCTAAATAAATAAATATTAAAAAAAAAAAAGTTCTTGGTGAAAATGAAACATGTTATTATTATTTGTTTTGTTTTGTTTTGTTTTGTTTTGTGGTACGCGGGCCTCTCACTGTTGTGGCCTCTCCCGTTGCGGAGCACAGGCTCCGGACGCGCAGGCCCAGCAGCCATGGCTCACGGGCCCAGCCGCTCCGCGGCATGCGGGACCCTCCCGGACCGGGGCACGAACCCGCGTCCCCTGCATCAGCAGGCGGACTCCCAACCACTGTGCCACCAGGGAAGCCCGGAAAATGTTATTTTTACTTAAAGCCGAACAAACTTTTTGGCCAACCCAATACATATGTTGCCTTTTCACTGTAATTCATGACCCTAGGCAGAAATTATAAAACGAGATAAATCTGTGGCATCTGGTTAATGCTTAATACTTTTACTGTGGGATAATTTGATAGTATTAACTTTTTAGTATTTTAGATAGTATTAAATATTTTTCTTAATTTTCTGTGAAAACAGCATTATATAACTATATCAAATTATTTCTCAAAAGTGGAACAAGTTAGAAAAACTATTTGAACATCAAGAATGCAAAGCAAGGGGCTTCCCTGGTGGTGCAGTGGTTAAGAATCCGCCTGCCAATGCAGGGAACACAGGTTCAAGCCCTGGCCTGGGAAGATCTCATATGCCGCAGAGCAACTAAGCCCATGAGCCACAACTACTGAGCTCGCGTGCCACAACTACTGAAGCCTGCGTGCCTAGAGCCCATGCTCCGCAACAAGAGAAGCCACCACAATGAGAAGCCTGCGCACCACAACGAAGAGTAGCTCCCGCTCACCGCAACTAGAGAAAACCCACGTGCAGCAATGAAGACCCAAAGCAGCCAAAAATAAATGAATTTACAAAAAAAAAAAAGAATGTAAAACAAAACATGAATATTAACAAATTGCTATCATGGCAAAAAAGATCTCAACAAGCAGCTCAGGTGAAGGAGTCTACTCCTTTTCCGACGCGCTGCTGAGCGACAGCGGCCTTCATGGCACCATGTCTGCACCAAAGGAAGGCAGCACTTTCTATCAGCCTGGAAAAGGTATCAGATCCCAGTGAGAGTGGAACAACGAGTTCTCTCTGAGTAATACGATTACAGATGTTATTTTCTTCTGTTTACTTATTTGGTTTTTGTAACTTTTTTTGTATTAAACAAGAGATGTTAGTTTTATGGTCAAAAATTCCACAAAAGTTATTTTTTAAAAGAATGTCATTCAAATACGAATCTAAAAATGCAGCAATTAACATTCTAATACCTTTTCCACAGATTAAAAAATTTTTTTAATCAGAACCTCACTCAGTCAAACTTGTAACTTCTTTTTATTATCATTGTTACTCCATGGCGTCCCTCAAAACAACAAAGGCGCCCAGCACTGCGATTGGTGAAGAGCAAGTGATTCCCCACTGAATCTTTTACAGACAAACGTAAACTCCCAGGGCTGGATGCCAAGCCTGATTTCCAATTATACTTGGGAGCAGGATTCAACTTTAATTTTAGTCTTTCATTCTGGTGGAGTGACGGACGGTGGAAGTCAGTCTGTAGAAGTATCATCCGCGCGAGGTGTTTTCCAGCCCCCAACCCGCCCCCCCTCGCAATTTCAAACTTACGACATAATCGCAGAAGAGAATGAGAGCTCCTCTTCGTACTATTTCTCTATTGCACATTCCCAGTTTGGAAGCCACATCAGAATCCTCGTCCTCTCCAGACATCTGGGGACTAAGTGACTTCGTGCTGGACAGACTGCGTCTTCTAGAAGGAGCAACAGAAGCTCTGACAGTGTTTCTGTGATGACAGCCGGCTTATTTTCAAAACACTGAAGATGACTGTCGTTTAGTACCAGTTCTAAAGCAGACAGTTACTTTAAATACTGCCACATCAGAATGATGTGTAAGATCTGCTCTTAGTGATCTGTTTCTGAGTTATGATAAAGCACACATGGAAAGTTAAAATAAACAGAGGATCTAACAGGCAGAAAATTTAAATGCTTGACTGAAAGGCAAAATCCACCACAAAGCTGCACATTCAATCAGCGCTCTTATCTCACTGGCCGTGTCTGATGGCAGAGCTATTGCTTTTGAAATCTCTGGTTTTAGCTTGCTACGAAAGCCGTCGAGTGACAGAAGAAAACCTCTGCATTTCCATACTTTACTCTTCAATTACCAACGAAAAGTTACAACCCTAAGCATGCCCACAGCGTCTATGCTATTATGGAAACGCTGTTTAAAAGCATTTCTGCAGAATTAATTCCCCACTAGTGAAGGTTATTTCACTTCATCTTTACTTCTTCTCACCTTGTCTTTTTTCTTTCTAAGGAGATGAGAATTACAAACTTTGGGACTCTCAGTACTGGCCACAACTCTTAAAACACAGTAGTTGCCATGCTCACAAACAGCCCTCTGACTTGAGGGTAAGACAATCCCCTCACCTCAGCGGCCAAGAGCCTACAAGTCTCTGCTAAGGCTTAGTGGAGACGAAGATGACACCAGGACTAGAATATTCTGAAATGTGTCAACTCTTCCTGTTAACGCCTCAGGATTTAGAAGAGAATTGTTTAAAAACTTCTATCATGACAGAACATGGATCAGTGGTTACCGAGGGAGGGGCAGGGGGAGGGGGCGGCTGCACTGGGACAGGAGGGAATTCTCTGAAGCGATGATACTGGTCTAACTCTTGATTGTGGTGGTGGTGACCTGACTACATCGGGTACAAAACAGTACATTCTACTGTACTGTAAGTTATATGTCAATTAAAAACTAACAAAAAACCTTTCCTTTTTCAGTCAGCCCTCCTGCCAGCCCCAACATGACTTACATTCAAGCTGCAATTCTGTGTTTGCAATAGTATAGCTATAGGGGAAAAAGCCTCTGAAAGATAAGGGGAGATTTGCAGTTCAAATATTAGCAGTGGACACAAAGAAGGTCCAATGTCAACCCAAATTTAGTCCCAGTTTGTAGGAGGGCAAGCGCCCAAGACCTCAGGACAGACACTGCCAGCTACTGATAGCAAATGAACTTCCCAAATAAAAGATGACTGCGTATGCAGGACCCTAACCGTCCACCAAAAGGTAGGACAGGTAGAAAGCAAATCATAAGACTATGATGATCTAATCCCCAAAATAAGAAGCAGACAAAAACAGACCCCACTGTGGCAACCATGGGTACTTCCAGGAAGTGTGGCCTGGGAGCCCGTGCTCATCTGAGAGCCAGCGCTGGGCTGCATACAGAACCTCTGTAACAATTGATAGAGCAGTTCTATATCTGCTGAGTACACAGATAGAAAATAATGACTTGTACTTTGTATTCCAAACTTCTAGTAATTCATTTTTATTATCTTTTGGAAATAGACACACTCATCATCAAAACCAGACAAGGACACCACAAAAAAAGAAAATCACAAGGCAATATCCTTGATGAACATAGATGCAAAAATCCTCAACAAGTTATTAGCAAACTGAATTCAACAGTACATTAAAAGGATTATACACCATGATAAGTAGGATTTACTCCACGGATGCAAGGATAGTTCAGCATCCATAAGTCAATCGATAAAATACATCATGTTAACAAAATGAAGAATAAAAAATATATGATCATCTCAATGGATGCAGAAGCATTTGACAAATGTCAACATCTATTTATGATAAAAACTCTCAATAAAATGGGTACAGAGAGAACGTAC
This sequence comes from Pseudorca crassidens, assembly GCF_039906515.1. Classification (NCBI taxonomy): domain Eukaryota; kingdom Metazoa; phylum Chordata; class Mammalia; order Artiodactyla; family Delphinidae; genus Pseudorca; species Pseudorca crassidens. Next base: position 2,219,753 of record NC_090299.1, on the reverse strand, counting down.
CTAAACATAATAAGGGCCATATATGACAAGCCCACAGCTAACATCATACTCAATGGTGAAGGGCTAAAAGCTCTTCCTTTAAGATCAGGAACAAGACAAGGATCCCTACTCTCGCCACTTTTATTCAACATAGTATTGGAAGTTCTAGCCAAAGCAATTAGGCAAGAAAAAGAAACAAAAGGCATTCAAGTCAGAAAGAAGAATTTGCATTACTTACAGATGACATGATACTGTACATAGAAAACCCTAAGGAGTCCACTAAAAACCTGCTAGAAGTAATCAATGAATTCAGTAAAATTGCAGGATACAAAATCAATATACAGAAATCTGTTGTATTTCTATACACAAATAACAAACTATCAGAAAGAGAAATTAAGGAAATAATCCCATTTACAATTGCATCAAAATAATAAAATACCTAATAATAAATTTAACCAAGGAGGTGAAAGAACTACATACACTGAAAGACACTGATGAAAGAAGCTAAAGAAGACAAAAATAAATGGAAAGATATTCCATGCTCATGGATTAGAAGAATTAATATTGTTAAAATGTTCATACCACACAAAGCAATCTACAGATTCAATGCAATCCCCATCCAAATTCCAATGGCATTTTTCACAGAACTTGAACAAAAAATTCTAAAATTTGCATGGAACCACAAAAGACTCCGAACAGCCAAAAGCAATCTTGAGAAAGAAGAACAAAACTGAAGGTATCACGCTCCCTGACTTCAAACTACACTACAAAGCCACAGTAATCAAAGCAGTACGGTGTTGACATAAAACCAGACACACAGATCAATGGAACAGAAAATAGAGAGCCTAGAAATAAACCCACACTTATATGACACTTTCAGCTATAATAGGTGAAAATAATCGAGTTGGGGGCCCATGCATGCACACATGTCTGTTAATGTGTGATAGTGGGCAAGTTATTCAACTTCTCTGGGAAAAGAAGTTTCCTTGTCTATAATATACATGCATTTCGAGAGATTTTAATAACTTATCATAGTGGAAAGCCCACAGAACAATATCTGGCACTTAATGCTATATAAGTGCTAGTGATCTATATATAAAAGGTCTTTACCAATACATTATTATTATTTCTGTTATCAGGGTAATTAAATCACTAACTCATGTTAGTGCTGGGGACACTAAGAGGGCCCTTGTGGGAATTATGATCTAGAGGGAGAGATATTAACCAAATTATCACACAAATAAATGTCAAATTACAGTCTCAACACATGCCACAAAAAAGAGGCAAAGGTTGGGGTAAGAGCAGACAGTGAGACTTCACCAAAGAGAAGTCAGGAAGGCTTCCCTGAGGAAATAATGACTGAGCTGAGAACCCAGAATCAGTGAGCTTCCCATATCTGCTAATATATGGAGAGAAATCATATTGAATCATTGAACTATAAAAAGCTGGCAAAAAATAAATCAATATCATAAAGCCAATGTCTGTCCCTTAGATCCCATCTGCTCTTGCCAACTCTAGGATAACGCTCTCTTCTGTAAGGGGTCACCCATGCCATTCGTTCTCTCATCTAGAAACTCTCTCATGTCCTCATTTCCCATGTCTCTGTTTCCCTCCAGAGCGAAACTCCTCCTAACCGTGTGTAGAGCTGCTCCCTAAATGTCCCTCTTTCGTCATTTTTTTTCCTTCACTCTTATTTTGAAAACTTTCAAGCTGATATAAAAGCTCAAAGAATAATTCAGGGCTTCCCTGGTGGCGCAGTGGTTAAGAATCTGCCTGCCAATGCAGGGGACACAGGTTCGAGCCCTGGTCCAGGAAGATCCCACATGCCGCAGAGCAACTAAGCCCGTGCGCCACAACTACTGAGCCTGCACTCTAGAGCCCGCGAGCCACAACCACTGAAGCCCGCGAGCCACCACTACTGAAGCCCACACGCCTAGAGCCCGAGCTCCACAACAAGAGAAGCCACCACAATGAGAAGCTCGCGCACCGCAACGAAGAGTAGCCCCCGCTCGCCGCAACTAGAGAAAGCTGCGCACAGCAACAAAGACCCAACGCAGCCGAAAAAATAATAATAAATAAATTTATATAAAAAAAAGAATAATTTAATTAACAGCGGCATACTCTTCACCTAGATTCAACTACTAGCAAGTCACCACCTTTGCGCTCAGGCACGCACGCCACACACATGCACGTGCTCCACACATACACACACACCTTACACACACTCGACACTCATGCACACTGTACACACACGCAATCTGGGGGGCTGCACCATTTGAGAGTAATCTGCAGGTCAAGAGACCGCACCCCTAAATACCTCAGCAAGTGTGTCCCCTAAGTACTACTCATAACCAAAAGCAACAAGTTATGTAGAGCTCACATTCAAATGCAGCTTGTTGACCCAATAATGTCCTTTCTAGTGGTTTCAGCCCCCAGATCCAGAATGTAATCAAGGATCATAAAACTGTACCTATTTGTCATGCACTCTTACATCTTTTCATCCAAGCCAACAGTTCTGTATCTTCCATGACACTGACTGACACTTTAGGAGAGCCCACAGGATTCTTCTGTGGAAGGCCCTCCATTCATCAGACTGGGGTCTGCCTCCCATTTCCTCTTGAACCCACTCCAGGTGGGCCTCTGCCCTCACCACCCACCGTACGTGCAAAGGCAGAGGAAGAGGAGGAGGAGAAGGAGAGTGGGGCAGAAGCTAAGAAACACTGGCTGAGGATCCATTTGGGCGGTGGATACCTTCTCACTTACCGTCCACCCACCCAACATCTGTTAGTATTATCAGCTAACTCAAGTCCTGCCCTTGGTATCCAGAGAGGCTACTGGGGAGGCTGCAATAACACAAGAGCCCAGGACCCTAATTCCTACGGTGCCCAGCCATCCGGTCCGACAGTGGGCTGGAGCACAGGCTTGGTCCTTGGAACAGCCCCCTGGGTGCTCTGAGGCAAAATCCTCAAGGACCCAGGGCCTCACTGCTCAGAGCGTACTCCATGGATCAGAGCACTGGTACCCCCAGGAGTCTGGCGGAAATGCAGAGTCCCAGGCACCATCAGCCATCTGCTGAATCAGAATCTGATTTGAACAAGCTCCCCAGTTGATTTATACGCACAGTGAAGAAGCTCTGAAGTAGAAGACACCGATTTTCTGTTTCCGACTCTTACAATACTTTAGTCATCACGACAGGCTTAAACTGTTCTCTAAGCATGTCGAATGTTTTCACTGCTCTGTCCTCCCCAACTAACTGTAAGCACCTGGAGGGCAGGAAGCAGCGATTATTTTTCCTTTGCATGTCCCACAACATACAGCACAGGGTAGAGGTGTAATACTGCTGCTCACGTTGGCTTTTCCAGTGAGAGGACTGGACCAGCCAACGCGGGACCCACGGCCTCACTTGGCTGTCTTTCCATGCTGAGCAGAGAGGAGCTGACCTCAACCCTGCAGCCCCTGCAGTCTCCTATTTCCATAGCTTTCTCTCCTCGCCATCGGCTCTTGAGTCTTCCAGAAACACCGCACTGAGGACTCAGCTGCGGGGTGGGGGGGTGTGGGGGGGCCGAAATCAAATCTTTTCTTTCCACATATGTACAAATGGCTGAGCAAGAGGGTGCCTAGAAACAGAGACTCAGACCTGACAACTTTTTGCAAAAACAGGGCCACCCACAATCAGATACTTAACAAGTCTTATTGAATGATAAAAAAAAATAAGGTATTTCCAAGTAGTTTTGAAAGGCTGCTAAATAATTTCTTCATTATCTAAGAATAACCAGAACCACATTTAACTTATAATGAAGTTAAGCCATCGCAACATGTCTGGCTCTGGAACCAATTTAAGGATGAGAACCCAGCAGGAGGGACACAGCATGACAAAAACGGCCGTAAGATGGAACAGTGTCAAAGAACTTGTCAAAGAAATCACATGTGAAAAGCAGCGGCTATTCTGAATGCCTGTAGTCGGACCACGTTTCCCCTCCAATAGAGTGTCCGTGAAAGAAAGACTAACATGCGGCAGAATCTTTACAAAGCCTCATGAAAAGGGAGCCAGAGCTCAGGCTGCTCCGAGCCCCGGCACACGAGCCCGGGCTGGCCTCCCGGGGAGCAGAGCGCGCGTACCTGGGGGTCTGCTGCACCTCTGCCCACCAGCGGTAGTCGGTGTGGCTGACGAGCAGCAGGATCTGACACCAGAGCAGCACGAGGGCCGGGTGGGTGGGGACCATGGAGCGCACCCAGGCGTTCAAGCTCTCCAGGCCGTAGAAGCTGCCATCCGCGCCGTCCGTCAAGAGTCTCGAGGCAGCTGCAGTGATTCTCCGGAATGTCCCTAGAAACAAGCCAAAATAAACCCGATTACGGGGAGACACACCATGGTCCAACGCTTCGCAACCACGAGAAGCTTTTACACAAAGAAGATACACACAGGGCTCTCTGCTACATGGACACGTTCACAGCCTCTGGCACTTAGAAAATTCCAGCCTGACATTCTGCTTCCTCAGTGGAGCAGCCAAGGAAGCCGGCGCCCCCACCGTCCCGTCCTCCCCACTGAGTGACCAGCTCTCCAGGGGCTCCGAGCCGGGAGCCTCAGTGGTGCTGACCGTGGACACAGCTCCACCGAGAAGGCAGCAGCCACCATGCAGCCCATCAGGTCACGGCACCCAGGACAGCCCAAGCCACAGCCGCGCGGGTGGGAACGGCAGGTCCCTGAGAGCCGAGGGCCAGGGGGCCTCTGCACCCAGCACGGGGTGACCACCCGGGGCAAGGTGGCCGCGCAGGCAGGCGCCCACACTCAGACCCGCACGTCAGCAGCAGATCCAGCCAGGCTCTGCCCCGGTTTCCCACAGCATCCTCCTTAAGGCCGGGAAGACTCTCCCCTAGGAGAGAGTGAATTCATGACTTCATTCTATCCCACTTCTGGACCGACACGAAGCCAGCTCCACACGCCTGTCTCTCCACCCCGCCCTGGATGCACCTAGACTGGCCCTCACCCCAGGGACACGGGGACACGTGCATGCCGTGAAGTGCAGCCTGGGACGCAGCAGGACTGGACATGACAGGAGGTGCCAGGGGCTCCCTGTCCCCCCAGCTGAGGACTCCTGGCATCACTTCTGGCGAGTCAAAAGCTTGTTTCTGCTCTAAATTTCAACACATGCCAACACAAAAGGGCCCTAAGACAGGCAGAAACAAACAGACCACAGACTTCTCACTCCTCATGACTGCTTACACCCACGCCCCGAGACAAGAGGAGAGCTGACAAAAGCTCGTCAAACAGAAACATCGACGAGGAGCTTTCCAGTGCTCGCCTCCTCTCTGGCCGCACTGGCTGGGTTCTCTCCGGTTGCTGCCGTGTCAGCATCGCCCACCTCAGGCCCACCCAGCCCTGGCCTGCTCCCTCTCGTGCCTCCGTCACTGCGTGGGCTCCCTGTGGGTCATGGACACGAGGGAAGAGCCAGGTGCTGTCCCAAAGGAACCCTGGAGCCAGACCAAGGCACGCGGGGAATGGCAGACCACGGATGTGGGGTTTTACTGAACAGGGAGCAGGAAACCATGGTCAGAGCTGAGATCCAGGTGACGGAGTGTCGAGGTGGGCTTTGAAATCAGACTGTGGCTCTGCCATGCCTGCTCGGTGACCCTGGCCGTACGTCCGCTGTGGCCTTAGTTTCCTCGCTTGTAAAATGGAATTCAGAGCACCAGCCGCTCACAGGGCTGCAGTAAGGATCAAATCATAAAACCCAAGTGAAGGGCTCAGTACAGCGCTGGACAGAGCCAACGACCAGCAAGCGGCTGCTGCTGCCGGAAGGACGTCAGGGAAGTGCCCGGCCTTGGGGGGCAGCGTCCCGACGGCAGGAGGAAGCCGCCGGCGGGACAGGACAGGAAGCTAGGGGCCCACCGGGGGGGGCGACAATGACGCTGGGGTCTGAGCGTCTCTAATGACAAATGACGAACAAGTCAACAAGAAGAGGAAGCTGGAGCAGAGCAGCTGTACCAGGTGACAAGTCCAGCCTTAAGTGTAAGTCTGAGGTGCTGGCAGGACAGCAAGCACGTGTCTAGAGGGAGGATGGAAATGAGAGACCAAGGCAGCCATGACGATGGAGTGACAGGACCTAAGGAGGCAGTTACCAGTCATCTCTGCAGCAATAACCGAGGCAGGTCATGAAGGAGGCGGTCCCATGGATGGGGAGGAGGAGGGAGGGAGACAGAAGGCGGGAGGGGAGAGCAGAGAGAGACCAACAACACTCAATGGATGAAAGACAGTCCCTTCAACAAATGGTGCTGGGAAAACTGGGTCTTCACATGCAAAAGAATGAAACTAGACCCCTAGCTTATTACACCACTCACAAAAATTAACTCTAAATGGATTAAGAACTTTAATGTAGGACCTGAAACCATAAGGAAGAAAACATAGGTATTAAGCTCCCTGACGTTGGTCTTGGCAATAATTTTTTGGATATGACACCAAAAGCAAAGGCAACAAAAACAAAAAAAAATAAGTGGGATTACATGAAACTAAAAAGCTTCTGCAGAGCAAAGGAAACCATCAACAAAATGAAAAGGCAACCTACAGAATGGGACAAAACTTTGCAACCCATACATCTGATAAGGGGTTAATTTCCAAAATATATAAGGAACACATAAATTAATAACAAAAATAAATCCAATTAAAAAGTGGGCAAAGTGGGACTTCCCTGGTGGTCCAGTGGTTAAGACTTCGCCTTCCAATGCAGCGGGTGAGGGTTCAATCCCCGGTCAGGGAGCTAAGGTCCCACATGCTTCATGGCCAAAAAGCCAAAACATAAAACAGAAGCAATACTGCAACAAATTCAATAGAGACTTTAAAAATGGTCCCCAGAGGACCAGTGTGGTGGGGCAGGGGGACGGGGGAGCTTGCAGGGCAGGGGACCAGGCCTGGGAGCCCAGCAGGCTCTCGGGGCCCGAGTGGGCGGGGCGAACGCCCTCCACTCCTTCTGCTGCTCCTCAGGTTCTGGAGTGCCCTCCCGTCTGCCTCCTTCCTACGCCCCCAAGGCCAGCGCAGCCCGACGGGATGGGAACTCTGAGGGCGTAGGACCCCGCCCGAGAGCTGGGCAGACTTCTCTGGCCAACTGGGCGGGGGAAACGCTGGGCGCACTCCCCCCACCCCCCGATCCGAGCCCCCAAGGGTCCCTCCAGGTGTGGGAACCCCTCGCCCCTCTCAGCCACCCCTCAGGGGTGCCGGTCCTGTCCGGCCTCTACTTCTCTTCTCCCCTCAGTGCCCCCACGTCCTACCGGTTCGCTTGGGGGTTCCTCCCATCTCCTTGGGGCTTGAGGTCCCCCACCAGCATCCAGCAGGTGCCCTAGTTGTGGGGAGACGCAAACTCCGCGTCTTCTCACACCACCATCTTGACTCCGCCCTCGCGAGAAGCTCGGGACTTTATTTTTAGTAATTTCCCAACAGTACATAACCTGCTTACTGTGCCTCCTGTTCACTATGTCTCTCCCCCTAGAAGCAGTGGCAGCCGGGCCTGGAGAGGAGACCATGTACACCTCAGCTTCCAGGGGCCTGCCCGCTGGGGTCCCCGCTCAGGACCCCGAACCCAAGGAGGCGCTGGGTCTGGGCCGTCATCGGAGCTGCTTGAGATGGTGCTGCGCCACGTGCCCCAACACATTCTGCTCGGGCGCCGCCGTCAGGGGTGCCGGCACTGGCACGACCTGGTGGACTGCCAGGCCCTGTGGCTGAGAATCCTGGCCCGACGCCACGCCACCCTGTCACCCATCCTCCACACCTACCTGCCCCCGCCAACGACCCCAGGCCCTGTGTCCTGGGCCGCTTCTGCGAGAGCACACCCATAGGACGCAACCTCCTCCCAAACCCCAATGGCGAAGGCCTCCTGAAATGGACGGTGCCGACTGGAGGAGATGCCTGGGGGGCAGAGGAAAACTGGGAGGTCACTCCCAGGGCCTGTATACAGACCAGCTTCCTGTCTTCCTACAGGTGGTGTCAAAAGAAGCAGGTGTCGGACCTGGAAGAGGAGGCTCTGTGGCCGGAACTCCTGGACAGTGGAAAGACTGAGATTTTTGTCTCTGACTGGTGGACAGACCAACAGTACACTGACAGTTTATATGGGCTAACTGTCCAACCTCTAGATGCCAACCAGGCCGTCCTGCATCATTACTCTCCTTTGCCTTTTCCCATCCAGCAGTGTAGAAAGAGTTTCTCCTTTGAGGCTAGCCATGTGTTCTCCAACCTTAAGAAGGTTGTCCGCTTTGTGTCTTCTGAACACTTGGTTCAGGACATTGATTTCTGGTCTGAGCAGTGTGGAGTCTATCTGTCCCACTCCAGTGTGATTGTGCAGGTCCATCTGCCCTGGTCAAGGGCTGTCCTTGCAAAACTACGGGACCGTGCCTTCCAGGAGCTGGGCCCATTGGCAGGGTCATCTCAGTAATCAAGGGCTTGTAGCTCCCAGGCATCCTGGGATCTCATGAATCCAGTCAAAGTTCTACTGGGCCCTGTCTTCAGGTTCTGGAAGCTACTAGGAGAAAGTTCCTCCACCAAATATACTGGCTGCTGCTGCTCTCAGGCAGCCCCTTCTACTGAGTGGAGACACAGGGGTGAGCACAGGGAAATGCTGGACCGGGAGAGGGCTCCCCCCGTCACGACAGGCCCCTCTGGTTCAGCCCTGGTGCCCTCTGCCCTTGCTTCCTCATGTTTCTGCATCAGTGGAGACACAGGGGTAAGCACAGGGAAATGCTGGACCGGGAGAGGGGTCCTCCCCCCCAACGACAGGCCCCTCTGGTTCAGCCCCGGTGCCCTCTGCCCTTGCTTCCTCATGTTTCTGCATCAGAGGCTTTATTGATCCCGTGCAGGAAGCTCTCGCCTCCCATCTGAACAAGAACCTCATCCTTGTGGCTGAGAAAATTCCACCCCCTAACTTTCTGTGGTTTCAAGACTGGGACCAGGACTCAGAGCTGAAAGCTAAACTAGCTCAAAAAATGTCTGGACACAGAGGGTTCTGCCCACACTGTGAACAACGAAATGGTCCCCTGAGCCCAACCCTACCCTGAATTGTATGGTGTATAAAATTATTTTGTTATTTTGAAATTCTTTTTTAAACATGGAGAGAATAAGTGAGCACTATATCTGCCAAAAAAAAAAAAAAAAAAAACATGGTCCACAGCAAGAAAAAAGTCTTCAAAAAAATTTTAAAAAGTGGGCAAAGGATTCGAATAGACATTTTTCCAAAGAAGATATTCACATGGCCAAGAGGTACATGAAAAGGTGCTCAACATCCTTAATCATCAGGAAACTGCAGGTCAAGACCACAGTGACATATCACTTCACACCTGTTAAAATGGCTATCATCAAAAAGACAAGAAATAACAGGTATTGGTGAGGCTGCGGGAAAAAAAGGGAACCCTTGTGCACTATGATAGGAATGTAAATTGGTGCAGACACTGTGGAAAACAGTACAGACATTCCTTAAAAAATTAAAAATAGAACTACCAGAGGAGGAGTCAAGGTAGAACTGTGGGAAGACGCGGAGTCAGCCTCTCACCACAACTAGGGCGCTTGCCGGCCGCTGGTGGGGGACTCTGACCCCCAAGGAGGCAGGAGGAACCCCAGAGTAAACCAGTAGGATGTAGGGGGACCAAGGGGGGAGGAGAAGTGGAGGCCAGACAAGATCAGCACCCCTGAGGCTGGGGAGATCAGGAGAGGCAGGTGGGAGGGACTCTCCAGGAAGAGCCGGAGAAGAGTGGAGGGCGAACGCCTGGTCCACTCGGGCCAGGGAGCCTGCTGAGCTTCCAAGCTGCTCCCCCAGCCCCCAAAGCCCCATCCAGGTCTCATGGGTCCTGGGGGCATAGGAGGGAGGCCAGGAAGATCAGGAGTGGCAGGCGGGAGGGGCCCTCCGGGAGGAGCAGGAAAGGAGCAGTGGGCAATTGCCCTCCCCACAGGGGCCAGGGGAGCCTGCTGAGCTCCCAGGCCAGTCTCCTGCCCCCCAAAGCCCCCTCCAGGTCACGTGGGTCCTTGGGGGCATAGGAAGGAAGCCGAGGGGAGAACAGGAGAGGCAGGCCCGGGACCAGATGGCTTCACAGGCGAATTCTATCAAACATTTAGAGGAGACCTAACACGAATCCTTCTCAAACTCTTCCAAAAAACTGCAGAGGGAGAAACACTCCCAAATTCATTCTACGAAGGCACCATCACCCTGATACCAAAACCAGAAAAAGATATCACAAAAAAAGAAAATTATAGACCAATATCACTGATGAACACAGATGCAAAAATCCTCAACAAAATACTAGCAAACAGAATCCAACAGCACATTAAAAGTATCATACACCATGATCAAGTGGGATTTATCCCAGGGATGCAAGGATTTTTCAGTACACGCAAATCAATGTGATACACCATATTAACAAATTAAGGAATAAAAACCATATGATCATGTCAATAGATGCAGAAAAAGCTTTTGACAAAATTCAACACCCGTTTATGATAACAACTCTCCAGAAAATGGGCATAGAGGGAACCTACCTCAACATAATAAAGGCCATATACGACAAACCCATAGCAAGCATCATACTCAATGGTGAAAAACGGAAAACATTTCCTCTAAGATCAGGAACAAGACTCTTGCCACTCTTATTCAACATAGTTTTGGAAGTCCTAGCCACAGCAATCAGAGAAGAAAAAGAAATAAAAGGAATACAAATTGGAAAAGAAGAAGTAAAACTATTTGCCGATGACATGATACTACACATAGAAAATGCTAAAGATGCCACCAGAAAACTACTAGAACTAATCAATGAATTTGGTAAGGTTTCAGGATACAAAATTAATGCACAGAAATCTCTGGCATTCCTATACACCAACAATGAAAAATCAGAAAGGGAAATTAAGGAAACACTCCCATTTACCATTGCAACAAAAAGCATAAAATACCTAGGAATAAACCTGCCTAAGGAGGCGAAAGACTTGTACTCAGAAAACTATAAAACACTGATGCAATCCCTATCAAACTACCAAACTACAGAATTAGAACAAAAAATCTTACAATTCGTATGGAAACACAAAAGACCCCAAATAGCCAAAGCAGTCCTGAGAAAGAAAAACAGAGTTGGAGGACTCAGACTCCCTGACTTCAACCTGTACCACAAAGCTACAGTAATCAAGACAGTATGGTACTGGCACAAAAACAGATCAATGGTACAGGACAGAATGCCCAGAGATAAACCCACATATATATCGGCATCTAATTTATGACAAAGGAGGCAAGAACATACAATGGAGAAAAGACAGCCTCTTCAATAAGTGGTGCTGGGAAAACAGGACAGCTACATGTAAAAGAATGAAATTAGAACACTCCCTAACATCATACACAAAAATAAACTCCAAATGGATTAAAGACTTAAATGTAAGACCAGACACTATAAAACTTTTAGAGGAAAACATAGGAAAAACACTCTTTGACATAAATCACAGCAAGATCTTTTTTGACCCGCCTTCTAGAGTAACAGAAATAAAAACAAAAATAAACAAATGGGACTTAATTAAACTTAAATGCTTTTGCACAGCAAAGGAAACCATAAACAAGACAAAAAGACAACCCTCAGAATGGGAGAAAATATTTGCAAATGAAACAACAGACAAGGGATTAATCTCCAAAATATACAAACAGCTCATGGAGCTCAATATCAAAAAAACAATCCAGTTAAAAAACAGGTGGAAGACCTAAATAGACAATTCACCAAGGAAGACATACAGATGGTCAAGAGGCACATGAAAAGATGCTCAACATCACTAATTATTAGAGAAGTGCAAATCAAAACTACAATGAGGTATCACCTCACGTCGGTCAGAACGGCCATTATCAAAAAAACTAGAAACAATAAATGCTGGACAGGGTGTGGTGAAAAGGGAACCCTCCTACACTGTTGGTGGGAATGTAAATTGATACAACCACTATGGAGAACAGTATGGAGCTTCCTTAAAAAACTAAAAATAGAACTACCATATGACCCAGCAATCCCACTACTAGGCATATACCCTGAGAAAACCATAATTCAAAAAGTGACATGTACCACAATGTTCACTGCAGCACTATTGACAATAGCCAGGACATGGAAGCAATCTAAGTGTCCACTGACAGATGAATGGATAAAGAAGATGTGGTACATATATTTACAATGGAATATTACTCAGTCATAAAAAGAAATGGAGTTATTTGTAGTGATGTGGATAGACCTAGAGTCTGTCATGAAGAGTAAAGTAAGTCAGAAAGAGAAAAACAAATACCGTATGCTAACAGATATATACAGATTCTAAAAAAAAAAAAAAAAAAAAAAAAGGTACTGATGAACCTAGTTGCAGGGCTGGAATGAAGAGGCAGACATAGAGAATGGACTTGATGACATGGGGTAGGAGGGCAAAGCTGGGGCGAAGTGAGAGTATCATTGACATATATACACTACCGAAAGTAAAATAGTTGGCTGGTGGGAAGCAGCAGCATAGCACAGGGAGATCAGCTCGGTGCTTTGCGATGACCTAGAGGGGTGGGATAGGGAGGGTGGGAGGGAGACGCAGGAGGGAGGGTATATGGGGACGTGTATGCATATGGCTGATTCGCTTTGTTGTGCGACAGAAACTAACATGGTATTGTGAAGCAATTATACTCCAATAAAGATCTATTAAAAAAAATACAACTACCATATGATCCAGCAATCCCACTTATGGGTATATACCTGAAAGAAACAAAATTACTAACTCAAAAAGATACCTGCGGGACTTCTCCGGTGGCGTAGTGGTTAAGATCTGCCTGCCAACACAGGGGACACCAGTTCGATCCCTGGTCTGGGAAGATCCCACATGCTGCGGAACAACTAAGCCGGTGCACCACAACTACTGAGCCTATGCTCTAGAGCCCGTGAGCCACAACTACTGAGCCCATGTGCCACAACTACTGAAGCCTGTGCTCCACAAGAAAAGCCACCGCAATGAGAAGTCCGTGCACTGCAACGAAGAGTAGCCCCCGTTCACCACAACTAGAGAAAGCCCGCGTGCAGCAACGAAGACCCAACGCAGCCATAAATAAATAAATAAATAAATGTGTTCCTTAAAAAGAAAAAAAAAAGATACCTGCACTCCCATGTTCACTGCAGCATTAATCACAGGAGCCAAGACACGGAAACAAACCAAGTGCCTATTGAAGCATGAGTGGATAAAGAACGTGTGAAACACACACACACACACACACACACACACACACACACACACACACACACACAGGAATATTATTTAGCCATAAAAAGGGAAGAAAATCCCGTCATTTGCAACAGCATGGATGGACCTTGAGGGCATTGTGCTAAGTGAAATAAGTCAGAGAAAGATGAATACTGTTTGATCTCACTTATATGTGGAATCTAAAAAAACCAAACTCATAGATACAGAGGTCAGACTGACAGCTGCCAGAGGTGGTGGTGGGGGGGAATGGGTGAAGGTGCTCAAAAGGTACAACCTTTCAGTTACAAGTGTGGAATTAACCACAGAAACCTCAGCTCAAGTTGGACTTGGAAGAGGCTTGTAGGGAAGCTCTCACGCCTACTGAAGAAGGTGTCTCCTTCCTGCTGCAGAGTAAGGGACGCCAAGTAGGCGCACATCTCCTCCTCTTTGGGGTGATTGACAATGCGCAAGAACACATGCAATTAAGAGGTTGGAAAGAGAAGACTGAAGGAGAAGTCGAGGGACGAGGGAGTTTCAGCGAGCTGAAGTCTGTCCATGGAACTGGGCTGCAGGGTCCGGGAAGATGAGGACCTGGGAAAGCCCACAGGTGGCCTTTGCAGAGGCATTTCTGGTAATGAGATCAAGAGGCAAACCGCTGAGGATGGAGATGAAGAGGGAAAGCAGAGCGCTAGAAGCAACAACAATAAACTCCTGAAACATTTCTTTTGAAAAACTGTGTAGTAAACAAGAAGAGGAGGACAATTCAGGAAGCCGCAGAGCAAAGAAAGGGTTTGTTCTGCCTCGTAGGCTGGATCAGCAGCGCAGCTCTAGGTGAGAAGGAAAGACAGACTTCTATGTCTCGCCGCATGGAGTGTGCAGCGAAGAGAGCGTGAGTGAACGAAGGAGACGCTCAAGACACAAACTGGAAGAACTGATCATGGGAAGAGCAAACACAAGAGGGGACGGGGACCAGGATGGGGGACGAGATGTCAGACGGAGGAACTGGACGGACACTGGTGCTGGCCTGGGGCTAGACTCTCGCGGGGGAACTGGCACTGCTGATGGTGTGCGCTGTACGAGGACTGGCCCAGGCTCTAGACACCTCCCCCAACCACCCCACCACCTGGGAGCTCACGCATTACAAGCCCCGTGACTCAGTTACTTCAGCTAGAACACGGATATCACGGTGTGTGCCGGGCCCACAGCAAGTGCTCTGCAAACATCAGCTGCTACACTTACCATCACCAACCCAAGAAGCAGCACGACATAATGGGCAAGAAAAAATTCTTGGGTTTTCGCTCTTGGTTTTATCATATGACCGTTCAGAACCTGAATTCTCTCATCAGTAGAAATGGGGAACTATCTCATAGAGTTGTTCTAAGGGTTGATGGAGATAATCATGTAAAGGGTACCACACACCCCTAAGAGAACACCGTCAGCAGCCCCATCCTGGCCCAAGCACGAATCTGAATCAGTGCCCATTTTATCACTGCAGGAAGACCATTTTCTCTTCCTTCTAGTAATCCTACTTTGACCCACACATAAAACACTGGGAAGAGAGCTCTGCCTGCGAGGAAGGAAGGGAGAGGGTCAGGAATGGCTCCACCGCCCACTGCTGCCCTCGGCTGGGCGAGCACTGGACGGCAGTGGGGAGGGCACACGGTGGGGGCTGGCAGAGGTGCGGGGGGGACTGGAAAACACGGTGAGGAATTAGGAAGCCTTACTGCGGCCACAGGCCGGAGGACTCAACCCAGCCCTGCCTGCAACAAAGCAATGGACACTGTCAGCCTCCTGCCACGGCTCCACCTTCTGCTTCTATCTGGCCTGCCTCAGTGGAGAGGACGAGGTGTTAGTTACCCAGAACCTATAAAATGGAGACTAGGTAACTTTCTTGGCTCTTCTGTTTATGCTGGATTGAATGTGAAATAGGCAAATGACTTAGGGATTCATAAACCACCACCCCCGCCAACAACAGAAAATGAGAGGTCAAGGCCATTACTCAGACTAGTTCCTGTTCTAAGAAATAATACCTGAAATGGGCAAATTCAAAGATCTCGATTTTCAACGGAGGGGTGAAATTACTGTCATTGTTTAAGCAATGCGTAAATAAAAATTACCAACTTGAGATGCTAAAGACACCTTATTTATATAAGAAACAAGATGGTTTATTTTATCTCAAAAGCAACCAAACACAGTAATTCTGCTGCCTGGTGCCTTTAAAAGAAATGGCATCAAAATACACGAGGAGATAGAAACAGACGTTTGTACACACCCATACACCCCTTATTTACAAATACTGGACCAACTGAACAATGCCCAAAGACACGAGTGGCAAAACCCACGTGCCCCGATACCCAGCCCGGGCTCCGGAGCAGAGCGCGGCCTTCTCAATATTCCACTCCATGCATGGCTGTTCAAATTTAACCAAAATTAGACTGAATAAAAGCTCCGCAGTCA
The DNA here is from genome assembly GCF_039906515.1 of Pseudorca crassidens. Classification (NCBI taxonomy): domain Eukaryota; kingdom Metazoa; phylum Chordata; class Mammalia; order Artiodactyla; family Delphinidae; genus Pseudorca; species Pseudorca crassidens. Next base: position 2,204,125 of record NC_090299.1, on the reverse strand, counting down.
CAACACCACACTTCCAGTGCCCATCAGCCACGTGTGGCCAGAAGCAACTGGATTAGTGCAGACACAGAACATCTGCGCACTGCAGGAAGCTGGACTTGACAGCACTGCAACAAACCATAAAAGTATTTCCCCTGATTTCTGAGAAAAGGAAGAGGAAGTTAGAGTGACGGGTGAGTGAACAGCACAGAAATCCACTGGAACGCCATGGAAATCCACTTAGATGCGCCTAGGGCCGCAGAATGCACTGCTCTTATCCAAAGAAGGTAGAAAGCCGTCCTTCGATGTGAACTGGTACCCTTCTGGTGTCAGATCCAAACCAACCGATGGCCAAACATTAAAATGGCCCATATACTAAAAACAACTTATTCTTCACATGGCTTAATTATTTTCTCAACTTTAGACTTATCGCAGTGGGTGGAACATAAATCAAAAGATCCTCAAAAAGAAAATTATTTCAATGGTAAGTAAACAAGGTGGCTGGAAGCTGTAAACCATCGTCAAAATTCAATTCTGGCCACACTCTTGTGCCGAGGGCGACCGAAGGTACGTGAAGCACCCATGCAGGGGTGTCCTTCTCCATCGCTCCCAGGCCGCGCGAGCCCAGGTCCCTGCCCGCCCCCTCAGCCCCTCCGAGCCCTCACCCCTCTCAGCAGGAACACTCTCTCCGAAGGGCCAGCTCCTTCTCCTTCAGGCCTTAGCTCAGCAGCCCCTAGGAGAACCTGCCCCTACTGCCCACCCCTGTGCTGGCTGTCACTGTGCTTTTGTTTCCTTCTCAGGAGATAGCAAGACTTGTGGTGACATATCTGTGTATTGTCTGCCCCACGAGACTGAGCACCACAGAGGCAGGAATCACGTCAGCTGTACTGACCACCGCACACCCAGGGCCCAGCACAGTGGCGGCGGACTCAGTGCATCTTTGCTGAATGAATAAAGGTTGACGGCGGTAACTATCTTCTGCTCTAGTGGTATGTATGCGGGTATGTGTGTGTTTTAATTTGTATTGAAGTAATATACACATGTGATTTTTAAATCCCACAACAGATGGGGGCTTCTGCCTTGACAAGTGCCTGCCCCACCCCTCTTAAGGCGACCATTTGCTATCGTTCTGTTCTCAGTTGTGGTGTTACCTCCAAACTTGCCTTGGTATGCTTTCATCACCTGCAGTGGACCGTCAGTTATTCTGTCTGCTCCCCTTCCCTTACTACTGGAAAGTAACCCTTTCTCCCAAAGGAATGCTGTCCAGCCTCTCACCCAGCCCAGGCTGGCCAGAGCACCCAGGGCTCACGAGTCCCTCACAGGACTCCCGCAGGGGCTGAGACCAGAGGCCATCCTTTCTGCCGCGGGGAAGGAGCCCCACAGAAAACAAAGGCAACACAGTAAAAGAGCTGAGACGTGGAAATACACGACGCGGCAACAGAATTAAACACACCAGAGGCAGTCACACCCAAAGAGAGCACCTACCCCCGCACTTCCAGGACTCAAACCACTTCCAGGTTTGCTTCATATTTGGACCATGACTTCCTTGCTGTTTGCTTTTCCTAGAGATTAGAATTGCCTTTCATTTTTTCTTGCTGAGAAAAGGATATGCCTGTACCCTATAACTAGCAAGACATTCCTTTTGAAAACACTCATTCCTGTTGAAACACACTGACTGTCCTAAGGTTGCTTCCTATGCTTGCTACATGGCTGGGATCTTGTGACCTCTCTCTTGCGTGCACTGTTTTTTTTAATCCACAATCATACGTAAAGGTAACAAAAACATCTTGTCTTTCCAAATCTTTAAAACAGGAGGAAGCACCCAGGTTTACTGTTTTCATCAGCACAACGTCTTCAAAGGCACACTGAGCAGGGCAGAGCTCGCACTGGGCAGCACCTCCTTACACCCCGAGAGTGTGCAGGGCAGGGCAGGGGATATACAGATGCTCTAATAACACTAGTGTGATGCACCTACCAGACTTGAAGATGTGGATCAGACACATGAGCAGCGTGCCTAGCTCTTGGCAGTAGAAAGTATGCTGCTGTTCACTCATTTCCACTCTTAGCTGTTTTGTAACAATGTCCTCTAAAAGGATGCCAACCAGTTGTAGCAGAAACCTTCAAAGAGAGGGAGAAGGGTGACAGTGGCGTAGGGGCCTATTGCGGAGCGCCTCTGGGAGGGAGGCACGCACGTAAGAGTAATATACACAGTGGGTACGGTAGGGCAGCAGGGTACAAATGCAAGTCAAGCGAAGTGCTCGGTGCAGCCCTCTGCATTAAGTCACTTTACCCTCTGTGCATTACCTTCCTCACTCGTGAGGTGGCAGGAATCACACCACCTTTAAAGGACTGTCAGGAGGGTAAAATGACCTGCAGTGTTTCTTCAAAGCTTTATAAAGTAGGGAGATAACCCACCACAGGGATTTAACGCATCCTCCACTTTAGCCCCTGCTTACATGTAACAGCAGGGGCCACAGGCTGCCTTGCCGAACCTGCGGACAAATGGGTGTCATGCAGTTTCACTGGATTTATCTCCACAAACACAATGGCGCCCCAGGCCCTGATGACCAACCAAGGGCAGCTACGTGGACAGTACGGCGGACCCGGCAGGAAGGAGCACGTTCTCAGGAACTGTGCTTCCTGGACACGCTCTACGAGGTGTAAGTCAGCGTGCACCCCGGATCCAGCAAAGGTGGACACACAGTCGTCTACACAACAAGCCTTTTCAGTGCCTGAGTTGTGATCGCCACCCTCAAGGAGCTTCCCAAGAACTGATAAGGGCAGCTGTGATTTGATGCCGCAAGGACACGCAGGGGAGCACAGTATGAGCGTTCCACCCTGGGGGAGGCGGATTTTACTACTGACAGTGTGGAGGGTGGCCAGCACCCGGCGGGAATAAACGTAAGACTGACTTTTAGTGGGTTTTCCTAGGTTTTCCAATTCTCTGCAGGCAGCCACGCCCTTACCGCCTGCACCCACCCACTACCACCGTGCAGTCTTAACGAGGGTCTCATTCGGGATGTGACAGAGCCTGCAGACAGGCACGAGGGCCACAGGTGAGGCAGGCTGGGCAGAGGAAACACACCGACACGGACTCCTTAACCCGCCTCGCAGAGCTGAAGCGAGACTCAGGGACCCCAAACACCACACGGCGGCCTGAGGACACGCACGCGGAAGGCTCCCACATAGAGCGTACCTGGAAAATGTTTCTTCTGGCAAATCCTTCGTTTGTCTCCCTTCACTGTGTTCTTCCAGTACTGAATTACTGCCCCCATCTCTTAACCTATTAATTATTGGACAGCAGAGTAAATACGGAGAGAAGGAAAGCTCCTGAATGCGGGAAAGCACAATGTCTTCAGTTGACTGGGAAATCAGAACCCTCAGAATGGCTAGGATCCCGGCTATCCACAGCTGAGCAGTGCTCACAGATGCCTAGAGGAAGGAAGACAAGTATGTTATAGCTAAAGGAAAAAGACGGTTAAGTTCTTCCTGATTGCCAAGTTCATTTATGAAAATCACCCTGAGTTTACAATTCCACCAATAAATCTGTCTCATTGGTTCTCAAAGTGTGGTCCCAGACAGGCAGCATCAGTACCATCCGGGAACCTGCTTAAAATGCAAATACTAAGGCTCCACCCTGGCCCCAGCAGAAACCCCCGGGTGCCCCACACAGTGGTGAAGCCAAGATGCCATCAGGAGGCGGGATACTCACCAGGGTATCTGGGGTGACGAACATACTCCGTAGAAGCATGTCCACGGGACGGAGGGAGGAAGGGGCCAAAATCTCAAATAACGTATTTAACACTCCAAGTGCTTCGTGAGAATCAATGTGCATCTGTTGCAATGAAACGTCACAGACATTTTCCCGTGAGCCAATGAAATGCCGACTTTCACACCTCACGTCGGTTGTCTCAAGGTCAAATAGCCTTGACCATGCACCATTCCCACCCCCGCACTTAAACGCATTTTAACTTCAGTAGTGAACCAAGTAAACGTTTTTTAGAACAACACTGTAACACAGCTGTATTTTTTCCACGATGGAAATCTCTGCATTTAGATTTTTATTAAATAAACCACAGATGCTTTCTGTAAAAAATTCAAATATGTAGACGTATGAAAATTATCAACTGAAACCACACCGCCCTGACCCAGTCACCATCAGCACTTCAGGAACCAGCCTCTCTCGCATCTCTTTACACACAAGTAATGTACCTAAATGGGTATCATACATACCGTATCTTTTTTCTTTCTTTACTGGCACCCCATCCCTACCCCACTACATAGTAACAAATGTTAGCAAATTAGTGTATTTCTCGTTAACTTTCTCCACATTCCTATACATGTAGAGAGATTTTTGTTTAAGTTGTTTTGAAAAATCATGTTATAAATGTCTCTGCTTTTTTCCATTAAAAATATAATGGAGAACTCCCAAGGCAACAGGTTTTAAAACCTAACATTTTTTAAATTTTGTTGGCCTCTCCGTGCAGCATGCAGGATCTTAGTTCCCCACCCAGGGATCGAACCCGGCCCCCCCCCCCCCCAGCAATGGAAGGGCAGAGTCTTAACCACTGGACCGGCAGGGAGATCCTCCTAACATTATTTTTAAAGGTTGCAAAATATTCCAAATTAAGTCTCTACCACAGTACACTCAACCACTCCCCTACTGATGACTGTCGTCACTACTAACGAGTGTGTATACACACAGTAACATCTCCGCAGAGGGCGATTTTCTCAAGGTGCAGGTCTGAGCCCTGCTTGGCGTGGAGCCGCCCCTCTGCGGTGGGAAGATGAGTCTCTTGCCGGGGCCCACCCGCCGGCAAGGCCCTCTGGCCATGACCTGTCGGCTACGCGGCCACGGAGCCCTGGGTCTGGTGGTGCTCAGGGACGCCACGACGGCACGGCCGCCTGTCCTGCAGAGGCAGTGCCCCTCTGCTCTTGCCCTCAGGGTGGACACTGGCCCTCGTGCCCCCCAGCTTGGCCGGCTGCCGCCACGTCTCTCCCTCTCTCCTCCTGCCCTCTCACCAGCGCACGCCGGCTGGGCTTCTGTTCCCTCCGCTCCACCAAAGCCGCTCCCCAGGGACCTGCGTGTGGCCAAGTGCGGGTCAGTTCCCAGGGCCCGTCTGCTTGGCCCGGCAGCAGCTCCCAGCGATCAGTCCCTTCTCCGGGAAACACCTTTTCTCCTCGGTTGTAAGAATACCACGCCACCTGCTCCTGCCCGTCTTGTCCATGGGCCTCCTCGCCTCCCGGGGCTTGGCCTTCTCCCACTGCCCAGCTACCCTGGGCCCCGCAGCGACCTCGTCCACCCTCAGGCCTGCCCTCCAGCTCGCACCCCAAAGGCCTCCTCCAGCCTCCCTGGCGCCAACCAGTGTCCCAACCAAACACATCCAAACCAGGCTCTGACCTCGTCCCGAAACCCGCTCCTTCCACGGTCTGCCCAAAGCCATTACGCTACAGCCACCTGCCCGCCCCTCCTCTCACATCCCTCACCCCACCTAAGCCGTCAGCAAAGCTCACTGGTTCTGCGTCTGAGCTAAGTCCAGCAGACGCCCCTTCTCACCCCTTCGCTCCCACTCCCGGTCCATACAGGCCCTGAGCCATGAGTGGCTCTCCCTACACCCCCGCCCGCCTGTTCCACTCTCAAGTTCACCCTGACCCCCTTCGTACCAAGCTCTCTGAGGGTTCCCCCAAGTCCTCCACCCAGAGAGCTCTTCCCCAGGCATCTGCTCAGCTCATCCCTCACCTCCTTCAAGTCCCCGTGGATGTCACCCCCAGCCGACACACCTCCCCTCCCTCCAGCACTCTCATCTGACATTTTATACACATAACTAGCTTACTCCCCTCTGCTGTCTGTCTCCCCACCCCGTTCCAACTAAACGCTCACTCTGAGAGCGCCCGCTTCCCTAGCCAGGCCGACCCAGATGAACAGGCATCTGCTGACTGTACCCAAAGTGCTTCAGACCCAGAGCTCTGCCAGCAGCTGGGACGGATTCCTGGAGGGACCGTCTTCAGCGCGTCCCTGCTGCCCGGCTCCCAGGGTGGTGTAGCACCCAGAGCACAGCGTCCTGCCCTCGACGCCCTCGACGTCCCTGGGGGGACGGGGGGCGGGGGCAGAAGTGGTTCAGAAGCCGTACAACTACTGGGCTCCATCCTACACACACAGCCAGACCAGTGCCTTCCACTGCGCTTGTGGAGACCACTGACTGCATCGTGTGACCACAGAAATCCTGATTAAATGACGGGTAACTGCCAACTTACTTCATACGTGATAAGGAAAAACACTCCCCTACAGAGCAAACAGAGGACGTGTGGCTGAGCAGAGTGAGGGAGACAGGGTGTGAGCAAGAAAGGACGCAGCCCTGGAAGCACTTCCCCAAGGGCGCCTTGGGGCCCAGGGCACGTCTCTCCCTCTGGCCTCGCACTCGCCCAGATGGCACCAGTAACGACCATAAAATGTACACACCACGCACTGACGAAAAGCCCACCACGAGCGCCCACCTCTCACGAGCATCTTCACCCACTTCCACGGTGTCGCAGTGACCCCACACGCGGGGGGAGGGGGACAAACCTGTTGCCTGGCCAACATCGGGAGGATGATGTCGGCTACCTGCCGAGACAGCCGCTTCCACTTGTCCTCGCTCTCCTTGTGGCACTGCTGCAGGACCAGGATGAACATCTCCAACACCTGCACAGAGGGAACGGCCGGAAGACACTCAGACCCCAGCCCGCGTGCCCCCAAGGAGGGCCGACGCAGCCCTGGCCCCGGGACACGCAGGAGGACCACAGCACTGTCATCTCTACAGTTTTACAAGAGTGACAACCAGAGGAAAGGCACGAAAGGAAAGCCAAACTCCTCTCAACCTTTGGCAGGACACAAGCACAGCCTTGACTAAACTGTTGTGCAGACACCCTCTGGCTTTCGTGTGTGTTAACATCTGTGCAAAGGTCACCTTCTACTGAGGACACCATACTTCAGAAGAGTTGGCCTTGGGTGAGCACGAGCACGAGTTTGTTTAGGGGTCCCTTCTAAACAGGGACCCCTAAAAGCCTGTTTTGGTGAACACGGTCTCCCTGGCACACGACCACCGTGAAAATGCTGCCGGGAAGGCTTCCAGAACGACAGCAGACACGAGGAGCTCCTGCAAAGCTGAAAACGCTTGTCACCCGCCTGCTGGCAGAAAAGCCCGCAGCCTGATCTGTGAGCGTGCTGGCCAGGCTGAGCCCGCTCCCTGGAAAGCCACCTGGCCGCCTCCACAGCTGCCTCTCCCTTCAGGAGGCACCTCGGGCAGCACTTGCGGCACAGGGGCCACTCTGCGCTCATCCCGACTCTCCTAATCCAAGACCCGCCCTCTCCGTTCGTTCCGTAAACCAGGCCGGGAGCTCCGGGGACGCTGTGCCAGCTGAGCGGCCCTCCAGGCCTCCCACTAAACTGCATGCTTGCCAAGAGCCGGTTATTGGTTCTCAAGCCTCTTTATGGTAGTCGTACTTTTTATTGCAATTACGGGATTTAATTAAACACTAAAAGCATTTAATTAAACATTACCTAGATTAACCAAAATGAGAATGCACAAAGAAAGTGTTTCTACGAGAAAATCTTAGATTTTATGAAGATTCAAAGACAAATAGCTAAAAAGAATTACCAAAATAAGTGAGGGCTAGGCAACCGTACCAGCTACAGAAGAGAATTCATTAAAAAGCCAGACTTCTGTTTTCAGACTGCCTCACACACCACCTGAAATTCCTACTCCACCTTAAGGAAAACGAAGCCAGAAATCAGCGCCAAGAAAAAGCCTCTGGCCCTCCCTCAACACAGTGGTAGATCAATGTACAAATAAAGTCGTTCAGTTATTTCACGTTGAGATTTTTAAAAATCATTCTTTAGAACGCTACCATTTTGATCGACACTGTTGACTGGTATTTGGTCCTCATTTTGGAAAAGAGGGCCTCCACCACGCTTACCGCCTTGAACGACCTCGTGACCGTCCGCCAGGCCACACTGCCTTCAAGACAGACCCCACCAAGCCTTATGTCCCCCTGCGTCTCACCGCCCGAGAGCCCAGGGCCGGCGCAAAGCCACCCTCACTGACAGCAGGCAGCAGCCACGTGGCACTTCCTCCTGTCCCCGCAGGGACAAGGAGGGGTCAGCGACCGCCCCACACCTCCTCTTACCTGATGGTACTGGATGAGCCTCAGTAACATGGACACCACCACCTCCTTCTGGGTTTCAAGCTCTTTTCCTGCATCAGCTTTATTGGTTCCTCTTAAAACGAACAGGTCGTGGACTATAGGCTGCAGGGCTGGTATGGCTGTGGGCACAAAAGGGCCCACTAAGAGGGCAGCATGTGACAGATGCATTCGGAAGACAGCACTAACATCTCCAAATTATTTTCAAGAAATAAAGAAAACCCTGACCCATACTTAGCTTTGTGATAAGACATAAATTAAGGTTATCAATGAGTGCCGTGAAATTACCTGTATACCATCCTGGAAGGCCATGGGTCTTCCTCTGACACTTGATAATGTTGTGAAGATTTTAAAAAACAAAAAAACAGGGCTTCCCTGGTGGCGCAGTGGTTGAGAGTCCGCCTGCCGATGCAGGGGACACAGGTTCGTGCCCCAGTGCGGGAAGATCCCACATGCTGCGGAGCGGCTAGGCCCGTGAGCCATGGCCACTGAGCCTGTGCGTCCGGAGCCTGTGCTCCGCAACGGGAGAGGCCACGACAGTGAGAGGCCCGCGTACCACACACACACAAAATAATAATAATAAACAAAAAAACAAAAAACTAGGATTTCTGTGACATAACATTATTTCTGACACAAAGAGACAAAAATTCAAAAGTCAAATTCAAAATAATAAAACCTTCTAACTAACCAAAATAGCAACATTCTATCCTCATGCATAATCTACTTAAAAATTTACCTGAAGAGAGAATAAATGCTTTTTCAATGGAAAACATTTAGTCAAAGTATTAGATTTCTATACTGTTTCAAGCAATTAAAGTCACTCTCTCATTAGACAATGTGTTTTCCCCCAAGTCGTGTCTTTCTCCAAAAGAGCAAAGTAAATGATTTGCCTCACACCACCACTTGAATAAACTAAGAAAGGCCTTTCATTAAGAAGGATCAGCCCAGTCATGTCACCACGATTACTGAAAGGCACACTCTCTCACCCTCAGTGACGCACACACACACACCACACTTGCTGAGTTTTCTACAGACAACCAGGCTTCCCAGTAGAGAGCGGGGCGGTCTGGCTGCCCATCAATTTTCTATCCAAAGACCCTCTGATCTGGGAAACCTCAGTCATCTCTCTATTTGCCGTTTGCACTTTCAACTCTGTCCAGTGACCCCAAGTCCATACGTGCAGTCATGGACCCCCGTGCTGAGGCATGGATTTGAGCCCCAGCAAGGCCACGGCTAAGGTGACCGTCTTGCTAGAGTGGGAAATGGTGGCTGCCGAGCCCCTCCACATCCCCGGCACCACGGCTCGCTGGTCACCCTACTGCGGTACGCGGAACGGGGACCCGGGGTGCAGCAGCCAGCCGAGGTCTTGGGAGGCACCCCAATCCCAGTTCAAAAGCCTACAGATTCCTGACGATGGAGCCAGAGAGGAGTCGGTAGGAAGAGCAGCTTAAAAAGTGCAAAGAAAGGTTCACAGCTCCTTCCTAAAGCACACCACCTCATTCCACAGGTGGGAGGAGGCTGCCTGAGCAGCTGACTGTCGTCTGTGGACCTCACTGAACCTGCTACGAAATAACCAGGCAAAACAGAAGGCCCTGAATCACGGCCAAACTATATCTTCCAATACCACTGGACGAGAAATCCAATGTCCTTACAGAAGCTGGACTTTAAAATTCTTTGTTTCACATGGCTAGACAAGAGTATTTATGTCAGACTCTACGTGCACCTTAGATTATCTCACTGTCTGTGTTTACCTAAGTGGATCATACACTCCTGAGAGTAAAGCTTGTGCTCTCTCCTTTTTTTAAACATCTCTAGCCAGAGTGCACATGCGCACGCGTACACACGCACAGCCTACAGAGCGCTGGGCAGCTGTCCACACAGGGGGAAGGTGGCGTCAGCACATGATGACCACTGAAGACCACAGTGAAAGGTTGTCCCGTTACCGTGTGTCACAGCTTTCCTCCCACTGGCCATGATGCCGTCACAGAGCTGGATGATTTTAGGAATTCCAATGATCTGTTTTGAATGATAGCGTTCATAAGACAGTAATACCAGGAAGAAAAAGATGTTTGGAATAATTGCCTCTGATTCCCTAGAAACAAAAACATCCATTTAGATGCTTCCTTTTAAAATGAAGAAACATAACCAATATAAACAGCATGAAATTACTCTCGATTCAGAGTTGAGAGAGCACATGTGAGAAAACGGGAGAGCGCGAGGAGGGATGAGTGGGCGCTGAGCTAAAGGACCCTCGGGACCCAGTTTAGTCCAGCTGACGTCCTCCCGTGTTCCCGGCTCGGGGTGGCACCAGCACGTCTTCTGGGGCGCCTGGGCTAAGTGAGGGCCTGGAGAAGGCGCCCAACAGGAGAAAAAGTAACTGACACCCAAAGGAGAAAAAGTAACCTGCCTCGAATCACATGGTCGAGAACAAGAAACTATGCCTCCAGACCCAGGGGACTCTCAGAACACTTCCCTCTGCACTATGTTTCCCTAACTACTTATCAGTTAGTTCAGAAACTGAACAATTTTAATTTTCTATAATTATACTTATAAGAGGAAGTATTCAAACCTTACAGTCTAGCAAAGAAAAACTGCAATTAATATAAGTACAGTGCATAATAATTACCTTTATTAAAGACAACTATATCCGAAAACTGTCTTCTCTAAGATTAGAAAAATTAGTGCTCTATCAAATGAGAGTTCATTTAGAAAACTATTATAATTAAATGCTTTGAAATATGAAATGAAAACTGACAACACGTGATTATCAGATGCAGAACTACTTCTCAACACGTCTTGAGATGCTTATTCATGAATTTTTATTAGAAACAAAAATCCACAGCATGTTAATCAGATTTCCATTAAAAATAATGCTTAGCAAAAATGCCTAACAACGCTTTTAAGATAAATGCTCATCCTACATGTAGGGAGTTCCCTGGCGGTCCAGTGGTTAAGACTCCGTGCTTCCACTGCAGGGAGCACGGGTCTGATCCCTGGTCGAGGGAACCGAGATCCCGTATGCTGTGCAGTGCGGCAAATAACATAACATAACATAAAATTCCATGTAATCACGTAACAAGGACAAGCAATCTAAAATAACAAAACGCTATTACCTGAACTGGCCTACTTCAATGTATTCAAACTGCTTCAGCACAAATCCAATAAACACCTACAGGCAGAAATATAAAATTTTTACATCAATAATTAAAATGTGCAAACTAGGTTATTTTTCTTCATACTCATTTGTATAAACCTTTAACAAGTTTCCTGACAGTGAATTTGTTTGTGCACAAGGACTCCAACGTATTCTACTGTCAGACTAGATAATTTCAAGACACTTCCAGAAATCCCTCTTAACACATTTACTGAACACTGAGGTGAAACCTGTTGGGAGAAACAGATGATGAATTCCAGGAGCCCCAGGCAGCACCCACAAGGCACAGCAGCAGGCCTCGTGTGCTCCAGCTCATGGCAAGCCGCACAGCACGGATTTCCTGAAACTGGCTTAGGAATAAAGATGCCCAAGTGAGTCCAAGTTCTCCCCCAGCGCCCCCAACATTCAAAGGAGCTGGGTACCGAGGGGTGCGGAGGGGAGGGTGGCCTTGAGAAGCAGAGGCAGGACCTCACGACTGGCTTACAGCCAGTTCTGTGTCACATTCCAAGTGCCCAAATTCACTCTCCAACCCGAAGCATGGAGCTTATCTCCAGTTTCCTCCTCACCCCCGGGTGTGAAACAGACACACAGCAGGTGCTCAGTAAATCACTATCTGAACTGAGTTAAATCACTTGCCTGTTCTATTGATAGTTTTCTATCCTTGTCCATAAAAACTGTCAAGGTACTGAACCCTAAGAATTGGGGGGAAAGGGCGCTGAGTGACAGAAACAAATCGGAACAAACGTGGGGAGAGAGCACCCATGGCAAGAAAACCTAACGCCACCAAGTAAGAGGCAGAAAGTGCTGGGCTCGCGGCGAGACCCGCACATCAGACCACCTGTGCACGTGCGCAGAGACGAACACAGCACGGAATCCTCTCTCGACGCTTACGTATCAGATGGGGACTTTAGAAACAGAGAAGAAAGCAATAAAAATCACTGTTGTGGAGAAGGGCTCTGTGTAGAATGACTAAAGACAGAATTTGATAAAGGCCTGTCTGACCAGGGTACGGCCGAGTGGGGAGCTGTGTTCTTTCTCTGTCCACTGACGGCAGACGCAGCAGAGACCGACCACCACCTGAGAGAATCAGTTTCCTCCCACGATGAGTCAGAAGGGGGAAACCGAGAAAGGCGGCCCGTGTCCTCTGAGAGTGCAGCCAGCCCGGGCTCTGCTCTCCCCTGGAGCAGCAGGCGCGGGGGAAGCCCGGGGAGGCCCCACCTTCCCAGGCTCCCCTCGCGTGCCCGCGCCTGCCTCCCTCTCGGCCACGGCTGCCCCCCACTTCAGATGAGGGCTTCTCTCCACCCAAGCCCCTGCGTCAGAGCCCGGGAACCGTCCCGCAGTGAGCGTCGTCCCCAAGGAAGGAAACGGCTCTTTGGACGATTTTCCTCGGAGAACCAGAGCAGAGGGCGGGACAATGAAAATGCTGGGTCAAAAGAGAGCCCCCGCCCCAAGCCCGCTCTCATCAGGTGACCCCCCAACACCACCCGTGGGGAAACCAGCGTCCTGAATGTGTTTGCTCGCTTCTCCTGGTGAGTTTCTCAAGGTGCGTGGCCGGTGGGTGGTTAGAGACCAGTCTCTGCTGGGGCTGCCGTCAGTGGACAGAGAAAGAGCACAGCTGCCCACTCAACCGTACACTGGTCAGACAGGCCTTTATCAAATTCTCTCTTCAGTCATGCCACACAGAGCCCTTCTCCAAAACGGAGTGATTTTTGTTGCTTTCTTCTATCTTTCTGAAGTCCCCATCTGATGCGCAGGCATACCTCAACGACAGTGCTACACCGCAGACACCGTGGTGTCTAGAAGGGAACGGAGAACTGCAGTATTTCCTATCTCATGGGAAAGTAGCACCAAACCACAGCCCAACAATGACAGTCACATTCTGACGACCTAAAGGCAACTTCCTTTGCAGTGAACTTGGCTGGCATGACGCTTGCTTTAAGAGAATTCGCATCACAAAATGACACAGCTTTCCAGAGTCGTACCCGTGGCAGGGAGGTCTCACCTGGTGGAAGCAAGCACAGACACTCAGGGCCGGCCCAGACAGCCGCCACGCGGGGACCCAGGGGCCGGGGGCCAGCCACTGCCCAACAGATCACATTCCCTTTCAAATAGGTGAGCTAACTTTAGATCGCTTGAAACTGATCTTCCTTGATAAGCTGTCTAAAATAAGACTCTGGATTCTGCAGAAATGTCCCCCCAGCAGTAAATCTCAACGACAATGTAAGTTCGGATTAACCGTGGAGTGGGGGAGGGTGAGTGGCCGGGAAGAGCCGCGGGCAGATTTGTAAAGGCTGAGCCCCGCCTGGAGAGCTTGGGCGAGGGTGCAACGCTTGCTGAGGCCTGCGCACGCCAGGCCTTCCGTGTCAACCAGTGGGTGAGACAGATGAGACGCAGCCGCTGGTGGGGGGAAAAAACGGCGCATTTCTTTAAGGTAGACTTCAGCGTCTTTCCAAGTTCATTTTTATTAACTTACGAACAGGTGCAGTAGATGAAAGATAAAAGCGACAAACCTGATCCGAATCCAGAAGGCAGTAGTTAACCCGTAACTGAACCAGCTGCGCCAGCAAATCCAAAACCTGCTTCTGTAACTGCACAGAGGTTGTTGTCGTGTACTGTTTTAAAGCTTTTATAACAAGAGGCTCAAATAAACGAATGTGATTATGAATAGCATTCTACGAAAAAAAAGAGAAAGCAAGAATCCGTAAGTGAGTCTTCCACTGCAGGCAGCTTGGAGGCCCCAACCTGCAACGTGCCCAGCGTGCACCTGCCGGCTCCCAGTTACCTTGTCCGCGCGGTTCTTTGCGACGCTGGTGAGGTTTGTCTTCAATTGGGTAGACACTTTCTGGAGTACGTCAAACCACCTGCCAGGCAGAAAGAAAGGTGAGCAAAGGATACCCTTAAATACTCTCCTATGTATCCAGCTATACTCCAGGTCAAACTAATTCAAATTCACAAAATCAGAGCGTTTTAGAGTCAGAAAGAACTATAACAGCCACTCAGTGTAGCGGCATCAAGCTCTTCCTTTAGTGAAGATAATTAGGTGAAACAGAGTTTACAGCTGACCGACAGATCAAACCTTGTCACCTGCAGCAGGCTACCCGAGACAGCGCTTTCCTCTGCTACAGGAAACTCACCACTCAGCCCGTGTGTAGTGGGGCCAGAGAGGTGATGGTCATTTGAAAGATTCAGGGATCTAGAAGATACCACTTGATTTCCTTGGGAAAAAATTTCTTTACATCAATTATACCCTTTTCTTTTTAAGAAACACAATATTAAATGTCAGTAATCAGACACTTGCTTGTTTTATTTATACCCCATATTATTAGACCAAGTATTTAAAGAATCTTATTCCTGAGACTTGGAAAAATAGTAAGTACATGACCAATTAAAGCCCAAAACGTGGACATTTTCCTAAAATACTCTAGTATTTTAACTATAGCTGTTTTATCACTACATCTATATAAAGAAAAACCAGGAATTCTATTGTGACTACAGAGTAGTAACTCAAATATGCACTAATAATTGATGGTAATTTAAGAAACAACTACTGTAATTCCAGGCACCATAAACAACTATAAATTTGAGTGAAAATAGACTTTTAGCCATAAAGTTACAAAACAGAGAGTAATAATACCTATGCCCTCTACACACTAGCACTACTGAGCCACCTGAGTTACAGGCCCCCAAAGCGCCACCAACACACAGGAACTTACTCTAAAGGGAAATGTCGTCATGCGCCCTGGGGAATAGCGTGTCCCCTTTCTGGCTGGCTGACGAATCAGCAGTGAGTGCGCTTCCCGGGAAGCCCGCTCAGCACTCCTCTCCCCCAGCCCAGCCCTGCCGAGACACTGAGGCGCCCGCAATCTCACCCACTGGACCACATGCTTCTCTGGAGGCAGGGCCATGCCTTCAGCATCCTTGCAGCAACCACATTTTCTAGAGTTCTCTGAACACAGGAGACTATCAGAAGGTTACCCTGAGGTGTCGTGGTCCTGTTCTGCCTGCACCATGTTCCTTAGGCTGGCGTCGGCTAAGGCCTGGGTGAAGTGGGTGTACGGAGCCATGAAGCAGTAGTGGTACAAGCCCGGCCTCACGCTGGAAGAGCCAAGGCGCTGAGCACGGCCTTGAGACTTGCTGGGGTTGGAAGATAAGCCATCAAACTGGGAGGCCAAGTTTGTCCCAAAGAGAGTCTTCAACAGCTAGAGTGGAAGAATTGAAGCCATCAACATCTGAAGTAACACAGAATCTCCCACACAAATATCACATCCACCTATATATAACCGGGTATGTTGGCAAAACTTCAGATTGCGCAGGACACTGGAGGGATACCAGGACACCAGCTAAGTGACAAGAGGCCAGCACAGCTTCTGAGATCCTCTGCCCCCATGGGGGCGAGCGTCCTCCTCCTGGACCATGAGGGAGGAGCAGCCCTCTTGGCCGGAGAACAGCGGAGTGAGCAAAGGCGGGACAGGTGGGGCTGCCGGACGCGCCACCAGCACCACCTTCTGAACGACGGGCAGCATTACATCAGCGTGCCGGGGTGAAGGGCTTAAAAGAAACTGCTTTCTGACCTGCTGGACACAAACAGTTGCCATCACTGGTTCTCGACTGAAGCAGGATTTCAGGTACCCCAGGATCTCTTCGACACACTGCAAAGGACAGGCAGCAAGACATTAAAGTAAGCAATTCACAGATACTTGTTGTGGTGAATTCTGCACGGAGAGCAGGCCACTGGACGGCTTCCGTTTAAATTGTGTGCAACAGTAAACATCACAGGACAGTCAGAAGAAGCTTTTCGCGTACTGCCAGCAGAGAAAGTCAGTAAAAAGCATGGAAATCTAAGCAGCCGCGTCTCACCCTTCCCTTCATGCATTTATACATTCTTTCTCTCACTCATCCAGAAACTGTGCATCAAGGATCTGCTGTGCCCTCGGCATCCAGCCCTTGTCAGGGCTGGATTGTCAGGGCAGGAGCTCAGAGCCTGCAAAGGGGTGAAAGCCCTGCATCTGTGGGGCCCCTGCAGAGGTTCAGCTGAACGTAGCACATACTACATCAAGTGTGATTTACCACAAAAAGCCCTAGACATTTCCCTTTAGCGTAAGGTCCTGTGTCCGACAGCAACCTGCAAAAACGACCAAAATGACTGCCTTCAAACGACTGTTCTCACAAACTGTTTTTACCAGCCTCAGAAATGAGGTCCATGTTATCCAAGGTCCCTGAAGACATGAATGGTCCAGGCACCAGCATCAGCAGCTCCCCGCTCACCGCCCACCTGGTCCCCAGACACTGCTTCTATCAGACCAACTACATTGAAAAGGCCTCTCACTCCATTTGTTTGGTATATTTCCTGCACTCAAAAGCAACAGATTTCTGTTGATTTCAAATACTCAGGACCATGTATTTTTAAGATTCTGATTTATTCCTATTGGACTAGATATCCAAGGCTATACTCTGCAGGGTTGAGTTTGTTCCACGTCACCTTGTTTTCACTAGCTCATAGCAGGCAACTAAGAAGTGCGAACCGGAAGAATTACAACCAGAGCCTTCACATCACAAGTTGCCTAACAAAGAACCACGTCTCTTAACAAACACGTATGAAACGCTCCGTGTGCAACAGAAACTGAGTTACAGGCGCTGAAAACAGGTGAGAAGAGGATGCTGCTGTTAGTGGCCTTCAAGGAAACAAGTCCCGGGCATGGATATTAACATACAACATAATGAAGGGAGACTTCCACTCCTGGCCAATATGCAGTAAGAGGAACCAGATTTATCCTACAGCCAAACAACCAAAAAAACCCAATATATGAATATATGAAACCACAGTTCCAAGACAGTGACCAGGAGGCACTGGAGGACAGGCACCCCTGAGAAATGGGAAACCAGCAAGTCAGCCCTACGACTGCCCCGCTCACTGCCCTCAGAGAGCTCCTGGGTGGTGGCACAAGGGCGAGGGACAGAGCAGAGCTCAGGGGACCCCCTGAGTTGAGGAGGAGCTGAGAGTCCGGGGAAGCGGGAACAGTGAGGGCTCCAAAGAAGAGAGAGCTCCCAGAAAGGACTCTGTAGATCGGGGGAGGCCCTGGGAGCCGCTCAACACGTGCGTAAGGAAGGGTCAGAGGGCACAGCGCTCCGAACTCACACAGGGCTGGAACAGTGACTGCTCTCCCTAACCGGGTTTATGGGGCGCCGGCTAGAACCAGGGAGGCCTTGCCTCAGTGGTGGAAGAATTAGCCCTGGACTAAGCACTGCTCCGACCCACTGAGTTGACATGTGGAAAAAGTAAAAGGGACAGTGAGGAGAAACAGAAGACAATGTGTACAATGATTAAAGCCAGGTAAGCTTTATGCATATCGAGAAAAAGATGGAGAGAAATGGGGCTTCCCTGGTGGCGCAGGGGTTGACAGTCTGCCTGCCGATGCAGGGGACACGGGTTCGTGCCCCGGTCCGGGAAGATCCCACATGCTGCGGAGCGGCTGGGACCATGAGCCATGGCCACTGAGCCTGCGCGTCCGGAGCCTGTGCTCCCCAATGGGAGAGGCCACAACAGTGAGAGGCCCACATACCACAAAAAAAAAAAAAAAAAAAAAAAAAAAAAGATGGAGAGAAATGAAAACAAAGGAACTTCACTGTATTCCACTTCTAAGAGACACATGTTTAAGGAGGGCTATTGGTAACTCACTTTGAAATTCATTAGAAACTAAGATGCCCCGGTAGCTGGACAGGTGGATCCAAACACAGCAGAGCAAGTGGACAAAACAGTAACTGCTGGATCTGGTCGTGGACACAACACAGGCACTCACCACACGACCTCTTAACTCTCCCGTGTGCTTGAACATGTCCCCACAACATGTGGGTGGTGCAGGGAGGTTACTGGGCTTGGAACCCAAGTCCATGAGCCTCAAGCACAGCCCTGCTGCTTCCTGAGGCACCAGAGGAACAAGCCACACGCCAGAGACTGCTCTGACCTTGCCACGTGCGAAGGTCAAATAAAGTAAAGGACTCTGTCAACAGTTTTAAACCCACCAATTTTTTAATTCATCTGGGTCTGAGCTAATTTACAGCAAAAAGTGAAAACAGGATACAAATAGAACCCTGCCCCCGGCAACTTCAGGCTAAGACAAGAATCAGACTCAAGTGCCCAGACTGCAGAACCTTCTCCCCACTTTGTGAATGTGCCGGGATGGTGGGGTTTCGCCCTGGAGGCACTCGGCCCAGGGTACACTTGAAGCGTGCCAGCTACAGCTCAACGAGAAGAAAGGAAACACAAACCTTCCCGATGTCCTGCAGTGTTGCCAACTCTAGAATCTGAGAGAGAACATCCAAGGCAGAGCGCAGAAAAGCCCCAAACTTTTCGGTGTTGCTCTGAAGATCCAAGGTGACCTTGGGAAAGTGGTGGGAGAGAAGGCACACATGATTGCTGGCAGCATCCCGGTCACCTAACACAGACGCACACTGTCTGCTGTGGTGTGTTCCCTAGGCAGCGCGACACTCACCATGGGGGGATGATGGGGGGGCGGGGGTCTGTTTGTTTGCTTGTTTTTAGCACTGGGAAATGCCTTGGAAAGGAAATTACTCTTCCGGATCGCTATATAAACACTATTTTCAAAGGCGTCTTCCAACGTATAGTGACGCTACTGAAAGAAAAATAATTCCTAACCTTCTATCATAATGAGAAAAAGAATGTTTAATGCCCATCATAACCAGTGCCTGATAAGCAGCATATCAAAAAATATAAAACACATGTCTTCTTCCACCCATTAAGATCCCTGGGGGAAATCATTAGCAAATTCAGACACAACCTTTCAGTCTGGCTACAACAAAATATTAAGTTAGTCTTAAGAGGTATTAAGTTAAGATCCTAAAGGACCCAACTGAATTAAATTATGTAGCAATTTCCCCCATTTAACAGACTGAGAGAAGGTTCAGGGCCAAAGATATAATATGTAAGAACAAGGGTGAGGGGGAGGCATTGACTGTGAAAACCGGCAAAAATCCTACAAAAACATTACAATATGTAGATAGGAATTTGCTTACTGAAATAAAATCTAACCACCCCTGATGAAAGAGGAAACACTTTCTGGGCAAAGGGAGAGGAAAGCAGGTGAGAGACAGACACAGAAAATGAACATGTAAGTGGATCTCAACACTGTGACCAGCGTCACATCAACCTGAGGGTGTTCACAACAGGCCAAGGAAGGAAGGAAAAACCCAGGAGCGAGACCCCAACGACCCAGGGACAGGCGACTGCACGACGCCAGGTCCCAGGGAAAGCAGGAGGGCAGGGCTTCACCTCCAGCAGGCAAGGACGTTGAGTGGGGGTCGGGGAGAGAGCAGGGAAGGCCTTTCCTGAATAGCGAACAGATGTGAGAACTGGGGTCAAAGGGCTCCGAGGAGAGCTGAAGAAGGACTTGGAGACTGGGAAATAACGCAGGGGGGAGCCCAAGGGTCAAGCGAACAATGGAGAGCAGGAGAGCAGGACACCCCGTGGGGCAGCAGAGGAGGTGAGGAGGCAGTGATGGAAGATCTCAGGACACGCCAGCCGCTCCAAACACACACACGCAGTCTGCGCACAGCAACTCAACCAGCAGGCAGGACTCCGAGACTCCAGGGAGGCCAAAAGTAAAGGGGTCCACCTTGGAGTCCAGGGCATTCAGGAAGGGAGACGATGGAGACGGAGGAGAGGATGGAGGGATGCTGCAGAGAACATGGGCGGGGGGTCCCCCAGAACTGAAGATGACGTACACTGAGAACAGGTGGAAAGGAAACATCTCTGTGTGGGATTTTAAACATACCCTCCTCTACTTTAGAGCTTGACATGAGAAACATCCGGCTAAAGAGAGCCTCCAAATCTTTTATCTTTAAAAATTATCTATATCCTTCAGAAAACAAACCAGATAAAGTTTGTAAATGGTTTTTAAAAAATTGAGATGTATCTATTAGTAATAAAAAAAAAGGATGACTACGGGTCACATTTATGAAAAAACGTGCAAGATCTATGTGAAGTATCTTTTAAAATTACTTCTAAATTCTTTAAATTTCATGTGCTTCTGATGTGCCTTTCTGAGGAAACAGGAAGTTTCCAACACAAAAAAAAGCATCTCACACTCTGGACGGGCAGGCTTAGCATGTAAGATATCAGTTCTCCCCAAGTTAATCTACAAATTTAACACAATCCCAATGGAAAAACTCTCAACTTTCTTTGGAATTAGATAAGTTTATTCTCATGTCCATATGCAAAAATAAATAAGAATATCCAGGGAAATTCTAAAGTAAAATGGGGTAACTGATCTCCTCAAAAATACATTATGAAGCTACAATAATCAGGAAGTGTGCTTCTAATGGACGAACAGATGGACAGACTGATACAATAAAGGAGTAAATGGAAATATAGAACTATGAGAATTTAGTATGTGACAAAGGTAGTATTTCAAAACCCATTAGTGACAGAAAATGGACTATTTGGGAAACTGTAGGGGCAACTGGTTAGGCAGCTGGAAAAACAACCTGTTAGATGCATACTTCATATCTAACAAATTGCAGACAGAATAGTCTAAACACACAAAAAACTGAATGGAAGAAAACAATGAAAAGCCCTAAATGAAACCATGGGAGATTTTCCTTAATAATCTTAGAATAAGGGGAGTTCCCTGGTGGCCTACTGGTTAGGATTCTGGGCTTTCACTGCTGTGGCTGGGATTCAATCCCTGGTCAGGGAACTGAGATCCCTCAAGCCACGTGGCGCAGCCAAAAAGATAAATAAATAAAATATAATAATAATAATCATCTCAGAATGAGAAAGTCCTAAGGAAGAAACATACCTGTGCAAGAGAAACAACAGAGCAGACCGCTATCCTTCCAGAAAGCTGCTTGCAAGGTTGGCCCTCAGGGGTGCCTGGGAACTCAGCCAGTAAACAGTTCCCTAGACTGACGTCAGACTCGCCCTGAGCACTAAGGGTGGCTCACTGTGCCTGGACTGCCTTATCAAACAATGTGTTGATGCTGGACCCCTGCTCTCCTCTGTGAGCGAATTTTGGTTTGTGAAGGCAGAGGGAGCCTCTGTAACCAGCACGCGGCTGCACTTTAGTTGAGGGCGGGGGCGGGTGGGGTCCTCCGAGTGGCCCTCATGGGGGGCAGAGGTTGCTCCAGATTCTGCCGGCATCCTTCCCCTCAGGGGCTGGCTGTGTGTCCTCCCCGCCCTGCCGTGAGGAACCCTCGCTGTGAGTACAACCACATGCTCAGTCCCACAAGACCTTCTAGCGGATCTCTGAATGTGGGCGATCTTGGGACGCCCAGACACGGCATCGATAAATCATAAAGACAACACTTTCCCAATGAAAATCCTAAACTTTTGTAATGATGGAAGCTACCGTAAACAAAGCTGAAAGACAGAGCTGAAAAAGCTAATTGCAACTCATATCCCAAAGGTCTAACTTACTTACTTATATATGTATGTCTATAAGCTACAATCTTAAGAAAAACATCGACAATCCTCTGAAATGTGTGAATGAGTGTATTTTTACAAAAGAAGCAGTACCTTGTAGTTTGCGTGTGTAGCTTTCAGGACATCGTGCAATTTAAGGTAAGAAGGAAGGTGATAGAAACTCCCCAGTGACGAGGACTTGGTTGCTGCAACAGGCCCTGAGGTTTCAGATGGTCGAGAGGCTTTAAACACACCACACAAAATAAACTTTTAGATCAAAAGGAAACACACACCAAGTTTAAAAAGACTGTTAGTAATAATTATTTTTATTGTATTCTAGTAGGATAAAATTCAAATTTTTCCTGACTTTTTGATTAATTCACAATAACAAGAAATTGACTAATGAACATAAGTAGACTCTAAGTACCGCCCATAAGATGACAAAATAAAATAGAAAGAAGAAAAAGAAGAAGAGCAGTGTGATGCTATTATGTGTTTGGTTTGGCCTGGCTGCCTGTTTGTGAGTCAGAGGAACGACTGACGTGACCTTCAGTCAATCTCAAAACCTCTCGGAGCACAAGGCTCCCAGGGGCACGATGGGGTCGACCTCTGGTCGACTTAGGTCATGAGCCCTGTAAGCAGTCAAACAGGGGTGATGTGAACACGCTCTGAAGTCTGTCAGGGCACACACACTATCATTGAGCTGATAGTAAATATTAAATGCCAAGCACAGTGTAAGATTTTAAAGATTTCTGATCTGGGGTCCTTAGTTTATTTAATGCATCAGAAAGATGATCAGTCACATACTGATAACTTTGCATTTATAAAGTTCTGAAGCTTTTTAGCTGGTAAATCTTCCACTGGTATCGTCATCAATACTTAGAAAATAGTTTCTTTTAAAATGCTTTACTGCTGAACTGAATGAATAAGCATTTTCAGAACTCTTGAAAAAAAAAAAAAAAAAAAAGCTTGACATAGGGAATTCCCTGGCGGTCCGGTGGTTAGGACTTGATGCTTTCACTGCTGGGGCCTAGGTTCAATCCCTGGTCGGGGAACTTAAGATCCCACAAGCCGTGTGGTGCAGCCAAAAAATTAAATAAAGTTTTAAAATTAATAAAATGCTTAACATAAACGCTTTATAAGCAAAATGAACGGGAGAATCATGTCCGGCCCCGGCACTGTGAGGTAGCATGTGAACGGACTTGGTGGCAGCACAAGCAGACAGGCGTCTGGTCGCCTCTGCTCTGTGCCCACCAAGAGTGGCACGGACCACATAAGTCATAGGCAGAGTCACATGGTCACTCTGGCCCCTTCTATTCCAAGACTTTCCCCTCCAAGTGTGTGTCAATTTCTCAGGTTCGTCTCACTCAGATGATTTTATCCCCACTTTACTTCTCCCTCAGCCCTTCCACAGGTAAAATTTCCATTTCCTATTTCAGAATTCTCCACACATCAGAATCAACGATGTCACCCCGCTCTATTCCTAGCCGTCTACACCCCCTCCCTTACTGAAAATCAGTCAGTGAGAAGAGGAGAAGCGGGGAGGCACAGCATGGGGAGCACGGGGTACAGTGCCCTGCTGTGGGCCAGACGCCTGCAGACGGCTGGGACCCCACATTGGCAAGCAACATTCAGACGTGCGTAAGACCAAAATGTGGTCTGTGTACACTCAGTAAGTAATATTCAATACCTGAAACCACACCTGGGGAAACCATTTCTCTGGCTTCATTGCCATGTATTTTATTTCCAAAAACTACCAAGCTGTAATATTAACCTTGACATGAACGTAAGCTTTAGTCCTAAACCACTGTAATACAGACAGGCACCCCCAAGCCCGCCCCCTCCCACTCCCCCGCCGTGGCCTCACACCTGGACTGGCCTCACCGCCTTTCTTGGGACTCACGGGTACAGACACCTGCTCTCCGGGTTCCTTCTCTTTTCCCTTCCGTCGGATTGGACTCAGAGAAGGCGGGTTTGTTAGAGATGGCAAGGCTGCCTAAAATAGAAAACAAACTGTGAAGGAAGTGTCACCAACACAAGACTGAAAACCATGGTATGTGCTTCTGCCATTCGCCCGTGCCATCCATTTCTCTTCTTTGAATCCACATTTATGAAGCCCAGACTCCGTACACGCACCATCCACTTTAGCCCACACAACTGCACGTGGTGGGAACTGACCCAGCACTTCCTAACGGGAGCACCATGAACGCTCAGAGACGGAGGAGCCCTCAGGCAGTCAGGCGGGGTCTCAGGAGGCCCCCAGAGCCCCGGCATGCCACCTCCAATAGCAAGCAATGGGGCTCTCTCTGGGAGCCAGAGCGTGAAACAGGGTACAGAGCAACGCTCTGAACTCCGTTTTCAAATGAGGAAATAGGCTCAGCGATGATGAAGTGACTTATTCAAGGTCACAGCTAACAAGAAGCAGAGGCAGGAGGCAACAAACCCGGACCCTCCACAAAGCCCACACTCTGCATACACAGGACAGTACAGAACGCCCCAGCCCCCCACGGCAGGAGGCAGTGGCGCGGGCACCTCAGCTCTGCTGCTCACCCCCTCCGCGATCTGAGAGAGGCCACCCTACACCTCGGAGCCTTGTCTGCACAAAGGGCACAGTGGCTGACAGGGAAGGGCTAGAGAGACCGGGAAAGAAGCCGCTGCACCTGGAAAACACGCTACGTGAAAGGAGCCAGTCACAAAGGACGCCAGCTGTGTAGCTGCGCTGACATGCAATGCCCAGAACAGGCAGATGCACAGAAACAGAAAGTAGCTCAGTGGCTGCCTGGAGCTGGGGGCGTGGGAGGGCTGGGGGGTGACAGCCAAATGGTACAGCGCTCCTTTGGGGGTTCTACAACGGATTGCAGTGATGGCCAAATAACTCTGGGTGTACTAGAACAGAGTCATGCACTTTCCATGGGTGAGGTGCATGGTGTGTGAATTGCACCGTAACTGTACGATATGTTAATAATGCTGTTTCAGCGAGGCCACTGCAGTGGTGCAAAGGAGACACTACATCAGCTTGGAGCAGAACAGCGGCAGTGAGCACAGAGAAAAGTGTGTACATCTACATGTGCGTGTATGGATGTGTGTAAATGTATATGCGTGTATGCATATACATATACGGGCTTTCTGCAAGATACTTAGGAGAGAAAACAAAGAATTTGGTGAGCAAGATGAAGAGCTGTGATGACTCCCATATTCTAGCTTGAAAAATATGGAGTGAGAGATGGGGAGAAGCACCGGCTGGGGAGGAGACCAAGATGTCCAGATTTGGACCGAATGAGATTTCTACGGATCGCTCAAGTAGAGGTGACCCGTGGCAGCTGGCCACAGTGGACTCCGAAGACAGGTCTGGGGTCTGCCCCGCTTAGATACTGAAGACCTGAGAGTAGACCTGACTGCACTGAGCTGCCCGGTCCCACGCTAGAGCCACGATCTACAGGTGGCTACTTAAATTTAATGACAATTAAACAAAATTAGAAGTTCAGTTCCTCAGCTGCCCTGGTCACACTTCACGTGCTCGGTTGCCACATGTGGTTGGTGGCTACTGTCCCGGCTGGTGTAGATGGAACATTTCCATCCTTACAGAGAGCTGTGCTGGACAGCCCTGGGCCGGAGAATATGGAGAGGGGTCGACTGAGAACAGAGCCCTGGAAAGCACGGATGGTGGGAAGAAGACTAAACTAGGAAGTACCCAGGCAGTAGCAGGGGGTCAGAGGATTCGGAAGCCAACCAGAGAGAATGCCTCAGTACAGGAGAGGTGGTCCTGGGAGATGCAGAGGGGAGGTGAGACAGGGTCTGCGAAGCACCCACGAGAGTCAAAGGCGGGTCTTGGCAGGGAGCGTTGCTGTGGGGAACTGGCAGAAATCAGGCCAGCAGGGGTTAAAGAATCGACGGCCGAAGCAGCGGACTGAGTCCAGGGCCGGAGAGGTTTTGCAAAGAAGGCCAGTGTCAGAGGAGCAGTACACTAATTCAGGGGTTAAGCTGGGAGAAAGGACCCGAGAGAAGCTGGTAGCAGCAGGGGGACCAAATTGGCAGCTAGAGGAGAACCTGAGCTGTCAAGGTGGAAGAGACAGGAGAGCGAGTGAACCATCAGATACAATTACAAGTGAACTGAGCCATCTTAAATTCACTGTGTGAATAGTTTTCACTGAACTGTACTTCAAAGAAAAGCAAAACATTTCGGGAGAGACCGGCTTCAATGCTGAGCTTTCTCGGCCAACGCTGAAAGCCCAAGAATAAAGCCAGGTACTTCCCTCTCACAGGTGATAGTAAATGACAGACGATACCAAATGGGCTATAAGTTGGATGAGCACATCTAGGTGTTGAATCTAGTGTCACGATATGAGCAATTTTGTTTATTTAAAGCAAAAGAGGATAAGGAAGGGACAGATGAATAAACAGAGGCATGCCTGGAGGCCCAAGGAGCCATCTGGACCAGCTGAAAACAGCTGCCCAAGCAAGGAGTTACCTTTATTGCTGGTCCAGGAGCCACATCATCCAGGACGTGTGCACAGATGTTGACCACCTTCAGCAGGTGGGAGAAGAGCTGCTCCACCATGGGCACCAGGGTCCGGTCACCCAGAGCCGGCCACACCTCTTCCTGCTTGGTGGCTGCGGGGCTGGCCTCTTCTTCGGAGGCCCACGAACTCCTCAGAGATCTGGGGGCACTGGCTGTGATACGGGCACACACGTTACCTCCCCAGCTCCACAGCATGGGGCCAAGACGTAAGTCCTTCAGACCCGTCTACGTCAAGAGTCTGCTGGACACCTCCACCTGGGGGCCCACTGATGCCTCAGGTTCCACAGGAAACCGACATCTCCCCCCGAATCTGTGTCCCCAACCTCCATGAAGGCCACCATCACATATCCACCCAGGATGTGACAGTGCCCCTCCTGATCTTTACAACTGAAGTTCAACCGGTGATCCAGATGTGCTGACTCTCCCCCCTTCACTCTCTTTTAATGGGTCTCTTCCCACACAACCCACAGCCATTATCTTGTTCAGACTCTCTTGATCTTGCCTTAAGTATGGGTTTCCCTAACTTCTCCTCCAATCCACATTCACGTCAGCCGAGTGATCTTCCTAAAATACTACCCAGATTGCTACTCCCTTTCATGAGGCTCTTCAATGACCTCCCAGAGCAAACAGACTAAGTCCTCATTAACGGAGACGGATCCTTCACCAGCCACATTCTCTCCATCGTCGTCCTCGCCCTCACACAATATCCAAAATTACTTAGCACTCAAACGTCACACAATCTCTCACGTCTGCATGCCTTCACGTGTGCTGTGCCCCGTCTGGTGTTCCCTCTCCTGCCAGCCCATAAATGTCGCTTCCTGTCCTAATCCCCGACAGGGTGATTACAGCCGCTCCGTGCGGCCACTGAACTTCTGTTGACGTGTGTCGCTACAAACCTACATTCAACTTGAGAACGGAGCCCACACACCATACTTTCTCATGGGCCCCGTGCCTGAGACAGTACCTGCACAGGGTGCCCGCTAAAATGAAATTAGAAATGAGTTTACCTATAGCTAACTGAGGGGCTAGATCGGGAAAGGGCTGCTTTAAAATACTCGGCACAGGATAGCTGCCTGCAGTGCACATTTATGCCTATCGGTAATGTCTGAAATTCTGACTAAAGGAACAAGCCATCCCTGGCAATGACCTCAATACTTTTCCTCCATGCGCTCACCGCCGCCACCCCCCAAAAGGAAATCAAAAGTTAACGACCTAGAATCCCTCTTTCAACTCAGTACCAATACCTGCAAGCAAGTTCCCGGCTAAAATCAAAGCATCTTGATGGGCTGAGAGATCCAGTGGGAACCAGGCTGATGAAAGCAGGGTCAGGATCATCGTGACCATGCCCACAGTACAGCTCTTTCTAGACTCATCAGAGGCGCTCAGCGGGGGCACTCTGAAAGCAGACATTTGCAAGATCGAATTACAGAAAAATTTTAAGATAACAGCCTTGCTTTCTCTTATGAACCAAAAGGAAGGCACATCACTGTTCATTTCATGCCAGCTCACAAAGCGATTTTACTACTGTGAACTAGCATCTTTCTTGTAACCACAGTCCCATGAAAGTCATCCGAGACAGGAAATCAGGTAGCAGATCTGACTGGAAGTACTGGAACTGGTTACTCTGATAACTTTTAACTCTCTTTCGACTGACTTAGCACGTTTACCCCAACACCAGAGTTGCTCTGAAGTCAGGTCTAATGCTGCATCTACGACACAGGAAAGCCATCACCCAGGACCAGAGGACGCACCTACTTCAAGCAAAGTTAGTTGGCCATACGCTGACACACACAAGAAATCTGCAGATTTCCTTCCAAATGTGACGGTGAGTTACTAAATTTGTCTCAGTTATCAGTATACATAACAAAAGCTTACTCCTTAATGCTGTAGAGGACTCAGAATTATTTCACAGATGCTATGAGGGCCATCTACTGGAAGAAAATCATTTTTAAATGAGAACTGCTAATATAAATGTAATAGTTCCTAAATTACTCTTGTAATTGATTACAAAATTTTGCACCATAGCTCACATTTGATTTCAAATGAAAAATGTTTCTAAGTTTTTAATACATAGTGAATAGTGAATAATTTTGGAGAGAATCAAGCCAATTAGAAAAGTCTTTTGCCAGCATATGCAAATTCCCTTAAATTAACCTGCAGATCATACCCTCAGATCCTCCAAAATGCTTAAGAGTGAGCATCTGACATCCATTAGAATTAAAAGTAATTCAGTATTTCCCAATAGCTCCTTCTCTAGCTTCCCACACAACTAACAGGGCAGAAGCAAATATTCCAATGGGTATTTTTCCAAAAGGTGAAACTGTTAAGGTGAGACTTAAAAAGAAAGAAAGAAAGGGATCCGTATAACTATGTTTGTATCACATAACTGTAGACAGCCATGCGCCGAGGAAAATACATACCCACAATGCCAACCTAAACTCCAAATGCAAACTGGAAAGGCAGTTGAAAGAAGACACAGAGCTTCACAGCATCCAAACTAAAGAAGAAAGGAATGAGAAAATCACACTCAAACACCAAAAAAGTTTATTAAATTGAACCTCCTTTTTCCCTTTATAACGAGTACGAACAATGAAAACAAAACTGCGATCTGTATCTAACGATAAGACATCTGTCCTCCCATGATACAAGTTCATACCTTAGAAGATACAGCTGAACAACTGAGATACAGGTTTAAGGAGGGTCGATTATATCCCAGTGAGGAGAGGCCAGGAGTGATGCACCTCCTCTGGCTCCAACTTTAACCATCGTGCTCCCCGCCCCCACCAGGAATGCCCTTCCTACCCCAGCTCACCCCACCCCATCTGCTCCTGCAGATTAATGTCCATCTTCCTAACCAGACTGAAAGAACCACAAGGGCAGGGATCCTCTTAGTTTTTACATCCCAAGCCTAGAACACTGTCTGACATATGTAGGCCACAATAAATACAAATAATGTTTATAAAATATTTTGAACAAATCAAGGGAAGACCAAACTGCAGACAGCCCAAACAATATTTAAGTTTGAAAGGCACTTACATCCTTATCAAGATAGTCTAATCATAACTGCCTGAGTTTTCACAACATGAAAGCATTCCTTCTGTCACATAAAATAAATGACAAGATTTAACCTGGTAATCAGCAAACTGGCACTACTTTCGTGTAACATTCTTTTTTTCTGATTATGGAAGTTAGACTTGTTCATTTTAGAAAATTTGTGAATATCTTAAAAAGCATAATCATTCATAATCCTACAATTTATTTTGGAACTTTTCTGCCCATCATTTTCTTAAGTATGTAAGAAATGTGTTTAATGTGAACGTTATTTTTCACAAGCAGGGCCTGTCTGTGCGCAGGCATGCACAGCTTTGTACTGCGCCTGTTTTCACTCATTATAATCCAGATGGCCACTCTACAGATTGTTCAAAACCCTCCAAAGCACCATGTTAATAAGTGCATAATAAACATATCACCATCTATACAGAATTTAGTTATAATCAGAACTTAATCAGTTTTGGACTCTTGGACATTATGGTTCTTTTACAATTTCAGCATCACAAATAATGATACAGATAATCACATTACACAAAAATCTTTGTTGGCATTTCTGATTTTTTTCCGCTTCGTATGTATTATAAAGTCACTGAGTCAATTAGTCTAGAGATATTTTAAACTTCTGCTATACTACCAATTCAGATTATGGTAGTTTTTCTTTTCTTTGTTATGTCTTCCTAGACTGGCTGATTGATTGATTGACTGATTTTAATTTTTTGGCCGCGACACGCGGCTTGTGGGATCTTAGTTCCCAGCCAGGGACTGAACCCAGGCCCGCGGCAGTGAAAGCGCCAATTCCTAACCACCGGACCGCTGGGGAGTTCCCCTGGCTGAATTTTTTTACAATGAACATATTTAATGTTCAGAAAAAAAAAAGTTGTTTCCATTCCCATTGGAATAAACCCAGGTTTTATTCACAGAAGCACAATTTCTTAGTAAGCCGCACATATAAGAGCTCTAATACAAGCATCCTACCGTTAAGAACTGACCACACAAACTACTGAAAAGTAACCTCATTAAGACCAACCAAAAGAGTCTTACTGTGAGCGCCCTCGTGGTTGATGTGATTAGCTCATGAGAAACTGCTGCAATGACTCTCGAAAGGTTATTTTCCATAGTGACGTCTGTTATGCTTGGTAGTAGGTTATAGCCTCTATATATTCTAATGAGAAAGAGACGTGGAGACTTATAATCTACCACTGAAGCTTATGACATTTTCAAAATTCAAATGGCACTTAAAATTTTAAGATTAAAGGCTACAAGAGGTTAAAGCAGTCTTGACTTTTAAGTTAAAGAAAGACTGGGAATAAAGGTGGTCATTATTCTAGGAAAATGGCTGCGATCACCCCTCTCCTCCTCCAGTTCCCAACACCACAGCACTGGAGCAATGCTCTCTTCGACACAGCCTTGCCTGCAATCTCTCTACGTGTCCAAAGCTGCCCATTTTTCAAGCTTTAAGTTAAAAGAAATCCTTCATGAATCTACTCCTGATTCTGGACAAAAGAAAGTCCTTTCCCACTACAGTACTGCCACTTTTCCATACTCCATTCCTGGCACGTGTCAATTTCAGTCCCTCCTTGTAGTTACATACGAATTCTAATTCCCCAACTACATAAATGAAGCCCAGGTAGGATTAGCGTTGATTCACTTTTGTTTCCCTCAGTGTCCTGTCCTCAACAATAAAAAACACAGTCTATGTTAGTCTTCTAGTCTAAAAGACACAGAAAAGAATGGGCTGTGTACAACCATTTGAAATTGTATATAAAAGACTCTCACAAAAAAATGTGAATAATAATAATTGCACATCACTGAACTAGCGATAACCCTAAATAACACTGACACTCTTTAACAACCTGCTCACCTAAACATTAATGTCATGATATAACTATACTCTTCATAGGTAACACAAATATAGTGAAAATTTTAAGGACAAATTTTTAGAGAAGACATAGCATTAGAGTCCTAGAGAAAAATACAGCTGTCGGTATGTGGCTCATAACAAACGATCATACGATTTACGAGGTCACTGCTGTGTGGCTGCAGCAGAGCTTAAATAAAGAGGCGGGGTGGTAGACCCTGAAAAAGAGAAGCGCCCCATCAAGGGAGGAGTGCCTATTCCAAGCGTTTTCTCTAGAAAACACGAGGCTTTAGAGTGAGCCCAGGGCACGCTTTCCTCGGCTAGCAGGGGTACCTGGTTATGGTGCTGGCGGAGAAGTGAGACGGAGGCTGCGCCTCGTGCATGAGAGGCTTCAGGTGAACGCTGCTTTGACCTCTCGCCATGGCCACGACTGCGTCAGCCTGTCCTTGGTCGCACTTATAAAACAGCTTCGGGACAAGCCTGACATAAAAGCAAGGTTTATTTTCCTTAGAAAGTACCTGAAACCCACCTGTGATCCCCTCCCTCCGGCTACCCAAAGACACTTCCTTCATCAGGGGAATTAAGAGCAGAGGCTCCGATCGCAGGGCTACTCCCCCACACACCCGCTCTGAAAAGACCAGGCGCTGGACTCTCTTCCTGTCTGTCATACAGTTACATACATCTCTCTACACATAATTAAATGCTTTGATTTAAAAAACCTTGAAAGTTCTCTTTCTAACCACCTTAATCAGCGTCAACAAGTGCGTGAAGCCAAGGTGCACAGGAAGCACTGAGTACAGGGCAGATCTGAATGCCAGGGGCTGTCCCTTACTCTCTTCTGCAATTTTGTCTGCAAAACCGTCCCACACACTCCCAGGTGCAGAGCTCCAGCTGAGGTCCCTCACAAATCCAAAGTGAACTCAGAGGCACAATGCAGGGGGCACATGGGCGCCTCCCTGCAATCAGCGCTCAGCACACGCCCTGTGTGAGCACTCACACGCCTACAGACGGGCCCATAACTTTTAGAAACAGTCAACTGTTTTATCACATTAGTTTGCAAACCCAGTGTCTTTACTTAAAGTCTCTTTCCTCCATGAAGACCTGGTCGTAAGTATAATTTTTTCCTAAGGTTTAATAAACTACTATCATTCACAGAAAATGGTAAAGATCCAAGATCTTTGATCAAGTAAGTTATATAAATCCAGTTAAATCCATGAAAAGGTACACCTCACAAGTAACCAAAGAAATGCAAATGACCGCATTGAAAACCGAAAGAATATCCACCGAAATGTAACTGGTTTTCTTCTGAGCAGTTTGATTACAAAGATTTTTATTTCCTCCTTTACATTTTTCCTAAATTTTGTTCCGTAAACATTACTTTTAAAACAAGATAGAAGTTACTTTAATAGGAAATACCAATGAGTGCCTGAACAACTGACACATATTTAACTTCTTTTGAAATACTGTTTTGGTGAGAAGAATCAGGCACAATCCTATTCTGGGAGTGGGAGCATAAACTGATCTGTTTCTGGACAGTAATTTCACAATAAGTACCAAAACCCATAAAAATCCACTTCTAGGTATCTACCCATGAGAAATGAAAAGCATGATTCATAGTAGTCAAAAAGTGAAAATAATAATACCACCTGGTGAAGGTATAAATAAGAGTATTATCTATGTAACAGAATACTATTCAACAATGAAAGGAACAAACACACCACGTAGCATGGACAAATCTCAAAAACTAGGCAAAAGAAGCCAGACGCCAAAGTCCCATCTGTTTATTATGTGACCTCATTTATATAGAACATGTAGAAAAGGCAAACCTCTAAAGTCAGGAAACAGATAAGTGGTTGCCTGTGGCCAGGTGGGAATTGGGAATTATTGCAAATGGGCACAAAAGATCTTTTTGAGATGATGGAAATGTTCTAAAATTGGATTGTGGTGAAGGTTGCACAACTCTGTAAATTTACCAAAACTCATTTAACTGTACACTTAAAATGAGTAAATTTTAGAGATATAAAATTATACCTCAATAAAGCTACTAGGGAAAATCAGAAAGCTTGCCTGGCCTAGTAACTCAACTTCCAGGAATTAATTCTAAGAAAAAAAATTACACATAAACATTTATGTATAACAACAGTCACTGAACCATTATTCATTATTTAAATCAATAAAGATTTAATATCTGACCAAATAATATTTATATAAAAATTTATCACAACTACATAGTGAAAAAGTGGCCACTAACTAAAAAACTTTTTAAACAATATTTACAGGCTTTATTTATCTCACACTATATGAAATGTCATGCACTTCAGTACGGAAATATGAATATATTTGAATAGAGGGTGCCGCCCCAGACAACAATGCCAGTTAAAATTTCTTTTTTAGAAGAGTATTTCCAACAGGAAGATGCTAATAATACATTATGTGGAAATTATCAGATAACAGAACTGCATGTACATTTTGTCCCAATTTTGAAAAAGAAACTTGTACACAGGATATACAGGACAAAATGTTAACAGTGGTTATCTCCAATGGTAGAACCGAAGGTGATTTTTCCAGTGCTAGTCTCCATATTTCAAAATTCTGGCCATGAAAGTGCATTACTTTTATAATATGAAGCTAGTACTTTGTTGTTTAAATTTCCATTTTAGACCCTTAAGGTAGTGAAAAATACCTTTTTTGATAGTTTAAGAGTAGCTGACTGTGAGCTCAAAAGATTTAGGAATACTGCCCCATGTCCTCTGAATTTTCCCCTCTCTTCCCATTCTCATATCATTTAGTACTTTAACCAAGAAAGTGAAAAGAGATAAAATACTTGGTAAGTACCTCGTTAACGAAGCTGCAGCAACGTGGCGCACCCTGGGGTCTTCATCCCCAAGCAAATAGATGACAATGTTATTGAGCACTCGTTCTTGCAGTTTTAAAAGCTTTGGAAAGAAGGATAATAAAAACAGATATATTAACTAAGTTTTAGGTCAGATATTTTGGAAAGCCAGTGAGGAAGAACTCAACATCACCAGTCCTAAAGTCACGCATACAATCACAACTTTCATGATGTCAATGAATACTTCATGTGAAATAAATCTAGGACAGAATGCATTCCAAGACATTCTACTCCACTAGGAAAGTGCACTTCCTGGAAGTTAAATCACGGCCTCACAAAAATGAAGGGCTTACCCCTGTATAATGATGGGCCCTTCTGTGTAGGTTTTCTGCTTTTGCCTCCAAAAAGCTCACCAACCTAACACAAAAGAACATATTTCACAATGAAACAATTTAGTTACTGAACAAACACCCACTGATGGCCTGCACGACTGACAGAGCAAGGAAGACGGCCGGTTCCAGCACATTAACCAAGAGCCAGGGAAGGCTCTGAGGCAGCCTTGCTTAAAACAGCAGAAAGACTCATGTTTTCCAAACAAGTAGAATTTACACTGCTCTCCTGACTCCAGACTCAGTCAGACACTGCTCAGGAAACTATTTTCCTTCAAAATGGATATGAGCAGCTGTTATTTTGAAAGACCCAAGTGCCCTACAGAATCAGCTCAGAGGGGCAGACTGTGGGGAGGGGGCTGAGACTCTGGCGCCTCCCCAAGACCGGAAGGTCCCCACCCGCCCCGCTCAGGGTCCTGTCTGTGAGGCGTAGGTGAAAGCAACCCCGACTTCATGGAGATGTTGTGAGGTTGAGAGAAGGTAACCGACAGAGGTCACCTAGCCCAGCCTGGCACGCAACAAGCACTCTATAAATGGCGGCTTAAAAGCACAATATTCCCGGACAATAAAGGACCATTTCCCGTCTAAAAGAAAGCATGGAGAGAAATCATCTGGAAAGAAAATTTACTCTTAGAAAATGAAAACTGCAAGGCATCAGAAGTTATTTTTAGCTGCAACACAATACAGATCAGCTAAGTTCAGTACAGTGCTAAGTACACTCGTTTAAACAAGCACAAGTGACACAAGCTTCACTGTCTTAGAAGTTCGAGCTCTTTTATTCACACCACCCAGAACACCTAGATGACTAAGACTACTGGAAAACCCCACTCCTCTGCCTGTACGTAAACATTCCAGGAAGGGGGCAAAGTCAAGGAGGAGACGGGCAGTGGCAGCCGTGCAAACCACTCCGATGCTGACACGGGTCACTTGATAAGCGTCACTACTGGCACCAGCGGACCGGGTCTTCCAATGCCTGTTCAGACTTGGGAGCGGCTGTGGTTCGCCGACCCAACGAGCCCGACTCACTCACCTGAAGTCGATCTCTGCCACGGTCTCCAGAAGCTCCGTCCTCACCAGCCAGTAGGAGCTGCTCCGCAGGGCCAGCATGTCGGTGAGGAGCTGCAGCCCCCACTCGCTGTAGCTGCTGCTGCAGAGACTCATGACGCAGAGCTGGAAGGCACAGCGGGCGGCAGGTGGGCCTCCGCCGACCCCTCCCACGCCGACCCCTCCCACCGTCCCCGCTCCGTCTTCCTTTAACAGCGACAGGGATGCTGCCCTGTTTCCACATCTCTCAGAAACACTTATCATATACACTCACCTCCATAAACTCGAGTTGCAAAGTAAATGTGTCCCTTCCACAAAACCATTTTCTTCCCCGTCTCTGCCTCTACCCTGGCCTCTCCTCCCAGACACCAGCCTCGCCATCACCGACCACGCGCCACACCGCCACCACTAAACCCGAGCTCAGCCACGCGCCCAGCACACGGGACACAGCACCCGAGCCCTTCCTGACGTGACCCTGCCCTTGGCCGCACGAGCGGACAGGACGGGGCTTCCGAGGCTGCACCCTCCCCCGAGCCCTGAGCACACTCGTGGGCAGTTCCACACACGGCCTGCTGCCTGCCGCCAACCCCCTTCCTTCTGCTCCAGCAAAGACAGACTGACTGAAACTTGGCAAACAACTCGCACTGAGGAACAATTCTGGCCGGGCCAAAGGGACGGTATCCCATAAATCTGACAATTGTAGGGTTTTTGTTTTGATTTTTACTGGTTAACTTGGACTGCTGTTGACTAGCCAGTTGTGATTTATGAACCAGCTGATATAAAGTTTCCTACCACATAAAGGACTGGGGCTCTCCCTCGACACAAAAAACAAAGGGGATTAAATAACCCCTATGCCTCACTTTAACTCTATCCATTCTATGGGACTGAAAGAGTTGTTGGTTTTTTAATTCAACAGGTTTTACGCTTAATGTGAGCAAGGTACAGACACCCTTTAGGGAAGGTATACTTCAAACAAATATTCTGAGATTTAAATCAAAGTCTATTAAACCTTAACTGTTGGCAATGTTTTCCTTCTAAGGCTGAGTGGTGGATACACAGATGTTTATTATTGTTCAGAATATCTGGAAATATTTAATGTTAAGCTCCAATTTTAACTGTAACATTGGTAAAATTTCCACTAATCAAAGAAGTGATTTCCACAAATGACTATGCTCACCCTCACAGCTGTACAAGCCAACTTGCAAGTAACAGAAGATTCGTCCTTCAAAGTTTTCTGCAGCAGGGGAATGCAGTCCGCCAGAGAAAATGTATTTCCTGATCGGAAAAGCAAGGAACAAACACCTTCATGTGAACCTGAACATGAGAATGCCATCTGGAAGAGACAACACTGAAAAATGAACACTCGACGTTACCTGTCAGGGTTCTGACGGTGCCCATCCAGTCTCCCACGTGGAAGCGGGACCTGCTGAGGATGGAGGAGACAAGGGTCCCACAGAGGATAGCTGTGGCTCCTCTGACCTGCGGGTCCCCATGGTCGATGTAGTTCAAGATGTCTGACACGTACTGCTCCTCTGTGGAGAGAGACGGCCGGCCACTGTACAAGTCCCTACCGTCAACTTTCTAACTCAGGGCAAAGGCTGAATTCTCAGGAAAGAAAAAGAGGGCGAGGCAGTGATCCTAATCTAGAAAAGACTTGAATATAATAACCATCAGTGGTAAAAACGTTTCGGGGTTTAAAGATTCTATATTCATCCTTCAACACAATAGATTTTCTGGATTATAATTCCAGGTTGTCAGCCAATAATCAAAATTCCAAGGTTTCATCTCAAAAAATTATTAGAGAACCTCAAACTTGTCCATACTTACCTAATATAAATTCAAAAGCATGGGTTGTCCCCTTGCCCAAGGAAAGACAGAGAGCAGGCAGGAGGATAACTTTAGGGGAGCGAGTCTTCCCACCATTCACTGTATCGTGAGAATACGCCCCAGAACGTGCATGACAGGAGACTGGCTCGCTGCTGCCCCAGCTGGTCTCGGTGCCCACTGGCTCTGAGTGTGAACACCTGGCCTGGGTGGTGTGGCCCAAAGCCATTTTGATTATATACAATTTGTGCTTTTGGTATAAATCCAATTCATATGCAAATAAGCTCTGCCGTTCCCAGATTTCTATCGCTTTGTTGTATGTGTTTCAACTAAACGCTGCATCTATAGGGGGTCCAGGAAGCTAAAAACATGACTGTATGTTTTATGGAGAACACCCCTCAAATGCCGCAAATCAGCTAAGAAAACTTAGTGCTCTAAAACTAAAATAGTCAAGACGGTTTGAAATAGTTTTCAAAATAATGACTGAACGTGAGGAATAAGATACAAACTTTGAACGTACCAGGGTATTCCATGGTGTCAAGCGGTGCTCTGTAAAGTCTGCCGAAGAAAGATTCAGGGTGAAGGGCCACAGCAGCTCCAACACAGCTAAGCGCCAGTGCCTTCACGCTGACCCTCACATCCCTGTCCGGAACCAAGGCTGCAAACAAACACACCTGGGTCACCTTCAGCTTCAAAGCAGCACGTATCTAGCTTCCAAATACACAAAACTAGACCCACTAAACCAGCTGCTCCCGTCCTCCCCTCCCTCCCGCTCCGGTCAGTGAAAACCAAAGCTCGTCCCCAGATTCTACTCTGTCTGCTGCAAACAGGCACGAAGCTGGTTCCCAAGATGACCTCTGAAACCTCAAGTCATTCCCTTCAACTCTGCACCTGCCTTTCTACACTTACCGTGTTTTTCCCCAGTTAGCAAAAATGAAGCGGACAGAAGGCGGACACAATGGACAAGAGGAGCAGAATCTTCATCACTGGACTGGCCAATGTCGCCTTTGATCCGGCAGGGCTGGAACAGAAAAACTGACACTTGTTTGTCTTATAATCACGGAACCCACCCATTGATTCGTTAGTTCATCCAACAAATAGTTCCAGAACAGCAGCTGTGCCAGGCGCTTGGGATGCAGAGACGCCTACCTTCACCCACAGGTGCCCAACCTCACGGGCCACGGCAGAGCAGAATCAGACCAGCCAGAGGGAGTCCTGACCCGGGGCCATGTGGGCTGTGGCAGGGCTGAGCCCAATGTGCAGGCAGGGAGCCACACAGGAGGGCAGCTGAGACCTGGCATCCGGGGGAAGCTCCTCGGGCAGAGGAAAGAGCCTGGGGGAGCCCAAAGCTGCAAGGGGTGGGCCTGGTGCGAGGGGGCCCAGAAGGAACAGCCGAGGTCGCTACAGCGACTGAGCATCATGGAGGGACTAAGTACAAAACACTACTTCTTGCCCTCAAGGAATTTAAAATTAGCTGGGAATACAGGACACTTACATGGAAAAGGTAAGCAAGAGAGATAATTTTAAAATAGTTCAATGGACAAGTGAGCAGCAACAAAAAAACCCGAACAACCTGATTAAAAAATGGGCAAAGGACTTGAATAGACATTTTCCAAAGAAGGCATATGAATGGCCAATAAACCCATGAAAAGATGCTCAACATCACTAATCAGGGAAATTCAAATCAAAGCCACAGTGATACACCACTTCACACCCAGTGTGATGGCCACTCTCAAAAAGAGCAGAAAACAGCAAGTGCTGGCGAAGATGTGGAGAAAATGGAATGCTGGTGCACTGTGGGTAGGAACGTAAAATGGTGCAGCTGCTGCGGAAAACAGTACAGTGTTTCCTCAAAAAATTAAAAACGGAACTATCACATGATCCAGCAATTCCACTTCTGACATATACCCTAAAGAAATGAAATCAGGGTCTTGAAGAGGTATTTGTACACTCACTGATAACAGCATTATTTACAACAGACAAAATGTGGAAGTAACCCAAGTGTCCATTAAGAGATGAGGAGAAAGAAAAGCAAAATGTAGTACACACGTTCTGACACCTGCTACAACACGGATGAACCTTGAGGACATTCTGCTGAGTGAAACAAGCCGGTCACAAAAGGACAAATCCCGCATGGTTCCACGTATATGAGGTCCCTAGAGTCACCAAATCCATAGAGACAGAAAGCAGAATGGTGGGTGAGAGGGGCCGGGGGCCGGGGGAACGGGAGGTTAGTGTCTAATGGGGACAGAGTTCCAGTTTGGGAAGATGGGAAAAGTTCTGTGGATGGATGGTGGTGACGGCTGCACAACAGTGTGAATGCACTTAATACCACTGAACTGTACACTTCAAAATGGTTACGACGGTAAATTTTGTTATGAGTGTTTTACCACAATAAATAAACAAACAAACAAATCAATTCAACGGAACAAAACCAAGAATGTTGCAAGGCCATGCATGACCACCAGATGGTGAGGACGCGCTCACACCTGGAGAGGCAGAAAAGCAGAGCAGACCCGGGAAGAGGTCAATACGCGAAGGGGAGACAGCTGAGCAAAAGCTCAGCGACGGGAAAGCCAAGAGCGTGGTGGACAGGCAGCACCAGGGCACTGCCGAACGCTCACGGGAGCTCGGGATGCTGAGCAGTCTCGGCCTAAGTGTCTCACCTTGTTTTCTGGATCTCCTGGCTCAGCAGCTTCATCTCTTGAGACAAATTTATCTATACTGCTGTCAGATGGCTGCCTGCTGTGGCCCATGCTTTGCAACAAATGTGCTTGTTGAAGGGCTTCAAAATCAGAGAAAGAGAGGTTAAGTGACAAGTTTCCAATTAAAACACAAATACACATATTTACAAAAAGTCAATAGGAAACCACAGGACTTAGATTAAAAAAGTGATAATAACTTCTCAATTGATTTTCCTCATTTGCTATTTACACCTCAGGAAACAAAGACACCAGGAGATTTCTTCTCAGAAGCTGAGATATAAGAGGTCAGGGTTGAAGACAAGGCCGCTCCGTAGTACATGGCCTGAAGTCAACGTACCGATGGAAGAGTTTCTGAAAGCCTCCGCGTCTTCATCAGGAAGAACCACAGCAGCGTCCTCGTCCTCGTCCTGGGGCTGCCCCACTTGCATCCCTGGGTACTGG
Organism: Pseudorca crassidens; assembly: GCF_039906515.1. Taxonomy (NCBI): domain Eukaryota; kingdom Metazoa; phylum Chordata; class Mammalia; order Artiodactyla; family Delphinidae; genus Pseudorca; species Pseudorca crassidens. The sequence goes on along the minus strand of NC_090299.1, from coordinate 2,163,733 downwards.
CTGTCGGCACCATCTAATACCTAAACAGTTCAAGAGGGGCTGTGAGGGTTCTGAAGTGCGACCACCGAGGGGCAAGCCCTCCAACGTGGAAGGCAAAAGCAAAGCCCCACAAATAACACGGACCACATCTCACACGCCAACACGAAGGTCACTTCTTCAAGTACACATGGGTGCGTGCGTGTACATTATCAAGAGCTGACTGACCACGCATTACTGCTACATTATAAAAAGCTTTTGTAACTCTAAAAATTCCAAAACAATTCCAATCTGAACATTTCTCTTTTTGATTACAAAAAGAAAAAAAAATCCAAACAAAAGTCTTTGTGTTCACAAGCAAATTTTACAGTAAGTCAAAAATGAGGAAAAATCTTTTAGACAAAAGTCTACCAATAGGTTATCCCCTAAACTGTTAGAAATGACCCAACTAAGTTTTGGGCACAATATTTCATATATTTAGCCATATATGTGGGTTATGATTTCATACAGCAAAATTTTTCACATCCAATTGTAATTGACCTGAAAAACTGAGTGATGTACCTTCAGTATGCAAGTTAAATTATTACTGAAATAAATTCTATATCATTTAAAAAATCATCCCAAATCCCTCCAGTTAAATTAAAAAGAAACTGAGCTACTTGCTCAAAAACAACCAAGAAAGAAATGATTTCCTCCACTCTCCAGACTGTTTTAAAAAAAAAAGAACCCACACAGGTTAAAATGAGAAGTTTCACCACAATAAAAAACAACATTTTTTGAATATCATACTACACCCCAGGCAGGCTCAAAAGTAATTACATGTATTATTTCCCTTATCCTCATAAGCCTTAACAACATAAGTACTGTCATCCTCTTCATTTCGTGGATAAGAAAACTGAGGCAAGAAGGGCCATAACTGTGCTAGGCTACACAGCTTGTAAATGGCCGAGGCAGAATTCTCATCGTGGTGGGCTCCCTCCAAGACAAGCCCCGAACTGGGCTATCTCATGAGGACAATCCCGACCCCCTACAGTTGGCTTATTTTTCTCTATGGCACTTATTGCTATCTGACTATGTGTTTATTTACCTGTTGATTACTGGCTCATCATCTGCCCCACCCACACAGGCACACACTCTAGAACAGAGGCAGGCAAACTACATCGGTGTGCCAAACCTGGCCCACCAGCTGTTTTTGTAAATAAAGTTTTATTGGAACACAGTCATGCACGTTCATTTACATATTTACGGCTGCTCTGGCACTTCAACAGCACAGATGAGTATACAACACAGGTCATATGGTTCACAAAGCCAAAGATATTTATTATCTGGCCCTAAATGGGAAGAGTTTGAGGAGTCCCACTCTAAAATACTAGCTTTGGGCTTCCCTGGTGGCGCAGTGGTTGAGAATCTGCCTGCCAATGCAGGGGACACGGGTTCGAGCCCTGGTCTGGGAAGATCCCACATGCCACGGAGCAACTAGGCCCGTGTGCCGCAACTACTGAGCCTGCGCTCTAGAGCCCATGAGCCACAACTACTGAGCCTGCGCGTCTGGAGCTTGTGCTCCGCAACAAGAGAGGCCACAACAGTGAGAGGCCTGCGCACCGTGATGAAGAGTGGCCCCCACTTGCCGCAACTAGAGAAAGTCCTCGCACAGAAACGAAGACCCAACACAGCCAAAAATGAATGAATGAATTAATTAATTAAATTAAAAAATATATATATTAGCTTTGTGTGAGCAGTTTTGTATGTTGTGCCCTCTACTTCATCTGCGGCTTGTAGGACAATCCCTGGAACATAACAGATGCTCAGTACATTTGTTCAGCCAATAACTAATGACTAAATAAAGGACATGGAAGCACCTCATCAATCAGAAAGAACTCTGCCAGTGTGAGAAGCATCAAGGGAAGAGGTTTAGTTCCCTGCAGGCTACAGCCCGGCGTGGGTCCCTGGCCCAGCCCTACCACACAACATACAGCTGCTGCAGCACTCCCAGATGGGAGGCTTTCACAACCTCCTATGGTCATTCAGTCCTACTTCTAGCAAACCTGCCCAGAAATTATCTACTGTGAAAAGGCAAGATGAAAGCTGGTGCAATAAGCAAACAACAGAAACTTCCTCCGCACACTTAACGTGCTACTGAGCCCAGCGCTTTCCCAACCTCCCCTTCTCCCAGCCTACTGGTTAGCACTCTTCACCCTTTCCTGACTTAGAATCATTTCCCACCGTTCCCGTTATCTGTCCTATCCTCCTCCAGGTCTTCTAGTTAAAAACCCCAACCGTGAGCCCCCTTCTCCAGCCGAGTAAGCGGCAATCCACTCGGCCATTAGGAACCACATCCACGTGACAGGTGGAGAGCTGCCAGTGCTTTAGCTCATGATTTGTAACGCACAGTTTCTGTATTCATTTAAGTAAAATATATATATATATTCTTAATAAAATGCATTCAATAGTAGCAAAACAACAGTACAAACTGCTTCGATAAAATGGCGCTGTAAAATCTGGCATATACCTGTAGCAAACCTTAGACCACTCTTGAGGCGCTTCTTGTCCACTAACTCAGATAAGAGGCCCTCAGAGCCATGCTCAAGATGGGACATGTTGTAAAAGGTTTTGAAAAGTCAAAAAGGGTTAAAATAACGCACAGTATTAATGTTATTAATCATCCTGCATTAAGACCACAGGTCTGTTAATAACAGGCTCCTCAAGGACTTTCAAAAGAATGACTTAACCTGTGCCCAACAAGATATTAAGAAACTTTTAATGCACTTGTGACCTCCACGTTCGGCACAAAAGACACTGGGCTGTTTCCTTCAGTGAAGGACTCAGATGGGGCCGAGCTGCCTGTTAAGGATCTGAGCTGGTGACCTCTACACTATTATCAGTGGGTCAGATGAATGGAGTGAGCCAGCAGGAGGGTCCAGGTCTGGGCCTCCAGGGAAGGCCCCTCTGAAGAAACCGGGCTGCCCCCTCCAACCACTCACAATTTCAGAACTGTCGGAAGGGGTCACGGCTGAATCGGGCCCCTCGGTGGTGGTCTGGGAGCTGTCACTGATGGGAGAGGAGGCCTGGGTCCCATCGTTCAGGTCCATGGCAGGGTCAGACGGGACGGCGCTAATCTGGCTGGAGCTGTGGCTCAAGATGTCCTCCTCGTCCCCGTCAGTGGCACCACTCGTCAAGTCACAGCCGGTCAGATCCACCGAGTCCGTCTGAAGTGTGTGCTGTGACCGGGGCTGCTCAGTGATGATGTCGTGACCCACAGAGTCGGCAGCTGAGCCAGGAGTGGAGACCCCAGAAGAGGCAGCCAGCTCACCACCAATCTCACCCTTGACTGAGGCTGAAGACAAAGAAACACTCATTCTTCAAAGGGTCAGGAAAAGCATTCAATACGGGATCAGATATTTGCAAAGTACCCCAAAGTTCACTATCAGCAAATGTTTTAACTGCAAGAAGCCCTGAAATACAGTGAAAATATGAACTACTCAATTTCAAAAGCAAGACAGTGCATCCTTCAAACATGTTTACTGTATTATTTACTTACCTTTTACTATATTACAGTATTGATAAAATAAGGATCACAAGTAGATATTTTTTAAGTGCTGTGAATATTCTCAAATGGCATTTCAGTGCAAAACCTGAACCCTGCCCAGCAACACTGCCACCTCCAGTTCTTAAGCAACTGGTCCAGCCTGAGCGTGGAGCAGCGACAAGACTTAGGCGATTCCTAGGCAGCCTGGTCAGGGGCACAGGCTGGGTGGTCACAAATGCCTGGAGCAGGGCTTCCCTGGTGGTGCAGTGGTTGAGAGTCCGCCTGCCGATGCAGGGGACAGGGTTCGAGCCCTGATCCGGGAAGATCCCACATGCCACATAGCAACTAAGTCCGTGCGCCACAACTACTGAGCCTGCGCTCTAGAGCCCAAGAGCCAACACTACTGAAGCCTGCGTGCCTAGAGCCCGTGCTCCACAACAAGACAAGCCACTGCAATGAGAAGCCCGCACACAGCAACTAAGAGTAGCCCCCGCTCGCCACAACTAGAGAAAGCCCACGCACAGCAACAAAGACCCAACGCAGCCAAAAATAAATAAATTTATTTAAAAAAGCAAAAAACAAAAAAAACCCAAATGCCCGGAGCTCTAAGCAAGCAGTGCTCTTGGAGATGGGCTTTCCTTCTTCCCAGACCCTGTTCAAGACCTCTAAGCCAGTCCTACTCTCCGGTAGCGTAAAGTTTCACATTTTCCTAGTTTAGTTTTTAAATTCCCATTTAAAAAAAAAACAAAAAACAAAACAAACAAACAAACAAACAAAACACCATTATGGGGACTTCCCCGGTAGCACAGTGGTTAAGACTCTGTGCTCCCAGTGCAGGGGGCTTGGGTTCGATCCCTGATCAGGGAACTAGATCCCACACGCATGCCTCAACTAAGAGTTCATATGCCACAACTAAGGAGCTGGCAAGCTGCCACTAAGGAGTCCACCTGCTGCAACTAAGACCCCGTGCAACCAAATAAATAAATAAGTAAAATTATTTATTTATAAATAAATAAATAAATAAATAAATATACTACCACTACATAAAAATCTACACCAGGCTGTTAGCAGTGTCACTCCTGTAGGCCAGTGGGTCAATGAGCACTTGGGCTTTATAATGTTGTGTATAGCTGCAATTTTTTTGTTGTTTTAACTTTATTTTTGTAAGTTAAAAAATCAATTTCTATTCTGTAGACTAAATCAATAAATAAGTAATCACCATTGAAATCATTCAGATTTTCCTTCCCCAGTATTTCAGCCTCATCTTCAGTTATCTAAAAATATTATTTTGCACAGGGTTATACAACCCAAACCACTCTCATTTAATCCAATTATTAGTATCTTACTAAATACTCATCTTTCACAAGATGAATAAAGGGCTTAGATAACTATTTGTAAACAAATGTAAATTTCTTTCAAGTTAAATTATCCTCAGACAATTTTTTTTAATTGAGGTATAGTTGGTTTACAATGTTTCAGGTGCACAGCAGTGACTCAGCTACATGCATATATATATATATATATATTTACAGATTCTTTTCCATTATAGGTTATTACAAGACATTGAATATAGTTCCCTGTGCTATACAGTAGGTCCCTGTTTATCTACTTTATATATAATAGTGTGTATGTCTGTTAAACCCAAATTCCCAATTTATCCCTCTCCTGCTCTTTCCCCTCTGGTAACCATAAGTTTGTTTTCTTTGTGAATCTATTTCTGTTTTGTAAATGAGTTCATTTGTATCATCTTTTTAAGACTCCACATGTAAGTGCTAACATACGATATTTGTCTTTCTCCGTCTGACTTACTTCACTTAGTATGATAATCTCTAGGTCCATCCATGTTGCTGCAAATGTCATTATTTCATTCTTTTTTATGGCTGAATAGTATTCCATCGTATATATGTACCACGTCTTCTTTAAGCATTTCTCTGTCGATGGGCATTTAGATTGTTTCCACGTTTTGGTTATTGTAAGTAGTGCTGCAGTGAACATATGGGTGCATGTATCCTTTCAAACCATGTTTTTCTCTGGATATATGCCCAGGAGTGAGATTGCTGGATCATATGGTAGCTCGATTTTCAGTTTTTTAAGGAACTTCCACACTTCCACTTTTCCGTAGTGGCTGGACCAATTTACATTCCCACCCACAGTGTAGGAGGGATCTCTTTTCTCCACACCCTCTCCAGCATTTATTATTTGTAGACTTTTTGATGATGGCCATTCTGACTGGTGTGAGGTGGTACCTCATTGTAGTTTTGATTTGCATTTCTCTAATAATTAGTGATAATGAATATCTTTTCATGTACCTGTTGGCTATCTCTATGTCTTCTTTGGAGAAATGTCTATTTAGGTCTCTGCCCATTTTTTGATTGGATTGTATATTTTTTTTACATGAAGCTGTATGAGCTGTTTGTATATTTTGGAAATTAATCCCTTGTCGGTCTCGTCACTTGCAAATATTTTCTCCCATTCTGTAGGTTGTCTTTTCATTTTCTTTATGGTTTCCTTTGCTGTGCAAAAGCTTTTAATTCCATTACTCTAGGAAACAGACCCAGAAAAACACTGCTGTGATTATGTCAAAGAGTATTCTGCCTATGTTTTCCTCTAGGAGTTTTATAGTATCTGTTCTTACATTTAGGTCTTCAATCCATTTTTAGTTTATTTTCATATATGGTTTAGAGAATGTTCTAATTTCATTCTTCTACATCTAGCTGTCTAGTGTTCCCAGCACCACTTTATTGAAGAGACTGTCTTTCCTCCATTGTATAGTCTTGCCTCATATGTTGTAGATTAATTGACCATAAGTGTGTGGGTTTATTTCTGGGCTTTCTATCCTGTTGCACTGATCTATGTGTCTGTTTTTGTGCCAGTACCATACTGTTTTAATTAGTGTAGCTTTGTAGTAGAGTCTGAAGTCAGGGAGGGATTCTTCCAGCTCCATTCTTCTTTTTCAAGATTGTTTTGACTATTCAGGGTCTTTTGTGTTTCCATACAAATGAAAAAAATTTTTTGTTCCAGTTCTGTGAAAAATGCCACTGGTAATTCGATAGGGATTGCACTGAATCTGTAGATTGCCTTGGGGGTATGGTCATTTTAACAATATTGATTCTTCCAATCCAAGATCACAGTATATCTTTCCATCTGTTTATGTTGTCTTCAATTTCTTTCATCAGTGTCTTATAGTTTTTAGAGTACAGGTCTTTTGCCTCCTTAGGTAGGTTTATTCCTAGGTTTTTGTTTTTCTTTTTTTGATGAGATGCTAAACGGGATTGCTTCCTTAATTTCTCTTTCTGACATTTTATTGTTAGTGTATATTAATTTTGTATATTAATTTTGAATCCTGCAACTTTACCAAATTCTGTGATGAGCTCTTGTAGTTTTCCGGTGACATCTTTAGGATTTTTTATGTATAGTATCATCTGCAAACACTGACAGTTTTACTTCTTCCATTCCAACTTGGATTCTTTTTATTTCTTTTTCTTCTCTGATTGCTGTGGTTAGGACTTCCAAAACTATGTTGAATAAAAGTGGCGAGATTGGGCATCCTTGTCTTGTTCCTGATCTTAGACGGAATGCTTTCAACTTTTCACCATTGAGTATGATGTTAGCTGTGCGCTTGTCATATATAGCCCTTATTATGTTGAGGTCTGTTCCCTCTGTGCCCACTTTCTGGAGTTTTTATCATAAATGGATGTTGAAGTTTTTCAAAAGCTTTCTCTACATCTATTGAGATGATCATATGGTTTTTATTCTTCAGTTTGTTGATGTGGTCTATCACATTGACTGATTTGTGGATACTGAAAAATCCTTGCATCCCTGGGATAAATCCTATTTGACTACATCTATGTTCGTCAATGATATTGGCCTGTAATTTTCTTTTTTTGTGGTATCTTTGTCTGGTTTCAGTATCAAGGTGACAGTGGCCTCATAGAATGAGTTTAGAAGTGTTCCTTCCTCTGCAATTTTTTGGAATAGTTTCACAAGGATAGGTGTTAACTCTTCTCTAAATGTTTGGTAGAATTCACCTGTGAAGCCATCTGGTCCTGGACTTTTGTTTGTTGGGAGTTTTTAAATTACTGATTCAGTTTCAATACTGATAATCGGTCTGTTCATATTTTCTATTTCTTCCTGGTTCAGAGCCTCAGACAATTTTTAATCCCATTTTCCCCCTCACAACCCACGCAATTCATGAGACACTTTACCCACCATCCTCTTCTCAAAAAGACTTATACTCAGGGAGTATAAACCTAATTTTAAAACAGCTTAAACCAGGGAAAACAGCAAACACTTGATGCAAGAAAACACACACACATTTCAAAGTGAACACTATAAAAGACTCCTGAATCATCCACCATTTGAGCAAGCTGGCTTCACTGCTGCCTCCCAGGAGCAAGATCCATGGAGGTGCAGGGGAGGGGAGGAGGTGGGCGCAGCAGGGGAGAGCAAGGAGGACACCACGGCCACTCCGAGAGAGCTACCTGAAAAGGTGGGGCTGCTGCCGTCTGACCTTGACTCAGAGTCATCCTCCAAGGCTGCTGCTTCTCCAAAGAGCACTTTCCCTAGGAAATGATGTAGCGAGAGTCCTTTTAAGCTTGCTAAAAGGACGAACTTTGAAAATCAAATAAATGTACATTCCAAGAGGAATATCGTAAGTATATTTAATTCCTGCTCTCAGTCCATCATTATATATAAGTTCCTTTATACCTCTAGAGTGTGAAACACAAAAAATGCAGAGATATCATACTTAGAGTATTATTAAAGTCAATAAACCTATATGGAAAAAGAATTAAAAGCAACGATTCTCAATCTGTACCACAAAGTACTTTAATAGTTAATATTTATTGACTTAGACTACTGTTAATGTTAAATAATTTATATTACTATTTATTTAATCTTAAAAATGGTAAGTTATGGCTAGAACCAATTCTATTAGCCTTTGGAATATTCATGTCATATCTCCAATGGCACATCAAAACTTATATATAAAACTTTTATAGCTAAAAGTCACTTTTATTTTATCTTTTAATCTGCTAGATTTCTATCATTGATAATCAGTACTCAGGTACTGTTATGATCTATGAGGATGGAATAATATTTCATCTTTTGCAAAATCCTAAAAATACATTTCACAGTTCATGGTTTCTAAATTATATTAATAAGAAAAAAAGTAAACAAAAGTCTTAACATGATTTAACTGGGATCATTAAATCATTTTGGTTATATTACATATAAATGTCATTAAACAACACTATCAATATAATTACTGGTAAGTTCCAATTTCTGATTTCACTGCTCTTCAAAGATTAAGTCATAGGGGTGATAACTTCCACAAATCTACACTGATGTGACGTTAAAGCCCTCCCCCCACCCCAGAATAAAGCAAAGGAAACTCAAAATCTAGATGAAACTAACACAGCAACTTCGCTTATCTACTAAATAACAGGGTCCTTTATTACAGAACAAGTGATTTACCTTGAGAAAGCAAATAACATTCCAACCTGTGAATTCAGAGTTAATGAAATCAGTCTCTGTCTTTGGAAACAGTAGTTTGCAAATCTGTTCCAAGGAGTTCTCCTCAAGAGTGGGCAAGGGCCAGGCTGCTGCCAGGATGCCAGGCCACAACCCCCAGCCCTCACCCTTACATTCAACAACAACAACTCTGTTTTTCTCTCTCCTATGTACTGGCAGATTTCACTTGAAAAAAAGAATTCTGCAGCTATGACAGGAAACTGTGAAAACTGCAGCTCTAAATAAAAACAACAACAAAACACTTGAAAAACAAAAAAGAGATTGAGGACAAATTGTATGTCCTAGCCCCCAAGAAAACAAAATACATCTCTACTAGTCAACGAGTCATTTTATCATCATCAGAAAAAGTGACCGAGAAACAAACAAGGCAAGTGCCGGAGAAATCTAGTCACATGCCTAAAAATCTCTTCCTAGTCCAAGAATAGAAAGGCTAGCTTTTCCTGGAACCCTTTCAGTTTTCAAGCAATCTCAGTGTTTTCACCAAAATCTCAAACTTGACTAAGTATCCCACACTATGATGGCCCAAATATTATTAATTCTAAGTACTTCTAGGAAATGCTCACTTAATCCAGTTAAGGCTAGAATATTATTCCTGTTAAGATCCCATTCAATACTACAAATAATATTAGGCATTAGGCTCTCAATTAAATATTCAACTCATGACACACAAAAAAGATTAGTATGTTGTATGTAAAAGATTAGTTGTTATATGTCAATTATACATCAAAAAAAACCCAAAAACGGTATAAGTCTTTTAGGATTTCAAAATAGAAAACAACAGCAATTCTTTCCTATGGAAATCTAGACTGGAACAGAACATAATTGGTGCTATAAGTGATGACGTGTACCAAAGCTATCAGACCATGTCAGACACACTTCGATTAAATAAAAATAAACAAACTGTATCAGAAACTTAGGTATGTACGAAGCTAAATATGTCTGAAAAATGACAACCAGGCCCAAATTCACCAAATAATTAACCAAACATTATTCCTAATACTAAACAAAATTCATTGGGAAGATGAGTTACCTTTATAAACATAACATTCCCTAAAGCAGGAGAAGGCAAACTCCAGCTCACCCAGTTCTGTAAAATAAAGTTGTACTGGAATGAAGTTGCACCCATTAGCTTAGTATTGTCTATGGCTGCCTTCCTGCCACAGGACAGAGTTGAATCATTGCAAAAGAGACAGTAAGGGCCACAGGCTAAAATGGGTACCACCTGGCCCTTTACAGAAAACATTTGCTGACCCCTGGCCTAAAGCATTAGAAATTTATGACAGGGAATTCTGTGGTGGTCCAGTGGTTAGGATACGGTGCTCTCATTGCCGGGGCCCCGGGTTTAATCCCTGGTCAGGGAACTAAAATCCCATAAGCCACGTGGTACAACCAAAAAAAAAAAAAAAAGGAAATATATGACAAACCAATTCTGATACACAAGCAACTTTTAAAACCCATCCTAGGGACTTCCCTGGTGGCACAGTGGTTAAGAATCCACCTGCTAATGCAGGGGACACGCGTTCAAGCCCTGGTCCGGGAAGATCCCACATGACGCAGAGCAATGAAACCCGTGCGCCACAACTACTGAGCCTGCGCTCTAGAGCCCGCGAGCCACAACTACTGAAGCCCGTGCACCTAGAGCCTGTGCTCCGCAACAAGAGAAGCCACTGCCATGAGATGCCCGCTTGCTGCAACAAAAGGTAGCCCCCGCTCGCCACAACTAGAGAAAGCCCACGCACAGCAACAAAGACCCAATGCAGCCATAAATTAATTAATTATTTATTCTTTAAAAAGCCATCCTACAGGACTATTCAGGCCTGGTTATCAGATTCCAGCAACATTTATACATATAATCACCCTGCTGAGAAGAGTTATAGGCATAGCCAATTACATTACAGAAATATGGAAAAAGCAGTAAAATTGAAAATAAGAATCATTTCTGAAATAATCACCTTTTTGTTTCCTTGAAAGGACAGGGCTGCATGAAGAACCCCCTCCAGCTGTAAATCACAGAAAATGACAGATGAAAGTAAGGTAACAAGCCACTAAAATGCAGAAGGAATTAGAAAATCTTTAAGCTTGATTCAACTTTAAAACTAGAAAATATGTGAACATATTTCTACAGGTGGTGCTTAACTACCATACCGTAACATGAAATCTGCATGTTACAATTTTAATTTCAACGTGAAAATTATATTAACACTCAAATATACAGTTCTAAAATGCAAAAGAGCTCAAAGTGCATTTAAAAAGTCAAACTAAAAACATTAGAAATCTCGGATTATTTGGTCAACTAATAATTAAGTACAAATTTTCATTAGAAACAATCATTAGAAATTAGTATTTCCAGCAATTATTTGTAAGGCGTGCATTCCAGAGAGAAAAGGATTGTTCAGTACAAAGGACAGTGGACAGGCAGATCAACATTTTCTACTCATGGTTCAGGCAAACACTTGTGTTCAAACGAGGCAGCAGTCAGACTTCACGCCAACCTTCCCTGGTCTGCAGATGCTGTGGGTAAAGGCCACACCGCACCCACACTGCACTAAACGGACCCCATGCACCACGCCTACTCAGTGCAGTCAGCAAAGGCTGCAGAAAGAAGCCTCTGCCGCTGAGCCAGACCCAGTTCTAGAGGCTGCGACTCAGGGACCCATCTCTTCCAGCTCCCCAGGGGCAGCTCCACATTAGACTGGTAGGTCTGCACAGCATCCGGGGGCGGGATTAGGGCCCAGTGCCCAAGAGCATGGGGAAGAAGAGCAGAGATGGGGCGGAAGAGGTGCCACGAGACGAGGAACAGAAGGGGTTTTCTAGAATCAGGCGCGACAGCAAAAAGGGCCCAGAGGGCAGAAAAGGAGTCCAGAATTCCAGGAAGACTTGAAGAGCCCACCTTTGGCAAAGGGACACAGCGCCTGGAAATCCCTTCCCGAATGCTTCCACTTCACGACAGATGAAATGCCACGCAGAGGCAGCCGAGTCAGATGCAGGAGGCGGGTTTCACGTGCTGGCCTCACCCTGCCACCTAGCCTTCCCACCTCAGCCCTGCCCCGTCTACACAATAAGGACGACACCTGCATCGCAAGTCTCCTAAGGAACTGAGCTGTCCGTTGCTCAGCACAGCATCGGAGCAAGGGTCAGGAGAGGGGCCAATAACACTGCAGGGTGGACTCCAAGAGTCACCTTCCTAACACCTTACCTATAAGCTCCACGATACTTCCGCTACGACTTCGGCAACCGGGCTCATCCTTAGCGGCAGTGAGTTGCCCGATGCCGCCCGCCGTGGTCAGCACCCGCAGGAGCTCAGGTGGAGGGGTTCTGAGGAGCTGCTGCAGGAGTTCCAGTGCGCCAGTCACAACATTGTGGTCTTGGTGCTGAGTATAATGCAAGGTCAGTTCGTACACCTAGAAACAGAAACACCAGTGTCATTCCCATGGTTTTTAAAATGTGTCCTAGGTTTCAGGTTTTTGTTTTGTCTTACGTTGGGAAAATTTGTGCCTTAATTTCACTCTCTAAAAACTTCTCTATCCCTTCTACCAGTGTGATCATAGCTTCCATGCTGTTTTCTAAAGTCCCAGCATTTTTTTCACTGTTACCTTAATTCCTTAAAAGTAAATAGAGCACTTCCACAAAAGCAGAAGCAGGCTAGTGAAGAGCTCCAGCTCCGTAAACGGGCGACTAGTAAAGGAGAGTAAAGCCCCAAATACACGGAGCGCACAGCTACTCGAACACACACGTCATAAGCAAGAAGTACTGTCATGAGTGCCACTGAGAAAGGGTTTCCAAAGCTTTTAAAGGCACTACATTAAACTTCATTAGTGCTTTTAATACTATATCACATTATATGACCATAGTGTATTTATCCTTTTTCCCTTTAATTAGAGGTGCCAGATAATATACGGAGTTCCCAGCCAAACCTGAATTTCAGATAAACAAATAATTTTGTAGTGTAACTGTGTCCCGTGCAATTTCAGGCATACTTACACCACAAGATTACTGATGATTTATCTGAAATTCAAATAACTGGTACCCCCTATTTTTATTTGCCAAGTTGGGCAGCCTTACCTTTAATATCATAAAAGTCATATATAAGTTTTTTAAAAAGACAGTATAGCGGTTTACAGAGTAAAAGTCTCAAAGGTGGCTACTTTGACTGGCTTGTTTTTAGTTCCTCTGATGGTTACCTCCGTAACTCTAGGTCACAGATCTGCAAACCGCAGTCCACAGGCGAATGTGGCCCTCCATCTGTTTCTGCACATAGTCTTACTGGAGCACGGCTGTGTGTGTACTGTCTGTGGCTGCTCTCCTGCTACGGTGCTGCAGTTGAGTAGCTGGCCCATGAGCCCTGCTCTAGGTAATCAGCTTTACACCGCGATTCCTGAGCCGTCTGCTCTGAGCAAAGAATCTCTTGACTTCTTACTATGTAAATGGGGGAAATGGGCACCCACACTCCCTCACCTCATCTGCCTCCTCCCAAATTCTGTTAGCAACCTGAGTGCTTTTATATTAAGGGTTACATTTATTTAGTACGATGTAACTTTTAAAATCGCACGTGCTCTGCCTAGATGTTGAGCATCTCTCATACACAGCGAAGTCAGTCAGAAAGAGAAAAACACATATTGCAGATTAACGCATACATGTGGAATCTAGAAAAATGGTACAGATGAACCTATCTGCAGGGCAGGAATAGAGACGGAGACGTAGAGCACAGACGTGTGGACACGGTGGGCAGGAAGGGGAGGGTGGGATGAATTGGGAGATTACAACTGACGTAAGTACGCTACCATGTGTAAAACAGGTATAGTGGGAACCTGCAGTATAGCACAGGGAGCTCAGCTCGGTGCTCTGTGAGGACCTAGATGGGGGGGAGGGGAGGGAGGGGGAGGTCCCAGAGGGAGGGGATATATGTATACGTACAGCTGATTCACTTCGTTGTACAGCAGACACTAACACAACATTGTAAAGCAATTATACGCCAATAAAAAAAAAATCAGTATGTGTCTCATCACGTGTACATTAACACCCTTCACTGCAAAGCCTGTTAATGTGACTGGACCCAAAAAGAAAGAAGTATTTCATTATTACTAGTCCTGTGTCACTTGAAAGAGAATGTCCCAAGGATAACCGTTAAATGGATTCTCTTTTATCATAATGTCTTACTTGCTTAAAATTATTCAACATTTTAATTTGTTTCATAATTGGATAACTTACTTTTATAAATCTTCCTGGTTTTCCCCTCCTTTTAACATACACACATGCCTTCCCTTTTTCCCAGCACTTAATCATAACATTGGTCACAAGGAGCTCCTTGGACTCCGTTTCTAATCTGAATGGCACACAGTACCAGTCATCTCAGAATTGCTTCTAACACATTCCTGGGTTAGGTGCTTTGTTTCTTGGATTTCAGGACTTCCTCTTTTTTTGTTATCTATTTCTCATTTTGCTGGAATACATCTTCAAATAATTTTTTCAAAAAGCATACATGAAAAAAGTAAGTGCGCATGAAAAGCAAACTGAATTCTCACATATCTAAAAGTATCTATATTTTGCCCACACTTGCTTAACAGTTTAGCCAGGCTCAGGATTATTTTAAATTCTATTTAAATATAGCTAGCCAAACTATTATTACATTAGCTGAGTTGAACTTCTTAATCAAAATAATTTAATTCAAAATGGCCAATAGTCAAAAGAAAATAGATTAGATATGTTTTAGAGACAATCTTATCTAGCTTGCTAATGCAACAAGGTACCATGTTGTTTAACCATGTTGAAGAAACATTAACTATTAAGAAAATCTGTAATTAATTAAGCACCACATCCCATACCCCTTCACTCCATCCTCCCAGGATTACTGCTCTCTTAGTTTAACACAGTTTTCAATATCCCTCTAGCCACATCTTCCCCCAGCACCCCTACTGACCTGTGAGAAAGCCTGGAGACCTTTACAGGATCCAGCTCACCCTCACCCGCACACTCTCACTCTCTCACTCTGTGCACTTGGCAAAGGCTGCAGCTTCTGTCTATAAAACTCTCTTCTCCCAGCTCCCTGTGTCTGCTCAAATCCTACTCACCCAAAAGCATCAGCCGTAACAGCCTGCCCAGCATGCCTCCCTGAACTTGGTCATGCACACCCCCTGCCCCCCGCCATGTACTCTACAGTACCCTACACCCCCCGCCTTGCTATTTAGTGACTGTTTGCTTGTTTCCCCCACTAGACCAATGGTCTCCAAACTTTTGACTAAGCAGCCTTTTTTAAAAAAAAAAAAAAATCAGAAAAAAGTTCTGAGCATGCAACTCCAATAATATTTATTTTAAAATATTGTACAGGTACTACCGAACTCAGATATTACATATATTATAAAATATGCACCAAATCTGACAAGTCTCTAGCTCCAGTTATTGGTTTACAGGAAATACAGACAACAAAGAAGCATGTTAATTTATACAACGGAGAGTCAATTAATAAAAAATCAGATTGCCGGGAGTTCCACAGGACAATCTGTTTCTTCAAAAAATGAACTCTAAGGGAAAAATAGGGATAGAAGGCAACCATCAGATCAAAGAGAATCACAATCCTTATCAACCAATCTTATTTGGGTACTGATTCCAAAGAGCAGAAGAACAAACTGACAGGGGATACGTGGGTATTTGATGTTAAGAAAGTGTTCTTTTTTTTAGGTATGACAAGGGCATTGTCATTAAAATTTTTAAAAAAGAGTCCTCATCTATAAGGACACATATGAAATAGTTGCAGTAAAATAATACGATGGTTGGGGTTTGCTTCGAGCAGGTCCACGTAAACAGTACCCTCGGTGACCTTGTAAAGGGACGCCTTCATTTTTATCTGACATCACTACCACACACAGGTGGAGTAGCCGGGGTCATGACCTAGGATCTGAACCACAGGGTCTGGCTCCAGAGTGCACGCTCTTAAGCCTCGGCTCTGCCACTTCTCTTCCAAATTAGCTGAGTCTCCGAACGTGGGTCACGTGCGCACAAGCACTAGAGTAAAGCGCGGGACGCCCACCTGGACGAGCTGCTCCGTCGAGGGGGAGACCTCCATCTCTTTCCGCGTCACCCCAAAGCTGCCTTTCAGGCTCGTGTCCTTGACCTGCTGCTGCAGCAAGGGCACCAAATACCTCAATGTGAGCAGCACTCCGAGAATCAGAAGGGCGGAGCGTTCCTCCTCCACGGGAACCAGCAAACCTACAAACGCAGCAACAAGATTCTGTCACATCGGATTCGCTACTGGGAGACTCGTGGCTTCCTTTGTTCACAGGAAGAGATCCAAAGCAGAACCGTATCATGAGGCTGGCAGGGAGGGAAACAGATGGCACAAACATCACGGTAGCGGCCAAAATCCAGGAGTGGCTCTAAGGGGCAACATTTAAAGCCTCAGCTCAGCGAGGCCCTGCAGTGAGTGAGTTTCACTGCCTCTGAAAGCCCCGCAGCTCTTTCACGTCGACTGTCCGTCCGTGTGCTCCCGGCAGCACCTGCCAGCACGGATTTCCACAATTGCCCACAGTAGAGGAGAAGCCTTCACCGGGCCTACAGCCCTCCAGAGAGGCCCCTCACAGGGACCTGAGCCTCAATTTCCGGCCACGGGGACTCCCTGCACTCAGGGTCTCCGCAGAGGTGGTGCGGTGTGCTGCCAGAGGGTCAGGCCCGGGAAGGCTCCCGCCCACGGCCCCGCTAGCTGTCCGAGGGCCTGGCCGCATCCGCACCGCTGCACCGAGGGGGAGGAGCCTTCTTGGAACCCTCACCCAGACCCCACAGGGGCTCATTCACATTTACCAGCCGGCCAGAGCTAAAGGGCCCGGTCCAGAAGCCAAGGGGCTGCCTGATTTTAAAGAATTTCGCAGGCCTGTCTCAAGTAAACGCTAGTGACCACCCCCCACGGGGAGACTCACTAACAGGCCTACGCCTTACCTAAGAGCACACTGAGCAGCCAGCTGTAAAAGTACTGCGTCCTCCTGGAGTGCTGGCAGATGCTCACCGCCGAGCCGGCCGCCGTCCGCCGCACGGTAGGAGAGCTGCACTTCAGATTCGCTATGAAAGCCTTTAACAGAACCTGTGGAAGCAAAGTCCAAGTAGACAGAAGACGAAGCTCCTGTGAAACTCATCATGGGCTTCCCTGGTGCAGTGGTTAAGAATCCGCCTGCCAATGCAGGGGACACGGGTTCGAGCCCTGGTCCGGAAAGACCCCACATGCCGCGAGCAACTAAGCCCATGCGCCACAACTACTGAGCCTGCGCTCTAGAGCCCGCGAGCCACAACTACTGAGCCCGCGAGCCACAACTACTGAAGCCTGCGTGTCTAAAGCCCGCGCTCCATAACAAGAGAAGCCACTGCAATGAGAAGCCCGCACACCGCAACGAAGAGTAGGCCCTGCTCGCTGCAACTAGAGAAAGCCCGCACGCAGCAACAAAGACCCAACGCAGCCAAAGATAAATAAAATAAAATAAATAAATTTATTTTTTTAAAAAAAGAAAAAGAAACCATCATGTATTTCAAAAAGCATAACTTGCTCCAAATTCTTGCAGAGTATAAAGTACTAACAATTTGAGACCTTCCTAGAGCTGAAAGGAAGCACACCAAATCTGGGATATTTCAGAGCAGTCTGCAAATATGTAGTCGATTTATTTCCTTATAAACTGAGTAGGGACTTGCTCAGCATCTACGTCCCTACACGAGAGTGAAAGCCTTCACTTCTAGAAAAGGTGTCCCCACAATAGTTGGGGCCAGGGTCAGTGAATAACACTATGTAAAATAAAAGCAGGGCTTCCCTGGTGGCGCAGTGGTTGAGAGTCTGCCTGCCGATGCAGGGGACATGAGTTCATGCCCCGATCCGGGACGGGAGAATCCCACATGCCGCGGGGCGGCTGGGCCCGTGAGCCATGGCCGCTGAGCCTGTGCTCCGCAACGGGAGAGGCCACAACAGTGAGAGGCCCGCGTACCACAAAAAAAAAAAACAAAACCACACACAGTAAATAATGAAGTCCAGGAGAAAAGTGCTAGCCAATCACAGCAAGGTCCCAGCCTGAACGACGGCTTGTAAACGTGCTGCTAATGCCACCAAGAGACAGTCCCAGGTCTGGAAGACGTGTGCAGCGTAACTGAGCTGAGACCACACACTCCTCACAGCTATTTTCCTAAGAAATCAGAGAATAAGACTTGTTACCGTGCCTCCAAGAAAACCCAAAGGAGGGGTGCTATAATTCTAGGGGTGCTATATTGCTAACGATGACCGTTTAAGTCTTCACAAAAATATCCAAAGAATGAAAGGGGGTGACCATCCAGCTGCAGGAGTCTGGTGACTATGTTACTTAAGAACGTCTACTTCCCATCATTCTAAGCTATGCTCTGAGCGATGATTTGGCCCAGCTACTGCTGGGCGTGTACGGAGCCTCGCTGGGCAAGTCAGCGACACCACTGGGGCCCTACCGGGGAGTCTAACCATCGGCAAAGGAGCAGCCAATTAACAGCCTGGCATCTGACTTAAACAAGCTTCTCCCTAACTGCGTGTTGGCATAAACTGGTTCTCAGAGGCTCATCAACGCTCAGTGAATTCACAGATTAGACCTCTGGAACCAGAGAGGTGGAGGACCAGACCCCCGGCCACAGGACACCCCTAGTGGATTGTGGCCTCCAGTTTCTCCCCAGAGACAATACCCAGAGAAACCAGTCAACTTATCTCTGACAAACTTTTTTAGCTTCAAGGAAAGATACATTTTAAAGAACTCCTTTGAGTGAGAACACACACACACACACACACACACACACACACACACATCACTGAAACGGTAAATAAAGAATCATCCTATATTAGTCCCAACTTCTAAGCAGAATGAAAGCTAAACATTACTATGAAGAGTCAGCCCATGGTGAACTTAAAGTTTGGAATAATAGTAAAATGGAACGAGAGCTCGAGGGGGCTTCCTTGGGTCTAAATCCCCCAGTCCCGAGAATGCCCGGTAGCAGGCTGCTGGCCGGAGGTTACCTAGACCACCCTTAAAAGCTCTTCTCATAAGCGGAGGAAGTGCGCTAGGCTACAGGGCAGATAGCTCCACTTCTCTAAACACAGGCAGGACATACATTTAAGAGTACTTCATTCCACTTCAGGGTCAGAGTACTTAGGGAGTGGAAATGGAAATTAAACCAAACTGTGACTCCAGGTCACACTCAGCAGACGGCTAAACTTACAATGACCAAAATTCCAATTCCGCGAGGCCAGGGAGCTGCCGGAATTCGCACACACCGCTGATGAGGTGTGAGCTCGGGCAGCCACTGAGAAAAGCTGCTTGGAGGCATCTACCGAAGGTGGCGTATACACACCCCACAATCTCCGTTTCTAGCTATCACAACCTGTGCTCCAAGAGACACGTACAAGGACAGGCACAGCAGCAACGCTCGCGACGGCCAATACTACGAACGACCCAAGGTCCAGCTGCGGTAAAATGATGAGCTGGAGCACATTCATCCAAGGGAACGCTACACAGCTCCGGAAAACCACAGGATCTAGTGACACACGCAGTGACGTGGGAGAATCTCACGAGCTTAGTGCTGAGCAAAAGAAACCAGACGAAAAGAATACATACTGTATGGGCCTACATATTTACAATTTAAAAACAGACCCTATGGCATTAGAAGCCAGGTCAGTGATCAGCCCTGTGGAGGAAGGAGGGAGTAGTGACAGGGAGAGGGGGCGGAGGCTCCCGGGTGCCGGTAATACTCCATATGTCCAGACCTAGGCAGTGGCCGTGAGGGCAGATTCGCTTTGTGACCACTCATCAAGGAGTACATGTATGATTTACATGCTTCTTGTCTGTACATTATACACCAGTCAAATAAAAGGCTCGGGAGTCTCAATATTTAACAGGCAAGCCTGAGAATAATGCCGCAGGGCTCCTGTTAGGAAACTTCTGATCAAACATGCTGTACTGGACACGTGAACCTCTACTTCCCAGACACACCACCAGAATCACATGTACAAGGTTTAAAAAGCATAAACTTACAAGGACAAAAAGAACAGAACAGGGACAAGCGCAGACTAGAGGCATTAACAAATTTCTGGAAGCTAGAAAGTAAACAAGTGGTAACGGACTGATTTGCAGCCCTCAGGCAGAAGTTCCCACGCAAGCCTTTTTGGGAGCTGGGGAGAAGGACTGAAAGCCACCAACCAAAGGCAAGCTCACTCAAGCCACAGAAATCCAAGAAAAGCTCAGGCTTAGGAGTACCAGAGACATCTGAAAGTGGCGTGGATGTGGGGACGAAACAGCTGCTCATCTAACAGCTCCTTGGGTAAATTGCCAAGCCCCGCTCCCACCCAGGCAGCCCGGGATGTGGTCTTCACTTCCCCGTCTCCCGCAGAGACAGGGAATCCCCAGAGATGCTGCCACAGCTGAGGACAGGCACGAGGCACAGACAGAAAAGAGAAATGAAGAAGTCTGCATTCTCACCAGTGAGACTGTCAGCACCCTTCCATCCAAGGGTCCCAGGACAAATGCAGCTGGGCTGATGCCTCCAAGCAGGAGAATGAGGGATTTTTCTTTAGAGATATTGACTGGCCCAAGAGCAAAAGACTTACTGACACTGACATTTAAAGACCCACAGTGGAAAAGCAGGTTCACTACCCATTACCTGAGGAAGTCCACCAGGAGACAAAGCTTGCCACACACTTGCTTCCAATAAGCTTTTTAGGGGCTCACTCAAATCTATGCGGACAACTGCTGACATAAAAGAGAAAGACAGGAAATAGAACAGAGGAAGTGAGAAGAAACACACAACATGGAGGTCAAAGGAAGTTGTCAAGAAACTATAATCAGTATCCTCAGAAAGATAAGAGAGTGTATTCATGAAACAAGAAGAGGGTGCCAGAAAACATGACCATTCTGAACACGAGAAAGCTCTTAGAAATTAATGCCACAGCAGGAACAAAAATTCCAGAGAAGAGTCTGAGGTGGACATCTCCTAGCAAAGTACAGGAAAGAGACATGGAAAATAGAAACAAAAGATAGTACAAATGTGCATCAGTCCAGGAGGACCAACAGCTAACTAACGAATTTCAGAAAGACAGCACAGAGAAAATAAAGGGGGGAAATTGTCAGAGAAGTATAAGGACAACTCCCAGAACTGAAGGCTGGAACGTTCCAAATTAAAAGGTCTATCAAGCACCCAGCACTCCCCCCTCCACAAAACAGCAAAAACCTTCTAGAGAAGGACACATTCAGAGGCGAAGAGATCAGGTCATTCGACTTCTCGGATGCCCCGCTGGAGACTATGAGACAAAGGGGCAAAGCCTGTACATTCCCAAGGGAAGACCATTTCCACCCCAGAACTCTACGCCCAGCCAAGCGTGAGGGAGAAATCAAGGCATTTTCACTAATGCAGAATCTCAAACGATTTACTTGCCAGTCAGCCTTTCTCGGGAAGCCCCCTCTCCAGGAGTAAGCCTACAGAGACAAAGACAGGGCAGCCAGGAATCAGGCATCGGACAGGGGAGCCAAGACATGACCGTGCGACAGACCTAAGGGGCGCCCTGACCAGGCTGGAGCAGCAGCTGCAGAGCCCAGGACGACCCCAGTGGAGGAAACGGGTCCAGGAAACTACCCATCATGTGCACAACTGAACTGAGACACACAGCGCTGGTGGGAGGTGTGAGAAGACGGAAATTGCCAAAGAATAATAAGCAAATGAAAAAGAGGCAATTACTGACTCCGGAAATACCAAAGAGTTATACACAGAAACATAACCACGGCACAGAACATAACTAGTTGTGACTATTTACTTAGGCATAATAATGTACACACTGAATACTGATATAACTGTAGTAAAAAGAGGGAAGAAGGGTTAGAGTTGAATTCATCTTTCCCATTGTAAAAAATAAAAAAATCCAAAACCAGCAGTATAAGCAAGTTATTTAGAAATATGGAGGGAAATACCAAGAAAAACACTAACACAGGACTGACCCACTAAAAGGATGAAGTCAAGAACCTGTAATCCTCAGACCATGTGACAGGGTCATGATTTCTCGACATTATAGACAAAACACTAAAGAGGGTTTGAAGGTTGCTGGTTGGGGCAAAAACAAACAGGAAGTGGTTCCCAACGGCTGCAGGGCACTCGTACGCACAAGGCGTCATCGGTGAGCTTTCTCCTGCCTGCAGTCCAGGGACGGTGGCCTTTCTTCAGCCAGGCTAAGCAGTCAATCTTATACCCCAAAACCAGTCTGCTCTGACAAAATGCCTTTGGATTTTGCATCTATAAACCATCTCCCTACTCCTCTTTTCACCCGACAGTAAGAAAGCAGAAGTGGCAAGAAACTCTCAGTGTGCCTCCAAAGAGCTCAAAAGGTTTTAATCTAAACTACGAAGCACAGCCTAACTCGAGAAGTACTCTCAAATGCCTGCCTGCGCAAAAGCCCAACTCCCACGCTTGTGACCTGAGGCAGCAGTCATACCTTAATTTCATTGTCGTTTGCAAAATTGCCAAAAGAAGCCATAATCTTAGGGACAGCTGCAGCCAAGGTCTCCTGGACAGACTCCTCGGGTCTCTTGCTTGTGCGCGTCAGACAAGGCAAAAGGTTTACCAAGTAAGGCCTGCACATGTGAGAGGGACACTAATTACTCTTCCAGGGCCTACCTTAATGAGAAACACAAGCGATTAGTTCAGCGTCTGTTAGGGAAAAAACAGTTTTTACATGCAAGAGAGTCCTTCCTGGAAGGTAAACAAACCTCTGCTAGAAGACTAAAGGCAGATGAAGCCCAGATGCTGGGAGGCTCTCATCCTTTGTTTCTCCTCTAGTCACACACACGACTCTCAAAAGCTTGTTTTAAAAATTCTTTGCAGTAAATTATAACAGTTATTAAAATAATCAGATTCTAAATGAGAAAATAACAGATAATATAAGAAAACACCATTTAAAAAGTAAATTAAGAAATAAGAATAAAGCTTTCTTGAAAAGGGAGCATTACAAAATTTTTTCTAAGCATTGACCTGAATAAGGCCTTAGAGAGAAGCCTGGCCCTCTACAGAGAAGTAGCAGACCACGCAGGACTGGAGAGGAGCAGTCACAGGACAGATAAGCCGAAGCCACGGGACAAGAACTTGGTGGCGGCGGCGGCGTCCTCTAGTGGCAGAGACGGGCAGCAAGCAGGTGCACCCCTGGGACTGTACAGGGAGGGAGGCGGGCCCTTCTAAGGAGATGACCCAAGGGAAAACAAACCAGACATCAGAAGGAAGACATGCCCAACTTTTCAAAGTCAGGCCAATGAGTCAACGGAGTGTCTGAGGTGACGGGGGCCACTGGGGGCCAGATCTCCCTGGGCCTTGGTAAGGAGTCTGGATTTATCTGAACAGCTCTGGGAAACGAGTAAAGAGTTTAAGTGAAGGAATGACATGACCCAATCATAGTTTTTTAAGGTCACTTTGGCTTCTATGTGGAGAACTAGGGATGTGTTGCTTTAGAAATATAACGAAGTTTTCAAAACAAGGATAGTAACAGAAAAAGGTTATATAAAAAGAAATGTCCTTAGTGACTGTATGTGTGCAATCATGTAAGACTCTTATTACAGTCAGGCTCAGTGGAACAGATCACTGTTCATATTAAAAGAGAGGGTTTCTGCCACTCCACCAGTTCCTCGGGGACAGAGCCAAGGGCTCCATGGATGTCAGCACGTCTTGCCAGTGAAGGAGAGAAGGAAGGAGTTGAAAACCGTGGCCCTTCTTTTGTTTTTCAATCCATTAAGATACAACTGGTTCAATCAGTCAAATCTTTATTCACAGTTTAACACTCATATTTTTAACCCACATAATAGACAAAGGCATGGTTTTCTGTAATCCCTAGAGTGAGCACAATGAGGTAGTACTCAGCCTTCGACCACCTGGCAAGTATCTGCCCGGCCAGTACCGCGTGCAGGCGCCGCTGTCAGTGTTGGGCTGCAGCAGGGGCCAGACAGGGACGCCCCCACTGTCCTGAGACGCACATCTCCTACAGCTCTCGGGGGAGGGTGGGGTAGAAAACGAACAAGCACGCTGATGAAGTGTGCGGCAGTATTCCTGAGAGCCGTAAGTTTTACGCAGGAAAAGGATCAGGACAACCTGTACTGCAGCTGGAGAGGCAGAGGTGGGCAGCTTCAGACAGAGTGGACAGGGAAGACCTTTAGAGAAATGACATTTGAGCCAAGAGGGCAAGAATCCACCGCAGCTGGCCCCCCACCCAAAATAATAATAATAGTGATAACCCAGAGTGTCCACTTTACCTGCATTTCTGAGGCCGAACGAGGTGAGCCAGCTCGGCAAACCTCCACAGGGCAGCGCGCAGGCTCCGAGGAGCGCCGTTCTGAGGGATTTAAGAAGCAGCGTGTTACATTGAAGAGTCGCCGACACGAGTCACCAAGAGGACTTCAAATAAACAAAAGCATTTTTTCATTGCTAATTTCTATTTTTAGAGAAAAGGCCATTTAAATGTGTAACTACTTTTGAAATGTTAAGGTCTAATGGGATGCAATTATAAAGATATTTTTTAAAACTACCATGTTAGTTCCCATCCCATCTAATAAATAATGAGGAGCAACCTTTTGAAGAAAAGTAAAACAATAAAGTCTACTTTACCAAACAGCATTTATTTCCTTATCAAATAAAAGACAAAATTTCACATACACTGCTCAACACAGTGAATCAGTAGCACTTTTTCAATGATGGAAAACAAAAGCCTACCTTTTTAATTTCCTTATAGAGTTCCAACTGTAACCTCGGAAGATTAGAATCCATCAAAGCCTACAACAAAATACAAGAGATTTGTTCACGGAAGACACATTCTACTAGCAATTCTAAACAAAGTGAAAACGCAGCTAAAATTTCAATTTGGGGGCAAAGTAGAATATAATAGCAACTAAACTAAGAACCTATTCTTTAAGAAAGAAGCATATGTATGCAGGAAGTTACCAAACAGACTAGATACAGGTCATTCACTTTAATTTTAAAAATGGAAGGAAAAAATTTAACTTTCATTACAATCAAATACTACACAGTATCAAAATTAAATGGTAGATAGTTCAAACTCATTCTAAAGCTCTTACATTCAATTAAAGCACATTCTGTTGGACGATCCAACATTAGCAATGCCCTGGAGTCTGCAGGGCCAGCAGGGCGGTGGGTGGACATCCCAGATCAGAGCCTCTAGCTCTGGCGTGGGAATACTCCTCTCCACGCAGAAGCCCAAGTCCTTTCCAAAGGTCTGGTCCCCCAGTGATGCACGGGTGCTCCCCAGGGAGCAGCAACGCTCCGAACCTGCTGGAACCATAGGCTCCTCAGAGCCATTTCTTGACCCTTCTGCTCACTTATGGGCCAAACCAAAAAATGGCCACACAGCCAATTTCAACCCAGTAAGAATGGTTGATGGCAACCACCGCCAGTGACACAAAGTCCCCGTTGGAGGCGGCTACTCAAGACAGAAAGGAGAGACTTCTGTGCCCTGCTCTCGGCCATGGGAACCCTCTCTTCCAAAACAGTATTGCCAATGTCTCGTCCACAAGAAGAGCAGAAAGACGTAACCAAGCCTCCAGAGAAAATCCCTCCTCCTTTCCTAAGATGTACAGCATGTGATGTCTATAAACCAAGCTGGTCTTAGTAAAACTCACGGAGGTTCAGCAAGCTTGAGAATCAAACCAGGGTCACTTTCTGGGAGGTTCCAAATAATGTCTCAGAAATTTTAAAATCCTAATTCTGCTGTTTCAGCGTGTACTGAAATTCCTTAAATGAGCACACCAAAATGGACAAACATATATTAAAGCACTACTTTGCCAATAAAACCAGAAGGCATATCAAAGTTTTGTTTTACTTTATAAATGTTTTATAAACTGATACCAAACCTATTTTATTACAGGAGGAACGTAAACCCCAAGCCCCTGGAACAGCACTGAACGGGCCCTCGCAGTCATGGGTGATGGGAAGGTGCCATCTGACCCCTCCCGGCTCCTGACCCCACCTTCACACTGAGGCGAACACACACAGAGCCGGGTCCAGCCCATCGCGGCCCCCTGTGCCTCACAGGCCGCCCTGGTTCAAGGCCCCCATCGCTCCTGCCCGGGTTACTCAGCCTCTCGCAGGGATTCTGGGTGCACAGTCTTTCTCCACTCCAAGGCAGGCTACACGGCATCCGCAGGCTACTCTTCCTAAATAAAGCCCTCCTCTGACCAGGTTAAAGACCTTCACGAGCTCTTCCTCTTCATCCTCTACCAGATGAAGTACAAACCCCTTGAATGGATCCTCAACACCTCCCATTCTCTGCTAGCACACACGTTCACCCTCCTAGGTGGGTCTGCAGGGGTTAAGACGGTCCTGATCTCCTCACTCACCTAACAGCCACCACCTCCAGGAAGCCTTCTCTGCCTCGCCAGACAGAAATCACATCCACTTCCTGACCGCCACGATGAGTTGCCAGCATGTCTCGGAACTTACACCACGCATTAAGCCATTCCTGTACAAACATGCTTCCCCCTCCCCAAGACTGCAAATCTGAAGGCAGGAGCATGCTGTCAGCTGAAGCACATCCCCAGTGCATTTGCTACAAGTGAAAAGCAGAGCATGTCCCATTTTCTTGGGTCCTCATCCTAAGCATATAATGATACTCTGAAAAACAGAAGGCGCAAGTCCAGGACCTGACTCCTAAGCGACCATCCATGTGTTCCTCTCCACCCCTGACACCCGGGCCTAACGCCATCCAAGTTCTCCCGAGCCTGTCCTTCCTTTGCCACCGTGAGAGCACATCAGCCAGACCCTGACCCCATCCCCAGCCTGCTGGCCTTGAAGACCTGTGCATCTGAGGAAGCAGACATCAGAGCACAGCCAAAGCCCAGGATGTCCGACTTTAAGCAGAAAGAAGAGGTTCTGAGAGACTGACCTCGTCTTACGCTCAGGGGCGCAACATGAGAAGTTGGAACCTCTGCACTGGGAGGCCAGAAACAAGGCAGAGGAGATAGGAAGGCAGTAGGGAGGTGGCCAGGAAGAGAAGCCAGCACCTAGAGCTCTGACCAGGCCATGGCCCAAGCCCCCAAACACACACACCAGGATTGTTGGATGGCAGTTACAGGAGCAGGTCTCCCTCTGCAGCATGTGCCTCCAGGTAAAATGACCACCTTCTTTGTTTGTGTGTTTGGGGCCATATTTTCCTCTCTCCCCTCTTCACCTGTTCTTGTCATGACCAAGGCAACCTGTGGTGACTTCTTTAGGTTTCCTGATTCTGAGGATCAGAGTTCAAGAACTGAAATATCAGAAAAAGCCTAGCCTGGTCCTGCCAGTGGGAATAAAAAAAAGCAGCAAGGATGTTGAGGCCTAGAGAAAAGCAAGGGTAAGTGAAAAAGTCCACCTCCAAACGTGCTGTGGACCCATCACACCTGAGTGGTACCCACACACTGCCGGGCAGAGAACAAGGTCAAATGGCCGTGGCCACTGCAACACTGCGGGGGTGGGGGAGTGGGGGGGCGTGTGGAGACGTGAAATGCAGGTGGAGGGAGAAGACCAGGCAACTCCCAATGGAGAAGCCAGAACCCTGTGTCTGCAGGGAAGCTGGCGCCCGAGCATAGACAGCATGGCCCACAGATCCACACGCCAGAAAGCGGGGAGCAGTGGGGCTCTGGCGTGCCCCTCGGCCTCTCTGGTTAAGGAAGCAGGAATCTCACTGTAAGAGCGCCCCTTACCACTCCGAGGCCCAGCAAGGGGCAGGATAACGCTAACCCGTCACGCACGTCACTGCACCTGATCCTCACACCCACGCACACCACAAACCCGTGTCCGATTCCCTCTGTGGTTAAGGAGACGGAGGCTCGCAGAATGAAGTACATCTCCCGAAGCTGCTCAGCGAGCGGGCAGCAGAGGCCAGATTCAAGCGCAGCCCTCCTTCACTCCAGAACCTCCCTGTGCCCCACCTCCTTAACGCAGGAGTAAAGGGTGACCGTCTTCCCGAGGAAGCTGGACCCATGACAGAAAAACGGACAATTTCTTGACCAACGTAAAGTGTGACCACTCTCCAGAGAAAGCCCTTGGGGAGACTCCAAAGAACAGTTTTGGTTTTCAAGATCCTAATAAGGAGGGAAATATTCAACTAGCCTATGTTAGGCTGGAGTTTTTGGCTCATCTGGCCAAGTAAGTATTACTAGGAAGAGAGCCTTCAAGGAAAATGAAAAGATGTGGCCTTATCTAAATTCCATGGGTGGAACTCAAAACAGTAAGGGAAAAATCAGGAAAAACTGGAAAGATCCAATTAGCAGGGCTTCCCTGCAGAGAAGGGAACAAGATACATTTTCTCCTTAACCATTATCAAGAAATCGTTTTTGGAGAAAGCGTCAAGAACTATGTCAGTGAACCTTCCTCAGCACCGGTTAGCCTATGGTGGGAACAATATATAAGCTCAGACACAACATTCAAAAGGCTCATTCACACACTCAAAGGTGACCTGCAAGAAGGTGCCCAAGGTGGTTGAGGATACAAACTAGGAGAACGGCAGAATGAGAAAAACAAGGATTGTTTTCCAACACCGTAAGAATTATGGAAGAAAGACTTTATCTTCGATGGCAGCAGGAAACAAAAAAAGGGAAAAGTGGATTAAAGCTACAGTGGTCTTGGGTACTAGCTCTGCACCGGGAAGCAGTAAGCGAAGAGGACAGGTGTCCCCCGCCCACTCCTTACCTCACCCACCACCCAGGTAGCTCTGGCTTTCTGGCTTCATCAACCTTTTCTGGGAAATCCTGTCTCTCCAGTCACGTCACACTAACTCCAGCGCAGCTACCAGAGAAGGCACGTCTTTACCTGCAAACAGTACTGCCTGACCCAGGTCTTAGGAGACGAAGACACCAAAAGCGGATCCCACTCCCCGTCCCCCTGCCTTTCAAGGCCTCATGGTTTCTCAACAAAGTGATGCTTTCCCCAAGAGCACCCAGTGGCCCCCATCAGCGCCCACCCCGACCTATGCCCTGTGCAGGCACGAGGGTAAACCCACTCCCTCTGATGGGGCAGGTGCAGCCGGCACGCTGGCACACAGCAGAGAGCCTCCAAACCACACACCATAAATGGAAACATTGCAGATGTCCTAAGGGACTTTGCTACTCAAAACAAAAGAACCCTAAGTCATGGTTTCTTCTCTTAGCTACAACGGTCACAGCTCGTAGAACACCGTCCACAGGGCTCTTACTTTTATGACTTTGTTGAGGCACTCGTCAGCCACCATCCTGACATCTGACTCTGCGTCATCACTGCACAGCAGAAAAAGTTCCATAGCAATGCCCAGAAGTTTCTGAAATTCTGGAGAATTTCTAAGTAAAAAAAGAAGAGAGACTGTCACAGCCAAAAGGAACCTCAGAAGACACGACGACGAAACATAGTGAAGTTTCTGGTATCCTATGTGGGATTCTGGAACAGAAAAAGGACATTACATAAAAATTAAGGCTAACAGTATACCAATATTGAGTCATTAATTGTGAAAATTGCACCACAGTAATGTAAGATGCTAATAATTTGGGTAACTGCATGTGGAGTTTATGAGAACACTCTATACTATCTTTGTAATTGTTCTGTAAATCTAAAACTATTCTAAAATTTAAGAATTACTTATAAATAGAAGTGTACTTGCAAGACAATCTTATTTTGTTTGAGTTTTAGTCAAAAAATCTTAAAAAGACACTGTCTTTGTACGTACTTTAACTCAATTAAAAAAAAGACACGGCTTCAGATACTTAAATCTCAGATAGCCATCTGCCCTCTGCCAACAAGTTACTTCTACTCTTACAATATTCTCAGAACCTAGAAAATCAATATACCAATATAACTCCTTTACTCCTTTTTCATCTTGCTTTCAGTATGTTCCAAACTCAACATCATCATGGTCAGGCTGTGTTTTTGTTGCTCCATCAGTCTCAAGAACTGGAATCTAGGCGATGCCTGTAAATGATTTTTAAAAGTTCACTGAGAGAGCCTGTCAGGCAGTTGTGATCCAATTGGCTAAACACAGCCAAGACAGAGAGACCCATGGCCATGTGCATGAAACTGACTTCACAGCACAGTGAGGGATGGGCCAGCAGCAATACAGCCCCTGGACAAAGCTGCTATTCTTGAAACATCTCAGTCTAGAGTCCTCTGAAATAAAGGGCCTCCTCCCCACTCTCTCTCTACCTCACAATTCCTACCAAGAGTCAGAAGAGCCAGGAGCCTAAGAGAAAGCAAAGAACCACATTAGCAGTGATCAACAAACAAGTACGAGCAAGAAAAAAAATGTGCCCCTCAGCGATATTTCAGACCTCATCTCTGTGGAATACTCCTGTGAATAAAGAGGAAAGGTCCCTGGGATGCTGGCACAGCATCCAGGCGCTGCTCAAAGTGGTGCTACGGAAATACAATGTGAGCTACAAGTGCAATTTTATACTTCCTAATAGACACACAAATAAAGAGAAACAGGTAAAATTAATCTTAATAATGTATTTCATTTAACCCAATATATCCAAAACATTATTTTAACAAGTAATCAATACGAAAAAATTACTGGGATATATAACAATCTTTTTTACAGCACATCCCAATTCAAGCACAAAATTTTCATTCGAAGTATTTTATTTGTATAGAGACTCCATAAAATTCACAGTTGAAAAAGTAGGTTTACTTAAATAAAACCTGGAGATCTAATGCACAGCTTCGTGATTATAGTCAACAATACTGTATTTTAAACTTCAAAGTTACTAAGAGACTAGATCTTAACTGCTCTCAACACAAAAAAAGAAATGATAATGATGTGACATGATAAAGGTGTTAGCTAACACTACGGCCGTCATAGTGCATTATACAAATGTATCAAACCAACACGTGCACCTCAAACTCAGTGTCATATGCCAATTACATCTCAATTTTTAAAAAAGAAAAAAGTAGGTTTATATACCATTTCTAACCATGCCTAAAAGGTCTCCAATTACTAATCAAATATTGATTTTTAGATTTTAATTTAATAAAATAGATACAGGGCTAATTAGGTTATCTACTTCTCTTTGAGAGAGCTTTAGAAGTTCATCTTTCAAGAAACTGTCCGTTTCATCTAAGTTACTGAAGTTCATAATATTCCTTTACTATCCTTTTAATATTGATACAACCTATATCGATAGTTTGGAGGGGCTAGAGGCGCCGACCCTCCACAAAGTCAAAAACCCGAGTATAAATTATCTGCAGGTTGGAAACCACAGATTCAACCAACCGCGCGTGGTGTAGTACTGCAGCATTTTTTGAAAAAAATCTGCATATAAGTGGACCCATGCAGTTCAAAACCATGTAGTTCAAAGGTCAACTGCATTTCCATTTCTGCTCTTGCACCCTTTGTGCTATGGCTGTCATATATTCCACTCCTACGTGTAAACCCCAAAATACATCGTTATTATTTTCGCTGTAAACAATCAAGTATATTTTTGAAAGATTAAAAGTAAGAGGGAAAGTCTTACATTTACCCACTACAGTTACCATTTCCATTGCTCTCCAATCCTTTATGTAGATCCAGACTTCTATCTGGTACCATCTTCCTTCTACCTGAAACACTTTCTTTAGTATTTCTTATAGTAGTTGCCCGTTGGACATAGATGATTTCAGCTTTTGCAAGCCTGAAAAAGTCTTTCTTTCACCTTTGTCTTTGAGAAAGAAGTTTCTACAGGGTATAGAATTCTAGGGGTTTTTCCGTTTCAGTACTTCACAGATGATGTTGCACGGACTTCTGGCACTTTTTTTTTCCAGTGAGAAATCCACTGTCACTCTTACCTTGGTTCACTTTAGGTCTTTCTCATGTCTTATCTCTACTTAACATATTCAATCTTTTCTCTAGCTTCTTGAACTAGAAGAACAGTTACAGTTACTGTTTTAACGTTTCTGTGTACAAATTTTACCACCTGTGCAATTTCTGGGTCAGCTTCAATTGATTTTTTCCACTGTCAATCATGCTTTCCTGCTTCTTTGCATTCCTGATAATTTCTGACCAGATGCCAGACCTTGTAACTTTTATATTGTTGGGTGTTATATACTTCTGAATTCCGATAAATATTCTTGAACTTTGCTCTGGAATGCCATTAAGTTACTTTGAAAGAGTGTGATCACCTTGGGTTTTGCTTTTAAGCTTTACTAGGCAGGACTGGAATGACGTCCTAGCCTAGGGCTAAGTGAGCCCTGTGGCGAAGGCAAACCCTTCTGAAGGCAAACCCACCCAACGCCCCAGGAAGCATGGGGTTTTCCACTCTGGCTGGGGGGAACAGGAGCTCTTCCTGCGCCTGTCTGAGTTTAGCACCTGTGCCCTCCAATCCCCTCGGGTGGTTCCACCCCCAGCCCCAGGGCACTGAGGGACCCCTGCAGGTCTCGCTGATGGCTCCGTGCAGCTCCCCCCTCTCTGGTATTCTCCCCAATGGGCCCCAGCCACCCTGCCTCCTGAGGCCATGAGCTCTGTCTCCCCATCTCAGCAGCCACTGGGCTCTGCCTGGGTTTCCCCTCCTCACATCCTGGCTGGGAAACTCCCTCCAGGCAGTAACCTGGGGAAGTCATAATGCTCATCGCAGTAGTTTTCCATTTTTCCAGAAATGCCTGATGCCCGGTGCCTTGAAAACCATTGTTACATATATTTTATCCATTATCAATTACTTTAGGCAGGAAGGTAGATCCTGTCCTTGTCACTCAGCCAGAAGCAAAAATCTTTCATGATTTTTTAAATTTAATTTTTAACATATTACTAATATCTTTTCTGGTCACAAATATAAATATCTATAAATCACCTTTTATAAAGTTAGCTAATATTCCTTTCTATAAATGTATCCTAATTCTTCAATTCTGTGGGTAAGTCATTACGATTATTTTTAGTTTTCTAATGGGATGAACAGCACTGCACATCGTTGTACACTTTCCTCAGGATGAACTCCTGAGGTGAAACAGTTAAGTCAAACAGGTAGTGTTTGCCAAACTGCCTTTTAAAAAAGCTGTATCACCTCTGAAAAACCCCTGAATATTTTTTAGTGTTTGGCACTCTGACAGGTGAAACTGTTCTTATTCGTGTTTTAGTCTCATCCCACTGACCACCAGTGAGTGTGAGCATTGCCTCCACAGGAAGCACAAAGTAAGTGTCAGCCATATGCTCACGGGCCCCACCTCATGTCTTCTTTTCCAAAAGGCCTATTCATAGCCTTTGCCTATTTTCCTATTAGGATGATAGTCTTTTTCTTCATGATTTATAATGGCTCTTTATAGACGCTATTAAACCTTTGATATATATGCTGTCAATACTTTCCCCAAGTTGCATTTATGTAATTTCCAGTTTAAAGTGGATTTTGACATACTGAACTATATTCCAGATAAAACATTTTTTTCCTTTATACTGCTAGCATTCCACAGCCTGAGATTCAATGTTCTTTTTATAGTAATGATTTCACTTTTTTGTGTTTAGGTAATTAATCTGGCATTTATGTTTGTTTGCAATATGAAGAAGAAACATAATACCCCCCACTGAATAGTCAAGTGGTTCATCATTTCCATACTAATACAAGATGCTATATGTATCATAAATTCATACACACAGATACAC
Organism: Pseudorca crassidens; assembly: GCF_039906515.1. Lineage (NCBI taxonomy): Eukaryota > Metazoa > Chordata > Mammalia > Artiodactyla > Delphinidae > Pseudorca > Pseudorca crassidens. Next base: position 2,130,119 of record NC_090299.1, on the reverse strand, counting down.
ACATACACTTTCCCACTTTCTATTCTATACCTTCTTTAATGTCTAACAGCTATTTTAATTTCATGTACACCAGGTATCACCATATTACTGATGGTTTCAGATTTTCTTTGCAACAGTGATGTATTGATTCTTGCAGATGAACAAGTTCAAAAACATCTCTACTAGAATTTTGATCAAGATCATTTTAAATTTATGGATTAACTTTGAGAAAATTTAACTTTATGATAAAGAAATCTTCCCATGCAGAAAGGGAAGCAGTAATCTGTACCTTTCAGGAAAGTCAATAGCTGTCCTTGTGTAGTTTCTGCACGTCTCTTGTCAACTCCTTGAAATTTAATATGTTGGTGCTACTATGAATTGGATCTTGAACCACTACATTTTCTAACTGATTTATGCTAATATTGGGGAAATCTATAGATTCCTGTACACTTATTTTTACCCAACCACTTTATCAAGGTACACTTGCTTAGATGAGGGTTCCTAAGTATTCCCAAGAGGATACTTGTAAAAAACAAGTCCCCACACTCCACCTGAACAGAAAACGTAAGTGTGCTGGGGAAGAGGGCAGTGAGGTACCTTCGTTACTATATTTTTGACAAATCTTCCGGATGATTTTGATGTTCATGTGTATTTAGGAACCAGTAGGACAGACCACCAACTTGAGAGCTTAGGTAGACTAAGAGTCACAGTACACAATGAAGACTTCAGAAGCTGCCACGGAATAACCCCACTGGAGAGAAGGTCAGTGTATCACAGAAGCTGTAAGAACGTACCAGAGGTTAATTACACTCAGGAGAGATAAGAGGAAATACCAGCCATCGAGAAGATTTCATAAATCATTACATGCATATAAAACATCCACTTCAGCTCTACACTCCAAAATTCCTAGAAAGTATGGAGAGTATCTTAAAACAAACTTGTTTTTTGATCTGACGGGACCAGAAACAACCTCTCTGGGTCCAAAAAATATCCTATTCATATGCTGCTGTGTAGAACAAGCAGTATAATGACTATCAGCATTACTCCATACAAACATAATAGACATACGAATGTAAAAACTATTATCAGTCACTACTGTGATTTAAGATGGCAAACTGAACCACAAATCAGTCTTAACACATCTCAACATACTTTACTACCAATGTGTGAATCTAAGCCAACATTCCATCAATTCCATTGGGAACTGTCAAGAAACAAACTAAGTATAATGCATGAAGCACTAAGACTGGAAGAGACCTAGTCCTGGGTCCATAAGCTTTCAAAGTGAGGTGTTACTCCCCGAGACCCGGATGCTGGGGGTCAGGTGAGCACAGCAGTGCCGCAGCAGCAGGCACCAGGGGCCTGTCGGGCACTTACCGTCACCTCATACAAAAGTAATGACAGTTGCAGGACGGTGTGCGCCACGACGGGATGTATTTCTGGCTCTCAGTAGCTAAAGAACACATCCATGTAGCTCTCAACAGTGTTTCACGGGTGTCGCTTCATCCCACAGGAGCCCTTATAAATTGGGTTTACATTTCATAGATGAGGCAACAGTGGCTCCAAGAAGTTAAACTTATCTAAAACCACCTGGCTTATAAGGAGTGGATATAGAATTCAAGCTTTTTCCCCCCTACTTTTATCTTAGTATTGTTTTCTAAGCTATGCTAACAATAGTATGCTAACTTAGAATTTTTATATTTTTATTCTCAGCACATATTCTCATTTGTCACTTCATTTCTTCCCACAATATTTCTACAAATTAGATAGAAACAGAAATCATCCACTGTCCTTCACAAACTGAATGAGTTCAACTAATGTGAAATACTCTATTGTGAAATTGCTTTGAAAGTATGAAATACAAAAGCAAGGTGCCACTAAAATTAAATGAATCACCAAATATCTGTCAGTACTAAAATCAAGATTATTATTCTCAGAGCTTTTTCTAACAGATTATAAAGAGCTCTTTCCAACAGGAGAATAACATGAATGATTTATTCCAAAGGAAAGAAAAGCCAAGAGAGAAGTACTTCACACATGCCCATGTGGGTAACAGAATTCTGAAATCATAAGTAAATCTGTTTCCTACTCAGCCATCAGAAACAGGCTTAAAATATTTACCATCCACAGCTACTATGAACAATGGTCAGAAAAACCGACAGTCCAAAGAAAAGAGAATGAGGAGAATTAGCAACGAAGCTACACAGAAGGTGCTGCTAGTTCAGCACAGAGGAACAATCGAGCCAGGGAAGCAGACCTCCAGTCAATGCCCGTGATCCCACTGGTCCCAGAGCCTTAATGAGCAGGCAGCAGCCATGGGGGGAGCACGTGCACTCCCACAGTGTCGGACGAGGGCAAAGTGCTGAAGAAAAGCAAACAAAAGACCACGAGAGTGCATTTATGTCTAACCTAATCTCCCAATTCATCCCACCCCTCATCCGTGTCCACACGTCCGTTGTCTACATCTGCATCTCTATTCCTGCCCTGCAAGTAGGTTCATCTGTGCCATTTTTCTAGATTCCACATATATGCATTAATATACGATATTTGTTTTTCTCTTTCTGACTTACTTCACTCTGTATGACAGACTCTAGGTCCATCCACATCTCTACAAATGACCCAATTTCCTTCCTTTTTATGGCTGAGTAATATTCCACCATATACATATACACCACATCTTCTTTATCCATTCATCTGTCGATGGACATTTAGGCTGTTTCCATGTCCTGGCTATCGTAGATAGGGCTGCAATGAACATAGGGGTACCATGTGTAAAACACATAGCTAGTGGTGGGGCTTCCCTGGTGGGGCAGTGGTTAAGAATCCACCTGCCAATGCAGGGGACACGGGTTCAATCGCTGGTCTAGAGATCCCACATGCCACGGAGCAACTAAGCCCGTGCACCACAACTACTGAGCCCACGTGCCACAACTACTGAAGCCCACGCACCCTAGAGCCCGTGCTCAGCAACAAGAGAAGCCCGTGCATCGCAACGAAGAGTATAGCCCCCGCTCGCCACAGCTAGAGAAAACCCACGAGCAGCAACAAAGACCCAACGCAGCCAAAAATAAATAAATAAATAAATAAACAAATTTATTTTTTTAAAAATAGATAGCTAATGGGAACATGCTATAAAGCACAGGGAGCGCAGCTCGGTGCTCTGTGATGACCTAAATGGGTGGGATGGGGGTGGGAAGGGAGGTCCGAGAGGGAGGGGATATATGTATACATATAGCTGATTCACTTCACTGTACAGCACAACATTGTGAAGCAATTATACTCCAATTAAAAAAAAAAAGACCACTATAATTAGACAGGCTCTTGTTGTTCCAAATACCACAATAAGTAAAATATAAACATGTTCAATTATCATAATGGTTACAATGATACTATGTAAGATTATGGAAACATTACTCATTGCAGTGTCTGGACATCCTCCACATATGTAGCCAGAAGTATGGGGAAGGGGGTCCTGTAAAGGTTTTAAAACAATTGGGGAGACAAAGAATATTCTAGCCCATTAAGAATGAAAATACAGAAATTTTAAATTTTCACTAGGAAGTTCAAAGTGCAGTTACCTGAGAGACTGTGCCACTATGTTTTCACATATTGTCAGACAATGATTCACACGGTCTTTCTTGGTGGCTGAGAGTTCTTTCTTTCTAAAAGGAAAAAAAAAGAGTAAAGGAAGTTTGCATGTGTTGTGTTATCCGCTCCATCTATTTCTACAAGGCATTCATTCATTCAGTAGTGCTTCTTGACTCCTAGAAGTAAACCACCCATTCCTGCTGGGGGCAGGGTGGCTCTGAGGTCAGGGAAGGGGGGATGAACCTAACCCAGGGTTCCCTACAGGACAGGGCTCCATAGAAAAGTCAAGGGGTGTTACTACCACACCTGCTTTCTCTACTTTAGAGAGAAGGAGAAACTGCAGTGCAAACAGCGCTCACCCAAGATCACATGGATGGACGGAGTGTGCAATTCAATGAAACACAAGGATGTCAATACAATACATACCAAGCTGCTGCCATTTCTCAAAGTCTTATTTACTGACTACAGTCAGCATACCACACAGACCTCACACTCTTAGGTGTAAAATAACGTTCAGACAATGGCTAACTGCTTCTATATCCCCAAACGGCTAGAAACAAGCCCCCTGCCCAGACACTTCTCAAAAGCCTCCTAGTAAGACTTCTCAGCCCAAAAAAAAGGAGATAAACAGCCTGGTCAAGAAGATCAGACAAAAGGTGCTTGCTTCCCACCCAAACCTATGACTTGAGATGTCTCTGAGGTAGGCACCACAGAAATAAGGTAGAGAGGGTCAATCCAAAGAGGAAGCCAAAAAATAACTCAGGCTTGATAACTACATCCAAAAAGAATCTGAGTGTTAGCAGGTCACCAGTACATGGTACTAACTAGAAACACCTAAACCAGAAGACTACTAAGTTTTGGAGGGAATTCTAGTACCAAAGAAATTTAAAAACTAACCAACAAACACCTCTATTTAATCCCTAATGCAACCTCAGTTTCCAACAAGTACACCTGAAGGAACAGGCTCTTACAATTATGCAAATCCACGAAAGACACACCCTCCAAAAGGCACTACAGATGTGGCCAGGGAAGAAAATGGACAAGGAAGAGTCTCCAAAGGGGAAAGTCAGGGTCCAAAATGAAGGACAGACAGAGCCTGAATGAGAAGACAAGCCCAAGGCATGCGGAGAGGGGCTTCCCGATGACTGGTCAGTAAGAGTCCATCACCACGTGGACTGGTGACTGTGTGTCTCCCACTGGTCTCTTTCCTAAAAGAGACTCTTACTGATAAGCTATGTTGAGGACTGCTAGTCCCCCACCAAAATGCCAGCCTTCCCTTCTCGGACACACGCCTCCTGGTTAGAAGCTCCACAGCCTAGCTTCCCTGCAGTCGGGGATAGACAGGTGACTTAGTTCTCACAGATGAAATGGGAACAGAAGTAGCAGGTGGAGCTTCTGCCTTGCTGGCTCGCCCTGGGCATCCCCCTTTTAGTTCCCTCTGACTGGAACAAACATTCCTAACACCCAGTTTTTGATTATACAGATAAAGACAACAAGAAGGCTGCAGAGCAACAGGATGGAAGGAGCCTGAGTCCCAAGTGACCACAAGAGGCAGAGGCCCCTCACCACCCACCCTCATGAGTCACTCACTTCAAAAGCACTGTGATGGAAACAACCCAAATGTCCCAGTGGATGGATAAATGACGCAGCCCAATGACGGAACACTGCTTGGCAGTAAAAAGCAGCAAACCACTGATTCACACAAGGATGAATCTCAACGTATCAGCTTCAAGATACATAAGTATAATTCCATTTATGCCACGTTCTGGAAGACACAAAACCAGGGGAACATAAGGTGATCAGTAATTTCCAGGGGCCTGGCGGAGGAGCGGGGAGTTGACAGCAAAGAGGTCCGAGGCAGGGGGAATCTTTAGGAGGTGATGGCACTGTTCTAAATCTTGATTGTGGCAGTAGTTACACAGCTTTATGCAACTGTCAAAATTCACTGATCTGTACATTAAAAAGGGTACATTTTACTATATATATGTATGTGTGTGTGTATAAATAAAATACCTCAATTTAAAGAAGAAAGCGCCATGAGAATTTAAATGCTCTCTTCTTTGAGCCACCACATTAAAGTCTCTATTACAGCAGCTCAGAGGTTACCTAGTTTAAGACAGCCATCAAGAAAATTAAAGAACACTGACCACTCCAAGCACGTTAGGAAGCAAACTAACTCACTTATCCACTACTCTTTTCCAAAGTGAGAATCTGTCAAAGGCCTTAAGTGAACTGAATTCATACACCCAGGCTCCTAGCTATATAGGTAGTGGCCCCTCCCTGGGTAGCCTCTTACCGTGAGGTCTAAAATGATTCCTACGGGGATGGTAATCAGAAAAAGGTCGACAAACACTAAACTGAGTGGACTTCACTACTTAACGATGGTCAGAATAGAAAAGTGATAAATACAAATGTGAGCTTCAAAAAGAACCTTGTCTCCCTCCTCACGTGTGGAACAAACCACAAGAATACAGGTAACAATAAACAATACAGCTCTCTGGACCTGCCGCCTGGTTTCCTTAAGACCTACTGTGCTGTTCCCCCAAGCCAGAACTTGAGCAAAAGTTTATGAAACTAGCAGAAAGTCAAAGAGAAAATATCAGTCTCACCCACCAAAATAAAAATACATTCTTCTGTTGTCTGTCTGGGTCTAGCTCCTCCTCCGAGCTCCTTGTGAGGAAAGCCTGCCTTATTCACCCGGGACCCTGCCCTAGGCCCGGCCGTCAGCCAGCACCCCCATCACACTCTTTGGTAGTAACTGTCCCTGCAATTTCCTCCCCAGGGATGACAGACTCACTAAGAGCAAAGGTCATATCGTGTCTCTCACTGGCACGCAGCACAGCACCTACACTGGAGAAGGTGTTTCAGACAGACAACAAAGGAATGGATAAGTAAGCTTTTGCTGTAGGAGGGTAGGTTACATACACGTTAAAACTGACTCAAAAGTTCTTAAGTCAGTCTTACAAACAGGATTCAGAAGATAAATGATTATTGCTTTAAACTTGAGTTTGCATAACCAAGAGATGGAAAGAAAAGTAGAAACAGCAAAGCTTAAAAAAGAGAGAAACTGTAGGGCAACCCCACAGGCTTGAGTTCAAGCACTTTGTGGAGTCCGAGCTGCAGCCCTCAGCCCCTCTGGCTGTGACCAAGACGTCAACCACGACACGTCTGATGACCCTGACTTTCACGACTTCACTGCCAGAAAGAGGGCAGCACACGTTCTATCATGGTCCGTTACAAAGAAAGCACATGTTTTAAGTTTCTCTTCCTGACTCATCCACAATCATTTTCCAGCAATCCAAACACTTTTGAGGGGGGAAAAAAAAATCTACCGTAGTATATTTAAATTTTCATCTTTCCACACTCGATAGATAGCCCTAAAGTCATACGATTCTTCAGACAGACAGGCAAAGTCTTCAGTGGTTACTAGTCATGCTATTAAAATTTAAACAGTAATTACTAAGTACCTATTTTGGGTGAGGAGCATAAAAACAAACCACCTGACTGCTACCAAAATACTTATCCTGTAAAATCTTCTCTTTTATCACACTGAAGAATACCCACATTTTAAAGTGTGAGAATCAGACTCTACCCTCAGACACCCCAACAAAGAGGCATTAACCAAAAATATCAGAAAACGAAAAAAACAGCCCTTCCAACACTACCCACTGAAAGATGTCAGGGCAGCAATGTAGCCCAAAAGGAACGAACACCCCCACCCAGTACAAACACCAACCCGGCTTAAGCAGGCCCAGCATAGTCTGGCCTCAGGCTACTTCCCTCCGGCAGGAAGCCTGCGTGGGAACTCTGGCCACTGGAAATAACCCAGTCGTTTTGGTCATGCACCTTCAAACTCAGTTCTTGTACATGCCATGGTCCCTGCTTCAAATACCTCCTTCCCGTCTTATTTTGTCCAATAAACCAACTTGGAAGTTTAAGAAAACTACAACTATTTCATTCCCCCATGGAATTTAATTAGGCTGATGAACTAAGTTGTCAAACTGACTTGTTCTACAAGAAGAGTAAGTATGGAAATTAAGGTGAAAACGGAACCGCCTTGCTCTAGGCAGGAACTGGATGAGCAGGGTGAGAGCTGGATAAACAAGGTAAGAACAGTCCTGATCCTTCAGCTGCTTTTGTAAACGTGCTTATTTTAACTCCAGCTTCAAAGTGAAAACAAACCACAGTCAGCCCCCCCCAACTGTGTAATGAAGCGATCTGTACACAAACACGCATCTGTAAGGAGGAGGAACATATAAAAATCAAGGACTCTACAGGCATACTACAAACACGTTAAAACGATCATCAAAGAACTAATTCTGAAAATGGGAATTCAAACCCTCTTGTCAAAATTCTTATTTTTAGAATTATGTATGAAAAATCTGATTCCAGGTTGAGGGTGTGCAAGGGAGGGCCTTGAGTACTCCAGGAATTGAAAACGATCACCTATCGTGCACTTGTCTTGCTAGTTGTGGTCACAGGTACTGTCACATACACATTTTCGAGTCGGTGCCTACACACCCCACACGATGAGTAAAACTGAGGTCTAGAGGCTGCTCCGCCTGCAGGAGCAGGGCAGTAAATGGCCGGGCAGACATCCAGGTCTTCTGATTCCTCATCAGCTGCTCTCTAACTTTCACCAAGTACTATACTAATGAGAGTGTTCCTAGAAGATTAGGACTCTTTTGGATCTTTTTTTTTTTAAAGAAGGAATGGAACACCAAAGTCATTTTGGAATTATGTTTCATACATAATTTTAAAATAAAAGTACTGCTTAAGGGAATTCCCTGGCGGTCCAATGGTTAGGACTCAAGACTTTCACTCCCAAGGGCACAGGTTCAATCCCTGGTCAGGGAACTAAGATTCCACAAGCCGCTCGACACGGCCGAAAAGAAAAAGTACTGTTTGATTAGGGGAAGCAAGGCCTACGATTTCCCCACCACACAGTCTATATCACAGAAAAGGGCTGTGAAAGCCTTTCTTACTAGTAATTTAACTGAGTACTGTAACAATTACTAACAGAAGAAGGTGCAATTCAAAATGCGATCTATGCTAAGTGAAAAAGGTCTGACACAAAAGGCCCCATGTGTACGATTCCGTTCACAAGAAACGTCCAGAACAGGCAAATCCATAGAGACAGAAATAGATGAATGGTTGCCAGGGGCTGGGGGAGGGAAAATGGGGACTGACTGCTAATGGAGAGGGGCTTTCTTTTTGGGGTGATGAAATGTTCCAGAAATTAGACAGCAGTGATGGTTGCAGAACCTTGTGAATATATTACAAACCACTAAGTTGTACATTTTAAAATGGTGAATTTTATGATATGTAAATCATAATCTCAATTTTTAAAAAAATCCGTCTGCAAATCCCAGCAGCTCTTCCTCCCCAGAGGAAGGCATGTGACCACTCCTCGCCACCAGCACTGTTGCTCCCAGCCCGGCACAAGCTGCCGGCACCTCCAGCTTTGACTACTTCAACAGCCTCCCCACTGATTTGATGACTTCAATCAGATTTGATTACTTTAATAGCCTCTTTCATTCCTGCTCCCTGTCCACCAGGGTGGCCTTCTTTGTTAATTAAAGTTTTTAATGAGGGGTACTTCCCTGGTGGTCCAGTGGGTAAGACTCCACACTCCCAATGCAGGGGGCCCAGGTTCGATCCCTGGTCAGGGAACCAGATCCCGAATGCGTGCCACAACTATGAAGCCTGCATGCCGCAACTAAAGATCTCACAGGCTGCAACTAAGATCTGGCACAGCCAAAAATAAATAAATTTTTAAAAATCTTTCTTAAAAAAAAGTTTTTAATGAGGTAATTGTAGATTCACATGTAACTGTAAGAAATATCAATAAAAGAAATACAGCGTGTACTTCACTCAGTTTCCCCCACTACTAACATTCTGCAAAACAATCACAGCCAGAACAGTGATACAATCCACTGATCTTTAGATGTCCAGTTTTACTTTTACTCATCTGTGCGGATGTGTGCATTTAGTTCTACACAATGTCATCAGATGTGTAAGTTTGTGTATCCACCACCAGAGTCAAGATATGGAACACTTCCGTCACCATGAGGATCCCTTGAGCTGCCCTTTGAGAACCACACCCACCTCCCTTGGCCCTCCACTCTGTACCTCCACCCACCCCTAACCGGGCAACCACTCATCTACTCTCCACTCCTAGAACTATGTCATTTCAAAAATGTTACATAAGTAGAATCAGCCCGTATATAACCTTTGGGGATTGCCTGTTTTCACTAGCATGATTTCCTCAAGATTCATCTTAGTTGTTGCATGTATTATCAGGAGTTTGTTCCTTTTTAGTGCTGAGTAGTTTAACCATTCACCTGTTGAAGGACATCTAAGCTGATTCTAGTTTTTGGCTATTATGAATAAAGTTGCTACAAACATTTATGTACAGGTTTTTATGTGAACGTAAGTTTTCACTTCTCCGGGATAAACACCCAAGAGTGCAACTGCCGGGTCATATAGTAACTGTATGTTCAGTTCTACAAGACACTGCTTGTTTTCCAGAGTAGCTGTCCATTTCATAGTCCCACCAGCGATGACTAAGTGACCCAGTTGCTTCCAAGCCAGCATCTGGTGTTGGCTTAGCATCGTAAGCTGTATCACTTGTTTGACTACACAAGTAAGCATCTGGTCAGAGTACAATCCAAAGTCCTTATACTGGGGTACAGGCCCTAAACGGCTCCCCCTCATCTCCTCTTTCTGGCCTCCTTACTACTCCTGCAACATGGAAAGCACTCCCGCTCATCTGTTCCCTCTACCTCAACCTCACCTCCTCCAGATACCCACCCCCCTCCCCCTGCTCCAGCATCACCTTCTCAGTGCACTTCGCACCCTAAACACCACCACAAAGCTCCTCTCCCCCTTATTCTGTTTTGTCTTTCTCCATAGTCTTTAACACCACTGGCCTTGTTCACTGCTGTAACCCAAGGGCCCAGAACAGGCCCTGGCACACAACAGGCACCCAGTTGAAAGGAACCCTTCCAGGTCATCTAGTCCAGTCCCCACTTAAGTGCCCACTCCCAGTAGCTGGGAGCTCTTAATGCCACCACAGCTTACGTGTCAGTGTTACACCTACTTTACAGCTGCACAAATGCTCCATGGCCCTAGGACAGAGAAATGATACTGCCTCAGCTACGCCTGGACAGATGTAAGCAACATAAGTCTTCCCTCCCAAGTGCTGATGGAATTTTATATTATATTATACTATATCAACAGAAAAGTAGGTCCTGATCATCGACAGTGGAGTTCTCAAGCTTTAACGTGCACATAAATTGCTCACAAACCTGGTTAAAATGCAGACTCTTGATTCAGTAGGTCTAAGGCAGGGCAGAGATTCTGTACTTCTTATAAGCTCCCAGTGATACCAAATTGCTGGCCCTGAGACCACACTCTGAGCAGCGAGGACCTATGGCATATCTCGTCTCTAACACATATTCTAGCACCCAAACTGATTCAAGCTAACACAACTTGTACTGTGTAAATTTTTCCTTCTTGCTGTCTGAATAAGACTTCCATTCCAAGGTAGTTTACTGAGTGATTGGCTCACTTGCAGGGACCAGAGGTAATGGGGGTGGGGCCTCTGAAGGAGGAGAGAATAGGAAAGCCAGGACACTGTAAGACCTTTGCCTTTACATCTCCATAAGTCCTCTTTTAAAAAGAAATTCTACAGTATTATATAGCAGTTAATAAGAATGATAGGTACTGCTATGAAACAATGTCTTTGGTACACTAAGTGAAATAATATAGTGTGAGCTCATTCATGCAAAAAAAAAAAAAAAAAAGGACTTGTATATGCATTAAAAAATCAGAGAAAACGGGCTTCCCTGGTGGTGCAGTGGTTGAGAGTCTGCCTGCCGATGCAGGGGACACAGGTTCGTGCCCCGGTCCGGGAAGATCCCACATGCCGCGGTGCGGCTGGGCCCGTGAGCCATGGCCGCTGAGCCTGTGCGTCCGGAGCCTGTGCTCCGCAACGGGAGAGACCACAACAGTGAGAGGCCTGCGAACCGCCAAAAAAAAAAAAAAAAAAAAATCAGAGAAAACAAAAGAAACTTAACAATTGTTATTTTTAGGGAATGAGACTAGGACAGCCAGGGAGGAAGACTTTGCTTTCCACCTTCTGTGCTATTTGAAGACGTTGTTGCAACGTATATGTGTAATTTTTTTTAAGCCAGTTAACAAAAAGCAACCAAAAAAGAAATGCTTCCCCAAAGTGGTCCTATCATATCTAATCTAGGGGTGGACAAACTACAGCCTACCTGTTTCGGCCAGTCTAAGAAGTGTTTTTACATTTTTAAACGGTTGACACCCGCCCCCAAAAAAAATCAAAGAATAATATTTTATGACGTGAAAACTATAAAAATTTCAACGTCCTTAATAAAATGTTATTGGAACAGAGGCTCACATTCACTTACATAGTGCTTCTGGATGCTTCTTTTCTACAATGGCAGAGTTTAATGGTTGCTACAGAGATGTACCATTTACATAAAATGTTTGCCAATGTTCAAGAATCAGAAGACTTAATATTGTTAAGGTGCCAATACTCCCCAAACTGATCTACAGATTCAATGCAATACCCATCAGAGAATTCCAGCTGGCTTCTTCGTAGAAACTGACAATCAGATCTTACAATTCAAATGGAAATGCAAGGGGCCCAGAATAGCCAAAACTATCCTGAAAAGGAATAAAGTTGGAGGACTCACATTTCATGACTTGAAACTGTGATACAAAACTAATGGTAGGGACTTCCTGGTGGCGCAGTGGTTAAGAATCCGCCTGCCAATGCAGGGGACACGAGTTCGAGCCCTGGTCTGGGAAGATCCCACCTGCCGTGGAAAAACTAAGCCCGTGCGCCACAACTACTGAGCCTGCGCTCTAGAGCCCACGAGCCACAACTACTGAGCCTGTGCTCTAGAGCCCGCGAGCCACAACTACTGAAGCCCGTGCACCTACAGCCCGTGCTCCGCAACAGGAGAAGCCACCGCAATGTGAAGCCCTCGCACCGCAACGAAGACCCAACGCAGCCAAAACTAAATTAATTAATCTTTTTTAAAAATTAAAAAAGAAAAACCTAATGGTAATCAAGACTGTATACGGACTTCCCTGGCGGTCCAGTGGTTAGGACTCCGCACTTCCACTGCCATGTGCCCGGGTTCAATCCCTGGTCGGGGAACTAAGATCCCACAAGCCGCCCCACAAGCCACAGGGCTCAGCCAAAAAAAAGACTGAAGAGGCAACCCAAGAAAGGGAGTATCATTTTACAAATCATGCATCTGATAAGGGTCTAGTACCCAGAATATTATGAAAACTGTCACAATTCAACAATAAAAAGACAACCCAACTTCAAAAATGGGAAAGAATGAGGATGAGGGTCTGCAAGTTAAGCATAAGAAAGAAGCTGGGTCCCTAATCACTGGTGAGCTTCCTCAAGCAGACACTGCTGTCTTATAATAAATTCCTTCCTATTTAAGTTATGGCAGCAGAGTTTTCTGTTACCTGCAGTTGAATATAACTGATAACACCAACTATGGCTAAATTATGTCATGCTTAGCAGACAGAGATGAACAAGTCCTGTTGGTTCTACCTTCAAAATTCAGTCAGTTCCCACCTTGCCACCCCTAACAACCTGACAGAATTCGCCAGCATCTCACCCGGGCACGTGGCTCGCTTCCCAGCTGGTCTCCTGCTCCTCACCATGCTGCCTTCACTCAGCTCTCAGCCAGTATTCACTGAAAAATGGAATTCAAATCCTGCCACTCCTCGGACCAAACCCTCCAAAACCTCCCACCTCACGTAGAATAAATGCCACTGTCTTTATTCCACCTTGAAGGGAGGGCCTACTGATCTATCTGGTACAGCACTCTCTCTACCTCTCTGACCTCAGCTCCTACTGAGTCTCCCTCTCGCTAATTCAACGGGCCACACCGCCGCCTCGCTATTCCTCCATCAGCGGGGTTTGGACCAGCTCCCTCTGCCTGGAACGCCCCTCCACATACCTTTATGGCAATCCCTGACTCTCTTCTGGTCTTTACTCAAAAGACACCATCTCAGTGGCCCTTCCCTGGACACCCTATCTAAAACGTCAATAACTTATGAACCCTGACATTTCCTAGACCCCGTTCCCTGCTTTGCTGCTGTTCCTCCTTTGTTTACCACCGTCCAACATACTGTGTATTTTTCTTACGTATCCTGTTTCTGGTCTATGTCCCTCACTAAAATGTAAGCTTCATGAGGGCAGAGCTTTATCTGTTCATGGCTGTAGCCCTGCACCTATTACGATACTGGCTGGCACACATTAGATATTCAGCAAATAATTAAAATCAGAGAAAAACTAGGAGGGAATCTGAAGGAGAGTGAGAAAGTGCCAAAGGCCAATGTCAACTGCCTCATAATTGCAGTTAGGACCCTGCCAAGCTCTGGCACTCCCCTGCACGTCAGCCTTGCTGAGACTGTAGCCAGTACCGCCCGGAACCCCTGTATCCCATATGCTGAGCTGGGAGTAGGCACTCAGATCCTTCAACTGAAGCCCAAGCGTGGCTGGTGACACCATAGTTCCACAGAGAGCAAGGGCCATAAAAATAGAACAGTTACTTTCTAATTGCTTTTGGCCAATCTTACTTTGGGGCATGGATTTTTCAGCTGAAGCATCTGAACAGAAACGCCAAGATCCAAATCTGTAAGCAGTGAGTTCGTTACTCAAAATTAATGAATACTTGCTTTCTCAACAGCAAAGTACATGAAAATGTAACATTTATGCATTTTATTTAAAATAACTATAATTAAGCCCAATGCAGTTGATTTCAGAGCATGCTAAGAACCTTTCAAAGTTACTATTCTGAAGTACTTTTGTTTTTAAAAAATTTAAAATCTATCTTCATATATATAATACATAGATTATATCTGGTAGGATACACAAGGAGGAAGCTTGCCTCTGGGAATGGAGTTAGGTACTCAGGAGAAAGGAACAGGAGAGAGACACTTTAATTAACTTTTTGCAATTTTGGAATTTGTACCATGTTAATGTATTATTTATGCAAAAATGATAGACTAAATTTTAAAAATAAGTCAATCATACATTTCCTTACAATAATGAAACAAAATGTATCTACTTTGTCAAGCTGGCTTAAGAAGGAAACCTCTTTACACCCGTATTTTGAAGAAGATAAGTTAATTCAGGTTCTGTCAAATCAGCATAAGAAACAGAAAGCATATTTTCAGACTGACCAAGTGTTTGAACAAGCAGACAGGGACGGAAGTAAGGCCTTCCTTCCCACCCAGAGCCCTGCTTGGTGCTTCCCGCCTTTATACAAGATCACCCAGGGCATGGACTTCCACGACATCTAACTCCAGGAAAAGCACGACCATAAAAGTCTGGAATGGATAGTTATGGTTATAAATCACCTGCTGCAGAGAAAAGTCAAATTGTTAAAAAACAAACAAAAACCAACATTTTTCCCCTGTCAGTATCCAAACAGGTTTTTCACCTTTTAGCAGAAAACTTAATTTGTTTCCAGATTTTATTTTAACAGATAAGCCAAAATTACTCCCCAAAGTCTCAGTTTCTAATGAAACCTCAGGACACAGCAAGGATCATATCAGACGCATAACGAAGAAAACATTACTAAAAACGAATCAGCCTGAAGAAGGTACGCTTCTTGGAGGGGCTGCTTCGCGAAAACTTTCCTCGTTAAACGCCATCCTGTACACACCCAGATCAGAAATAAAATGACCCGAGATGAAAGAAAGGCCCGAACTGCAGCAGAGCACACACCCTGACCTCTGCTGAACACCCAGCACACAAGACTTCAGGGAAAAGTACTCGGTTCTCTTAGACGGTGTCGTTAATGGTCTCTCTTCTTCTGTTTCAAAAACTTTCCCTGGCACAAGCAACGGAGACCCCCTGCTTCCAAACAGTAGCACATGTCAGCAACAGGAAGCGTGCGTGGGGTCCGCAGACACCACTGCTCCGGCAAAGCTGGACTGCGACACTCGTGACAGGGACATCACTCGCCCCCAGCGATTAACCTCTCCCTCGGCAACATGTCATTTGTTTCCAACTGAGGACAGGCAATAAAGGGCAGCCAACTCTTCCTAATATTTAAGCCAGTTTTATTGCTTCTCACGCGTGAACAACCACCGTCTAGTCAGTTCACCGCTTACTTGGCAATCACAGCTCATTCAAGTGCCCGCAGGCCAACCCGAGCTGAGACAAGCCGGTCTCTCCCTGAAGCTCAACATTCTGCTGCGGATCCGGAACGACACGAAATGCCCTGAGGCTGCAGCCCCGAGCCACAGGCTGCTTAAAGGGGCCCTCGCAGGAGGCTCTCCATTGGGCCGCGCGCGCTCCCCCGCCCTCCAGCCCGACGTCCCAAGGCATGATGTCACCACTGTCCCCGCATCACTCCGGCTCCAATTCCCGGAGCATCCTGCGCCCCCAGCCCTCCTCCTCTCAGACCAGGAGGAGAGGGACGGGACGCGGCCTCGGATCTGCGAAGTTCTGCTCACAACACAGCCCCGGTTCCTCCCCTAACTTCGCAGCCGGGAGAGCAGAGGACTGGGGCCGGGGCCGCCCCGGCGCCTCCGGGAGAGGCCGGCGAGGCTCCCCGCGCCTGCCGAGGGCCGGAGACCCACGCGGGGCCGGGGAACTGGGTGGGGACCACGGGGCGGCCCTGTCGCCGCGGGCCGGGGAGCTGCAGCGGGCCTGCACTCACGGTCGGTGCAGCGGCTCCTCGGCCACGGCCGGTCCGGGCGGCGGCGGCGGCGGCGGCGGCGGGGGCGGGGGCGGCGGCGACTGCGGCTGAGGCGGCGGTTGCGCCTGCGGCGGCGGCTGAGGAGGCTGAGGCGGCGGCGGCGGCGGCGGCTGCTGCTGTTGCTGCTGCTGCTGCTGGAAGGACTTGAGGGACTCGAAGGCCTTCATCAGCTTTTCCAGGGTCGCCATGGCGGCCTCCCGCCCCGCGGGAACAGCCCCCGGAACCCTCGGACCTGCTCGCGGTTCCGCTCACCAGCGCGGCAATGAATGAGGCTCGGAGGCACGGGCAGGAGCGGAACCGAAGCGCTCGGCCATCTTGGGTCCGTCCCGGCAGCCCCCGCGGCCCTGCGTCCCGCGACGCTCCGTCGTGGGGCGGGGCCAGGCTGGCGAGATTGACAGCCAGAGGCGGCGGCTTCCGCCAGTGGCCGGGCGCGGCGCCAGTCAGTCTCCCGCGCCCGCCGTCTCGCTTTCTAGGACCGCCGCGACCACGGAGACCCCAGCGCTCCTCCAGGACGCGGACTAGGGGCGCGGCGAGGAGGGGCGGGGCGGTCGTGAGTGTCATGCTCCCTCGGGAAGAAGCCCCTAGTCGAGGAGACCCCGGCCGACGCCCGGCGGGTGGCAGGGAGGGCCGGCCGTGGACTCGGAGCCGGAGACCCTGCGTGGGTGCTTGCTCACCCAGCGGCCCGGGCGGAGAGAGGGCTCACGGGACAGCCTTGCAGAGGAGGAAGGGGAAAGTGGGTCGCCCCGCGCGGAGCCAGAGGACCCTCAAGGCGGGAGCCCAGGTGTGGCCCCCAGAGAGGAGCGGAGCCCTGGAGAGCCAGTCTGCAGCCCGAGGAGGAGCTGAGGAACTTGGCGGAGGGCCTGGGGCAGGGACGGGTGGTAAAAACCTGCCTGGTCGGTGCCTGCTGCCCGGAGAGGCCGTGGCTGGTGCAGCGAGAAGCAGCTTTGACCCCAGAGACTGCCCCGCCGGCATGACTGCCCGGCCCAAGGGTGTGCCCCCCCTTGAGCGAGGCTGGCCGGCGTGGGAGGGTCCCGGGCTCCAGAGCCTCGCCACCCGGAGGGGCGGCAGTGAGCAAGCAGAGGGGCAGCGTCCGCTTGCCCCCAGGGAGTGGGTGGCCCTCAGAGAAGCCGCCTGGGGCAAGCAGCATGAAGCCTCCAGAGCCCACTCAGGGCAGCGACCTGTTCTAGGCCACAAGCCACGTCTCCGCCTAATTTCAGACCCTGTTGTCCCAAAGCAGTCAGGTGAACCCAGCATCGCCACAGGAAGCCTTGTCTCCAAGGGGACAGCGACTGCCCCCGCTTCAGGGGAAGGACCTCAGAGAAACTTGCCACAAGCCTTGAGGTCCCAGTTCCCTGATTTAATAAAGGCCCTTGTCCACAGGCCAAGCCATGTGCCAGCCCTCACAGGACAGGCCACAATGACGGGGCTCCAGGCTGTCAGGGACTGTGGTTGGCAGACTTCTCGGATGACCTAGTGACCCCCCCTCCTGAGATCACCACCTTGTATAGTCCCCTCCCCTTGAGAGTGGGCTGTCACTGGAGGCTGGCTTCTGATTAAGGTTTACATTTTACAGCAAGACAAAAAAGTTTGAACAGAAAGTTCTCTATGTCGTTTGGGCCCCCTCCCTCCCTACTGTGCAGTGTGCATCTGCGTTACCCGTGAACCAGACCTCCTCCAAGATGGGAACGCCTGCGGGACCGTAAAGATCAACTCCTCCTTTCTTCTGACCTAGCAGTGGAACTTCTTACAAGGTTAGCATTCTTTCCCAACTCTGGAGGGGGCCGTACTGACTGCGCACTTTGTAAGGGTTTACCTGGACTATGTATCTTCGGTGAACTCTCTGTAAAATGTCAGTATGTCATTGTGATGTATGAGCCTTTGTCTCAAAAATAGATATGATTGGGCTTCCCTGGTGGCGCAATGGTTGGGAGTCCGCCTGCCGATGCAGGGGACACGGGTTCGTGCCCCGGTCTGGGAAGATCCCACATGCCGCGGAGCGGCTGAGCCCGTGAGCCATGGCCGCTGAGCCTGCGCGTCCGGAGCCTGTGCTGCGTGGCGGGAGAGGCCACAACAGTGAGAGGCCCGCGTGCCGCAAAAAAAATATATATATATATATATATGATTGTGTCTTGGACTTCTACCAGGCAGAACAGCTCTCAGAGCTTCTGAGAGCCTGCCTTCTGGCTTATAATCCTCATTTTGGCTTGAATAAAATTCTCTATTTTCTTCTTAACTTGATTGTGAATTGAATTTTCACTGACACTTCTAACATTCTAATAGGCAAAGGTGGCACTCCTGGGATTAAGTAACAAAAGACTGAGCCTTCTGTCCTGCTGGCTGTCTGCACCTTCTTGGCTTGCACACGCGTTCTTGAAGCCAGGCTGCCATGTTGGGAGGCCCACTCGGCCAACAGCCCAGGGAGAACTGAATCCTGCCAACACCACATGAGCTCGGAGGTGGATCCCTGCCCAGTTGAGCTTTCAAGTGAGAGGCAGGTGGTACTTAAACGCAGGCTTTTGAGAGACCAGGGAGTGAAGGACCTAGTTAAGCTGTGCCCAGATTCCTGATCTGCATTAACTGTGAGATCCTGTGTTGTTAAGCCACCATGCGATTGGTTACACAGCAACAGGTAAGTGTATTAGTTCGCTAGGGCTGTGCTAACAAAGTTCCACAGAATGGGGGGCTCAAATAACAAGAATTTATCCTCTCAGTCCTGGATGCTGGAAGTCCCAGATCACGGTGTGAGCAGGCTGGTTCCTTCTGAGGCCTCTCTACTTGGTGTGCAGACGGCCGTCTTCTCCCTGTGTCCTTGCATGTTCCTCCTTCTATGCACGTCTGGGTCCTAATCCTCTTTTCTTAAAGGACAATGGTCATATTTGATTAGGGCCCACCCTCATGACCTTATTTTATCTTAATTACATCATTAAAGACACTTTCTCCAAATATAGTCACATCCTCAGGTGCTAGGGGTTAGGACTCAACGTATGAATTTTCAGGGGACACAATTCAGCCCATCACACTAAGTAGTAGAGTTGTCTCCTAATAGCCACTCTGACCTTCAATAGTAGGACTTCAGTTTTTATCCAGGCACTTTTCCACCACATTTCCCTCCTTCCTTTTAGCTAGCTGTAGCCATGTGACTGAGCAAGTTCTGGCTGGTAAGATGTAAGCAGAACTGACGTGTGTTATTTCTAGAAAATCTCCTTAAAAGGAAGGGGTACACCTGTCTTCTTCCTGCTGCCTGGAATGGGCGGATAGTGGTTGGCACTTGAGCAGTCATTTTGGATCATGAGGATGAAAGCCACATCCCAGGACAATGGAGCTGGCAGGACTGGGTGGAGATGCCATTCCAGCCTGGCCAGACCATCTCTGGACTTCTCACAGACAAATATCTATAGGAGAGAAACGTAATTGCATTTTTTTTTTTTTTTTTTTTTGCGGTACGCGGGCCTCTCACTGTTGTGGCCTCTCCCGTTGCGGAGCACAGGCTCCGGATGCGCAGGCTCAGCGGCCATGGCTCACGGGCCCAGCCGCTCTGTGGCATGTGGGATCCTCCTGGACCGGGGTACGAACCTGCGTCCCCTGCATCGGCAGGCGGACTCTCAACCACTGCGCCACCAGGGAAGCCCCATGATTCCATGTTGTTTAAGCCACTTTTACTTTGGATTATTCTGTTTATGGGCTCCTAAACCCAAATTCTGACCACTCCAGAGAGGGTATGAGTCACTGAGACCTTATATGGCCACAACAGATCAGGCTGTGTTAGCTGAGGCAAGAAGAAACTCGTCTGCTGAGAACTTACTATACCCCTGACAAGAGGTCTTAGAGGAAAGCCTATTGAAAGGGACCGTCCAGAAGGCAGATTTTTTTAATTCAGAGAAAAGTTTGGCATCGTCGCAGACTAATCAAAGATTCCACAGCTGGGAAGGCAGTTTGGCTTCTTGTCTCCAAAGCCTTAAAATGAACGTAGCCTCTGAACGGCAAATGCACTCCCAGTAATTTATCCTCAGAAAAGAATCACTTGTGTGTCAGGATGGTCACTGGTTACAGCAATATTTAGGACCAAAAGAAACAAAAGGAAACATGGACAGGAGATTAGCTAAATGAAGCACGATATATCCATATGACAAAACTGTGCAGTTATTCAAATCCTGTTTTAGAAGAGCATTCATGACATGGAAAAAGGTGTGCAATGCATTAGCAGGTTACACTACTGTGTATAGCACGATCCCCCCTCTTTTTAAAGAAAAACGATACATAAATAGAAAGAGACCTGCTCACCGAGTCTAAAACAGTGACTCTCTCTGTGCAGGGCAATTACAGGAAATTTAATCTGGGTGCTTTTCTGTATTTTTCAAATCTTCAGCAATGAATGTGTACTACTCAGGGGAAAAACATGTAAAAGTTTGAGTGGAGAACTAAAAATGAAAGCCTTGCAACACACTTGTGACTGATTCTGCCCAGGAAAAGAGGGAACCCAACACACCCACAAACGGGGTACACTCCAGTTGGGGGGCAGGCACCTGCCCTAAATCCAAAACCAGGTGGGAGTTCATTGGGGGTGAGGCCTTGGGTCAGAAAAAGGAAACGTGAAGCAGCGCCATGAGGAATAGGCTGAGTGGACTGGCAACTCCTGAGGGTGCTTTGGTGGCCTCCCACCAGTCACCCCCAAGGGGTTCTCTCACTTTAGAGGGAATTATTGCCACGTTATTTTAATTCTACATAAGTACACAAACTGCCAAAGATATAGATACAGTAACTGTTGTTTTGAACAGTGAGCTCTTGTTTAAATTGACTCCCAGATGTACCATTTTCGTTACTCTTCATCCGTGCCTGCATCTCTGATCTTCCATTTTGGATCATTTTCTTCTGCCTGGAAAACACCCTAGAATTTCTCTTACAGTGGATCTTCTATTGCTGAAACCTCTCAGTTTCAGTTTATCTGAAAATGTCTTTTTTTTTTTTTTTTCGCCTTCATTCCTAGTGGATTTTTGGTTGGGTATATAATTCAAGGTTGGCAGGTATGTTCTGTCAGCAGATTACAGATCCGGACATCACGTCTTCTGCTTTTCATTCTCACTGTTGAGAAATCAGTTGACTTAATGTTTGCTCCCTTGGAGGTAAGTGTCTTTTTCCCTCTGACTGTTGTTAAGATTTTCTCTCTGTCTTTGGCTCTCTGTGGTTTCAGCGTGCCATGTCTGGGTGTGTAAGGAGACAATCACTTGTTACAGGATGCCCCTGGGGATCCTGTCGAGTGATCTCCCCATAGGCTGCTCAGCAGGAAGGGCCCAAAAGACCCAAAAGACCGGCCAAGACCAGTTCTGAAAGTCTTGGAAGCACACGTTCCCCTGGTGAAAGATGTCCGGGATCCGGATGGTCTTTTCACCAGCAGAGCCATTCCCCCACAGCCTGAAATCTGCCATGGCTGCAGGATTGGCCAGGGACTCCCCGTCCCCTTCCAATTCCCCTATAAATACACAGAATGACAGGGAGCAAGGTCCCTCTCCTGGGGCACTACCTATACTGTGGCCATCCGGGCCCGGGGCTAACACAACTCTCCGTGGGATGCAAAGAGCTCGGGAGACAGGTGCTTTTTTTTTTTTTTTTTTTAACATCTTTATTGGAGTATTATTGCTTTACAATGGTGCGTTTCTGCTGTATAACAAAGTGAATCAGCTATACATACACATATATCCCCACATCTCCTCCCTCTTGACAGGTGCTGCTTCTGATGACCTTTGGCCTCCCAAGTTCCCCCACTGGCTCCAGTTTACGGCTGCACCATGTGTTGTTTATGGTGTTTGTTATTACCCTGGCTTGGTTTAACAGTAGAATTTCTTTTCATTTAATCTGCTTGGAAATAGTTGGCTACTGAAAGTGTGGACTAATGGCTTCCAAGTTTTGGAAACTGCTCGGTCATTATCTCAAAATATTGCCCGTTTCTCTTCTCTCTTCCTGGTGTTCTCACCACAACCTATCTTCTATTTTCTTTTTTTTCCCTCTCATTGCTTTATTCTGGATAGTTTCATCTGATTTATTTTACTAGTTCTCTTTTTAGCTGTTTCCATTCTACTGCTGAACCCTTAATGTTAACCATTCAGTTCTGGAATTTTGTAGTTTTCAGGACTGGAATTTATATCTCTTTCTAAAGTATGCTATGTCACTTTTTATAAATAGTTTCTACCTTCCTGTCAAAATTGTCAAGCTAAGCAACTTTTCTCCTTGAACATAGTGAGCACAGTGTTTAAGAGTCTGTGTCTCACATATTTCCATTATCTAGAGCCTCTAAGGAAATTTTTTGGTCTTGTTTGTTTTTTGGCTGTGTCGCACAGCATGGGGGATTTTAGTTCCCTGACCAGGGATCGAACCCGTGCCCCATGCAGTGGAAGTGCAGAGTCTTAACCACTGGACCACCAGGGAAGTCCCAAGGGAATGTTTTTCATGTCTGAAGTTTTGGCTAATTTTCATTCATTTGCCTCATCTCATGTGCCTGGTTATCTTTGATTATATACTGGACATCGTATCTGAAAATTATTATAGAAGAGATTTACAGCTTAGGGTATTTTCTTCCTCCAGGCAAGATTTTTGTTTGCAATGCTACTCTCCTTGGGACACTAGAAGTTCTAGGTCATGTTAATCCAAATTCCAGTTTCGGAGTCCTCTGAGCCACCCATTTTATTTTTTATTTTTTATTTATTTTTTTGCTGCACGTGCAGCATGTGGGATCTTAGTTCCTTGACCAGGGATTGAACCTGCAACCCCTGCATTGGGAGTGCAGAGTCTTAACCACTGGACCACCAGGGAAGTCCAGGCCACCCGTTTTAGAGAGCTGGTTTTCTTCCAGGTCACCCTTATTCTTGGGTGGGCTGGACCCGGAAGTGGAGTGTGAACTGGCCGGGCCCCCAGTCTTGGCCTGCCCTGGATTTGGTTTTTGCTCTCCTAGCCTTGAGCTTAGCTCAGCCTTTCGGGTGTTTCAGGACTCCAACCCCCCCAAAGCAGGAGGAGCCCTAGCGTTCGGCTCATCTCTCTAGGTGCCGCCCTCTCCTGGCTTTCAGCCCTGAAAGTTGCTGACTCTCTTGACGTAGATATTTGCCGAGCTTTATTAGCTATTTTCATCAGGAGGGTAGATCCGTATTCTCTAGTCCGTCCTTGCTGTACATGGAAGTTCCTCCTATAAATATTAAATAGGATGCTATTGAGAGTGGTCACCCTTCTCTCATTCCTGATTTTAACATGAATGCCTCCAGAGTAAACCCTCATCAGGTAAGATGCTGCCTCTGGACGGTCAATATATTTTATTATGATAAAGAAGCATTGATTGATCTACAGCTTACCCTTGAACAACATGGGTTTGAGGTGCACAACTCCACTTATATGAGGCTTTTTTTCAGTAAATACCACAGTACTACAGAATACGCGGTTGGTTGACTCCTCGGATGTGGAACCATGGATACGGCGGGCCGACTATAAAATTATATGCGAATTTTCAACTGTGCGGGGGTCAGCACCCCAAACCCTGTGTTCTTCAAGGGTCAAATGTATTTTATTGACTGTGTAAAAAAGTGGGTTGAAGTTGGTCAAATGCCTTTATGAAAATGATCTTTTATTTTTGCTTTGGATCTATTAACATGATGTATTATGTTACTGGATTTCCTGATATTGAACCATCCATGCATTATTAAAACAAACCCACTATTTTGATGTAGTACTTTTGTTTGTTTGTTTTGGCTGCACTGTGTGGCATGTGGGATCTTAGTTCCCCAACCAGGGATCGAACTCATGCCCCCTGCAGTGGAAGTGCAGAGTCTTAACCACTGGACCACCAGGGAAGTCCCTTGATGTAGTAACTTTAATGTGTTGCTGGATACTGTTTGCTAATATTTTAAGGGCTTTTGCATTAATATTCATAAAAGAAGTTGGTATAGACTTGTTTTTTAAAGGTCAGTGTGGGGCTTTCCTGGTGGCACAGTGGTTAACAATCCACCTTCCAATGCAGGGGACATGGGTTTGAGCCCTGGTCCGGGAAGATCCCACATGCCGCGGAGCTACTAAGCCCGTGCACCACAACTACTGAGCCTGCCCTCTAGAGCCCATGAGCCACAACTCCTGAGCCCATGTGCCACAACTACTGAAGCCCACGTGCCTAGAGCCCATGCTTCACAACAAGAGAAGCCACTGCAATGAGAAGCCTGCACACCGCAACCAAGAGTAGCCCGCGTGCAGCAACAAAGACCCAACATAGCCACAAAAAAAAAAAACTCAGCGTGAACTTTTTAATTAATTAACTGGTTTATTTATTTATTTTTGGCTGCATTGGGTTTTCGTTGCTGCACACCGGTTTTCTCTAGTTGCAGCAAGTGGGCTTCTCATTGCAGTGGCTTCTCTTGTTGCGGAGCACAGGCTCTAGGTGCTCAGGCTTCAGCAGTTGTGGCTCGCGGTCTCTAGAGTGCAGGCTCAGTAGTTGTGGCTCATAGGCTCTAGAGTGCAGGCTCAGTAGTTGTGGCGCACGGGCTTATTTCCTCTGCGGCATGTGGGATCTTCCCGGACCAGGGCTGGAACCCCTGTCTCCTGCATTGGCAGGCAGATTCTTAACCACTGCGCAACCAGGGAAGCCCTAGCCATTAGTTTGTTTTTTCCCTATTACTTTCCTCCTTCTGCTTTTCCTAAATGTATTTTTCAATCCTTATGAGTTAGAGGCCAAATTCATTTATTTCCAGGCACTTATTTTTGTTGATATAATTAAAAGCTATACATTTTCTCCATGAGCACTATATTTTAGTTGTATCCCATGCATCAAATATATAAGTCCTGTTGTTCTGCAGTTTTGCATTATATATCCTCTTTGGCCCAAGAGAACTTTAATAGAGGCTATTAAATTTCCAGGTGCCAAGGCCTGTTTGTTTTCTGATTTTGTTATTAATTTGTAAGTTTACTGCATTTGTAATCACATACTCGACTATATTTAAATCTTTTTAAATTTTTTGTTAGGATATTGTTTCCCCCTTTTTTATGAGAATATATTTTAAGATATTTATTTATTTATTTATTTGGCTGTGCCAGGTTTTACTTGAGGCATACAGGATCTTCGTTGACGTGTGTGAAATGTTCGTTACAGCACACAGGATCTTTAGTTGCGGCATGCATGTGGGATCTAGTTCCCAACCAGGGATCGAACCTGGGCCCCCTGCATTGGGAGCACAGAGTCTTAACCCCTGGACCACCAGGGAAGTCCCCATGAGGATTTTCTTTGTGCCACAATATACAGTCCCTTTTCATGAATGTTCCATGGGCATTGGAAAGAAAGTGCATTTTTTAGTATCAATATAGAATGTATTACCTATATGTTACATCAATACATTATCTATCTATCCATCCATCCATCCACATACACACATGTTCATAAAATGCACCTTACCATGCTCTTTCGGTCTGATCTGTCTGGGACTGACAGCTGGGTCAAACCTCTCAGCTCTGCTTTGGGAAAGCTATGGCTGTTGGTGAAGTTATTTCTGACCATTTCATCTTGTTTGAGAATTGTACCTTCGATTACAAAATGCCCCTTCTGCTTGGCTTAACGTTTTGTGGCCCGGATTCCATCTTGTCTGATACTAAGATTGTGACTGCTGCTTTTATTTTTGTTTGCGTTTTCCTGATATACATTGTCAATGGTTGAATTGTAACCTTTCTCACTCACTTTGTTTTAGGTGTGTCTCAGATACAGCACAGAGTTGGGTTTTGCCTTGTGACCCAATCTGAAAATCTCCCTTTAATTGACGAGTTAAGACCATTTATATATGGTGGGGCTAATGGCAGACTCTGGGAGGGCTCACGCCAAAGAGTGCTTCCCGGAGCTTCTGCTGCCAGTGTCCTTGCACCCACGATGAGCCACAGCCACGCCCTGCCTTTGCAGGAGACCTTCCAACACTGGGAGGTGAACTAGGCAATTTGAGACAAACCCTACTCCCACTAAGGACCAGGAAACTAGGGGACAAAATTTTAAAAATCATCTATTTGAAAGCATCAGAGAACTATTAAGGCAGAGAAGTATAACCAGGCCAAGAGGTGGTTCTTTGAAAAGACTAATAAAAAGAATTGGACCAGAGGGCAGACAGCAGAAGAAGAACTACAATCCTTCAGCCTGTGGAACAAAAACCACATTCACAGAAAGATAGACAAGATGAAAAAGCAGAGGGCTATGTACCACATGAAGGAACAAGATAAAACCCCAGAAAAACACCTAAATGAAGTGGAGATAGGCAACCTTCCAGAAAAAGAATTCAGAATAATTATAGTGAAGATGATCCAGGACCTTGGAAAAAGAATGGAGGCAAAGATCGAGAAGATGCAAGAAATGTTTAACAAAGACCTAGAAGAATTAAAGAACAAACAAACAGAGATGAACATTACAATAACTGAAATGAAAACTACAATAGAAGGAATCAATAGCAGAATAACTGAGGCAGAAGAACGGATCAGTGACCTCCAAGACGGAATGGTGGAATTCACTGCTGTGGAACAGAATAAAGAAAAAAGAATGAAAAGAAATGAAGACAGCCTAAGAGACCTCTGGGACAACACTAAACACAACAACATTCACATTATAGGGGTCCCAGAAGGAGAAGAGAGAGAGAGAAAGGACCCGAGAATATATTTGAAGAGATTATAGTTGAAAACTTCCCTAACATGGGAAAGGAAATAGCCACCCAAGTCCAGGAAGCGCAGCGAGTCCCATACAGGATAAACCCAAGGAGAAACATGCCGAGACACATAGTAATCAAATTGGCAAAAATTAAAGACAAAGAAAAAGTATTGAAAGCAGCAAGGGAAAAACGACAAATAACATACAAGGGAACTCCCATAAGGTTAACAGCTGATTTCTCAGCAGAAATTCTACAAGCCAGAAGGGAGTGGCCTGATACACTTAAAGTGATGAAAGGGAATAACGTACAACCAAGATTACTCTACCCGGCAAGGATCTCATTCAGATTCGCTGGAGAAATCAAAAGCTTTACAGAGAAGCAAAAGCTAAGAGAATTCAGCACCACTAAACCAGCTCTACAACAAATGCTAAAGGAACTTCTCTAAGTGGGAAACACAAGAGAAGAAAAGGACCTACAAAAACAAACCCAAAACAATTAAGAAAATGGTCATAGGAACATACATATTGATAATTACCTTAAACGTGAATGGATTAAATGCTCCAACCAAAAGACACAGGCTTGCTGAATGGATACAAAAACAAGACCCATATATATGCTGTATACAAGAGACCCACTTCAGACTTAGGGACACATATCTTTTCCCCTGAAAGTGAGGGGATGCAAAAAGATATTCCAGGCAAATGGAAATCAAAAGAAAGCTTGAGTAGCAATACTTGTATCAGATAAAATAGACATTAAAATAAACAATGTTACAAGAGACAAGGAAGGACACTACGTAGTGATCAAGGGATCAATCCAAGAAGAAGATATAACAATTACAAATATATATGCACCCAACATAGGAGCACCTCAATACATAAGGCAACTGCTAACAGCTATAAAAGACGAAATCAACATAACACAATAATAGTGGGGGACTTTAACACCTCACTTACACCAAGGGACAGATCATCCAAAATGAAAATAAATAAGGAAACAGAAGCTTTAAATGACATAACAGACCTGATAGATTTAATTCATATTTATAGGACATTCCATCCAAAAACAGAAGATTACACTTTCTTCTCAAGTGCGCACGGAACATTCTCCAGGATAGATCACATCTTGGGTCACAAATCAAGCCTCAGTAAATTTAAGGAAATTGAAATTATATTAAGCATCTTTTCTGGCCACAACGCTATGAGATTAGAAATGAATTACAGGGAAAAAAACGTAAAAAACACAAACACATGGAGGCTAAACAATACGTTACTAAATAACCAACAGATCACTGAAGAAATCAAAGAGGAAATCAAAAAATACCTAGAGATAAATGACAATGAAAACACGATGATCCAAAACCTATGGGATGCAGCAAAAGCAGTTCTAAGAGGGAAGTTTATAGCAATACAAGCC
Organism: Pseudorca crassidens; assembly: GCF_039906515.1. Taxonomy (NCBI): domain Eukaryota; kingdom Metazoa; phylum Chordata; class Mammalia; order Artiodactyla; family Delphinidae; genus Pseudorca; species Pseudorca crassidens. Next base: position 2,101,723 of record NC_090299.1, on the reverse strand, counting down.
TACCTCAAGAAACAAGAGAAATCTCAAATAAACAACCTAATCTTACACCTAAAGGAACTAGAGAAAGAAGAATAAACAAAACCCAAAGTTAGCAGAAGGAAAGAAATCATAAGGATCAGAGCAGAAATAAATGAAATAGAAACAAAGAAAACATTAGCAAAGATCAACAAAACTAAAAGCTGGTTCTTTGAGAAGATAAACAAAATTGATAAATCATTAGCCAGACTCATCAAGAAAAAGAGGGAGAGGACTCAAATCAATAAAATTAGAAATGAAAAAGGAGAAGTTACAACAGACACTGCAGAAATACAAAGCATCCTAAGAGACTACTACAAGCGACCCTATGCCAATAAAATGGACAACCTGGAAGAAATGGACAAATTCTTAGAGAGGTATAACCTTCCAAGAGTGAACCAAGAAGAAATAGAAAATATGAACAGACCAATCACAAGTAATGAAATTGAAACTGTGATGAAAAATCTTCCAACAAACAAAAGTCCAGGACCAGATGGCTTCACAGGTGAATTCTATCAAACATTTAGGGAAGAGCTAACACCCATCCTTCTCAAACTCTTCCAAAAAATTGCAGAGGAAGGAACACTCCCTAACTCATTCTATGAGACCACCATCATGCTGATACCAAAACCAGACAAAGATACTACAAAAAAAGAAAATTACAGACCAATATCACTGATGAATATAGATGCAAAAATCCTCAACAAAATACTAGCAAACAGAATCCAACAGCACATTAAAAGTATCATACACCATGATCAAGTGGGATTTATCCCAGGGATGCAAGGATTCTTCAGTATACGCAAATAAATCAATGTGATACACCATATTAACAAATTGAAGAATAAAAACTGTATGATCATCTCAATAGAGGCAGAAAAAGCTTTTGACAAAATTCAACACCCATTTATGATATAAAAAAAAAAACTCCCTAGAAAGTGGGCATAGAGGGAACCTACCTCAACATAATAAAAGCCATATACGACAAACCCACAGCAAACATCATTCTCAATGGTGAAACACTGAAAGCATTTCCTCTAAGATCAGGAACAAGACAAAGATGTCCACTCTCACCACTATTATTCAACATAGTTTTGGAAGTCCTAGCCACAGCAATCAGAGGAGAAAAAGAAATGAAAGGAATACAAATGGGAAAAGAAGAAATAAATCTGTCACTGTTTGCAGATGACATGATACTCTACACAGAGAATCCTAAAGATGCCACCAGAAAACTACTAGAACTAATCAATGAATGTGGTAAAGTTGCAGGATACAAAATTAATGCACAGAAATCTCTTGCATTCCTATACACTAATGATGAAAAATCTGAAAGAGAAATTAAGGAAACACTCCCACTTACCATTGCAACAAAAAGAATAAAATACCTAGGAATAAACCTACCTAGGGAGACAAAAGACCTGTATGCAGAAAACTATAAGACACTGATGAAAGAAATTAAAGATGATACCAACAGATGAAGAGATATACCATGTTCTTGGATTGGAAGAATAAATATTGTGAAAATGACTATACTACCCAAAGCAATCTACAGATTCAATGCAATCCCTATCAAATTACCAATGGCATTTTTTACAGAACTAGAACAAAAAATCTTAAAATTTGTATGGAGACACAAAAGACCCCTAATAGCCAAAGCAGTCTTGAGGGAAAAAAATGGAGCTGTAGGAATCAGACTCCCTGACTTCAGACTACACTACAAAGCTACAGTAATCAAGACAATATGGTACTGGCACAAAAAAAGAAACATAGATCAATGGAACAAGATAGAAAGCCCAGAGATAAACCCACACACCTATGGTCAACTAATCCTTGACAAAGGAGGCAAGGATATACAATGGAGAATAGACAGTCTCTTCAGTAAGTGGTGCTGGGAAAACTGGACAGCTACATGTAAAAGAATGAAATGAGAACACTCCCTAACACCATACACAAAAATAAACTCAAAATGGATTACAGACATAAATGTAAGACCGGACACTATAAAAACTCTTAGAGGAAAACATAGGAAGAACACTCTTTGACATAAATCACAGCAAGATCTTTTCTGATCCACCTCCTAGAGTAATGGAAATAAAAACAAAAATAAACAAATGGGACCTAATGAAACTTCAAAGCTTTTGCAAAGCAAAGGAAACCATAAACAAGATGAAAAGACAACCCTCAGAATGGGAGAAAATATTTGCAAACGAATCAACGGACAAAGGATTAATCTCCAAAATATATAAACAGCTCATGCAGCTCAATATTAAAAAAAAAACAAACAACCCAATCCAAAAACGGGCAGAAGACCTAAGTAGACATTTCTCCAAAGAAGACATACAGATGGCCAAGAAGCACATGAAAAGCTACTCAACATCACTAATTATTAGAAAATGCAAATCAAAACTACAATGAAGTATCACCTCACACCAGTTAGAATGGGCATCATCAGAAAATGTACAAACAACAAATGCTGGAGAGGGTGTGGAGAAAAGGGAACCCTCTTGCACTGTTGGTGGGAATGTAAATTGATATAGCCACTATGGAGAACAGTATGGAGGTTCCTTAAAAAACTAAAAATAGAGTTACCATATGACCCAGCAATCCCACTACTGGGCATATACCCTGAGAAAACCAAAATTCAAAAAGAGTCATGTACCAAAATGTTCATTGCAGCTCTATTTACAATAGCCCAGAGGTGGAAACAACCTAAGTGCCCATCATCAGATGAATGGATAAAGAAGATGTGGCACACATATACAATGGAATATTACTCAGCCATAAAAAGAAACGAAATTGAGCTATTTGTAATGAGGTGGATAGACCTAGAGTCTGTCATACAGAGTGAAGTAAGTCAGAAAGAAAAAGACAAATACCGTATGCTAACACATACATATGGAATTTAAGAAAAAAATGTCATGAAGAACGTAAGACAGGAATAAAGACACAGACCTACTGGAGAACGGACTTGAGGATATGGGGAGGGGGAAGGGTGAGCTGTGACAGGGCGAGAGAGAGTCATGGACATATACACACTAACAAACGTAAGGTAGATAGCTAGTGGGAAGCAGTCGCATAGCACAGGGAGATCAGCTTGGTGCTTTGTGACTGCCTGGAGGGGTGGGATAGGGAGGGTGGGAGGGAGGGAGACGCAAGAGGGAAGAGATATGGGAACGTATGTATAACTGATGCACTTTGTTATAAAGCAGAAACTAACACACCATTGTAAAGCAATTATACCCCAATAAAGATGTTTTTTAAAAAAAGCACGTTTAATGTACACAATTTGATGAGTTTGGACCTGTGCAAACACCCGTGAAACCATCACCACAGGCAAGGCAACAGACACACCATCACCTGTAAAAGTTTCTCTGGGGCTCCTCGGTTTTTGTTTGTTTGATTTGTTGTTGTCAACATGGTTTCAGTTCCATTGCCAGTGGCCTCGTTACTTTTTAGACAGAAACAAGGTTTACACCCTAGACATGTGGGTGGGGAGTAAAATATCGATACAATAAAAATAAAGCACTTTCCCTTTTGGATAACTTCTATCCTTTAGTTTTTACGTTAAATACTGGTTAGCAGTTCAGTTGACTTCAACAACCATTTGTGGGTCCTTACTACGTGTCAGGTGCTGGGGATATGATATAAATAACAAACCCCTGTCCCTAGGGAGCTTACAGTCCGGTGGATGAGGCTGCGCTGTAATAAATTGCTGCTTCTACATCCAAAGTGTAGCACAAATCTGTCCACTTCCTCGGGCTCCACGTGTCCAGCTGGCCTAGGCCACTGTCAGTCCTAACTAGCTCCCTATGTCCACTCCTGCTGCCTCAACTCCGTCCTCCACACGACAGACTGGGGGCGCTTTTTATTTCTCTCCTATAAACACAAAACGTTAAAAACATAGCCCACACACTAATATGTATAAAATAGATAACTAATAAGAACCTGATGTATAAAAAATTAAACAAAACATAGTCCAGGGACCACCCAGTACACCTTCTAAACTCAACAACTATTAATATCATGTCATATTTGCTTTCTCTGCATGTAGACACCCTCCTCCATCATTTGAGAGTAGGTTGAAGACATTGTCACACTCCAGCCCTCAATACTTCAGCAGATGTTTCCAAAAGTAGGAGCCATGATACCACCTTCCCCTAATTACCTAATATCACCTAAAATCCAGGCCTGGGACTTCCCTGACAGTCCAGTGGTTAGGACTCCACGCTTCCACTTCAGGGGTCACGGGTTAGATCCCTGGTCGGGGGACTGGGATCCTGCCTGCTGCACGGCGCGGCCAATAAATAAAATAAAATAAAATGGGGCTTCCCTGGTGGCGCAGTGGTTGAGAGTCCGCCTGCCGATGCAGGGGACGCGGGTTCGTGCCCCGGTCCGGGAAGATCCCACATGCCGCAGAGCGGCTGGGCCCGTGAGCCATGGCCGCTGAGCCTGCGCGTCCGGAGCCTGTGCTCCGCAACGGGAGAGGCCACAACAGTGAGAGGCCCGCGAACCGCAAAAAAAAAAAAAAAAAAAAAAAAAAAATTTCAAATTCACGCCAGATCTCAAATACTTAGTACAGAATAAAGAATGTAAAATGTCTTATTATGTTTATACTGATTACATATAGATTACATATAGAAATGATATTTGGATATAGCGGGTTAAATTTTAAAAATTATTCAAAGCCGTTTCTTTTTACTTTAAAAAATTCACGTGTGACTTACATATTTTATTGGACAGCTCTGGTCTGGGGGTCTGACTAGATTCCATCAAACCCTTTAGGAAGAAAGCTTCACAGGTGGGCCTGTCCTGGTGTCAGGCTGCCCTTGGTCTGTGGGGCTAAGTTTGGTCACTCAGTCAAGGGGGTGACTGCCAGATCTGTCCAATATGAAAGTACCTCTTCTCTTTGTAATTACTAAGTCACTTGGGATAGTTCTCTGGACCTGTGAGAATACCCTATTCCCCAAAGGCCTTCCACCAGTGGGTCTGGCACTCTTGATGCTGCTGGCCTGACTCACGCTGGGAGTTGCAGATTGGTGAGTGTCCTAACCCCTCATTCCTTTTGCCCTAACCGCCCGGCACTCTTTCACGAGGAAGCATTTTCCTCCCCATACACATCTATTCCTTTACTTCTTTGAATCTTACTATAGACACTTAAAAAAATATATATCATTATCAATTTCATCATTATTCTTTTATTAATGCTCGAATTGTCCCAAATTCATTGGAAGCCACTTCAAGGTGACTTCTGTGTCCTTTTGACATGCCCATTATTTTTAAAGCACTTTCTTATTTTATATCACAAGATTTTCCAGGCTCATCTTTGCCTCCTCAGATGTGGACCCAGCCATTTCTTCGAGGAGCCCTGACTCCTTTTACTGGAGAATGGTATTTAGAAACCAAGATCCAGGCAGCAGGTGGGCTCCCTGCTACCGGGGTGTCATTGCTTCTAGGTCTTTCAGAGCACAGAGCTGGGAAATAATGAGTTTAAACTCAATTCAACTTTTTTCATTCTTTTTTATTATGGTAAATATACAGTACATAAAGTTGACCATTTTTAAAAAAATATTTATTTGGCTGTGCTGGGTCTTAGTTGCAGCACGCAGGATCTTCATTGCCGCATGCAATATCTTCATTGTGGCTTGTGGGATCTTTTTAGTTGCGGCATGCGGGCTCTTAGTAGCAGCACGCGGGATCTGGTTCCCTGACCAGGGATCGAACCTGGGCCCCCTACACTGGGAGTGCGGAGTCTTAACCACTGGACCACCCGGGAAGTCCCTAAGTTGATCGTTTTAACCGTCTTTAAGTATACGGTTCGGTGGCATTAAGTACATTCACATTCACATTGCTGTGCATCCAATTCAAACGTCTACAAGTTTCTCTATGTCTTTAAAATGTATCCCACAAAGAATGTAAAATCAGAGTAGCTCTCATTTTCTCTCTGATCCTTTTTGTTCTTATTTACTATTTTCTGTTCTCTTGACTGCTTCCATTCCTCCCCTGTTTGCCGCCTCTATTACTGTACTTTGTACTGTACTGTGACCAAAATGTCGTAAGTTCTATCTCTTGGGAACCTGGTAATTTAGTCTCCAGTAATAAGATGAAGATTTTCTTCAATATCTTTCTATGGTTCACTCTACTTTCATTTTCAATCATCATGTTATTTGTCCATTACTCAGATAATTAGATGAGGTCATGATGGTAGAGCCCCCATGAATGGATTAGTGCCCTTGTAAGATTCATGGGAGAGCTTGCTTCCCCTCTCTGCTCTCTGCCATGTAAGGGTATAACAAAAAGTTGGCAGTCTACAACCCGGAAGAGGGTTCTCAGCAGAAACCACCCTTGCTGGTACCCTGATCTCAGACTTCCAGCCTCTAGAAATGTGAGAAATTTTTGTCATTTATAAGCCACCAAGTCCATGGTATTCTGATACAACAGCCCAAACAAAGACATTACCCTTAGTTATTGGTAACTAGAATATGAACAACATGAAGGCTACAACTGATCCCCTGTATAAGCTCCAGCCCAGGGAGGGGCCCTTCACCTGGCCTGGGAATGAGGGTCAGGAGACTTCTTTTATATATATTTTTTAAAGCATTGAGATTGACGTGTTTTTGTTTTCATTTATTTATTCGGCTGTGCCGGGTCTTGGTTGCAGCACACGGGATCTTCATTGCGGCATGCAGGATCTTTTTTTTTTTTTTTTTTTGCGGTACGCGGGCCTCTCACTGTTGTGGCCTCTCCCGTTGCGGAGCACAGGCTCCGGACGCGCAGGCTCATCGGCCATGGCGCACGGGCCCAGCCGCTCCGCGGCATGTGGGATCTTCCCGGACCGGTGCACGAACCCGCATCCCCTGCATCGGCAGGCCGACTCCCAACCACTGTGCCACCAGGGAAGCGCCATGCAGGATCTTTAGTTGCGGCATGCATGTGGGATCTAGTTCCCTGAATAGATATCAAACCTGGGCCCCCTGCATTGGGAGCATGGAGTCTTAACCACTGGACCACCAGGGAGGTCCCAAGAGGACTTCTTGAAGGAGATGCCTGGCCAGCACTGACTGCTATATTAATTAAAATGAGGTCTACATGGGGTATGACATTCCTCCACTCTAAAGCCCAGTTGTTTCCTTATTAGAAAATCAAGACTGGAAGTGCTCCTTCCTATTTAAAACCACAACTTGAATGCTGCCTGGCCCTCAAAGTAAGAGACACGAAATACAAAAAGCAGAAGCACAGCCCACCCCACCCCCCAGCCACACAATGCAGGCCCTTTGCTGGGCTCATCTTCCAGTTGAGAAGGGAAAGAAATGTGATGGAAAACAGTAAGAATTCAGCCCCAGTGATAAAGCAGTGTTTAAAGAATTTCACTCACACTCAGCTGTGAGCAGTTAAGAGGAATAACACAATGAAGCAGAAGAGAAAGAGGCCAGGACCTACCCAAGCAGAGGTCCTCTGAGATCTCAGCGCTGAATTCAAAGGGCATAAGAGGGGGAAAGTTTGACTTCAAGGAATGAGACAAAGGGAACACTCTCACTCCACATGCCTCGCTTCATGGATGACAAAGCACAGAGCAGGAGGGGAAATATCTGACCCTGGGTGGCATTTCATCACAGGCTCTGTAGTCCTGGCTCAGATGCTCCAGGGTAAGGCGGGAAACTTTGAGTTAGCAACTTATGAAAACAGCGTAAGTTGATTCAGTAAGATTCAGCAAGAACCGGAGAAAAGGTGAGTAAAGAGAGTGCTAACCAGGATTGATAAGGACACAGGAAGCAAGGCCTTGCAAGAACTGCTAGTTATAATACAGTCTTGTCATTCTTCTGAAGAGTAATTTGGCAACGTCAAAAGATGTGGATCCGTCAGCAGATTAAAGGGGACTTCCCTGGCGGTCCGGTGGTTAAGACTCCGGGCTCCCAACGCAGGGGGAAAGGTTCGATCCCTGGTGGAGGAAACTAACGTCTCACATGTTGCGTGGTGTGGCCAAAAAATAAATAAATAAATGAGATGATACGAGAAGATTTAAGTACCTGAACCATTTGACTTAGCATATATACCTATGGACCGTCACTCAGGACGTTATTAGACAAGCATTCGAAGATGGAGCTACAAAGATGGTAATTGAAGCAATATTAATAGTATCAAGAAGATGAAACAATGTAAATGTCCAACAATAGGGAATTGGTAGAAACATTAATACTTTAAAATATTGGAGGGACTTCCCTGGTGGTCCAGTGGTTAGGATTCTGCGCTCCCACTGCAGGGGCCCTGGGGTCAATCCCTGTTTGGGGAACTAAGATCCTGTAAGCCGTGCAGTGTGGCCAAAAAGAAAAAATTAATAAAATATTGGAATAATGCCAAAAAGCCATTAAAAAGGATGTGTTCAGAAGGATATGGACAAACTGGAACCCTTGTGCACTGTTGGTGGGAACGTAAAATTGTGCCACTGCTGTGGAAAACGGTATCGTGGCCCCTCAAAAAATTAAACCAAGAATTACCATACAACCCAGCAATTCCACTTCTGGGTATATGCCCCAAAGAATTGAAAACAGGGTCTCAAGAAGATATTGTACCCCCAAGTCCATAGCAGCATTATTCACAATAGCTAAAACGTTGAAACAATCCAAGTGCCCATGAACAGATGAATGGAGAAGCAGAAAGGAATCTGATTCAGCCTTAGAAAGGAAGGGGATTCTGACACCTGCTACAACATGGATGAACCCTGAGGACGTTATGCTGAGTGAAATAAGCCCGACCCAAGAGACACACGCCACATGATTCCACTTATATGAGGTCCCAAGAGTCGTCAAATCCATAGAGACAGAAAGTAGAATGGTGGGGGCCAGGGGCTGGGGGAGGGGAAGAATAGGGAGGTTAGTGTTTAATGGGGACAGAGTTTCAGTTTCACAAGATGAAACGGTTCTGTGGACACGTGGTGGTGACGGCTGCACGACGACGTGAACGCACTTAACACCACTGAACTGTACACTTAAAAATGGTTAAGATGGTAAGTGTTATGTGTATGTTACCACAAAAAAGAAATGAAAGATACCTAGTTTCTGGTGAAACTCTTCATCAAAACTGAGTTTTTGGTGAAACTTAGCAAGGAACTGTTAAACATTGTTGGTGGGAGGGCAAATGGTTAAAAATTTTCAGGAGGGCAACTTGTTCATAAAGGCAAATCATATATATTCTTTAAAAATGATCCTATACCTTTTTTAGTGCATAGCTGTGCTTTATTGGGGGGAAAGTAAATAATCCTTACAAGGTCACATTTATTTTTATCTTAATAATACATGAACGTGGTCAACAGAGAAAAGTCAAGATGCAGTGCTTATAAAGCAAACAGCATTCCTCTGCTCCATTTCTGCCCATCCCAGTGAACCTGCTTTCTAGGTATACCCATTTTAACCATTTTAGCTCTTTCTCGGAGGATTTATGTCCATTGTTCATACCCTTTTACTAAGGGATCCCCTGGTGAGAAGCTACCCTAGAAATATAATCAGGTGTGGGTACAAAGACGTAGGTGCGGGGCGTCCGTCCCACTGGTATTCATATTGACAAGAAAAGTGGGAACGACACTTGTTAGGACTGTTTAAATAAATGATGGTCAAAATGTGCCATAAGAGGTGAAGCAGTCAGATCTATTTAAACGACATGGCAAGAAACAACTATCAATTATATACATTACAGAATAAAATGCGGATAGGGATTATCCCTGGACAGTGGCTGACATTAAACACAAATTTTCCTTGTGTACTCGTCTTAATTTCAAAATTCTCTTTAATAAATATACATTTGCTTATAATCAGAAACAAAGAAAAAAAAAAAGACATGTTCAATCTACTAAGTTGCCAGACACCCTGTGAAAATTCTTACCTGGATTTGTTGTCTCTGTCAGGGCTCTCACTTGGGCATGGAGACGTGCAACTCAGACTAGCTTAAGCAAAAAAAGGAAAGAGAAGAAAAGAAAGGAAAAGAAAAAGGAATTGACTGGTTCCCGTAGCTGTGCCCCCGGGTGCGGACGACCACCCAGGCTCGGGCCGTCCCTGCGGTCCCCCTCTCCTCACTCTGCAGGCAGGTGGGCTGCACCCCAGCCTCCCCACCTGTGACGGGCCAGGCCCTCCCACGTCCCCCAGATGATCCACAGCGGGAGGCAGGAGGGCCCCAGCAGGGGAGGAAGGAAGCCTGGAAGAAGTCAGAATGTAAACAGGACGTGGGAATAAAGGTGATTCCTATTTTCTTTACGCTCTCCTGTGTTTTTTACGATGAGCACGTATTCCTTTTCCACGATTAGTAACCTCTTTATGAGCAGGTAGCGTGGACCAAACCCTGCTGCCTGTGCTCCCAGCCCCCAGGAGGTGGGAACTCCTGCCACCTTCCCTCTAGAGGCAGGATGAGGTGGGGGAGAGGCCGAGCCACTTCCCTCCTGCCAAAATCAAGGCCCCAGACCCCAGATAGCTCCCCCTTCCCCTCACCTGGTCTGTGGTACGTCGCCTGGGAGGGACTCTGCTCTAGACACAGGCCTCCAGGCAACTGGGCTCCCCACTGCAGCCAGCATGCGGCATACAGCTTCATCAGCACAGATGCAAACCACACCTTGGAACGCGCTGGGTGGGGCAGATGACCCTTGGGGAGAGCGACGCGGGACCAGGCCCTGGCGGTGGCTTTCCGGGTGTCACAGCATCGGGACCAAGTCCCTGCTGTTTGGTTACAGTCTCCGAGGCCCGGCCCCTGGATCCCACATGGCAGGTGGCAAAGGCTCCCCAGCAAGCCAAGGGACAGTGACCTTGACCTCAGCCCACCGCGGAGGCAGGGCAGCCAGCGGGGTCGCAGGACACAGGAGGCTTCTCGGCTCTTCCCTCCACCAGCTCTCACCTTGCCAAAGGCCGCTCTGGCCCCAGAAGGCCCTGCCGAGGCCCGTGCACCCCGGGCACCCCCTCGCCCCGACGCCAGGGCCCCTCCCGCACGTCTGGCTCCGGGATCCCAGCCCCGGAGACTCACAGGCCACGGCCACAGAAACCCGTCCAACACCGCAGGGGTAGGGAGAGCGGCCCCCGACAGCCAAGCCCTGACCTCAGGGTCCTGGCAACACCCTCCTTCAGAGGATGGACAGGAGCGCTGCGGAGACGCCCGAGGGCGGGTGGGGGGAATCTCGATGAGAGGCACGGGGCGGTGAACACGAAGGGAAAGGGGCCAAGAGCTTCCAACCGACGCCCATCCACAGGAGGAGCGCGGAAGGAGCCTCGGGCGAGGAGCAGGGCCTTCGGTGCAGACGCCACAGGGCTGGCACCCAGGCCTCTCCCCTCCTCCCCGCGGGGACACGCGGAGTCCCTGCCACAAGGCGTCTGCAGCTGGGGCTTTCTGGGCGTCACGAGTCCTCAAGAGGCCTTTTCCTCAATCCAGCTTTAGTGAAAAGACAACTCAGGTATGAAAGTAGAGAAATGGACAGACTCATCAGGCACGTTTCAGGGTGTGTCACGCGCGGTTATTGCAGTTCACGGGCAGGATGCAGCCCAGGGCACGGGCTCCGTGGCGCCAGCCGGCTGTGCAGCAAGCGCTCGCCGTCTGGAGGGCAGCCCCTCCTTCTCGCTGGGGCTGGCATTGATGCAGCCCGCAAGACCGGCACAAGGCCTGTCAGGCGCCTTTCTGATGCAAGTCGCTGACCTGCCTTAAGTGGACGTGAAAACATGGCGCAGGGTGCTGACTTCAAGGCAGGGAAACCCTTAAATTCGCTCCCGTGTGCTTCACGTCCTGCGGGCTGCTTGGTTCACACAGAGACGGCGTCGCCCATGCGTCCTGCACTCACACTGCGTACCTCACCCCGCGCTCACCACCCAGCTCAGCAGCGCGGGGTGCACGCCTCCTTCCTTCCAGAACGACCGTATGGATTCCACCCGCCACAGGTTCACTGAAGGCCCCCACGGTGTGGACCGGAGATGACTCGCACCGAGACACACTCGGCCCCAGAGAAGGACGGGGTTAACTCCCGCCCAGCCCCCAGTTTGCAGAGGAAACGTGGTCACACACTCTGGGTCTATACTGAAAAACCATGGATGTTAGTGGACAACCTCGGCATAAATCCCTCGGGAACAGACGGGGTTCACGGCAGGATAATCCACTGGTCCAAGGAGACCTGGGAAAAATTCCTAAATTTAATGCTACCACAGAAAGTCTCTCCAAACCACTCTTCCATGTTCAAAAGAAAATCATCTTTCCCTGTGATCGTGGCGAATGATGTGACAGCTCTAAGGATCAGAACACGGGGACGTCCCTGGTGATCCAGCGGTTAAGATGACACCTTCCAATGCAGGGGACGCAGGTGTGATCCCTGGTCAGGGAACTAGATCCCATACGCCACGGGGGAACTGAGCCTGCGTGCTGCAACTACTGAGCCACAACTAGAGAGAAGCCTGTGTGCCCCAACAAAAGATCCCGCGTGCCGCAGCTAAGACCCAATGCAGCCAAAAAAAAAAAAAAAAAAAAAAAAGAATCAGAACACGTAAGGCAGAAATAGAAATGATGTGCACTGTTTTATGGTTGTTCTACAAGATGCTGATTTCTGAGTCTAGTGTGAAATGCTTTGCCGTGGACAGACGATCTCCTTTCGAGTGTTGTAAGCCATTTCTTCTTTTTGCATCAGAACAGTTTTCACAGCAATGACAAACATCACTGTGAGGATGCTTCTCGCTGGGCTCAAACTGTACCTTATGGCTGGCTTTCAAACTATGTAAATTATCTTATGTAAGAGGCACTGAAAAAAGAAAGCTGAACAAAGAAAGTTTTACCTTGGTGAAATATTCCTTTTAACACATCACATTATAATGTGATAATAATAATAACAGAACGTGTGTCACCCTTACCCCTCGAGTGAAGAGTCTGTGGAAGAAGCCTTCTTCTGTCTGGGAGCTGGCTGATATGTCTTCTCTTCTGGATCTAATGCCACATTTCCCCTTTCGTTGATGTCCTTGGAACATTCAGACTCGGTCATCTGCACCCACAGAAGGGCAGGACAGAGGAGTGGTGGAGGCCCCGTGCGGCCGGCCGGCACCGCCCACCCGGCCCCCAGCCCAGTGCTCGGCAGCCACTCTGGCCCCCGTCCTCGGCTCCTACTTCCCCTGCTTCCTGACCTCCTCTTGCCGCCAACGTGGCCCCCAAAGCAGTGAACTCCCGTCCAGCCAGCCCCGCTCAGGGAGCAGGGCTCAGGGCGGCAGAAGCCCAGCAGACCCGAGAGGGCCACCTCTGTCCACCCCCCGTGAAGGGACCAGGGGCAGCTGCCACATATAATTTTACCTCCGAACATGCACACGTGCGCGCACACACAAATGGATGTGTATGTAAAATAGCTAAAAAGATATCTTAAAGAGGAAACTTCATTCTACACACATAAGGTTCTTCTTGGTCGTTGTAACTAGCTAGGTGGGCCGTGCTGCAACGGGCAGTACCTTGCTCTGCCAGGGGATGGAGACACAGCCCGTGATGAACTGGCTGTGGAAGGTGCAGTCGGTGCTGTCCAGGCGGATGCCCTTCACCGTGGAGAATTGCTCGATGTCCAGGACGTCCCTGCAGTAAACCACCTGCGGCTGTCACAGAGCACAGAGAGGCGCGGCTGAGACGGCCGCCGCTGCGTTTGTTTCCCTCAGCGGCGCTCAGGACACCTGGGAAGCCGCCGCACGCACACCTGCACCCTCCTTTCCTCGCCATCCCTCCCGGCGTGGAGTACGTCCAATCCTTGCTCTAGCAACCTCCAGAGCCACAGGCCCCGCGGCCCGTCTGCTCCAGCTCCCCACTCTCTCGCCCACAAGCCCCCCGAGGCCCCCTCTTCTCTTTCCTGCACGGAAACGGGCCACGGCAGAGGCTGCAGGTGGAGAAGGGCGGACGGGGTGCCCCTGCTGGGACACGGCAGAGGAAGCCTCCAGCCCTCGGCCTCCCTCGCGCACGTGCTGTCCACCTGCTTGGCCCCCATCTGCGCTGGGCAGGCCCCCAGGCCCCCAGCCCCACCGGGCACTGGCATCCTCGGGCGCAGAGTCAGGCCAGCAGGCAGGGCGTGTGGAGCCCGGGCCGCCGCCTCTGGAGCAGGGAAGCCAGGGCTCAGGGATGCGTGCACGACAAGGAAGGAGCGTGCCGATCCCGGGCCCCTGGTCAGAACTTCTGAGAGCAGTGGAGAGGTGGGAGCCGCCAATGGGGGGCCGGCCCTCAGGAGACGGTGCAGGGGACGCCCGAGCCCAGGCCAGAACCCCATCCTGCGCCCTTGCCAGGCTGCCTGACGCCCTCAGACGCTGCTGACAGCGGGCCCCCGGACCGTCTGGTTAAATGCAGGAGAGCCCCCGGAGCAGCCCCAGCGCCTCTGCCCCTCACTCCCCAGCCGGCGCCCTCCTCAGGGAAGGCTGCGGCCCGCGGCGCACAGGGCCTGGTGGAAAGAAGGCTCTGAGCAGCCCCAGCTGGGTTTTCCTCGTCTTGGAGCTGGTCCTCCCCGTGACTCTAGTGCCTGGAGCAGGTGGGAGGGCGCTGCGAGAACGAGCTCAAAGGGAGAAGCTGCTGCCACAACACATTCCACGTAAACATAATGAATCCTGACTGTACAACTAAAACTATTTTAACCGCACGTCTCAGCCCCATCACATCCTGCGGAATGATCGAATCTCCACGTTTCCATCACAGGCCTGCAGCAGCTCAAGGCCAAAGAGGGGCCTGCTCCGGCCCAGCTCCGACGTGCGCGGGGCCTGCTGGGCCCTGGGGACGTGGCCCCGTGTGGCCCCGCCACGCGCTCACCAGGAGGCTCGAGCGGCCACTCCAGGGCCCTCAGTGTGCAGCCAGGACCTTGCGAGACCCGGCGTGGGGAAGCGCATTCCGGGCGGGGGAAGGGGCCGCGGGAACGTGGGGACCCTGGCGGGGCACCCTGGGGAGGGTGTCGGGTGCTGCTGAGGTTTTTGAGCAGGGCAGTGACCTGGGTGGGCTCCACCAGCCAGGGCGGCAGCGGGCCGGGAGGGCCTGTGCGGACGGGCCAGGGGGCACCGGGGGCGGGACGGGTGGTCCTGAACCTACCTGGAAAACATCCGTTTTCTCAGACACCCCAACACCCCGCTGCTCTCTGGCAACACACTTACGTCAGGACGGAAAGGGGGGTCTGACACGTGGGCCTCCAGCCTCTTGAAGTTAACGTCCCTGAACACAGGGTGTCCCTTGACTTCAGCCACTCCTTCGCCCCTGCAGCCCAGGCGCTGCTTGGGATCCTTGGTGAGTAGCTGTGGACGAGTGAAAATGGAGTCAATGGAAGCTCCAAGGATAAAAGAGAAAACCCAGAAAAGCTCCATAACAAAAATGGCCAAAGAATCGGGGTGGCAAAGAGCACCTCCATCTAAACAAAGTCACTAAATTTCAAAGTATCAACCAAACCCCGTTACTTCAGATTTTACTGATTTAGAATACGCAATGCTTCAAAAAGGAGTTGAAACTGAAGTTTTGCCTTTGAGCTATCAATAAATAAAGAGGTGGCTAAGAGGGCTTCCCTGGTGGCGCAGTGGTTGAGAGTCCGCCTGCCGATGCAGGGGACACGGGTTCGTGCCCCGGTCCGGGAAGATCCCACATGCTGCGGAGCGGCTGGGCCCGTGCGCCATGGCCGCTGAGCCTGCGCGTGAGAGGCCCACGTACCGCAAAAAAAAAAAAAAAAAAAAAAAAAAAGAGGTGGCTAAGTAAATCCTTAAGAAAAGTTTACCCACGTAAAAATTAGGGGATTTTTTTTCAAGAAATAGAAGCTCTTGGGAACTTCGCAGACACCACTTTCATGCCAAGTTATATTGATTATTAGAAACTATTTTAATC
Source organism: Pseudorca crassidens (assembly GCF_039906515.1). NCBI lineage: Eukaryota > Metazoa > Chordata > Mammalia > Artiodactyla > Delphinidae > Pseudorca > Pseudorca crassidens. Next base: position 2,085,892 of record NC_090299.1, on the reverse strand, counting down.
TATTAATTAAACAGATCACTAAGGACCTCAGATGAGGCAAAAATTTAGCAAACCTAGCTCTAAAAGTTGTATATTCTTAAAATTAATAGAAAGTGTTTCTTTCAAAAGTATTCCTTACTTATACATTTAAACGGGCAGACCTCGGAGATACCGCGGGTTCGAGTCTAGACCATCAGAGTTAAGTGATTATTGCAGTAAAGCAAGTCACACGAATTTTTTGGTTTCCCAGTGCATATAAAAGTTACGTTTATACTCTACTGTAGTCTGTTAAGTATGCAATAGCATTATGTCTAAAAAAATTGTACCTATTTAAAGAATAAAGCTGCTAGGAAAATAGTGGCAATAGACTTGCTCAACACAGGGCTGTCACAAACCTTCAATCTGTCAAAAACACACTATTTGTGAAGCACAATAAAGATGAGGTATGCCCCTATTGCCAAAAGTTCAGATAGGCCTTCTTCCACAATTAGCAGTCAAAGAGGTCTGCCTCTGCTCAGAGCGACACAGGAAAGGTCTGGGCCTCCAAAACCTAGCCTAGGCCAGGGGCTGGGAAGCTGCAGCCCAGGGCTGTACCGCACCGGTGCCTGCTTCTGTAAATAAGGCTCTGTGGGAGCAGAGCTGGCTGTTAGCTCAGGGGTCTGTGGCTGTTTGCGCTGCAATGGTGAACTGAACGATGCGAGAGAGACCTGCAAAGCCCTAGTGACACCACCTGGTGCGTCACAGGAACGCTGGCTGACCCGTGGCCTCGACTCCCAGCCAGCACCCACGTGTGGCTCCCGGCTCGTGTGCGACGCCCCTGGGCCGGGCCCCGCCCGCTCGGCCGTGCCGCGCACACACACCGAGGCCGTCTGGTCTCTCGGCCGAGCTGACTCCTACCAGACACCACCGATGGGAATACACCTGCGTAGTTGGCGCGGTGTCGGGCTTTCCCGCGGGACTCAAGCTTCTGCAGGCAGCTGCCGTGGGAACTCCAGCACGGAGCCAGGGCGGGGCTCAGTAACACAGGCTTCCTTAATTAAGACCAGACCTGAACATTGTGTCAGGCCAGATGCAATGACCGCACCGCAGGGACTCCATGCCTCTGTCAAGCCTGCTGCCAACTCACGCGGTCCAGGGGCCTGACCGGGCAGCGCCGGGCAGCGGAAAGCACCTTGTGCCCGTGCTGCCTGCTGCCACTGACTATGGGACACCACGGAAATCAACTTTTAATTTTTCCACCGTGCAGCTCTGAGAATATCCTAGAAAGCCACCGTGGGGTTGAAATGAAAACAGAGAGCTCTGAAAATGACCCAGCGGTACCCGACACCAGGTGTCACGGCGGGGGCCCGGCAGGGACGGGCAGAGGCGGGCTGTCCCCTTCGCGTGCAGTCAGCGCTGGGCCACATCCTGGACCCCGCAGCTGCCCACGCTCCCCCCTCTGTGCCCTGTTCACATCGACCTTGTACCTGAGGTGGCCCCTCCTCCAGGCCGTCTGTTGGAATTTCACAGACTCTCTAAGAACTAGCTGTTGCTCTGCTCAGCAGTTACCGAGGATTCACGTGGGACTAAACACTTCACACGCACGCTTTCATTTTATCCTGCTGGCAATTCTATAAGGTAGAAGTTATCCACCGTCTGCATCTTCTAGATGAGAAACCCGAGACCCGGAGGGGTGAGCGCGTGGTGGTGGGAGGCTGGGCCTCGACCCCGGGCCCTGAGTCACAGGCTGGGCTTCACGCAGACACCACCATCTTTCCCACGAACAGCACCCCTTCATCCTGAAAACCCTTTAGGCTTCGCTTCTATTTTGTACCCGTCAAGCTCTGCTTTTGACCCTAGTTTCTTTCGTGTTACTTTAGGCTTGCCATTCAACTGTGTGCTCCCGAGGGGCCGGCCTCACTTCGCACATCTGTATGCTCCTGCAGCCCCATCGGACCGTCGCGTGCCAGCAGACACTGGGTCAACATCTACCAGCTGAACAGCAACAGCAGGGTGGCCAGGAGGCGGTTACGGAGGAGCTGACTGAACGCCGTCAGCTCCAAGCAGGGTGAGCAGCCCGAGAAAGGCCACCAGCACACGTCCCTTCACATGTGGACACAAGAGGAGACGGACCCCTAGGTACTTCATCCCCAGCCAGTGTCAACTCCCGCAAGACACACCGGCTGACCCCAGCACCCACTGGGGGACCACGCCCCGCGCTCTGTGGCCGCAGTCCAGTGGCCTGGTCCTCCGTCCTCCATCCTGCCACTCCCCCCCCACCCCGTCAGCCCTCCCCCCGCAGCGCGCGCCCCCGTGTGTCTAACTCCGGCAAGGAGCCCGCCTCCACCTGCCCCGTGTCCGCACTCTCCTCTGTGACCCGCTCACACCCACAGTCGCTCCTCCAACCGTCCCTCTGCACCCACCCAGCCCCGCGGCCTCTCTCCTGCTTCTTCAGACCCGCTTAAGCAAGCCCGACTCCCCGCCTGCTGCGAGCTTCGCGCGTCCTGCCTGCACACAACCAACCACCGATCTCCCTGGACGCCCACGCGGCCCTTGGCGCGCCGGAAGCCCCTCACTTCTCCGCACACCTCCAGCGGCTCCCTCCCACCCTCGCGCGCCACAGGAGGACGGGACAAGCTGCCCGGCGCGCACCGAGTCCCCGCCTCCGCGCCGGGGCTTTGCTGCAGCCCCTCCCCGCTCCGTGCACGGCTCTCAAATCCTACGGGCGCGGCCTTGCCGTCCACCCGGAGTCCGAAGGCTTCTTACTCGCTCTGCCACCACCCAGGGCTCAGACTCCCACCTGAATCTCCACAAAACCCGGGCCGGCCCCCCTCCTTCTGTCCCGTGGATCTCTTCCCGGGAGTCCCAGCGCATCAGCCCCCGGCCTCCTGCCCCGGTGCGGCCCCTCCTCCCCACCCCGCCCCGCGGCCAGCCCCTCCCACCTCCCTGCCGAAGATGCCCGTCTCCCAGGCCGCCTCCCCTGAGTGGGTGAGAGCACCGGGCTTGGGGGCAGAAGGGCTGGGATTACTGCCTGTTTTACTCAGTGCCGGGGAAGGTCCCATGGGGGACGCGCAATACATTCTCGCTGGCTGCAGATGAAGTTTAAAATGTGCTCAGAAAATCCTGAGTATTGGCTTAAGAGAAGTTAAGCGACAAGGAGAGCTTCTCTCATCCCCTTACATCCAGGATGGCCTGGGACTGACAGTGCCAGGCGCATGGCAGGCCATCGGGGCAGGGTGTCGATAGGACCACAGTCCCTGGCGACCAGTTAAAGGGAGTTCTGAGGAACGTGGGCAGAGAGAAGAACCTTACCGCTGCAAAGCACCCCGAAGATTCTGTTTCATGTTTAGCGTCCTGTGAAGCTGGCCAGCTGTGCTCTAAACAGTGACCCGACACCACCCTTCCCTCTCAGCTGCACCTCTGGGGAAAGCAAACGATGAACTCTGTTCTGCGTGATCAGAACCCCCGAGGAAGGCCCTGTCCCTGGCACCGCGGAGCACCAGGTGGCCCCTCCTGAGCCTGAACGGCGGTCGGTCGGAAGACTAGCCCCACTCCCGCCCTCCCCGAGTGCGACTTCTCGGAGAAGACTTCTCCGAGTACCGCTCTGCCTCCTCCTTCACTCTCCGCTCCACCTCCGCCCTATCGACCTTCTCTCGGAATTTTCTGAACGGAGACTGTCCCTGAACCATTTCGTATATCAGACAGCCACGTCCCCACCAATCAGGACTGAATGTGTACCTTTCATGATTGAGAACTTCGGGAGCTACATAACAAACACAGGAAATGTAAATTAAATCAAATTAAATGCCCTCATACTTAATTGCAAACAACACACTGTAAATTTAATGTCTGTCACCACGTGGATGACCCTCGCCAACATGTTAAGCCAAAGAAGGCAGACACAAAAGGCCACAGAGCGCGTGAGTCCACCCGTACGAAACAGCCAGAAGAGACGAGTCCACGGAGACAGGAAGCAGATGAGGGGCTGCAGGGCTGGGGGCGGACGTGAGGAGTGGGGAGTGACTGCTGACGGGCGCGGGCCTTCTCTGAGGTGATGAGAAAGTTCTGGAATCAGACAGTGGTGATAGCTGCACACCTCTGTGAACAAACCGGAATCCACTGACCTACACACTTCGGGTTGGTGGGTTTTATGGCACATGAACTGCATCTCAGTAAAGCTGTTATTACAAATCATTCCTGCTGCTCGTGGAGTAACTACCGTGGGGAAACCCCGCCTCCAAACAGGCAGAGCCAGGCCCCCGGGCGCCCCTTTTCCCTCAGAGTAAGACCCCAGCAGCAGGTGACAGCAGCCACAGTGGAATGGGGGGAGGGTAAGTGCGGGACTCAGCAGAGGCCCTCAGGGTCCCTCATGTCAGAGGCCCCCCTGCGTCAGGCTGGGTCACTGCCCTGGAGCTGCGCGCATAACTCTGACAACCTTGTGGGGGTGTGCGGGGCCAGTGAGCACAGCGGAGAGGCCCACTGCCCTGTCCCTACTCTGGCCCGTCAGCAGAGAGGAGCGCAGGCCGGGGGGCCAGGTATGCTCCCCAGCAGCGGGCCAGGGCGGACCCCAGGTCCCTTCCCGTGTTCAGTTCTCTGTGTCCTGAGGGCAGGGGCGCGAGCACCCCGGGGTGGTACATTACGTACCCATGTAGCTGAGCGTTCCGACTCTTCCTTGGATGGTCTCCCCTTCCGGGATCTCCATGGCTCAACCAAGATCTGAAATCCGGATGTGTCCTGCATGTGGCCAAATACATGAGACAAACCACAGGGGGTGAGCTGACACTTTACCAATAAAGAGTGGGAAAAATCTAAAAGACACGGATGGAAATTATAGCAATTCATACCTGGAAACACTTAGATATAAAATTACATTTAGGGAGTTCCCTGGCAGTCCAATGGTTAGGACTCCATGCTCTCACTGTCAAGGGCACGGGTTCAATCATAAATAAATAAATAAAAATAAAAAATGCAAAAAATGAAATTACATTTAATTTTTGCGTTCAGTTCCACTACCCGCAGGAAATTAGATTTATGCCTGGATATTGATCAGGAAGCCCTTTAACCATAGACAACTACAGGATAAAACAGGAGCATTAAGTTTGCTATTTTATTTCCACATAACTACCAGACACATAAATAAAACTATAATGGAGGGCTTCCCTGGTGGCCCAGTGGTTAAGAGTCCACCTGCCAATGCAGTGGACACAGGTTTGAGCCCTGGTCCGGGAAGATCCCACATGCCACGGAGCAACTAAGCCCGTGCGCCACAACTACTGAGCCTGAGCTCTAGAGGCCACGAGCCACAACTACTGAGCCCGCATGCCACAACTACTGAAGTCCGTGTGCCTAGAGCCTGTGCACAACTACTGAAGCCACCGCAATGAGAAGCCCGCGCACTGCAACGAAGGGTAACCCCCCCCACCGCAACTAGAGAAAGCCCATGCGCAGCAATGAAGACCCAACACAGCCAAAAATAAATTAATTAATTAATTAAAAAAAAACTATAATGGATACTATATCAACTATGAAACAGCAAATAAACACTCCCTGTCGGAATACCAAGAGGCTTATACACAGGGACAACAACAGACAAATAATACGGAGTTTTTCTCTAAAGAACAAATGGTAATAGGGTCAAGGAAATAATAAAAAACTATGTTATGGGGCTTCCCCGGTGGTGCAGTGGTTGAGAGTCTGCCTGCCGATGCAGGGGACACGGGTTCGTGTCTGTGAGTCTGTTTCTGTTTTGTAGATAGGTTCATTTGTGCCAGATTTTTTTTTTAATTAATTAATTTTTTTTTGTGGTATGCGGGCCTCTCACTGTTGTAGCCTCTCCCGTTGCGGAGCACAGGCTCCGGACGCGCAGGCTCAACGGCCATGGCTCACGGGTCCAGCCGCTCCGCGGCATGTGGGATCTTCCCGGACCGGGGCACGAACCCATGTCTCCTGCATCGGCAGGCGGACTGTCAACCACTGCGCCACCAGGGAAGCCCGAGTTGAGAGTTTTTAACTCTTTCCTCCCGAACTCAAAGGTTCAGAAATGTTCCTGGTTTCCACTGAGGTAGCAGATGGAGCATAGGTCTGCCAACCTTCTTACCCAGCTTCCTACTGAAAGGAACAAAGACAAAATCACAACAAAAAGAATGAAACGTGATCTGGAAAAAGAATACAGGGCACCCTCAAGAGTGAGAAATTTGAGGATTACCTGGAAGAGAGAAAGCCTATGGGGCTGGATTGTTAAAGGAACCACCAGCTGAATCTGCAGAGATAAGCAGGTTGCCCGGGTGTCTGGGTCCCAGAAGCCCCTCCCAGGCCTGGACACAACTGCCGACCAAGGGACTTCTTCAGGCTGAAGCCACCTGGCAGAAAGTTGGGACCCCAGGGGGGAGGCAGAGCACAACTGAAGAACTACACACTCTACTGGCAAAGCGGAGCCATGCTGTCTGTGGCCACTGGAACGCAGGCCCTGTCTGGACGGCACCCCGCTGACGCACCCGCCTTCCAGAACGCCATTCAAGAGAGGGGTACAACCACAGAGGAAGCCAGGCTGCCACCGCACAAAGAAACACAGCCCTTAACATAAACCTGAATAAATAATCGCATTCTCTAGATACAGGGGGAAAGCAGCAGGTAAAAACTAAAACCAAAACCAACTAACCAAATAAACAAACAAAAAAAGCCAGCAGAAAAACTGACCCAGGAGAAAAGGTAATTCAGGCAACAGAAAGCTTACCTTTTAAAACCCTAATTAGTATCCTCTAGACTAGAGACTGAAGGGACTGCTAGAACATAAAGCATGAAAGAAGCAGTCACAGAACAAGAGTGTGGGCTTAGAAATTAAATACAAATATGATTAATGACAAAACACTGTGGGATGGGCTGGATAGTGCTTTGCATGTGCATAAAAGCATGGACGTTTATCTGGATAATAAGGAAATCTCCTAAAATGAATGGCAGGGACTTCCCTGGTGGCGCCGTGGTTAAGAATCCGCCTGCCAATGCAGGGGACACGGGTTCGAGCCCTGGTCCAGGAAGATCCTACATGCTGAGGAGCAGCTAAGCCCGTGCGCCACAACTACTGAGCATGCACTCTAGAGCCCGCGAGCCACAACTCCTGAGCCCACGTGCCACAACTACTGAAGCCCGCATGCCTAGAGCCCATGCTCTGCAACAAGAGAAACTACTGCAATGAGAAGCCCGCAAACCACAATGAAGAGCAGCCCCCGCTCGCCACAACTAGAGAAAGCCCGCACACAGCAACAAAGACCCAACGCAGCCAAAAATAAATAAATTTTTTAAAATAAATAAATTAAATTAAAATTTAAAAAGACTGATCAGATTTTCAAAAAGCCTTGGTGCCAGACTAAGGAGTTACTCTCTCTCCTAGAAGGAACAGATAAAAATAATAACTACACGTAATATTTTTCACCTCTTACTGCGTGCCACTATGATTTAAGTCCTTTCTGTGTATTATTTCATTTGAACTTCACAATAATACAAGTTGGGCATTGTGAGGACAGCAGAGACCTTATGGGACCTGCTCACTTCTGAGGGCCGTCTGGATCTGGGGCCGTGGAGGAGACGGGGGCAGTGGGGCTGGGACGGGGGGACGGGGCAGGGGACCAGCCAGCGGACGAGCAGCTGCTGCCAGAGGGAGGTGGTGAGTGTCGGACGGAGAGGCCAGCTCCCGGTGACAAGTGCATCTCAGAAGGCGACTCACTCCAATTCTGAGTCCCCTCGTGGTGAGGAGACGGCAGCAGGAGGGAGTCTACATTCTCAAAATGGTCATTTTGGTTATGTGTATTTTACCACAATTTGAAAAACATTTGTACGTGAATCACTGTAGTCACTTTACTCACAACAGACCAAAAACGAAAACAACTCAATGTCTATGAAATGATGAATGGATAAATAAAGTGTGATATGTCTATACAATGGAATATTATTTGCCAACAAAAAGGAATTAAGTTCTGATTCATGCTACAGCATGCGTGAACTTTGAAAAGATTACGTTAAGTGAAAAGAAGCCAGTCACAAGAGATCACATAGTATATGTTTCCCATTTACATGAAATGTCCAGAATAGGCAAGTCCACAGAGACAGAAGTAAATTAGTGGTTGCCTGTAGCTAGAGGTGGGGGAGGGAACGGGGAGTGGCTACCAACGGGTATGGGGTTTCTTTTGGGTGATGAGAATGCTGTAAATTGAAAAACTGATTGTGATAATGGTCACACAACTCTGAGAATGTATTAAAAACTATTGAATTGTACACTTTAAATAGGTGAATTGTATGGCATGTTAATTATATCTCAATAAAACTGGTATTTTTAAAACATAATGAGGAAAAAAATGTAATGACATTAAAATGGCTGGATAGGTCTTTGGGGAAAAAATACTCCCACTTTATACTATCTGAAATTAATTTTGATAGATAAAATATTTAAACTTTCTTAAAAAGGAACTATAACAGTACTAAAGAAAAGATAGATTTTTAAAAAAATTATCTTAGGGAGTAAAGGTGTCCTCCCTAAGTACAACATAAAGCTCAGAGACTAAGAAGAAAAACATTGATATAGTTGTCTATATAAAAAATTAAAACTGCCATATTGAAAAATACTGCAAGCCAAGAGGCAAAAAGCATAAATACAAAATGTATTCACAATGAATATAAAAGGACAACACCTTTCATACATAAAGAACTTTCAAAAATGAATTAGAAAAAAGCAAATTGAAAAAACCCAATGAAAATGCTCAACCCCATCCATAGTTAAAACAAGAGACCATTTTGCAAATTACAGTTTAGTAAAGGTTAAAAACATTGATAACGACCAGTGTTAGCCAGGTCATAGGCAAGGGTAAAGCGATACAACCTTTTTGAAGGGTAATTTGGGAACATCAAAATTTTGAATGCACATACCCTTTGAACCGGAAATCATGTCTCTAAAAAAATACAATTATAATTGCCCTTAGACATGACTCTACTTGTGAGTTCTTGTGCTCATGTCAGGACCTGTAGCTAACTCTCTCCTTCTTTACATTGCAGAGTATCCCATGACCCCGCCATACCTTATTTTTTATCTGACTATTCCTTTCCTGAAGTTCTCACCAGTAATTCCTGTCCATACGCACAGAGAACTGTCTGGAAGGAGACCGAGAAACGGTTACCAGTGTTCACTGCTAGAGAGGATGATTGCTGCATTTCTCTTCTGTTCTACCTAGAACAATGGGTATATATCACTCTTTTTTTTGGCCGTGCTCCACAGTATGTGGGATCTTAGTTCCCCGACCAGGAATCGAACCTGCAGCCCCTGCATTGGAAGCGCGGAGTCTTAACCACTGGACCACCGGGGAAGTCCCAGTTCTTAAAAAAGGTTTTTAATGAAAAAGTCAATAGCCATACTTTATAACTGCACATTAGAAAATCTACAGGGTTTTTTCCTGGGAAGAATCGTGACGATATATGGAGAATCTATTAAATAGCATTTGAAGCAAATAAGGGACTAAGGAAAGACCAACATCTAACAAACGAAACAGCACAACGCCAGCCATGACCTCCGGACTCGAGCAGGTGCGGCTTCCTTACTCACCAATCGAACGTCGAAGCTTGCTGCACTGGGTGCCGGGGGCAGCTTCAGCATCTCCCTCCAATTTTTACTACGACCGATTTTTTTGCCATATCCTCCTAAATTTGAAAAAAGCAAGGCATTTTTGTAACAATCAGAAACATCCATTTTTTAAAAAATTATTTATTCATTTTTGGCTGCCTTGGGTCTTCGTTGCTGCGCACGGGCTTTCTCTAGTTGTGGCGAGCGGGGGCTACTCTTTGCTGCGGTGCGCAGGCTTCTTATTGCGGTGACTTCTCTTGTTGTGGGGCACGGGCTCTAGGCGGGTGGGCTACGGCACGTGAGCTCAGTAGTTGTGGCTCACGGGCTCTAGAGCTCAGGCTCAATAGCTGTGGCACACGGGCTCAGTTGCTCCGCGGCATGTGGGATCTTCTGGACCAGGACACGAACCCGTGTCCCCTGCATTGGCAGGCGGATTCCTAACCACTGCGCCACAAAGAAAGTCCCAGAAACCTCCATTTCTGACAACTTCTTCCATTCATGTATTCTGTTGGAGTAGCTTGGGTACCTACGATGAGGGATCTGGAAGGCACCCTGATGAAGTGTGAAAATCCCACCGAGGCAATCAGTCACTGGCTCTGTCCTTTAGAAATCAGGTGACCTGGACCTTCGTAAGCAGCTCTGCTAAGCCTATATCCAAGTTTGTAAAGCGGACCTAATATCATAAAGGGCTGCTTATAAATATCCGTTCAACAATTATTTACGAAGCACCCACTATATACCAAACACCTTCAAAGTGCAGGAAATACAGTGGGAAAAAAAGACCATTCTAGTGAGGGAGAGAGATTAAAAATCACTTAATGACAAGTGATAAGAAAAAAATTAGCCAATCATATCGTGATAAACGGTGTGAAACAAAATCAAGCAAGGCACAGGCGCAGGCTGCTCTTTGGGCCGAGGTAGGACCAGGAGAGACCCCTCTGGAGGGTCACGCTTAGGCAGAGACCTGGGGTGTGAGTCTCGGGAAGGTCTGGGAGAAGACGACTGTCCCTAGCGAGACAAGAATGGTGGGAAAAGCAATTACATGATATTTTAGAAAGAGGTTTTTAAACAACTGACCTTTAAAAAAAGTTTAACTCCGAGAAATTAGAACCTTCGATTTTAAGCATTCTGAGGAACTGAAGTTTTACTGAATTTTATCCAAGAGAAAACATACAGTTTTCTTGTTTTGGTTTGGTTTGGTTTGGTTTTGTGATTATTTTTTTAATAATTTTTATTGGAGTGTAGTTGCTTTACAATGTTGTGTTAGTTTCTACTGCACAGAAAAGTGAATCAGCTATATGTATACATGTATCCCCTCTTTTTTGGATTTCCTTCCTGAACCCTACTCAGAGCACTGAGGAGAGTTCCTTGTGCTATACAGTAGGTTCTCATTGGTTATCTAAAAACATCACAGTTTGGGCCGGTGACTAAAGCCTCCAGGACTATTGGGAGGAACAGGGAAATCAGGAGGAAGGTCCTGTTTCTCGGGGAAGTGACGCGCTCCCAGTTTGGAGAGGAAGACACCAGAAGACGGGGGGCTGTTTTAGGCTCAGGAGGGAAGGCCTGGCTGCAGACAGAGATTTGACAGTGGCTGCCTAGTGGGTGCAGGTGGGAGACACGGGGCCTTCCTCCTCAGCCTTCCTTTCTGCTCCACTACTCCCCCCATTTCAACTGAGATCGTGAGCCCTGGACTTGCACCCACTCTCCGGACGTCCCAGAGCACCTCAAGGTCAGCTTCAAATTAGACTCATCACCTCCTGCAATCCAGTCCTCTTTCCACACTGAGATTCCTGCCAAACAGCTACCATCTACCAGGCCAAGGAAGCAGGAAACTGGGGCACCATCTACCTCTGTCTGCTAAGCACCGCTGTCAGTCACTCAGGAGGGGTGCGCTGCTGTGGTCCTGCGTGCAGGGCCCTGTCAGGCACCAGGCACACCGTGCAGAATCACGGAGGCCAGCCCGGCCTTCAGAGGCGCTCCTGCCCCCCCCCCCCACCCTCTCTACTGTCCTTTCACGCCAGGGCCACCACTCTCCTCCACCTCCCTTCTAACTGGCCTTCCAACCTCTTCCTCCCTTCCAGACCCTCCCCACTGCTTCTCAGGGTCACCTTCCTAACATGCATATACAAGCTCACTTCTCCACCGCCTACAGACCCTGAAGGTGTCGCAGAGTCTGAGGATGAAGTGAGAACAGAGCGCAGCCCTGCCTGACACCATCCCCAGGCACACCGTGCTCAAGCCACGCCACTTACAAAACCTCCACTCGGCTCAAGCGGGACCCCCTCCAGGAAGCCCACCCTGAGGGCTGAAAGGAGGAGGAGAGTTAGGACAGGTCCACAATACCCTCACCTCTCTAGGACCTTCCCACCTATGGACTTGTTCAATCGCCCCCTCGGATGTAGGTACTGCTACTAGTTAGTCCCTTTTCTCACATAAGGGACCCAAGCTAAGAGTAAATAACTTGCCACTGTCACACAGCTGGCGAGAGAAGAACCGAGACACACTCGGGCCTGCCTGACTCCAGGAATCCCGCTTAAACAGTCCTGTCTATTAAGAAGCAGTAAAGCTGCAACCAAAGCGGTTTTGGTTTTGTTCTTTTCTCTTGAAGCGCAAAAGCATCGAAACTAAAGATTTGCCATGAACACGTTTAGAAGTTAAGGTATGTTGGGACTTCCCTGGTGGTCCAGTGGTAAAGAATCTGCCTTCCAATGCAGGCGACGCGGGTTCGATCCCTGGTCAGGGAACTAAGATCCCACGTGCAGTGGGGCAACTAAGCCCACACACCACAACTACTGAGCTCGCGCGCACCTCAGCTAGAGAGAGAAAACCCACGCGCCAACTCAACTAGAGAGAAGCCCGCGCGCTGCAACAGAAGATCCCGCGTGCCGCAACTAAGACCCAATGCAGCCAAATAAATAAATAAATATTAAAAAACGAAAAAGAAATTAAGGTATGTGTGAAATGAAAATAAGAGTAAACCAAAACTCCCAAGATGTCAGAAATGGTTATGGTGATGGCCATAATAATGAGTAGCCCTTATTAGCATTTACTAAAAGCCAGATACTTTTCTAGAAGTTTCACAAGTCTACTCTCACTAAATCTTCCCATCAGCCCTACAAGGCGACTACTGTTGCTGAGCACTTGTTATAATCCTCGTTTTACAGGTGTGGAAACGAGGGCACAGATGTGTGGAATAATCGGCCCAAAGCTTTACAACCAGTAAGCAGGGACGCTGGGATTTGAACCCAAGTAACTGCCCTGGACAGATGGGGACGCCACCTTTGTCACAGCAGCTGTTTTTCCATCAAGAACCAGGACTGCCAAGATAAATGCGCAATGTGAGGAAGAGCCGGCCCCAGTGGGTCCTGGATATTGAGGGGCTTGTGACGTGGTTTTATACCTTGAATGCCATGATTATTTTTATAACATATTTTGTGACGTTACACACCATCCAACTACAATCATGAATTTAGTGTGTATTATTCCAATCCATTTGTAGATATCTGCGTGTGTGTGTGTGTGTGTGTGTGTGTGTGTGTGTGTGTGTAGCCATGAACAATATCGTATTGTTTTAAAACAAGATTCTTAAACTGGGATCCACAGCAGATATCAGGGTGTCCCTGAATTCAAACTGGAAAAAGAAATCATCTTTATTTTCACAAACTTCCAAGCAAAATTCATCACTTCTTCGGCTATAAATATAGACAAAAGTACAATCATATTAGCAGTGCCTGCGACTTTATCACCAGAATTCAGATTTTCATGTCGCATCATCGTTATTAGAGGTAACTCAAAATATCTCGTATCTCAAACGACTTTGAAATTACAGTATAGGTGCCAGGCCAGCAGCCAGACTGTCTACAAGCACTCATGCAACACGGCCAACCGACTCGTAGGCAGCTCTGTGCCGGGCAGTTAATCGTTCAGACTGCGAGTGGCCAGGTCCCAAGTTCTCACATGGGCGGTCTAGCTATGTACTTTACTCTCTACAATTCCCTACAACTGTATTGATCAACGCACGGAAGGAGGTAAGTCAAAGGCCATCCCTCAGTTTACAATCCCCATTTGAGCTGATCAACAAGAGTCCTCACGCTGACAGATCTTTAAAAGACGACACCTTAACTTGCCTACGTTTTACATGTATTGCCCTGTCACTTAATGCTCGAATAAGAAAGCACATATTGTAACACGAATCCATTAAAAATTTTATAATTATTTTAATGTAATTGGCTTCCTTTACAACTGTAGGTAATTAATTTTATTTAGATTAAGAAGCCCTATTCTAGAGGTTGTTAGATTAACAGGAATGGTGTGTTACTGCATACATCACTCTACAATTTAGTATTTTTTCAAGCAATTTGGTCCATTTTGACACAACTGGCTTACTCCGTCCCAGTCTGTTCCTCCTCGACCCCCAGCCTCAGGCCTTTATTCCTGGTCACCCCACCTAAACTGTCATGCCCCACCTCACGTCCAACCCTTAGCATCTCCCTTCTCTGCTTCACTATTTCTTCTTAGCCCTTAACACTATCTACTACACAATCTATTTTACGTACCTTGCTGAGGACCTGTCTCCCCACTAGATTATAAACTCCTTGAAGAGAGGGGTTTTACCTGTGTTATTCGTAACTGTACCCCCGATATCTAGATGAGTATCTGGCATAAAATAACCACTCAGTAAACATTTGTTGAATGAGTAAATGAATTCGTTTTCATTACTATACAGCAATTTACTGTATGAACATCCACCCAATGTGAGAAAACAGCTACAAACCATATATCTAGTAAGGGATTATTATCCAGAATATATAGAGAACTAAAATTCTACAACAACAACAAAAGGCAACCAACTCAAAAATGTGCAAAGGAGTTGAATAGACATTTATTCAAAGAAGATATACAAATGGCCAATAGGCACATGAGGAGATGCTTAACATCCATAATCATTACAGAAACGCATATCAAACGTTGTACGACCTCATACCCATGGAGAGGCTAAATCAAAAGAAACAGAAAATAGCAAGTGTTGATGAGTGTGTGCAGAAATCTGAACCGTTATGCACTGTTGGCGGGAGTGGAAAACAGCACGGAGGTTCCTCAAAAAAATTAAAAATAGAACTACCATAAGATCCAGCAATTCCACTTCTGGGTACATACCCCAAAGAACTGAAAGCGGGACCTCGAAGAGATATTTGTACACTCACGTCCACTGCAGCACATTCATAATAGCTAAGATGTGGAAGCAACCCAAATGTCCATCAGCAGACAAATGGATAAGCAAAAGAAGTACATACTTAGAATTATTCATCCTTAAAAAGGAAGGAAATTCTGACACATGCTACAATGTGGATGAACCTTAAGGGCATTATACTAAGTAAAATAAGCCAGTCAGAAAAAGACAAATATTGTACAATTCCACTCATAGGAGGTATTTAGAATAGTCAGCATCATAAGAGATGGAAACCAGAATGGTGGCTTCCAGGGGCTGGAAGGAGGGGAGCATGGGGAGTTATTACTAATAACGGGGACAGTTTCAGTTGTATAAGATGAAAAGGGTTCTGTGGACGGATGGTGGTGATGGTTGCACAACAATGTGAATGCACTTAATACCACTGAACTGTACACTTAAAATGGTTAAGATGATACATTTTGTGTGTATTTTACCACAATAAAAATTTTTTTGAAAAAAAAAAAGAGAGATCTAGTCAAACAACATAAAGTCATTTGCAGTTTAAGTACTGAAAAGGTATCACCCAGCTCTCCACTTCATACGCCACCAGAAGTGAAGATGATGTGCAGATGCAGCAGCCTTGGTGAGGGAGTTGTTGGCTGTGACGACTAATGCCGTAGAAAACTCTCCAAGCACAGGGCAGAACGTGACCAGAACCGCTGAAACGGCAGACCAGGCCCCAGCTTCTTCCTGGACGCCGCTCCGGGGTTATCTCTCTTCCCTTCCTGCATCCAGTGTCAGTGTTTACCTTAGCACAGTCACTGCAAAGACACAGGAAAAAATGCCTCTCAGTCCTTCCTCATCCCGTGAGAAAATCCCAGGGGGGATGAGAGAAGATACATCAGATTTCCCTCTAAGTACCTTACCTGGCCAAGTGAGGGGAAAAGAACACCTCGCCTCCGGCCCATTCGTTATCACAGTACTTCCTGAGAAAGGCGATTCTGATGCAAAAGAATCGCTGTACAATCTCAGAAGAAAGGGTGGGCTTCTTACTTGCACCCACTACACCGTTTGTGCCCTGGCACTTCTGTCCCAGGGGAAATGGAGCTGACAGACCCTCTGCTCCTTTTGCTTGTCTACCTTTATTTGCTTGTCCATACGGGGCTTCCCTTGTTTGAGCGCTTTCACCATCTTCTGGCTCTGAAACAGCCCCTTCACCTCATACCGCCCAACAGTAATCCTTTTCCTTAGTGTTTCTCTAAAACGCCTGCAAAGAGGAAGGAAGAGACCAGCAAAGTCACAGCCCCGGTGCTCCTGATGCATAAAAGCCAGTGAAGTGGACAGGCTCCTCCCAGGGAGGGTCACAGGCCAGAGGTGCAGGTGCTGCAGAGCGGTGGCCAGGACTCAAGGCTCTGCTTGGCCTCTGACTTCTGGGCCAGAGCACAGGGTGACAGTAGGTCATTTCCAGCTCCACATACTGACGAGGAGGCAGCCTATACCTGCCAGGCCGGGTCCTCCCTTTGCACCTGAGAAACCTTGATCACAGGATATCCGCTGACTAGTAGCAGCAGGGCTGTGACAGAAACGGAGCTGGCACAGAAGGTAAGCATCTTATTTGTCATTTTCTTAGGAAAGGCCCCGAATTCAGACTTTCACTGAGTCATACTGGCTTGATAATTCACGTGAACTCAAGTTAGTGAAATTCTGATGTACTTGATTTAATGCTGATGTACGTAAAGTCTTCGGAGAAAACATAAAGTTGTGTTTCAGTAAAAAGCTATACGTTGTATTCACCTGGCACCTCCGGCTAGGTTATCCAATTCTAGGCTTCCTTGTCTCTGAGCTGTCGTGCAGCTGTCTGTAAATCACAGGTGATGACGGGCAGACATTCGAGCCATCTTATCTGGTAGTTTCCATGGTCTTCTATAGAAAAATCATTTTGCCTCCATTTGCAATTCAATTCCTTTACTCCATAGAAACTTTAGCTTTTTTTTTTTTAATATAAACTTGGTTTTTATTGATTTTTTTTTTTCCCAGCCACGTGCAGCATGCGGGATCTTAGTTCCTCGACCAGGGATCAAACCTGTGCCCCCTGCAGTGGAAGTGCAGAGTCTTAACAACTGGACCTCCAGGAAAGTCCCAAATTTTAGCCTTCTGACTTTTTCCTTTGAACGGATCATAATATCTGCTTGGTTCACTCACATATGAGGAAAATAAAACGCATGTTCATTTTATTTTTTTAAATTTTTTAATTTTACTTTCCTTATTTTTTTATACAGCAGGTCCTTATTAGTCATCCATTTTATACACATCAGTGTATACATGTTAATCCCAATCGCCCAGTTCATCACACCACCACCCTCATCCCCCACTGCTTTCCCCCCTTGGTGTCCATACATTTGTTCTCTACATCTGTGTCTCAATTTCTGCCCTGCAAACCGGTTCATCTGTACCATTTTTCTAGGTTCCACATATATGCGTTAATATACGCTATTTGTTTTTCTCTTTCTGACTTACTTCACTCTGTATGACAGTCTCTAGATGCATCCACGTCTCTACAAATGACCCAATTTCATTCCTTTTTATGGCTGAGTAATATTCCATTGTATATATGTACCACATCTTCTTTATCCATTCGTCTGTTGATGGGCATTTAGGTTGCTTCCATGACCTGGCTATTGTAAATAGCACTGCAGTGAACATAGGGGTGCATGTGTCTTTTTGAATTATGGTATATACCATAATTCTCTGGGTATATGCCCAGTAGTGGGATTGCTGGGTCATATGGTAACTCTATTTTTAGTTTTTTAAGGAACCTCCATACTGTTCTCCATAGTGGCTGTACCAGTTTACATTCCCACCAACAGTGCAGGAGGGTTCCCTTTTCTCCACACCCTCTTCAGCATTTGTTGTTTGCACATTTTCTGATGATGCCCATTCTAATTGGTGTGAGGCGATACCTCATGGTAGTTTTGATTTGCATTTTTCTAATAATTAGTGATGTTGAGCAGCTTTTCATGTGCTTCTTGGCCATCTGTATGTCTTCTTTGGAGAAATGTCTATTTAGATCTTCTGCCCGTTTTTGGATTGGGTTGTTTGTTTTTTTAATATTGAGCTGCATGAGCTGTTTATATATTTTGGAGATTAATCCTTAGTCCGTTGATTTGTTTGCAAATATTTTCTCCCATTCTGAGGGTTGTCATCTTGTTTATGGTTTCCTTTGCTTTGCAAAAGCTTTGAAGTTTCATTACGTCCCATTTGTTTATTTTTGTTTTTATTTCCATTACTCTAGGAGGTGGATCAAAAAAGATCTTGCTGTGATTTATGTCAAAGAGTGTTCTTCCTATGTCTTCCTCTAAGAGTTTTAGTGTCCGGTCTTACATTTAGGTCTCTAATCCTTTTTGTGTATGGTGTTAGGGAGTGTTCTAATTTCATTCTTTTACACGTAGCTGTCCAGTTTTCCCAGCACCACCTACTGAAGAGATGGTCTTTTCTCCATTGTATATCCTTGCCTCCTTTGTCAAGGATTAGTTGACCATAGGTGCATGGGTTTACATCTGGGCTTTCTATCCTGTTCCATTGAGCTATATTTCTGGTTTTGTGCCAATACCATATTGTCTTGATTACTGTAGCTTTGTAGCATAGTCTGAAGTCAGGGAGTCTGATTCCTCCAGCTCCGTTTTCTTCCCTCAAGATTGCTTTGGCTATTAGGGGTCTTTTGTGTCTCCATACAAATTTTAAGATTTTTTGTTCTAGTTCTGTAAAAAATGCCATTGGTAATTTGATAGGGATTGCATTGAATCTGTAGATTGCTTTGGGTAGTATAGTCATTTTCACAATATTGATTCTTCCAATCCAAGAACATGGTATATCTCTCCATCTGTTGGTATCATCTTTAATTTCTTTCATCAGTGTCTTATAGTTTTCTGCATACAGGTCTTTTGTCTCCCTAGGTAGGTTTATTCCTAGGTATTTTATTCTTTTTGTTGCAATGGTAAATGGGAGTGTTTCCTTAATTTCTCTTTCAGATTTTTCATCATTAGTGTATAGGAATGCAAGAGATTTCTGTGCATTAATTTTGTATCCTGCAACTTTACCAAATTCATTGATTAGCTCTAGTAGTTTTCTGGTGGCATCTTTAGGATTCTCTGTGTAGAGTATCATGTCATCTGCAAACAGTGACAGATTTTCTTCTTTTCCCATTTGTATTCATTTCTTTTTCTCCTCTGATTGCCGTGGCTAGGACTTCCAAAACTATGTTGAATAATAGTGGTGAGAGTGGACATCCTTGTCTTGTTCCTGATCTTAGAGGAAATGCTTTCAGTGTTTCACCATTGAGAGTGATGTTTGCTGTGGGTTTCTGACATATGGCCTTTATTATGTTGAGGTAAGTTCCCTCTATGCCCACTTTCTAGAGAGTTTTTATCATAAATGGGTGTTGAATTTTGTCAAAAGCATTTCCTGCCTCTATTGAGATGATCATATGGTTTTTATTCTTCAATTTGTTAATATGGTGTATCATATTGATTGGTTTGCATATATTGAAGAATCCTTTCATCCCTGGAATAAATCCCGCTTGATCATGGTGTATGATCCTTTTAATGTGTTGTTGGATTCTGTTTGCTAGTATTTTGTTGAGGATTTTTGCATCTATATTCATCAGTGATATTGGTCTGTAATTTTCTTTTTTTGTAGTATCTTTGTCTGGTTTTGGTATCAGCATGATGGTGGTCTCATAGAATGAGTTTGGGAGTGTTCCTTCCTCTGCAATTTTTTGGAAGAGTTTGAGAGGACGGGTATTAGCTCTTCTCTAAATGTTTGATAGAATTCACCTGTGAAGCCATCTGGTCCTGGACTTTTGTTTGTTGGAAGATTTTTCATCACAGTTTCAATTTCATTACTTGTGACTGGTCTGTTCATATTTTCTATTTCTTCCTGGTTCAGTCTTGAAAGGTTATACATTTCTAAAAATTTGTTCATTTCTTCCAGGTTGTCCATCGTATTGGCATAGAGTTGTTTGTAGGAGTCTCTTAGGATGCTTTGTATTTCTGCGGTGTCTGTTGTAACTTCTCCTTTTTCATTTCTAATTTTATTGATTTGAGTCCTCTCCCTCTTTTTCTTGAAGAGTCTGGCTAATGGTTTATCAATTTTGTTTATCTTCTCAAAGAACCAGCTTTTAGTTTTGTTGAACTTTGCTATTGTTTTCTTTGTTTCTATTTCATTTATTTCTGCTCTGATCTTTATGATTTGTTTGTTCTTCTTTCTCTAATTGCTTCAGGTGTAAGGTTAGGTTGTTTATTTGAGATTTTTCTTGTTTCTTGAGGTAGGCTTGTATTGCTATAAACTTCCCTCTTAGAACTGCTTTTGCTGCATCCCATAGGTTTTGGATCATCGTGTTTTCGTTGTCATTTGTCTCTAGGTATTTTTTGATTTCTTCAGTGATCTCTTGGCTATTTAGTAACGTACTGTTTAGCCTTCATGTGTTTGTGCTTTTTACAGTTTTTCCCTGTAATTGATTTCTAATCTCATGGCGTTGTGGTCAGAAAAGACGCTTGATATGATTTCAATTTCCTTAAATTTACTGTGACCCAAGATGTGATCTATCCTGGAGAATGTTCCTTGCGCACTTGAGAAGAAAGTGTAATCTGCTGTTTTGGGATGGAATGTCCTATAAATATGAATTAAATCTATCTGGTCTATTATGTCATTTAAAGCTTGTGTGTCCTTATCAATTTTCTGTTTGGATGATCTGTCCATGGGTGTAAGTGAGGTGTTAAAGTCCCCACTATTATTGTGTTACTGTCGATTTCCTCTTTTATAGCTGTTAGCAGATGCCTTATGTATTGAGGTGCTCCTATGTTGGGTGAATATATATTTATATTTATAATTGTTATATCTTCTTCTTGGATTGATCCCTTGATCATTATGTAGTGTCCTTCTTTGTCTCTTGTAACATTCTTTACTCTAAAGTCTATTTTATCTGATATGAGTATTGCTACTTCAGCTTTCTTTTGATTTCCATTTGCCTGGAATATCTTTTTCCATCCCCTCACTTTCAGTCTGAATGTGTCCCTAGGTCTGAAGTGGGTCTCTTGTATACAGCATATATATGGGTCTTGTTTTTATATCCATTCAGCAAGCCTCTGTCTTTTGGTTGGAGCATTTAATCCATTCACGTTTAAGGTAATTATTGATATGTATGTTCCTATTACCATTTTCTTAATTGTTTTGGGTTTGTTTTTGTAGGTCCTTTTCTTCTCTTGTGTTTCCCACTTAGAGAAGTTCCTTTAGCATTTGTTGTAGAGCTGGTTTGGTGGTGCTGAGTTCTCTTAGCTTTTGCTTGTCTGTAAAGCTTTTGATTTCTCCATCAAAACTGAATGAGATCCTTGCCGGGTAGAGTAATCTTGGTTGTAGGTTCTTCCCCTTCCTCACTTTAAGTATATCATGCCCCTCCCTTCTTGCTGTGGAGTTTCTGCTGAGAAATCAGCTGTTAACCTTATGGGAGTTCCCTTGTATGTTATTTGTCGTTTTTCCCTTGCTGCTTTCAATACTTTTTCTTTGTCTTTAATTTTTGCCAATTTGATTACTATGTGTTTCCGTGTTTCTCCTTGGGTTTATCCTGTATGAGACTCGCAGCACTTCCTGGACTTGGGTGGCTATTTCCTTTCCCATGTTAGGGAAGTTTTCAACTACAGTCTCTTCAAATATATTCTCGGGTCTTTCTCTCTCTCTCTTCTCCTTCTGGGACCCCTATAATGCGAATGTTGTTGCGTTTAGTGTTGTCCCAGAGGTCTCTTAGGCTGTCTTCATTTCATTCTTTTTTCTTTATTCTGTTCTGCAGCAGTGAATTCCACCATTCAGTCTTCCCGGTCACTTATCCATTCTTCTGCCTTAGTTATTCTGCTATTGATTCCTTCTAGTGTATTTTTCATTTCAGTTATTGTGTTGTTCATCTCTGTTTGTTTGTTCTTTAATTCTTCTAGGTCTTTGTTAAACATTTCTTGCATCTTCTCGATCTTGCCTCCATTGTTTTTCCGAGGTCCTGGATCATCTTCACTGTCATTATTCTGAATTCTTTTTCTGGAAGGTTGCCTATCTCCACTTCATTTAGTTGTTTTCCTGGGGTTTTATCTTGTTCCTTCATGTGGTACATAGCCCTCTGCCTTTTCATCTTGTCTTTCTGTGAATGTGGTTTTTGTTCCACAGGCTGCAGGACTGTAGTTCTTGTCTTTCTGTGAATGTGGTTTTTGTTCCACAGGCTGCAGGATTGTAGTTCTTCTTGCTTCTGCTGTGTGCCCTCTGGTGGATGAGGCTATCTAAGAGGCTTGTGCAAATTTCCTGATGGGAGGGACTGGTGGTGGGTAGAGCTGGGCATTGCTGTGGTGGGCAGAGCTCAGTAAAAGTTTAATCCGCTTGTCTGCTGATGGGTGGGGTTGGGTTCCCTCCCTGTTGGTTGTTTGGCCTGAGGTGACGCAACACTGGAGCCTACTGGGGCTCTTTGGTGGGGCTAAAATGGTGGACTCTGGGAGGGCTCACGCCAAGGAGTACTTCCCAGAACTTCTGCTGCCAGTGTCCTTGTCCTCACAGTGAGACACAGCCATCCCCCGCCTCTGCAGGAGACCCTCCAACACTAGCAGGTAGGTCTGGTTCAGTCTCCTATGGGGTCACTGCTCCTTCCCCTGGGTCCCAATGTGCACACTACTTTGTGTGTGCCCTCCAAGAGTGGAGTCTCTGTTTCCCCCTTGCCACCAGGGAAGCCCAAGACTCCTCAGCATCTTAAGTCCTGATGACTACAGCCAAATAATCAATGCTTTATGCCAGAGAAAAGCCAAATATGTGTATTTTCCCTTGACAGAAATTAGTAGAGGGACTTCCCTGGTGGCACAGTGGTTAAGAATCTGCCTGCCAATGCAGGAGACACGGATTCGAGCCCTGGTCCGGGAAGATCCCACATGCCGTGGAACAACTAAGCCTGTGCACCACAACTACTGAGCCTGTGTGCTGCAACTACTGAAGCCCGTGCACCTAGAACCCGTGCTCTACAACAAGAGAAGTCACCTCAACGAGAAGCCCGTGCACCACAACGAAGAGTAGCCCCCGCTCACAGCAACTAGAGGAAGCCCACATGCAGCAACGAAGACCCAACGCAGCCAAAAAGAAATAAATAAAATACATTAAAATAAAAAGGATTAGTGGAAATGGCACACTAATGTGAATATAGGCTGTATTGGTTTTAGGGTAATTATAAGATACCTAACATGAAACCATTTTAAAAAATCAATTGCGGTATGAGTAATAGAACATTAATTAAAATGGAGGCTATCACCATATGATTTTCAGATTAACTTCCTGGTATTAATGTCCCAAGTTGATCTTTCTGCTTTGCAGTTTAAGTTAAATATTTATGAGGCACTAGGCTCCAACTCAGAGTGTGAGGGCAAAGTAAACTCATGGGGAGTGGACGCTTTCATTAAGTCCTGTCATGGGCCTGGGTCAGTCTGGCAGGCATATGGAGACTCAGCAATTATTAAATGACTTGTTGGTGTTTGCTTTGCATACAAAGTTCCCCAAGAATATTACACCCTTTCATCATGGCTTCACTTACTTAACCTGAAATTTTATGTCTGACACTTTATATTGGGTTTGCCAAAAAGTTCCTTCAGTTTTTGTGTAAAAATAAAAGACACATTTTTCATTTTCACCAAGAACTTTATTGAACAATGTATTCATCATTTTGTTCCACTACCTTCTGCCAATTTTCAGGCAACTTCGTAAGTCCATCTTTCCAAAACTTTTTATCTTTTTGAGCAAAGAACTGATCCAGGTGCCTTTTACAGTCTTCCAGGTAATTGAAATTTTTTCCATTATGAGAACTTTGTAAAGACCAAAATAAACAGAAATCTGAAGGTACAATGTCTGGTGAATAAGGCGGATGAATCAGAACTTCCCAGCCAAGCTGTAACAGTTTTTGCCTGGTGATGAAAGAAACATGTGGTCGTGCGTTATCCTGATGGAAGATTATGCGTTCTCTGTTGACTAATTCTGGACGCTTTTCATCGAGTGCTGCTTTCAGCTGGTCTAACTGGGAGCAGTACTTGTTGGAATTAAGAGTTTGGTTTTCCAGAAGGACCTCATAATAGAGGACTCCTTTCCAATTCCACCATATACACAACATCATCCTCTTTGGATGAAGACCCGCCTTTGGTGTGGTTGGTGGTGGTTTATTTCCATCGCCCCACAATCTCTTCCGTTCCACATTACTGTACGGTGACCACTTTTCATCACCCATCACAATGTTTTAAAAATGAAACGTTTTCATTACGTTTCAGTAAAGAATCGCATGCAGAAATACGGTCAAGAAGGTTTTTTTTCATTTAACTTACATGGAACCCAAACATCAAAGCGATGAACATAACCAAGCTGGTGCAAATGATTTTCAACGCTTGATTTGGATATTTCGAGTATGTCGGCTATCACCCACATGGTATAATGTTGATTGTTCTCAATTAATGTCTCGATTTGATCGCTAACAACTTCAACTGGTCTACCCGACCATGGACCATCGTCCAGCGAGAAATCTCCATCACGAAACTTCACAGACCACTTTTGACACGTTTGATCAGTCACAGCACCTTCTCCATACACTGCACAGATCTTTTTCTGCCTTTCAGTTGCATTTTTACCTTTCTTGAAATAATAAAGCATAATATGCTGAAAATATTGCTTTTTTTCTTCCATCTTCAATATTAAAATGGTTACACAAAAATTCACCAATTTTGGTAAGTTTTTTTTAATGCACGCTGATATGATAACTGTCACAATACAATCTAACAAAATTGGTTTTTTTGTTTTTTGGGGTTTTTTTTGCAGTACGTGGGCCTCTCACTGTTGTGGCCTCTCCCATTGCGGAGCACAGGCTCCAGACGCGCAGGCTCAGCGGCCATGGCTCACAGGCCCAGCTGCTCCGCAGCGTGTGGGATCTTCCCGGACCAGGGCACGAACCCGTGTTCCCTGCATCGGCAGGCGGACTCTCAACCACTGCGCCACCAGGGAAGCCCACAAAATTGTTTTGAATGAAGTTAAAGACAACTAAGCACTACTAGAGCCATCTTATGGAAAAACACGAATGAACTTTTTGATCAACCCAAATAGCTTTTGATGGTTAATGGCCTGAAACCTTTTATGATTTAAATATTTTAATTTGACTGATTTGTTCCCATCTCTGCTGTTCTGTGTGTCAGTCACTTATAAGTTTAGGATCTGATATCCTGTAAGTTAGAAATTATTTCTGTTTGTGGGTGGATCTGCTTTGGAAATGAAATTTGGGTTGAAGGTTAGAAGATGGCATCACAGCCAGGGAACGGGAATTTTGTGGGGGGGAGATCTGTTATAACCAGAGACCCAGGAGGCTTCCTGGGTCCTGCTTTCTCACTCACACCACATCCCATCTGTCACCAGGTCCTGTTGATTCTGCCTCCAAAATCTTCTTGCATCTGTTCCCTCCCCTCCTCATCGTGTTGTTCCTTTTGTCCATACTCTCAGCAACTCTAAGCTGAACCGGGCAAGAGCCTCAGCCCTGGTTTCCTTGCCTTCAGTCTGGTCCTCTTCATTTCATTTCTCAAACTACAGTCAAAGTGACCTTATCAAGCATGAACCTGATGATGAAGCACCCCTACTTGTCTCTGTCTCGCCTCTCCTCTCCCTGTATTCTCCTTCTGCACCACTTATGCAAACGTCCACAGTCCCCTGAGCGCTGCCAGCATCCTCCACCCTTTGTGCTTTGTAAGCATACTTTTCTTCTGGCCACAGTGCTCTTTCCTCTTCTGTTCATCCAGAAAACTCCTGTTTATCCTCTAAGACGCAGCTCCAGTGTCTCCTCTCATGTGAAGTCTTCTTCCGTGTTCCCTTCACTTGTTGAAGCAGCCCTGGCCATTGTCCTCCTTATCACGTTGTCCTGCATGTCAACTATTCATTGTCAGGTCTACTCCTTCACCAGACTGTGAGCGCCAAAGAACAGGGATAATCTTTACACTTCCCACACTCAGACAAACAGTGGGTGTTAGAGAATTTTTCTAAAAATCTAGGGTACTAGAATTTATTAGATTGCTAATTGTAATTTATATTGACATAAAATAATTTAGCTTAGAAATTAGTACTTACTCGTTTGGAGGAAAGACTTTACTTCTTCGGCATTTTTATTGCCTCTAGAAAAATATTTTCTAGTGTGTGAAGGAAACAATTTATTTAATGACCTGTGTTTCTCCTCATCTGATAAGCTTGTCAACATGAACAAATCGGTTTTCTAGAATTGTGCTGTCCAGCATAAGCACTACATGTGGCCGTTGAGCTCTGGATGTGTGGCCAATCTGAATGGAGAAGTGCTGATTCAGATTTTGACTAACTAGTATGACAATGAGAATTTTTGTTTTGTTTTGAATGAGTTAGTTGAATACATTCAGATGTGTTTCATTTGAAACATGGATCCCTATTCTCTGGATAACAGAATATGATTTGATGGGGTTTTTTTGTTTGTTTTTTAAAACATTTATTTATTTATTTATTTAATTTATTTAGGCCGCACAGGGTCTTAGTTGCAGCATGCGTGATCTTTAGTTGCGGCATGCAGACTCTTTAGTTGCAGCAGTCAGGCTTCTTAGTTGCGGCATGCAACTCTTAGCTGTGGCATGCATGCAGGATCTAGTTCCCCAACCAGGGATCGAACCTGGGCCCCCTGCATTGGGAGCACAGAGTCTTACCCACTGGACCACCAGGGAAGTCCCTGATTTGATGTTTTATGCACAAAAGTAAAAACACTTAAAAATGTCAATTGGGCTAAAAGTGAATGTTCACAATATAATATATACAGTGAGAAATGGAAGGGAAACAGAATTTCCACAAGCTGTGCAACCACATTACTGTACTGGTGAGAAATCTTAAGGGTTACTTCAACCATAAGGTTAAGGTGAATGTTAACATAGCTGACATGGCTGTTGGTCTGAAGAGGTCAAACAGTAAAATGACCTGAACAGCTGCAGGTCTGGAAACTTTAGCACTTTAACACTTTAGCACTCAATCTCTGTTGTTATTCTGTCAAAGGAGAGCATTTAAAAGCCACTCCCCAGCTCGTCAAGTGCAGACAGAACACAGAAGACCCAGGGTGCTGAGATTCAGGGAAGTCCGAGGGCTGCAGGGTCCCTCGCCTGGAAAGAGGACCATTCCCTAGTGACCAGTGGTGGGCAGTGGAAATTGTGCAGAGGGTACTGGAAAGGGGAAAAAGCCCTGACGATGCAGGTGATGATGACACAAGCAGAGGCGGAGGACAAAGCCTGGAACCCAGGAAAAGAGCCAACATGAAACAAGAATGATGACCGTCTCCAGTGAGGGGTCAGTCCAGGCAGAAGAGAAATAGCAACTAGATCTGAACAGGAGCTGGAAATATATGTATGTCTATGATTGCTGCCTAGTCTATAGAACTGTGTTTAATTTAACCAGAAAGTAAACTGTATTAAGTCTTAGTTCATCTAACAGTTATCAGTAAGAACAGTACACTACTCACAAAGTTCTACTAAGTAAGAGACTGACAAATATGTCTAGGCATGGGTGACCTGATGCAGAAGCTTATTAGTTTCTGGTCTCAGTTCTTTTTTTTTCTTTCAGAGATCATTGAAATTTAGTTAATCACATTGCATTTAGTCATAAGATACTTGTTTCCTCCACTTGCCTGTCACCTCATCAAAGGCAAATTTTCTGCCGAGTTCATGGTTCACTCCAGTACCTCCCACAGTTCCTAGCACAAAATAAATGGCCAATAAATTCTTGATGAAGGAATGGAAAAAAAGAAAAAGAGATATGGATTAAGCATTCAACTCAAGAAGGCAGAAGCCAATCAAAATAGAATAATAATGTAAGCAGAAATTAATAAAACAGAAGGCAAACATACAATAGCATATGAAACCAAAAGCTGGTTCATTGAAAAGACTAATAAAATAGAAACATCTTTTGCAAGTCTAATAAAAATGACAGGCACACACAAATAATACTCCAAATGAAAAAGATCACAATTGTAATTGTAAAATAGTAAGAAAACGTTACAAATAACGTTTATGCCAAATAAATTTGAACACTTAGAGGAAAATATTTTTCTCAGCAACCACACATTACCAAACATAGCTCAAGAAGAAACAGGAATCTTGAATATCACAATAACTATTAAAGAAACTAGACAGATAATAAAAAGAACCGTTCCCATCCCTTCTTCCAGAGAGGAAAAGGCACCAAACCTAGGCATTTCACAAGCAAGTTTCACCAATCCTTTAAGGTACAGAGAGTCACTATCTCATGAATTTTTTTTTCCTTTAAAAACAAAACTTTTACCAGATATAATCTGCACAATAATATGCACTAATCTTAAGGCTATTTCTTGATGAACTTTTACAAATGTATGTATGCACACAGTTACCACCTGGATCAATAAATAGAACATCCTCGCTGTTCCCCAAAGCTCCCTCCTGCCTCTTTTGAGTCACACCCCCCTTCCTGGAAGCAATCATGACTCCCATTCAGATGGCCGCGGGTTAATTTCACTTCATGCTCATGAAATCACTGAGGATTGTACTGAATAGTTTCTTCTGATTTTCCCCTCAACATAAGGCTCTTCAGATTTGCCCAGGCTGTTGCACGTGTCAGTAGCCAACGCTTTTCTATTGCAGTGTAGTATTATACTGTTTCATTATGTGTTGATCCATACTCTTACTGAGAACACTTGGGCTGTTTCCAGTTTGAGACTATTAGGAATAAAGCTGGTATAAACCAGACTTTTTGTAGACGTCTGTATGAATTTCACCTGGGTATATCCTGAAGGGGAATCACTGGGCCATAGCATAGGTGTGTGTGTAACTTTATTAGAAAGTGCTATTTTCCTGTACTGGTCCGACCATTTTACACTCCAACAAGCAACGTGTGTGAGTTCTAGTTGCTTCTACTCGGCATCTTTGCTAACACCTGATATATTGTCAAGGAACGCAAGCAGCCTCTAGAAGCTGGAAGAGGCAAGAAAATGGATGGATTCTCCCCCAGAATTTCCAGAAAGGAACGCAACCCTGCTGACACCTTGACTTTAACCTAGTGAGACCCTTTTCAGACTTCTGACCTGTTAGATAATAAAGTTTTGTGGTAATTTGTTACAGCAGCAACAGGAAAACTAATACGGCAAGTCAGAAAATGGGAGACTTGTGCAAGCATATTTAGTATCCAGATTATATAAAGAGCTGCTACAAATCAATGAGATACTCTCCCCTCACTGGGCAGAAGATGTGAAGAAACAATTCACAAAGAGGAAAGCTGAATCACCAGTCAATGTGAAAAGATGTTCAATCTCCCTGGTAATTAGGAAAACACAAATTGAAACAGTGTTACATGGACTGACCTGTATCCGCCCCCTCCCATTCACATGTTGAAACGCTGATCTCCAATGTGATTGTATTTGGAGATGGGGCCTTTAGGGTAGTAATTAAGGTTAAATGAGGCCAGAGGGTTAGGACCCTAATCCCATAGGTGTCCCTGTAAGAGTAAGTTACCAGATCTCCCCCTCTCTCAGCCAACACACAGGAAAGGCCATGTGAGCACACAGGAAGAGAGCCCTCACCAGAACTCAACCATGCTGGCACCTTGGTCTTGGACTCCTGGCCTCCAGAGTTGTGGGAAAATAAATTTCTGTCATTTAAGCCACCCAGTCTGCGGTATTTTGTCATGGCAGCCCAAGCAGACTAATATACATGTAAGATAACATTTCATGCCCTTCAGGAACAAAAGTTTGAGAGTCTGATAACTCCACGTGCTAGCAAGAGTGGAAAGGAAGGAAGATGAGGGAGGGAAAAGAGGAGGAAGGGGACTTATACATCAACAAGGATAACAAAATCATACACACACACAGAGCAACAGCACCGACCTGAAGTTTAAATCACGTAAAACAATACACTCCATATTGTTACCTACAAACCTAAACAGCCAAAGTGCAGAGAGACCTTGGTTATCTCCGGGGAATGCGGGAAGGGCCTGGGACCTTGGAAAGATACACAAAGTGTCTCCAGTATATCTGCATGTTTTTTTCTTAAAGAAATGAAATGCAGCAAAATGTTAAGGTCTGTTGGCAGTGGGCACTGGGGTGCTTGTTATACTATCTTCTACACTTTGAACTCTTACACAATTAAAGAAACCACATTCACATTAAATTAGGAACGTTTCTCAAAACAGAAACAGATTCATAGACACCGAGAACAAACTGGTGGTTGCCAGGGCGGAGGGGGTGCTGGGGGGATGAGTGAAATAGGTGGGGGAGATTAAGAGGGACACATTTCCAGGTATAAAGTAAATAAATTACAGGGATGTAATGTACAGCATAAGGAATATAGCCAAGAATATTTTAATATCCTTGTATGGTGACAAATGGTAACTAGGTCTATCATGGTGATCATTTTGTAATGTACAGAAATACCAAAGCACTATGTTGTACACCTAAAATTAATATAATACTGTAAGTCAATTATACTTCAAAAAAAAATTAGAAATGCTCTCTCCGCCATCTTTCCGCGCCACCATAACAGTGGGCACGAATGCCCCGGCCGATGCTCTCAAGAGCATCAACAATGCCGAAAATAGACGCCAAAGCCAGGTTCTTACTAGGCTGTCCTCCAAACTCACTGTCCACTTTCCAACTGTGATGATGAAGCATGGCTCCACTGGAGAATCTGATCACCTGTGATCCCATGATCACAGAGCTGGGAAAATTGTCGTGAAGCTCTCAGGCAGGCTAAACAAGTGTGGAGTGATCAGCCCAGATTTGATGTGCAACTCAAAGATCTAGAAAAACGGCAGAGTAACCTGCTCCCGTCCCGTCAGTTTGGTCCCTTTGGACTGACAACCTCAGCTAGCAACATGGTCCATGAAGCAAGATGAAAACACACAGGAGGGAAAATCCTGGGATTCTTTTTCTAGGGATGAAATACATTCATGCAAATAAAATGCCTCAATGGAAAAAAATCAGAAATGTTTATCAATGTTTCAATTGTCAAAAATGAAAATACTTTTTCCCTTTTTTTTTTTTTTTTTTTTGGCCATGCCACATGACTTGTGGGATCTTAGTTCCCCGACCAGGGATCGAACCCGTGCCCTCGGCAGTGAAAGTGCGGAGTCCTAACCACTGGACCGCCAGGGAATTCCCATACTTTTTCTTTTTTATTGGAAAACATTTTGGCTAAAATTATCATTACCAGAAGAAATCAAAAATGAAAAATCTAAGCTTATTATTTTTTAAATTTATTTAGTTAGTTAGTTTTGGCTGCATTGGGTCTTTGTTGCTGCGCGGGCTTTCTCTAGTTGCAGTGACCAGGGGCTACTCTTCGTTGCAGTGCACGGGCTTCTCATTGCGGTGGCTTCTCTTGTTGCGTAGCATGGGCTCTAGGTGCGCGGGCTTCAGTAGTTGTAGCACGTGAGCTCAGTAGTTGTGGCTCGCGGGCTCTAGAGCGCAGGCTCAGTAGTTGTGGCGCACAGGTTTAGTTGCTCCGCGGCATGTGGGATCTTCCCGGACCAGGGCTCAAACCCGTGTGCCCTGCATTGGCAGGCGGATTCTTAACCACTGCGCCACCAGGGAAGCCCTAAGCTTAATTTTATTTATTTATTTATTCATTTATTTTTGGCTGCTTTGGGTCTTCATTGCTACGCACTGGCCTTCTATAGCTGCAGCGAGCCGGGGGCTACACTTCGTTGCTCTGCAGCATGTGGGATCCTCCCGGACCAGAGCCCGAACCCGTGTCCCCTGCATTGGCAGGCAGACTCTCAACCACCGCGCCACCAGGGAAGCCCCTAAGCTTAATTTTTTAAGTTATAAAGATAACCAATACAAGAATTAAAAACAGTGATATAATTATATTGATAAGGGAAAAGAAGATGGAGTTGGTTTAAGTGAGCTATCTCCTCATGAGGCTCAGAAAAGTCTGAATTTGATCAACACTATACTTTAGAAACGCAGCAGTAATCAGGAAGATAACTAAAATAGAACCCAAGAAAAGGATCAATGTGGTGCACCTGGGGAGGTGTCTTTGTTTGGGCCACTATAATGGAATACCACAGACTGGGTGGCTTATAAGCAACAGAAATTTATTTATCAAGGCACTGGCAGCTTTGGTGTCTGGTGAGGACCTGCTTCCTGGCTCATAGACGGTGTCTTCTGTGTCTTCACGTGGCACGAGGGGCAAGGGAGCTCCCTGGGGTCTTGTTTAAAAGGGACTTGTAGCATTCCGAGGGCTCCACCCTCATGACTTAATCATCTCCTAATACAATCACACTAGGGATTATGCTTCAACATATGCATTCTGCAGGGACACAAACATTCAGTCTATAGTAGAAGGAGTAGAATGGAGAAGGTTAGGGCTCTTTATTAAAAGTCCTTCTATTCTCTGATTTTCAAAAATTATTGGTTATTTGGAAATGTGTTTTTAAACACATAGAACAGAAGCGGTGGAGCTGATTTTGTCCTTGGCTCTATGAGAGGCACTCCTACAAGACTGCACCATGTTTAGCCCACGTGAATGTGGGAGCATTGTTTTCCAAAACAACACTCAGAAAAAGAGATGTAGGTTTACAATGCAAAAGCTCAAGTACAGTGTCTCTGCCAGGAAGTGAGACTAGTTAGCACAGCAGTAAGGGGGCAGCAAAGGTAACACTGTCCTGTGTCCTTTGAACTAGGACTCTCTTTCAATTCGGTAGAGACAAAGATTTACATTCTGAAAGAAACGCATGCGTGCCTGGCCTTTGGCTAACCTCATAACTAGTGCTGGCTGGCCCTGCTGTCTTTGCTAGTGATGAACATGTAAACATGGACAGGGAACCTACCGGCTGCACTGCAGATACAATTAAACACTTAATCCTGACTTAATAAGAAATTAACACAACACTAAATCATCCATACTTCAATAAAATTTTTAAAAAATGAATAATAAAATAATACTGATTTAATAAAAACAATAAAAACGTTCATTCAAAACAAAATAAAAAGCACTTAGCATTTACAAGTATGGAGCCAACTGACATCCCAAAGTTGAATAAAATCTCAGGTTTTGCTCCCTATTTCCAGACTGCTAGTCTAAAAAGATAGCTTATTTTGAAACTTCAATTTCTGGTTATCACCAGTACTGAGAGACTTCCTAAGATGTGCTCTTTTGTCCTTCAGCCAGCATTTGGAATTTGCAGAGAACAGACTGAGTGCCATTACAGCGCTGGGTGCCAGTGACACAGAAGGGGAGACCCAAAGCTGCCCCGGGGGATGCCCAGTGCAGCAAGAGCTCCTCCTGGGCACAGCAGTGGCTCAAGGGACGGAGCTCAAGGGATGGAGTGACCAGGCCTCTTGCAGGAATGTGGACGTTCCCCAGAAAAGACTCTGGAGCTGGAACAGGAAGGAAGAAGACGACTGCAGGCAGAAAAGAAAAGCCTGGAGGCGTGAAGTGGTGTGACACGCTCAGCTGCTGTGGACAAGGAGAGGAGAGCAGGCCAGTGGTCAGACAGGACCCTGTGGGCCATGATGAACTAAGGCGTTTGTTCTTGACCTGGAATGAAGCTCCAGGGCCAAATTTTAAACAGAGAACAAATCTGGGTTTTAGAAAGTGTTCTAGCAGCATTGGGGATGATAAAAGAGAAGCAGCTCTGGAAGTAGAGAGCAGCTAGGAAACCACTGCCCTCAGTCAACTTACGAGGTGTCGAGAACCATCTAAGGGGGTACTGGGTGAAGACAGAGACAAAGAAATGGACAACAGAAATAATGAAGCTTAAGGATAAACAAGATTCAAGGACCTCCTGCATGTGGGAATTCAGGAAGAGAAAAGCTATGCTTTTGGAAAGTCTAAGAATGAGACAAGGAATCAGGTTCAAGGTCAATTAAATGATCACAACTGCAATGTTAAAATGCCAGCTTTTCATCATGACTCTGGACATAATAAAATCTACAACCACAACTACTATGCTTATTTACTGAGCACTTTCTAAGCGCCAAGCACTGTACCACGTTATTCCATGCAGTCCCCTCGTCAACACCATGAAGCAGGATGGTTGTAAGTCCAGCTTTACAGAACAGGAGAATTAGGCCTAGGAACTAGCTGGGATAACGTCCATAAAGAATTGAGCACGATGCCTGGACAAAGCAATCCCTCATTAACGGTAGCTATTCTTAGCTATCAATCATGAGGCTCTGCAGCCATACTTGAACATGCTTTATTCCCTCCGTATCAAGCCAATCCTAATCAACACCTTTCCTCTTGAAAGGCACTTGGGATACAAACGGGAAGGGGGGGAGCTTAAAAAGAAAACAAACCCCCCAAATCTGAAATAGCTGTGTTCCAGGTTAATTTCTCTCACAGAACGTTATACACTATTCTAAGCACAAGATGAACTTATTGATGCTTCTCAACAGCATCCAAGTCACCAGGAGCACCACTTGGCCGACATCTGCGCCCAGGAATCCTGAAGCCCTGGGAGATGGAGCATAAAACACTTCTTCCAGGTTGTCTTAAATATACATCCTTCGGTGGGCACTTACGCTGTTCCCAGCACAAACATGAAGCAGCTGCTCCCACCCGGACTCCCTAAGAGGGAAGCTGCGGAAGAACTATGGGTGGTCCCTGCCGCCCGCTCTCCCATCTCTCGGGAGGCCGGAGAGGGGACGCTCGGTATTCCACAGAGAACTCTACTCCTGGGGTCTCTGAGCAGAAGGGCTGCGCCAACTGCTGCTTCTACGTTGCTATCAGGGTGAATTGTAACTAACGTGCTCAATCTATCTCTAAGTCGGGCTAAAACCCACTCCACACACCGTAAAGTCTCGGACACCACTAAACCTCAAAACCAAGAATCGATGTTAAAGTAACACTCTAAAAACACTAACGGAAGGGTCTCCCGGGTTAGTTTACAGGATTTTCTTCTTGGTCTTTTAAAGAGCACAAAGGCGCGGTTCTTGTTTGCTGGCTTCGCTCGCCGGTCCGGCTTCCTCCCTCGGGGACAGAACACGGCTCGCCTGGTGCTGAAGCCACACTGCGACCCGAGGTTCCGGAGGAAGAGCAGGACAGGGAACAAGCTCACACTAACAAGAGCAGAGCGCAGGCCACCTTCACCTGCGTCCGGAGGCGCCGAAAGGGGACGGGGCGGCTTAAGCTTTACGTGCCCAAGCTGACCACTCGCCGACTGACCACTGCTGAGAGTGAGGCTGCGCGGACCCCGGGTCCGGATTCCACAGAAAATTTGGGGTCCGCAGCAGGGTCGGGGTTCTGCTTGGGACCAGGGTTCAGGTCCCAAGGGGATCAGGACTCCAGCGGGGGTCGGGGCGCCGCTGTGCACCCACCTTGGCGCGCTTTCAGCAGCATCGAGTTGGCCAAGAGGTTCTCGAGCTCCATGGACGACCGCCGCCGCCGCGACCAAGCTTTGTGGACTCGAGGAGGCGAGGTGGCGACCGGGGGCGGCGGTGGGGCAGCCTCCGCGCATCGCTCGCCCAACGCCGGGTCCGGTCCCGCACTGGGCCGCCGCTTCTCCTCGTCCTCCTGCTGCTGTTGCTGCTTCTGCCGCTGCCGCCGCCGCCGCTGCGTCGGACGCTGCCGGCGCCGCGACGCCTCGCCCTCGGGACCCGGGACTGCGGCCCAGGAGGGGTCGGGCCGAGCCCCCGCGGTCACCCCCGCCGCGCCGTGGCCCGGGCTGTCGGCCCCATCGCCCGGGGAGGCGCTCACTGGCCGGGGAACCACCCCCCGGCGACGACGGCTCCGGCCAACGGTTCCCCAGACGAGGGAGCCAGAGCGCTGCGCTCCAGGGACCCCGAAGCTGGGGCGCTACCGCGCGGGCCGGGACCGCTCCCAGAAGGCCCCGCACGGGGCGGAGGTGGTGGGGCGCGAGCGCGGCCTGCTGGGAGTTGTAGTTGCTCAGCCTATGGGCGGGAAAGCTGAGCGGGGGCTTGTCAGTATTTTACCCAACGTTCCTACGTCTCGCTGGCTCAGTTATCGCGAGACGGGGGCGGCACTCCTAGGCGGCTGGGCCGCGCGGTAGCTCCGGAGGGAGCGCGCGCTGTAGCTGCCACCTCCTCGTCAGCGCCCCGAGGTGCAGCGCGTGTTGCCATGGGGAAGACCAGGTCTGCCGGAGCGCGCGGGAAGGCCCCCGGGGCCCCGGCGGGCGCGCGGGGCTGCCGGGCGAGGCCCAGCGCCAACCCGTTCGAGGTGAAAGTCAACCGGCAGAAGTTCCAGGTCCTGGGCAGGAAGACGCGCCACGACGTGGGGCTGCCCGGGGTGTCGCGCGCGCGGGCCCTCCAGAAGGTGAGCGGGGCGCCGGGCCCTCCGGGGTGGGTCCCCCCGGCCCCACCTGCCGGCCGGGACCACCCACGGCCCTGCTCCTCGAACCCCTGCGGCACCGAGGGGCCGCCGGCAGGCTTGGGCGAGCTACGGACTTACTTTCCGGTGCCCTTTTTCCCTTCTGTAAATCGGCCATGATGGTGGTACGTACATCCTAGGGCCGCCGGGAGAATGGGAAGCGTCCACTTAGAGTCCTCGGGACAGCGCCTGGAGTAGTGAGACGTCGTGTATCGTGTATGCCATGTGTCAGCTGGACTGTTTTCATCTTCGTGCCTCTGCTTCTGCGTGGGCGGGGACGACATTCCCCCGCAAAACCGCCGTCCCTCCTTGGAGACCCACACACAAGTCCAGCTCAGGCAGAGTTCATCACTTCCGCGCTGCCGCGGCCCCTGTGCGAACCTCTTAAAACCTGCCCTCGTTGAGACTTTGAGCTCCGCTGGTTAGGGACAGGATAGGGGATTACATGCTCAGTAGATGTTTGAAGAAGGAATGTATCGGTCCTTTGAAGCGCACAACCTCGTCCCTTGCAGGGTAACTGAAATGCTGCCTTCTTGGAAAGTCTCGTAGCCTCCAGCTTTCCTGTGCTTACGGTTCCAGAGTATTCTGTACTTTGAAATTCAGTTCGGGTGGCATTCTCTCTGCAGCTTCTGAGACATGCTCATTGGTTTGTTTAACGATATTTATTGTTACTCTGAGGAGGAGACATTAGTAAGTTAGTGAACAAATTAAAGCACAGAAAGGTCAAGTAAATTTCCCAGGGTCACACAGCTGGTAAAGGCTGGGGTTTGCACTGGGTTTGGACACCTGTGAAGCCTTTATGTGCCACTGAGCACTTAACGTTTAAGCTGTGTTCTAGCAGGTGGAGAGGTAAAGGTAAAGTAACACCTGGCCCTGCCTTCATGGGCTCATAATCTGTGTTCTGTCCCACAGCATGTAATCCAGTTGATCTTTTTTTATATATAAATTTATTTATTTTATTATTTATTTATTTTGGCTGCCTTGGGTCTGTTGCTGCACGCGGGCTTTTTCTTGTTGCGGCGAGAGGGGGCTACTCTTCTTTGCGGTACGCGGGCTTCTCATTGCGGTGGCTTCTCTTGTTATAGACCACACGGGCTCTAGGTGCGCGGGCTTCAGTAGCTGTGGCATGTGAGCTCAGTAATTGTGGCTCATGGGCTCTAGAGCGCAGGCTTAGTAGTTGTGGCACACTGGCTTTGTTGCTCCACGGCATGTGGGATTTTCCCGGACCAGGGCTCGAACCTGTGTCCCCTGCATTGGCAGGCGGATTCTTAACCATTTCACCACCAGGGAAACCCCAACTGATCTTTTCTTTTTTTTTTTTTTTAATAAATTTATTTATTTATTTATGGCTGCATTGGGTCTTCGTTGCTGTGCACAGGCTTTCTCTAGTTGTGGTGAATAGGGGCTACTCTTCGCTGCAGTGCATGGGCTTCTCATTGCGGTGGCCTGTCTTGCTGTGGAGCACAGGCTCTAGACACACGGGCTTCAGTAGTTGTGGAACACAGGCTCAGTAGTTGTGGCGCACGGGCTTAGTTGCTCCACGGCATGTGGGATCTTCCCGGACCAGGGCTCAAACATATGTCCCCTGCATTGGCAGGCGGATTCTTAACCACTGCGCCACCAGGGAAGTCCCCCCAATTGATCTTTGAATTGAATCAAACATCGTCCTTATTGCAAGGAGCTGGCAGTAATAGTAGACAAGACAAACTTATAGCCGACTCCGATGCACCCCTGCATCACACACCCCAGGGCAGGCTTGTGGGGGCAGATGTGGGGATGGGCATTGCATGGGCTCCAGACTAGACATGTTTTCCTTTATCATGTAAGCCTCAGTTTTCTCATTTCTCCTTAAGAGCCTGAGGTAGGAACTGCCATTCTCTCCTTTTTACAGGTGAGGCTGTAGGCGCTTCCCAAAGTCCTCGCTGGGAAGTGGTGCAGCTGGTGGGGTTCTGAGTCCTCACTCTCGACTGCACCTCCTGGGCATCACATGCATGTCCATGAATGACCCAGAAAGTGCTGAGAGTATTGGTTTGGGGCTACACGTAAATTTTACCAATAGACAAATACATAAATACGGAATCTGCAAATAGCAAAGACTGACTGTATATACACATAATGGCACGTATATAACAAGCAAAGAGCAGATAGGCAGTGCTGCTGCAGTCTGTGTCTGTAATTGATCGTGACGTCGTCATTGACATAAATGGCCTCTCAGATCATTGTTCCCTGCTCCCCTTACTCGGCTAGAACCTGAACTCCTCTGGCTTCTTCACCTGGGTGGAGTGACCTCTGCTCGATTGTCTGCTTTTTTTTGGTTGCCATCATTTTACTTTAACCTTTGGTATTAGGCATGGAAGTACTAACACACACCCTAGAGAATCCCCTGGGTTCCAGACATCATCCTCTTTGCTGCCGTTGTATGGCAGCGACCCAGTTTCTCCTTGGTAATTGAGATCAATCTTTCCAGCCAGTAGATTGGCCTTTTTTGGACTGTTTGTCTCAGGGGCCTGAGGCATAGAAAATGGCATTTTCCAGTTCCTTAGAGCCAGCGTTGTGTCCCCTTGTGGAAGCACCTCCCCTTTGGTGACTAAGACTGCCAGGCCGTCAGAGCTCAGAGTTGCCAGGACCGGTGAGAGATTGTTCTATGATCTGTTTTTCAGCGCACCCAGACTTTGCTAAAGGAATACAAAGAAAGGGATAAGTCCAACGTATTTAGAGATAAACGCTTTGGAGAATACAATAGCAACATAAGCCCGGAGGAGAAGATGATGAAGAGGTTTGCTCTGGAACAACAGGTATGGAAAACAGTCTTTTGCTGTAGTTTTACACAGAAGTCAAATACAAAGAGAAGGCCGTTTCCCCCTTGTTTGTTTATACTTTTGTGAGTGCACAGTGGATGGGTCTTCAGTCGTGTATCTTGCCTGTCTAGACCAAGGGGGAAGCAGCCTCTTGCACATACCAGTTAGGTGGATAAGTATCTTAACCAGAGTGCCCGGCAGTGATGCGTCCTGGGGTTCTGGACTAAACTGCTGCCTTCAGCTGGGTCGAGTGGATTGTGGAGCATTCCTGGTGGGTAGAGCTGCACGATTTCCCGGTGCCTTAGGGTGGCGCATTGATTTATTTACCTTCTGTGGGTTCTGTTTACATCCGAATCATTGCTCAAATGACCCAGAATAATCTTAAAGCTACACCGTCACATTGCACAAAAATGGGGGAAAAAATCATTCTTTTTTTGATGTTAAATGGATGTGGAAATTTTAGGAGACTGATTTTCATTTTTTCTATTCTGTCAGCGACAACACGAAAAGAAAAGCATCTACAACCTAAATGAAGATGAAGAACTGACTCATTACGGCCAGTCTTTGGCAGACATTGAAAAGCATAATGACATTGTCGATAGCGACAGCGATGCCGAGGACCGAGGAGTGCTGTCGGGTGAGGCCTGGGATCAGGGGCAGTCTGCTTAGCACTGACGTTCTTTCTGCCCTGCTTGCACACCTAGAAAATGCAGGTGTAGATCTCTAAGAATGTGTATATGTAGATAAGATAGACAGCCTGCTGTCTGTCTGTCACAGAAAGCACCTCAGTGTCCCTCCTCTTGTTTGAACTTCACCCCAGCTTATTTTACCCGGTGAGCTCAGAGAAACAATATGATTTGACCAACCCGTGAGTCAGAGTTGTGGGTAAAACCCACCTCGCTAACCCCTAGGACAGCTCTTCTGTACTAACCCACAGTGCTTTGCTACCACTGTTACCAGTTCTGACCCAATGTGTGCACTAACAGTGTTTACTTAGTTCTTTTAGTCTTTGTTTTCTCTGGAACCGCTTATGACAGTTTTGTGGGGGAAGTAACATTGAGCTGCTTCTTTTTAATTTCTTTTTTAAAATTTATTTATTTACTTATTTCATTTTTGGCTGCGTTGGGTCTTCGTTGCTGCGCACAGGCTTTCTCTAGTTGCAGCAAGCCAGGGCTACTCTTCGTTGCGGTGCGCAGGCTTCTCATTGCGGTGGCTTCTCCTGTTGCAGAGCACGGGCTCTAGGCGTGTGGGCTCAGTAGTTGTGGCTCACGGGCTTAGTTGCTCCTCGGCATGTGAAATCTTCCCAGATCAGGGCTCGAACCTGTGTCCCCTGCATTGGCAGGCGGATTCTTAACCACTGGGCCACCAGGGAAGTCCTGAGCTTCTTATTTATAGATAATAACAAAGCAGGTTAAACCGTGGCATTAGTTAACACTGATATACAACTGAACTGAGTTAGGACTCGGTTCAGGTCTCATCATCTTGGGCCCTTTTGTAAAGTTGCGGTCATGTCGTAAGTTAGCATCCTTATGATTTAGAATATCCTCTAGTCAGCATCTTCAGAACAAAGCTGCACAAAACTGAAACTGACTCAGCGGTTTTTCTGGTGTGTGGAAAGCCAAGCCGTTAAGCCCATGACTGCTTTTTGGTATTTGGGTGATGCGGGGGCAGAAGGCCTAGGAATTAGGGCAGCCCGTGGTTCTGTCCACAGCACCGGGAGGCGGACCTCAACTCTGCTGAGGCTTCGTGGTTGAGGAGGGGACATAGTTCACCTTGAGGGCCTTTCTCTGCGCACTTTCCATTGTTCAGGACTTTTTATGCACGCCTCGCTTTAAACACGTTCACCTTCACTGTCACCGAAGGGGACTGCCGTGGCACCTTAACGTTTGGCGGCCTGGTCATTCATCACAAGGTGTCGGCCTCGGCCTCGTTGGTATGATAGGCTGTGACGGTTGGCTGACTGGAGGAGAAGTTGGATTCCCATTCTGCCAGGTGTTGGGTCCTGGGGACTCAACTGTTTATTTGAGGTTTCCTATCCTCCTCTGATGTTTAGTATGAGCTCATGAGAATCCAGGGGACTTGCACATTTCCAGGTAACCTCTTATATTTGAAAATAAATATATTTGCCGTACCTTTTAAAATGAATCATTAGGAAACATTCTGTTTTGTTCAACTACATAGTTTATATGTTCTCCTAGATTAGGAGAATTTCATCTTAAAAATCAACCCTAGTTTTCTAATTAAATCCTATCATCAGTGTAAACACACTGATGGATTTTTTTTTTTTTCTTTTCTCCGAGAATCCTTTTTGGAATCTTTTATATACTACCACCTCGTTAGTTAATGTTTTGTAAATTTTATTTTCAGAAAATATTGTAAACAATCTTGAATTAGTAGAATGCTAAATGATAGTGTTTTCTAATATGCTGAACTTTGCAGGAAGCAGAGGAGTCACTCATTCACTGATTCATTTATTCAGCATGTGCCAGGCAGTGCTCTTGGTTCTGGGGAAATAGCAGTGAGTAAAACCTACCTGCAGCTCAGTTTTCTGGGGAGACCCAGACAGTAAACTAAATAATCACTAAATCCCGCAGGCCGGTCGGAAGTAGAAGTGCTGTGGGGGAAATGAAGTTGGAGCGGTCTGGGACACGCCAGGCAGTCCTGATTAGGGTCACGAAGGAGGTGGCTGTCGTGCAGGCCTCTGGTGGTGTCACAGTCTGGGACCAGCCGGGAGCCTGGCAACTGGAGGGGGCGATGGTACAGACAGGTGGGCTGGGCCCCCGGGGCCACGGGAACAATTTTGGCTTTTACTCAGGAACGGGAGCCGGAGGGACTTGAGTGGGGAAGGACAGAGTTGGCTAGGGCAGGCCAAGAGGTCTTCCTGAAATTCTCTTGTAGGCGAGGGTGGTAGAGAGGAAGCAGGATGCGCAGGGGTGTTTGGGGTACCTGTTAGCCCAGGGGAGGCATCAGGAGGGCAGTGGGCGCCCAAGTCCGCAGACAGCCTTGCCTGGAGGAGGGAGCTGCTGCCCAGAGGAGTGAGCGTTGGCCTTTAAATCGGGCCAGAGTCTACTGCAGGGAGAGCGAGAGCAGCTTCCAGAAGGAGGCATGATGGGGGTGGCGGAGCGCAGGCGCAGACGGCGGGTTGTGGGCCTGACGGGGTTAGAGGGCCACAGGCAGGAGCTGTTTCTCTTACTGGGTGAGATCTGAAGTCAGTTGCTTAGCATCTAAGCCTCTGTTTTCTCTTCCAAGAAATTGGATTTTTTTTAAATTTCTTTCTCTTCCAAAATCGACGATTCCCAATGTTTTCTTTCTCTCTTCTTCCCTGGTAGCTCAGGCAGCCTAGGAATCGGTGACTCTAGTAGCTGGCTCCGCCCCCTGCCCCCGGGACTTTCTGTGAGACACAGGGAGGGTGTGAAGTGGCTCTGGTCCTGGGCACGCCCGCTTAGGACTCAGGCACGAGCTAGTTTGCGTTTGCCCATCTTCTGTGAGACGTTAACACATTGGAAAACAGGTTCTTGGTGTTTCCAGTCACTTGGATCACAGCTGTTTGGTCTTTTTATGCCTCTGGGTTTTCTCGGAGGGGCTCATCTTGGGGGTTTGTGTCGCTGTGCCTGTAGTCTCACCTGCCGTGGGTGAGAGTTTTCTCTTAAACGTGGAGTCTGCTCTTAGGACCGTGCTTGGAGAAACGTTGGCAGAGCGACTGCAAAACCCACTTCGCAGCCGGGCCTGGCTTCACAGAGGGGTTTTCTGCTCTCTGTCTGCAGCTGAGTTGACGGCGGCCCATTTTGGAGGAGGTGGTGGGCCGCTTCACAAGAAGACCTCTCAACAGCATGGCGAGGAGGGGCAACAGCCGAAGTCACGCAAAGAGCTGATCGAGGAGCTCATCGCCAAATCAAGGCAGGAGAAGGTGCGTCCGCTGCCGTTCTCGCTGCGGAGCAGCACCGCCCGCAGCCTCGCTGCTGAACACTTTCAAGTCTTTCCTCCCTGTGCGGTTTAGGCTGTGTCTAATATTTTCTATGAATTCAATAAAAGCATTCACTTTGAATAGGAATACAAAATGCATTTTAAGTTTCATCAAGCATGTACTTCCTCTTTTTTTTTTTTTAATTTTATTTATTTATTTATTTATTTTTGGCTGTGTCGGGTCTTTTCTGCTGCGCGCGGGCTTTTCTCTAGTTGTGGCGAGTGGGGTCTACTCTTCGTTGCAGTTTGCGGGCTTCTCATCGCGGTGGCTTCTCTTGTTGCGGAGCACGGGCTCTAGGCACACGGGCTTCAGTAGTTGTGGCACGCAGGCTCTAGAGTGCAGGCTCAGTAGTATTGGCGCGGGGGCTTAGTTGCTCCGTGGCATGTGGGATCTTCCTGGACCAAGGCTCGAACCCGTGTCCCCTGCATTGGCAGGGGGATTCTTAACCACTGCACTACCACGGAAGCCCCAAGCATGTACTTCTGATGGTTTCTTGGGGTTTTGGTTTTGGTTTGGGGGGAGGGTTGGTTTTAGTGTTGTGGCACGTATCAAGAGTCGCAAAACATCACTGCTTCTGCTAAAGGCAAACTGCTCAGAGCATCTAGAAGAGCAGTTTTACAGCAGGAAGTTCGTTCTGCGTGATGGGATCCTGAGATGCTGATTTCTCGTGGTCTCTTTCCCCGTCGGCATGTTGGGCTGAGCGGTTGTCCAGTGGGGCCTGGAC
Organism: Pseudorca crassidens; assembly: GCF_039906515.1. Taxonomy (NCBI): domain Eukaryota; kingdom Metazoa; phylum Chordata; class Mammalia; order Artiodactyla; family Delphinidae; genus Pseudorca; species Pseudorca crassidens. The sequence goes on along the minus strand of NC_090299.1, from coordinate 2,042,285 downwards.
GTCTGCTGGAGGCCGGCAGTAATGGGGTGCCTTCTGTTCTTTTTCCCCAGAGGGAGAGACAGGCTCAACGAGAAGACGCCCTTGAACTCACAGAGAAGCTAGACCAAGACTGGAAAGAAATCCAGACTCTCCTGGCCCGTAAAACACCCACATCCGAGAGCAGAGGTGGAAAGGAGAAACCCAAGGTGGGGTCAGCACCTCACAGGCAGCCTGGGCTCACGACCATTGACCCAGCCTTTCTCTGCAGAAGAGGGGGAGCCAGACATCTGTTCTCCCTTTTAGGACTTAAGTTTTCTGTTAAACTTTTATATTGAGGTATCTGACGTGTGTTACATCAGGGTGGAAATAGACTAAAAGTTACTTCACTATCTACTCCAGAATAATGAAAGTAAAGAAAATGGTTGTTTCTTGGTATGAGAAGACTTGGTATGTGTATTGATATATACATTTATTTATTTTTCCCCCTGGACAATATTTGGTTCCTACCACATTGCTTTTAGTCTAAATTGTCAGAGAAGGTGCATTCGTTTGAGTTGCTGGTTTCTAGAAAATACTTGGATTTCACCAGATTACCTTGCCGTGTGGCCATCTGCACATCTGTGAGTCGACCTTACTGTTGCTTCCCCCAAAATCCCATTTGGAGGCTTAATGCCTAGATGAGCAAAGTTTAGTTTTCTTTTTTTTTTTTTGCGGTACGCGGGCCTCTCACTGTTGTGGCTTCTCCCGTTGTGGAGCACAGGCTCCGGACGCACAGGCTCAGCGGCCATGGCTCACGGGCCCAGCCGCTCCACAGCATGTGGGATCTTCCCGGACCAGGGCACGAACCTGTGTCCCCTGCATCAGCAGGCGGACTCCCAACCACTGCGCCAGCAGGGAAGCCCAAGTTTTAGTTTTCTTAAAGCAGACATACTTTAAGAATTTTCGAGGAGCAAATAGTCGTATATGACCTAAAGGCGTCCTCGAGACTGATTAGAACAGGCCTCTGTCACACAAGAAGAAAAGACTTAGGCCGTGGTTTAGCTTCTTCCATAAAGATGTCCAGCCACAATTGGGATGTGCAGGAAGCTCATTATGCAGGTCTTTTCTTTAAAAAAACAATTTCTTCTTTCTGCCCTAGCCTGACGCATACGACATGATGGTTCGTGAGCTCGGCTTTGAAATGAAAGCGCCACCCTCTAACAGGATGAAGACGGAGGAGGAGCTGGCCCGTGAGGAGCGGGAGCGGCTCAAGTGCCTGGAGGTGTCTAGGGGGCGGGGCAGGGGGCGGGGCGAGGCAGGAGCAGGGGCAGGGCTGCTCTGGGAAGCTGCTACTACCGGAAAGGCCCTTTCCACCTTGTTGTGTTCAATGGGCTGGAGGTGTGCTGTGTTTTACCAGTGAAATCTTTTTAGTCTCTAAACAAGTTTGTTTTATTTTTTTTAACTATAAAAGGAAAAATAAATGCAGATAATACCCAATATAACAAATTAAAAATGACTTTCTTTCTAATCCCTTTACCTCAGAACAGCTGCTAGCGATATAGTGCACTACCTTTTCACCTCTTTTCTCTTAAAGGTTTTTTAAATTTCCTTACGTCACAAAACAAAAATGAAGTGGAGGCATACTGTCGTGCATCTGGCCTTTTCAGTACCCCCTCGTGGGCCGTCTCCTGTGGCCATTGCATGGCTCAGAGGGACAGAGTAGCTGAGCTGCTTGTTAAATGGATGCAGACCTCAGTGTAAGGTGTCCTGTTCCTCTTCTGGGGCCTGGTGGTGAGTGAAGCCGATGGTTGGCCACCATCATTTGGCCAGAAAGCCCCCAGGGTGACAGCTTTTCCTTCCTTGTGACGGGAACATGTTTCTGCCGCAGTATTTTTATTTTTGTTAAAATAAGTCTTCCACACGCTGCTTGCCAAGGGTTTGCGTGTCTGGTTGAAGAAAGCAGAAGGCAGGCCTGAAGCAGCTGTGATGGCCGAGGGAGCCTGGAGCGTGCGTCCCTGCCACGTGCTCACAGCACGGCAGACAGCTTTTCTGTCTTTCCTGCTCAGGCTGAAAGACTCCGGAGGATGCTTGGAAAGGAGGAGGACGAACGTATTAAGAGACCGAAACACATGTCGGCGGATGACTTAAGTGATGGCTTCGTACTAGACAAAGATGACAGGCGTTTGCTTTCTTACAAAGTAAGATGTTTGCCTTCGTTTCCTTTTTTTTTTTTTTAATTTAAAGCAACACATTTCCTGGTTTTTCACTTGATAGGTTTACCACAGGTGGAAATTGTGAGTCTTTTTAGAAGCAGTTTCTCTGGGGCTCTTTCTAAAGTTGGTGAGGTTTTTCATCCGCGAGCCCCATTAGCTCTATACTCCTCTCCCCTTTCAGAGCGTCAGCCTCACTCGGGGCAGGAAGATAGGAGAAGGCCAGGGGTCTCGAGCAGAAAGGGTTCCGAGACGGGAAACCGGGTGCTCGCAAAACACTGGGTTATCTGGGGGAGTCGTCAGGGGTCACCCTCCGATGTTGAGGTCCCACCACCTCCGTGTGCAGCCCACATGCCAGGAAGCCCCAGCTTCCTGGGGCTGCCAGACACTCATAGCAGCCGGAGCCTGTCCGCTGGGGCGCCTTCCGCATCCTGGACCCCCGCCGCTCCCCAGCAGAGACAAGCCCTGCCCAGAGTCCTGGCGGCAGGGTGTGGGGACTGCGGTTCCCAGGCCTTTAGCCCCGTGACGTGTAGCAGCCCCGAAGGAGGTGGGAGAGAGGCCCCACGCCCGTGTACGGTGCAGCACCGGGCCGCGTGTTCCTGGCAGACAAGTAGCATAAAGCGTCTGCACGTGCACGGCCCTCAGACACGGTCACAGGCTGTGCCAGCTGCTGTCCCCTGAGGAGTGATGCCGCTGGTTCCCACACTCTGTTCCCAGGATGGAAGGATGAACGTCGAGGAAGAGCCAAGCGGGGAAGCCAGTAGCAGTGAGAGCGAAGGGGAAGAGGGCAAAGGCTCGAGCGAGGGGGACCCAGAGGAGAGCGATGGCCCGGACGGCCCCTCAGGCCTGGAGTCTGACGTGCAGAGCAAGGACGGGAGCGAGAGGACCCAGGAGGAGCAGCGTCCGAATCCCGGGGAGCGATCGGCAGCCGACGACCGGGAGGCTGCCAGGGCCGAGCTGCCCTATATGTTCGCAGGTAGACAGACAACTGGGGAGTGACCGCAGTGACCTGGTGGCGTCTGCCTCACGGGATGCGTCATGGAGTGGGACAGGGTACGGGCCTGGACACACGGGCACAGCCCGTCTGTGCTGTCCTGGCTGGCAGACAGGCACGGTCATCCTTCTCCGCGACGCCCCTGGGATCTGACCCGAGTGCTCTGGGCAGCACGTCAGCCTCTGCTATGTGGCTGCAGCAGTTCTGCAGGCCGCCGGCGGAGGTCCCTGCTGCTTGACAAGTCAGCCCTTTGTGGGCAAGGGTGGCCGCGGAGTCGGGCTCAGGCCTCGTGACATGGCATGTAGCACACGGTGGGCTGCTCTGTCCCACGTGCAGACACCCCATCCGGTTCCAGTCCGCAGGCCTAAGCTGTCCTGCGACTTAAGGGCGTTTCCAGAGCGGTTGAACCGGCGGGTGGAGCTGGCTGCCGGGGGCATCTCAGGCGTGACGCTGCACTGCTCGCGGGGCTCCTTCCAGCTTCCAGCCTGTTCTGAACGGTCCTGGCGGCCACCCCGCCCACGCACTGTCCCCTCCTCCCTCCCCGTGTCGGGCATTGGCGGGATTCCTCCTGGAGGGGAGCTTGGGGTCATTTCTTCGTCGAGGCTTGTTGCAGGCAGCCCAGTTTCCTCGAGCCTCACCCTTGGCGGGCACGCGGGCACACGTTAGAAGCAGTGTGGTAATTACACAAAATGAGTGGTTCTATAAAACAGGCGGAAGTATTTCTTTGGCTGAAGTAAAAGAAGTTGTATTATTTAATTTGTGTTCAGTTTTTATCTCTGTTACCAGAAACGTAATTCTCATTTGACAAGTTAAGCGTGGAGTGTGTTTTGTGTTTATTTTGATAGCTCCCAAATCCTACGAGGAACTGAAGTCTTTATTATCGGGAAGATCGACGGAAGAGCAGCTCTTGGTTGTGGAGAGAATTCAGAAATGCAACCATCCAAGTCTCGCAGTGGGAAACAAAGCAAAACTAGAAGTACGCTGAGTCGTTTGTCTGCAGTGTTGGGAGTGTCAGGGAAGAGCCCTGGTCTGTGTGGGCGTCGTAACCGTGAAGCTGGTGGTCCTGAAGTGCACCCCGTGCTTACGGCCGCGAGATTTCACGGTGGGGTGTGGGTCAGGGGGCAGAGAGCCAGGCCTGGGTGTGCGTCAGCTCCAGGGCCACGGCAGGCCCAGGAGGAGGCCGAGCTGTTGACCTCAGTGTACACTGAGTCCACCGCGCACGCCGTCACGCAGCAAAGCCAGGCTTTGGGGAAGTAGATAGCTAGGAACGTGCCTCGTCCTCTGGCGCCCGGCCGGCGCGCTCCTGGTCTAGGACTGAGGCGTTGCCCGCCAGCCAAGGCAGCACCCAGACCCTGTGCTCTTCGCCCGCGTGCCTGCCTTGGGCCACATGCCCCCTTCGCTGGCCCTGAGGCCTGCCCCCCGGTGCGCGGCACGGGGCAGGGCGTGCTGTGCCGCAGCCCCGCTCTGGCCCCACCCCTGTTCCCGCAGAAGCTGTCCGGCTTCCTTTTGGAATACGTTGGAGATCTGGCTGCAAGTGATCCCCCAGACCTCGGCGGAATCAACAAGTTGGTTGTGTGAGTGAAAACGGGTGCCTTATCTGGGACGTGGGGCTGAGTTGGACAGCTTTTGTGCCCTTCAGTAAAGTTGTAGAGTAACTTCGGAGTTATTAAGGCAGCCTTGCCAGCGGGCCCACAGCTCGCACAGCTGCGGTCACTTCCGTACGCCATCCTGCTCCTAAGTCGTGTTGACGCGCTGCTCCCGTTGCCCTAGAGATGGGACCTGCTTTTAACTGCAAACGAATCGACTTTAAGACAGTAGGGCCCCGTCAGTTTATTAATATTTGACGGCAAATTTTCTGTTTCATTCGCCCGCCTGCTGCTGTCCTGCGCGGGGTCCCCGGGCCGGGCTCTGCACCAGGCCCCGTGAGAGCAGAGCAGCATGGTGGCTCCTGGCCCCGTGGTGGCTGGAGCAGGGCGCAGCGGGCAGGGTGCTCAGTTGGGAGGGTCCGTGAGAGCAGGTGCCTGGTGGTACCCTCGGGCTGGCCACCTGCACACGCCTCCACCCCGTGCCAGCCTCTGCCCCCAGGAGTGCTTGTGAGGTACCACTGGGTTCAGGACTGTCAGCCACGTCTGGCCCTTAGAATATGCCTCCCGTGCTGTTACTTGTATAAACAGAGCTACTTCTGCCACCAGTACTGAGAAGTTACGACCAGGTTCTTAGCAAATAGCAAAAATGATTATAGGTTATTATAAAACACTATTAGAAAAACTACCTGGATCACCGAGACGGCCAGCCAGGTGTCAGTAAGGAAAAGTGCATTCATCCAGGGGCTTCCAGCTCCAGCTCAGCCGGCAGGTGACTTCACAGGAAGATGATAAACGTGGGTGGTTTGAGGGGGTTTCTATGTTTTTGTTACCTACGGACATTCTCCCCTGACATGTCTCTGATGAACAGGCAGTTGTATAACCTTTGCCAGATGTTTCCTGAAGCCGCAAGCAGCGCCGTGAAATTTGTCCTCCGAGATGCCATGCACGACATGGAAGGAATGGTTGAGACCACAGGCCGGGCGGCCTTCCCGGGCCTGGACGTGGTAAGCCAGGGGCGTGTCTCATCTGGCCGTTGACCCGCGGCCGCCATCTGTCCAGTGTGCTGCCATGGCACGGAGGGGCTGGGGGCTTCAAGAGGGTGGTCTGCCCCAGAGCCTCCGCAGCCATCTGGAGGGCACGCTGGGCCAGACCTGGAAGGACTGCTGACCTGTTAACAACTAGCTAATGTGGGCTCAGGAGCAAAGTTCCTGGTTTGACTTCTCCGTGAACGGTGCCGTGTTTAGTCTTGATGGCAGACCCGGGGTGTGTTTTCCTGAGGACCTGAACCTGTGGGCTGGTTGCCCCACCTGCTTGTGCACAGCGACCTCTGACCTCTCTGAGGTTTCTGACCGTTTCACGACAGCCGGGGGCCGTGTTGTCAGCTCTGGTCACTGAAGAAGTACTGCTCAGTCCGTTCCATTTTCTGGTCTTCGTGTTGAAATGAGCTAACGGCGACGGGCAGGAACTTAAAAGTTCGGCTTTAGGGCTTCCCTGGTGGCGCAGTGGTTGAGAGTCCGCCTGCCGATGCAGGGGACACGGGTTCGTGCCCCGGTCTGGGAAGATCCCACATGCCGCGGAGCAGCTGGGCCTGTGAGCCATGGCTGCTGAGCCTGCGCGTCCGGAGCCTGTGCTCCACAGCGGGAGGGGCCACAACAGTGAGAGGCCTGCGTACCACAAAAAAAAAAAAAAAAGTTCGGCTTTATGTCAGTGGGTCAGTAGACTCCTTGGGAAGGCATCTGAGCCAGTGTCTGTGGCCTCGGCCCCTTTCTCTGTGTGACCTGGGGTAGGTGGGTGCCCGAGCTGTGGCCGAGGGTATCCAGCCTTGCCTCCCCGGAGCCTGTCCCTGGCGAGGAGTAGTGGGGAGGCCAGGGGGGTTGGCAGGCTGCCCGGGCTTCCATCCTGGGCTGCGCGGGCCTGGCCTCTCCCGGCTGTAGGCGGTAGTGATGGCTCAGTGGTACCTGTCCCGTAGGCTGGCGTGAGGATTCATGAGTTGATGTTGTTACTGAACCAAATTGGGGCCCACCCTTGCCCGGCGCACAGCAAAGCCAGCCGACTGGTGCCAGGTTGTGGGGAAGAAACGTGCAGCGTTTACTGCAGGCAGCTCGTGCCCAAGAGACACGGACTCCCTGAGGGCCTCAGGGGAGGGGTTTTAAAGGCAACGTCGAGGGTGAGGGTCCCAGGGTGTGTGACCAGCTGGTGGGCTTTCCTCTGAGTGGCTGGTGGTGAGCTGACAGGGTGATGTTCGGCCACTTGGCTCCCAGCGTCTGGGGCCTGGTGCTCGCGGGCAGCCTGCAGTCCCCGCCCCCGGCGGGTGGTGGTCTTGGTCTCCGCAGAACAGCCCAGAGGTGCGCGTCAGGCTGTCTCCCTTCTTTAGCCCGTGTGGTGGCGCTTTCTTTCCAGCTCGTTTACTTGAAAATTGCTGGGATGTTGTTTCCAACCTCTGACTTCCGGCACCCGGTGGTCACGCCTGCGCTGCTGTGTCTGAGCCAGCTGCTAACCAAGGTACGTCAGGGCCTCCCCATCGGAGCCAGCCCTCCCAGGGGCTGAGCGGGGCCGCGGAGACTGGCGCTCCTTGGGGCAGGAGTAGGAAAGGCTCGTCAGCGAGGCCTGCGTAGCAGCTCCTTCCCAGAGCTCCCGGGCGAGGTGGCAGAGGGTGTGACCCCAGAAAGCGCATGAGGGCATCGTGTCTGATCTGGGGTTCTGTTCCCCTCTTGGCTTTAAAAGTCCAAATAGCTCCGTTTTCCTTGAGGGGGCGTGTGATCGGTACCCACTTGCTGTGGCAGTTATCAGCGTTCCGCTCCGAAAGGGTGGGACCTTACGGTCACAGGGCTCTGTGCCTGATTGCATGCCACGCGCCTCGATCCTGCCATGGGGGCGGTGCTCCCCTCCGTGCAGAGGAAGGTCAGGGCCTGCGGCTTCCCGCGGAAGCCAGGCTGTCTGCCTGGCGCAGTGTTGTGAATGTTGTTCCCAAGTGGACACTGTGCCCTGTGTTCCTTTGCCAGTGTCCCATCCAGTCCCTCCAAGACGTGGTGAAGGGGCTCTTCGTGTGCTGCGTGCTCCTGGACTATGTGTCTCTGTCCCAGAGGTTCATACCTGAGCTCATCAATTTTCTTGTTGGGATTCTTTACATCGCAACTCCCAACAAGCAGAGCCAAGGTGAGTTGATGGGAGGCAGCGTTTGCAAATATACTGTACTTTAGACTTTTAATAGGAATCGGTATTCATTGTAGAAAGCTTAGGATGTGGGGAAGTTAGAAAGAAGACAAAAGAGTCTCAAGTCTCATCCTCCAGAGTAGCATCCTTTTTTCCCTCTGTGTGGATGTGTGTAAACCCACATTTTGAAAACAATCAGGATCCCACTTTATCTGTCCAGCACAGTAGCCCATTTCCACGTGTGGGGAGTCTGAGCTTAGTGTAAAGTACCCCCCAGGTGGCAAGACTACCTACCAGAAATATATAAAATACTGAGGTTTACTGTATTGACTGTGTGTTGAAACAGTATTTGGGGGGGAGGGTAAATAAAATACATCCATTAAGATTTACCTTTTTGGGGGCTTCCCTGGTGGCGCAGTGGTTGAGAGTCCGCCTGCCGATGCAGGGGACACGGGTTCGTGCCCCGGTCCGGGAAGATCCCACATGCCGCGGAGCGGCTGGGCCCGTGAGCCATGGCCGCTGAGCCTGCATGTCCGGAGCCTGGGCTCCGCAACAGGGGAGGCCGCAACAGTGAGAGGCCCGCGTACCGCCAAAAAAAAAAAAAGATTTACCTTTTTGTTTTTACTCATTTTATGTGGCAACAAGAACACTTTAACTGGCGTAGCTCACGGTCTATCTCTAGTCAGCAGCACCGCTCCTGTAGTTCCTACAATGTTCTGAATGTTGGAAGGAGATCGTGGACAGCAGTATTCTGACAGGGTTTCAGCAGTTGTTGCTCTTCTGAACTATCACACCCTCCCCTCCCCTCCCCCACACAGGATGCTGACACTCTTCCCCACGCTTCTGCCCACTCACGGCTCCCTCGCCCTCCAGGAGCTGCCCACCTTTGTCCCCTCGCTCCTCCGTGTCTAGAGGGGCTGCTTTCCCGACCTCCTTTTCCCTTCCCTGCCCTTCCACTTTCTCCTCGTAACCTCACATGGACACTTGCCTGATTTCTCTGAGCCCCACGCTGTGGGCTCCTCTCTGCCAGCCGTGGGGATGGGCACGGGGGGGACAGCCACACCCCAGGGAGACGTCAGGGTGGCTGCAGTGCTGGAGGAGGGGCCCCGGTGGAGGGCACTGGACGCTGGAGTCGGGACTGGTCAGCAGACTGGCTGTCACCCGTATGCCCCCCACCCTCTGCCCAGCCACCGCCCACTCTGCCGTGCCTGGACCGCACCCGGCCTGGCACCCTCCCCGGCAGTCCCTTCCGTCTGCTTCGACTGCTCCTCTGAGTAACGGTGGGCTTAAGTCCTGCTCGCTCCCCGGGTCTCTGGAGCAGGCCTTCTCTGGCCTGGTGAGCTCTGCACCCTGCCCCACCGCCCCAGCTCTCCTGACAAACCCGCCTCACCCTCCTCTGCTTTTCCTTTGTCCGTCGTTTCTTACTGATACTCAGTCTAGTCTGCCCACGAGGGCAGGGGCCTAGTCTGAGCTTGGACTTGGCCCACACACCCCTGTCAAAGCTGTCGCTCGTCTCTGGTGGTAAGCACAGCACATGTTTGTTAGAATGAACTTCCAAAGGCTTCACCCTGCAGAGCCTGCCCTGCGAGCCCGGTAGCCTCAGAGGCTGACTCTGTCCCTGTCCCACTTGGAATCCAGGTTACACTCTGGTGCACCCTTTCAGAGCACTTGGGAAGAACTCGGAGTTGCTCGTGGTTTCTGACGAGGAGGCCATGACCACGTGGCACAGGAGAAGCCTCCCCCTCCAGTGGGCAGGAAGACTGAAAGCCCAGACTGAGACAGAGGCCAACCACACCAGGTACGTGCGGGCCTGGGGCTCCGGGCCGTGGTGCCAGCTTAGACCTCCGAGGGGCCAGGCTGCAAGCCAGACGTGACCCAGCACCCAGCCTTGAAGATGCACCCGGGTTATCTCTGTTCGCAGATGAAATGATTTTATATGTGGAAAATCCTAAAGGTTCCACAGAAGAGCTATCAGATCTGATAAGTGAATTCAGCAAAGTAGCTGGATACAGAGTCAACGTACAAAAGTCAGTTGTATTTCTACACACAAACAATGAACAGTCTGAAAGGAAATTGCAAAAACGATCCCATCTACAATAGCATCAAAAGGAATAAAATTACTTAAGAATTAGCTTATGCAGGGAGGTGGAAGACTAGTACGATGGAAACTACAAAACATTTGTTGAAAGTACTTAACAAAGACATGAATGAATGGAAACACGTCTGTGTTCCTGGACTGGTAGACATAATCACCTCCAAATACCACCACGATAGGGGTTCGGTTTCAACAGGGGGATTTTGTGGGGTCACATCCTTCAGTCTGTAGTAGAATGAGGAGGGGACTAGGACTTTTTCTCCTAAGTCCTCTGATTTTTAAAAAAATTATGGTTATTTGAATTTTTTTGTTGACATTTATTTGTTGTGTTAAAATGCAGATAACCTTTACCATCTTAACCATTTTTAAATGTATGGTTCGGTGGCATCTTAAGTACATTTACACTGTTAAGGAACCGTCACCACCCTCCATCTCCAGAACTTACTCATCTTCCCAAACTGAAACTCTGTCCCCATTAAAGACTAATCCCACGCCACACCCCAAGCCCCACCATCCTCCTTTCTGTCTGTGGATTTGACTCCTCTGCTGCATCTCATATAGGTGGAATCGCAGGATTTGTCCTTTTGTGACTTATTTTATTTCACTGAGTGTAATGTCCTCAATGTTCATCCATGTTTAGCAGGTATCAGAATTTCCTTCCTTTTTAAGGCTGAATCATACTCCGTTGTGTGGATGGACCACATTTTGTTTATTCATTCATCCATCAGTGGACACTTGGGTTGCTCCCACTTTTTGGTTATTCTGAATAAGGCTGCTGTGGACATGGGGGTACAAGTATCTATTCCAGTTTCTGCTTTCAGTTCTTTTGGGTTTATACCCAGAGATGGAATTGCTGGGTCAGATGATAGTTTTATTTCTAATTTTTTGAGGAACCTCCATGCTGTTTTCCACCACAGCTGTACCATTTTACATTCCCACCAACAGCGTATGAGGGTTCCAATTTCTTCACATCCTTGTCAACACTTAGTAATTTCTGGATTTTTGATGGTAGCCATCCTCATGGGTATGAGGCGGTGTCTCATTACGATTCTGCCTTGATTTTCCTAATGATTAGTAATGAGCATCTTTCCACGTGCTTGTTGCACGTTCATAATCTTTGGAGAAATGTCTGTTCACATCCTGATGGCCGTTTTTTTCCATGAAAACCTAACTTTCCCAGAATGTGTGTGATTTTCAAAGTGTATCTGCTTGATACTGGAAATAGTTTTAGTAATTTAAAAACTACAACGGGGTTTATTTAAGATGAGGGCTCCAGCCATTGTAGTGAGTGAGTCAGTTTTCTTGGGTCTCTCCCAAGAAATGTATATGTGTTACTAAACTTTTTCTTCTGTTTAAAAAACAAAAAACACCGAGTACTCTTTCCAAGTTGTTGCTGCATTTCCCGCAACGTTCTTTCCTATTCAGGGAAGCAGGATGTTTTCTTTAACTCCTGATCCCATCAGCCATCGGGCTGCAGCCGTTGCCCAGGGCAGATGTTTGACCTCAGGGTCCTGCGGCCCAGGCCCACGAGTGGAAGGTTTTCATCTTTGCCAAGATGATGGGCTTTGTTGGTGACGGGGAGGGGCCCTTCCTTCCTGTTTGCCTGAGGCCGGGTGTCACCCATGCAGGCTGTCCTGCCTGGCCGTGTGTCTGGCTCTGGTGCAGCGCTGTGTGACTGTCTATGGCACCCTGCCCTCCTTCCACGACATCGTGCAGCCCCTGCGAGCCCTCCTGTTGGAGCACCTGGCAGCCCGCAGCTGCCCGCCCGAGCTCCAGGTGAGGCCTCCCATGGCGCGGACGTGTCCCGGAGTTGGGGCAGGCTGGCGGACGTTTCTGTCACCGGGGTTCTGGTGCTAGGAATCAAGGCCAGCCGCCCCCCTCAGCCTGGGCAGCGGCTCCAGGCCCCGCGCCCCTCCCAGGTCACTCGGGTTCTGAGGATGGTCCCACTGCCCTGCACCAGGCGACAGGAAGCCATGAGGGGCACCTGCCTTTTGGCCTGGGGGCTCCCCTCTGTACGAATGGGCTGGTCCCCATCGTGTGCTCCCCACATTCCTCTGGGAGAGACCGTTCTGTTGCTCGATGGGTCTGTGGGTCTGAAGTCCCACCAGGCCAGATGCCACGAGGACGCTGCAGGAAGGTGGAAGCTTCGTGAGAGCTGGGCCGTCTGGGCACAGTGGCTCTGCACCTGCAGCCGCCGGGCCCAGGGGAAGGGGCGGCCCGGAGGGAGGAGCTCCGGAGGCCACGGTGGGCAGGCCCGGCGGTGTCAGCTTTCCTCACGTGTCAGGAGCTGAGTCGGAGCATTTTGACGGAAATGGAAAAGCAGCCGAAGCACTATCGGCCGCTGGTCTGTGAGAAGAGCAAGCCGGTGCCGCTGAAGCTGTTCACCCCCCGGCTGGTCAAAGTGTGAGTACGGAGGCCCCCCAGCACCCCAGCCCCAGAGGGGCCTGGGGAGTCCGGGGCTGTGGCTGGGGGCGGCCCTGACCGGGGCCTGGCAGGCTCTGGGTGCGCAGACCCTGCGCCCTCAAGGCCGGCTTTGCACCTTCAGCCTCGAGTTTGGGAAGAAGCAGGGCTGCACAAAGGAGGAGCAGGAGAGGAAGAGACTGATCCACAAGCACAGGCGAGAGTTTAAAGGCGCCGTCCGGGAGATCCGCAAGGACAACCAGTTCCTGGCCCGGATGCAGCTCTCGGAGATCATGGAACGGTGAGGGGCGACGGGGTCTGGCGGGGGCTGGTGTGGGTGCTGGGCCGGGGTGAGGGCGGGCCACGCGGATGTGAACTGCTATTGGGTCAGATAGGAAAAAGGGCAAGATGTCCTCCAAAATGTATCCAAAAATGGGCTTTTTTTTTTTTTTTTTTTTTTTAAAGGGACGCGGAAAGAAAACGAAAAGTGAAGCAGCTTTTTAACAGCCTGGCCACACAGGAAGGTGAATGGAAGGCTCTGAAGAGGAAGAAGTTCAAAAAATAAATTATGTTTTATGAATCAGACAAGGAGATGCTATGTAATGAATGCTGTAAGGGGTGCTGTAACGTCAAGTTATTTTCCTGTACTTCGCTTCACGTTAAAACGCCTCTCCTGACATATTGCACTTTGGGAACACGGCCAAGCCTCTGTGGGAGCTACATGCGGATAAACTGAGAATCACCTCTCTTCCTCACTTCCAGACAGTCCTCAGTTAATCACGAGGCTTGGGACTGATGGGATTCAGGCTAATGTTTTTGGTCAACCAAGCGTATTTGCCTTGAGGTGTAGAATTCAGTGTTACTTAATGTTACATGAATTTTCAGTCATCAGTGAAACAAGTTTGCACATAGTTTAGAAATCACCCGTAATCCCGGCACCCCAGCAGCCATGATCGGCTTTGCCCCAATCCATACCCAGTCTTGATTAATGCTTTGGAGTGCCAGGCCGCTGTGAAGGCAGGAGGGGTTGGGCTGCATCTGCATTGACCCAGGAGGCTTCATAAAGACACAGGAGCCACCTGCCCGCCCTCGCGGCGCTGGGGGCTACGGCCTTGCACAGAATGCTGCCTCCCTGCGGGGGTGCAGAGGTGGGCAAGTCCCCCAGCCCCTGTGCCCTGCCCCCAGTCTCTGAGAGTGAGGCACTGGTCCTCACACCCCAGGTGACCATGCGGCACGTGGCAGAGGCCTCACCCTCAGCTGGCAGCCCTGCCGGGTGGCCCTAACACTCACATCAAGAAACCCATCCTTGGGACTTCCCTGGTGACACAGTGGTTAAGAATCCGCCTGCCAATGCAGGGGACACGGGCTCAAGCCCTGGTGCGGGAGGATCCCACATGCCATGGAGCAACTAAGCCCGTGCGCCATAACTACTGAGGCTGCACTCTAGAGCCCACGAGCCACAACTACTGAAGCCTGCGCGCCTAGAGCCCGTGCTCTGCAACAAGAGAAGCCACGGCAATGAGAAGCCCGCACACCGCAACAAGGAGTAGCCTCCGCTCGCCGCAACTAGAGAAAGCCCGCGCAGCAACGAAGAGCCAACAGAGCCAGAAATAAATTTTAGAAAATGAAGCCCATCCCTGAGGTCACAGCCACAGAAGTGACCACGGAGAGATTGAAGGATTAGCGAGACTGGACATGTGGGAAGAGGGTAACTGATTCTGGCTCCCCCAACAGGGAGGCTGGTGGGGAGAATCGGGAGTTTGATTTGGGGCGCTGTTAGGCCGTGTTGGGGCTCAGAAGGGCAGAGGGACAGGGCCAGAGCGCCCCCTGGTGGCAGGCGGAAGGGACAGATGAGACCACGTTGGACGAGATTTCTGCATCTTTACCTTTTTTCTAGGATTGTTCAGAGATAGGTGTTTGCCAGGTGCGTGGCTCCACAGATCTCGAAGGCCCTGGCAGGTGTCGGGGCCACAAACGGGGCTGGCTTCACCTCGCTGTGTAGGCCTGGCTTGCTGTTAACATCGTGCAGACTCAAGACTCCACCCTCACGTAAACCCTCCTGCAGCTGTTGCTACTTAAATTCGCCGAGCCGCTGATCCCGGGTGGCGGTGGAACGTGCCAGCAACAAGCTGATAAAGCCCCAGCTTTGGGTCCTGGGTCGCCCGAGCACACCCACCTCTGCCCACCCTGGCCTCTCCACTCCACTGCAGGGACAGTCCTTGTAAATGTCAGTATCCATGTGGATGGCCCGTCCCAACCCTGCCTCCTACTCCTTGCCAAGGGGCGTGTGTAGAAGGGGTCGTGGAAGAAGGTGGTTATGAAGCCAGAGTGTTTCCATGTGAGTACATCTGCCGACATAATTGCCCAGCTCTTCCTCCCCTCTGCCGCGCGCCCACCAGCTCTTACCTCCGCTGTGTCACGTGCAGGCTTCTAAGGGGGGGGTAGCACGGCTCAGGTGGAAGAGGCGAGCATCCCCTGAGCCTCCATAAAGGAACGCGTGTCCTCAGGGAGAGCTAACACGTGTTCTCTTTGGTCGTAGGTGGAACAATTATATGTTAGGCAAAGTGTGACTGCTTGGATGTTTGAAATTTAGTGTCGTTTTCGGAGAGGTGCATGAGTGCTGAGCTGACGGGGTGGACTGTCCTTCCGGATAGTTCGGCCACAGACGCCTGAATTTCAAGGGACGGAAGGGAAGCAGGAGGTGCTGGCAGGTCCAGAAGTCCAGAACCTCCAGCTGCCGTGGGGTCTCCCCCGGCGCGGCCCCAGGACCGAGCGCGCCCTGGGGGCACCTGCTCCTCCCCGCTGACCCCGGGGCAGGCGGGGCACCGGAAAGTCCTGACCTCACGCCCCCTCCTCCTCGCCGGCCCGGCCGAGGCCCCAGGGTGGGCGAACCCGCGCCCCCGCGCATCTGCGGGCGTATTTTGGACGGGAGTGGACGATGTGAGGAGGGTCCGGTCAGGGTGGACCCCGCCCAACGGCCCTCCAGACGGAGCGCCCAAAACCCCGAGGTCCTCGGGCGGGTCGTCACTCGGGCGCAGTGTCCGGGGGCAAATGGAACTGTGGCCTGTCAGGCGCCTCCGGTTGGATCCCTTCCCACCGGTAAGCCGCTGCCGGACCCGTTATAGGGCGAAGTCGCGCGGCCTTGGAGGACCGGCCGAGGCCCCGCCCAGCGGCCGGAAGAGGGCGCGCAGGGCCGCCCACTTCCGACTGGGAGACACGCCCACTTCCGGGCGGGCGTGGCGTGGTCGGCGTGCGCTGTCCGCCCGCCGGTCCATTCCGCTTCCTTCCGTCCGTCCGTTTGTGCGGAGCGCGGAACCCGCAGGTGCAGGACGGGACGGGGCGCGCGACCAGGGATGGACGGGTGTCTTGTTCTCCGGCTCGCGGGGCCGCCCCCGCCGCCCGCCCGGGCCTCAGTTTCCCCAGCCGCTCCGCCCGGGACCGTGGGGTGGCGGCGGGGGCGGGGAGGTACCGGAGCCGCGATGCCCCACCCCGGCCCCTGGGACGGTTGGCCTCCGGGGCTGCGGCTTCTTTGCGTAACGCCCGCAGCCTGCGTTTCCTGCTGCCCAGGGTCGGGGGAAGGGTGCACAGAGGGACTCCTGTGTTGGGTCACGGGGCAGGCAGACCCTTTAGGCGCTCGCTAGCTCTTCGCGGGTTTGGGGCACGGCGGGAGCTGGGGTCTGTTTCCCCCCCAGGTAGGTGGGTGTGGGGCTGGGGTACCCAAACGTGCTCTCGTGCGACGTGCCGTCTTGCAGAGCCGCCACACGCTCAGCCAGGCCGGATCGGAGCGGCCCCCATCATGGGCTGGGGAGCCGGCGGGAGTTGCACCCCGCGCCCGCCCATCCACCAGCAGCCGGCACCCGAAACCCGGGTGGTCGCTGTGGTGTTCCTCGGCCTCCTGCTGGACCTCCTGGCCTTCACCTTGCTGCTGCCCCTGCTGCCTGCGCTGCTGGAGAGCCACGGCCGTGCGCAGGTGAGCACCCCCGGTCCCGATGCCGCTTCACCCCCGATGGCTGTCCATTGCTCCAAGCCCCTCAGGGACTCCCCAGTCCGTCACACTTCCTTGTGCCCTAGGATCCTCTTTATGGCTCGTGGCAGCGCGGGGTGGACTGGTTTGCTTCAGCCATTGGGATGCCAGCCGAGAAGAGGTACAACAGCGTCCTGTTCGGAGGTATGGTTCTTGAGCCGGGGCTGGGGGCCCATTCGGGTCCTGCCTTCCTGGTCCCTCCCTTCTCAGTCCCAGGTCTTGGTTCTCATATTCTCGCTCCTGGGTACTGTCTGTTCTTTCTCCAGGTGGGCGGTTTTGGGGCCGTCTCAGCTCAAGGTCCACGGCCTGGGGGTGCAGGGCCCAGCATGGTCCGACTCTTGGGGACTGGGCAGTGTGGTGACTGTGATCTCTGTGTCTTCCAGGTCTGATTGGCTCCATCTTCTGCTTCCTGCAGTTCCTGTCAGCGCCCCTCACGGGGGCCATCTCTGACTGCCTGGGGAGGCGCCCGGTGATGCTGCTGTCCCTGGTACGGGTGCCCACAGACGGGAGCTGCTTCCCGCCCACCAGCAGGGCCCCTCGTTGGCCCTCGTTGCCCCCTGGGGGTGGTGTTTGGGGGGGCAGTGGCTTCTGTGGCCAAGTGAGGCTGTGCCAGAGCTGCTCCTGCCACGGGGACGTTGGGAACACAAGTGGCCCTTGGATGCTGCAGAACAGGGCAGGGTCGCAGGGCACTGCTTGGGCTCGCTGGCCCCGCTGTGGGCTCCTCCTGGCCTCCAGTGACCATGCCTGCCCTTGGTCCCCGCCCTGAGGCAGGCAGGCCTGGCCACCTCGTATGCCGTGTGGGCCACTTCGAAGAGCTTTGCGGCCTTCCTGGCCTCCAGGATGATTGGGGGCATCAGCAAGGGGAACGTCAGCCTCTCCACCGCCATTGTCGCCGACCTGGGCTCGTCTCCTGCCCGCAGCAGGGGCATGGTGAGTGCACTCTGGGGGGCTTAGCGGGTGGAGGGGCTCCGGGGCCTGGGTCTCCCTGCTTGGCTCAGGCAGTCTTCTCCCCAGGCAGTCATCGGGGTGGCCTTCTCTTTGGCCTTCACGCTGGGCCCCATGCTCGGCGCCTCCCTGCCCGTGGAGACGGCGCCCTGGTTGGCCCTGCTTTTCGCGGTCTCCGATCTGCTGTTCATCTGCTGCTTCTTGCCAGAGACGCTGCCCCCGGAGAAGCGGGTAAGGTGGGAGCCAGACAGGCACAGGGGCTCGCTTCCGGGGCCTGCGGGGAGGCCCGTCGCGGGCCCAGGTGCTGGGGAGGCCGAGCTGCCCGCTTCTGGTGTCCAGATGCTCTTGGGACCACAGTGCTTCCTGGGGCCCCTGCGTTCCCCAGACCCCCTACACCTCCAAAGCCTGGCAGGTAGACTGGGGGCCGGGCCTGCCAGGGCCTTGCAGGGGGCAGGGGCCAAGCAGGTTCGGGTCAAGCCCCCTCCCCCCAGGCTGCGAGGCCTGGGGACGCCACCAGCCTCGTCACAGGCTCCTCAATCCTGTCCCCTCCAGGCACCGTCCATCACGCTGGGCTTCCGAGCTGCTGTTGACCTGCTCAGCCCTCTGGCCCTGCTCTGCTTCTCAGCCGTGGCACGTGGCCCGGACCCGCCCACCGGAGTCAGTAAGGAGCAGGCCCCCCTCGTGAGGGTGGGGCTGTGGCTCCCTCGGGCTGCCCAGCGTCCCCCCGCCAGCTGCTCGGGGCCCCCTTTCCGCTGACGTGCCTTTCCGCTGCTCCGCAGGGCTGGGCAGCCTGCGCCTGCTGGGCCTGGTCTACTTCCTCTATCTTTTCCTGTTCTCGGGCCTGGAGTTCACGCTGAGCTTCCTCGTGCACCAGCGCTTCCAGTTCAGCAGGTGGGAGTGTGGGGCCCCTGCCAGGACCCTGCCTGGGCACGCCCTGCCCTCTCCCCATCCCGAGGCCCCGCAGCCCCGCTGCTTCAGGGCTGACTCCCACCTTGGCCTGTCCCCCGGGGCCCAGCCCGGGATCCCGGGGCGGGCGGTGCCTCGCGCCGAGGACGGGTGACGCACGGGCCGTCACCCAGGCTGCCTGGCTCTCCGTGTGAGCAGCACGGGCGCAGCAGGGAAGGGGTGCTGACAGCTCGCCCCTCCCAGCCTAGAGCAGGGAAAGATGTTTTTCTTCATCGGCCTCACGATGGCCACCATCCAGGGCGCCTACGCCCGGCGGATCAGCCCTGGCGGGGAGATCGCAGCTGTGAAGCGGGTACGGGGGCTCCCCTGGGCGTGGGGGCAGGCGGCGCCCCGAGCTCTGCAGAGGCAGCGGGGTGGTCCTGAGACCAGCTGTGCCGCCCGCAGGCCATCCTGCTGCTCGTCCCCGCCTTCCTTCTCATCGGTTGGGGGCACACGCTGCCCGTGCTGGGCCTGGGGCTGCTGCTCTACTCCTTCGGTGAGTGGCCCTGCCCAGGCTGGCGGGGGTGCGGTCAGGGGCCGGCGGCCGGGAATCCTGGAGGGTCGCACCCCTGTCGGCCCCTCCTCCAGGCTGACGGGCGCCTCCCTGATGTCCCCTACCAGCCGCTGCCATCGTGGTGCCCTGCCTGTCCTCTGTGGTCGCCAGCTATGGTGAGAGGCCCTTCCCTTGCCTGAGGTCACCCTGGGTGGCCCACAAGCACCTGACGGCCTCTCCCCTTTCCCCCACAGGCTCTCCCGGACAGAAGGGTGTGGTCATGGGCACGCTGCGAAGCTTGGGCGCCCTGGCCAGGGCTCTGGGGCCCATGGTGGCCGCCTCAGGTGAGGGCCGCGCGACAGCACTCAGGGCGTGCTAGGCGCTTGGAGAGGCCCCGCCAGGCCAGGGGGCTGCTGGCCCGAGCTGGAGGCCACACAGCCCCTGCTGGCGGCCTTGGTCCCAGCTACTGAACCCCTGGCTCAGCCCCACTGTCCTGTGGGCAGGGACCTGGGCGGGGACCGTCGCCATCACCCCCTGCTGTCTCCACAGCGTACTGGCTGGCCGGGGCGCAGGGCTGCTACACCGTGTGCGCGGGGCTCTTCCTGCTCCCCTTCTTCCTCCTGCGGAAGCTGAGACCGGCAGCAACGCTCAAGGCCGAGTAGCTGAGCCACGCCTACCCCAGAGCGGGGCAGCCAACGCAGGGAGTGGGAGGCCTGGGCCAGGACGGCTCCCCACTGCCCGCCTGACCCCTCCCTCCCCGCCCCCCAGCCTGGGGCGGCCCAGGACTCGCACTTGTGCCTGTGACACTCCTGTGTGGACCTGCCTGCTGGGATCAGACTCCGAAACCTTCCAGGCTTTCTGTTCACTTGTCTTTTATACTTAGTGACACACAGCGTTCAGCCAGGCCTCTGAATGACCAAATAAAGCAGCTGTTTTATACCCAGTGCCTTCCTCCAGTGCACAGCTCTGCCTCGACACACCCACTGCCCAGGGAGACCCCCCCAGGCACCAGGAGAAGCAGCTTGAGCTGAACACACATTACAGCTCCACGGTCCGGAAGAGCACGAGGCTTTGCCCAGGCCCGTTTCCCTCCCTTCTGCACTGTAGGGAGGGGTGGACAGGCAGATGAAGGGCTGCCCCTGCCCCCGCCCCGGGGTCAGCGCTTACCAGGTGGTACATGGCGGGTGTCCTGCACCCTGGCAGACTGGGGAGGAGCGACCCTTCCGCTTGCCCCCCCCCCCCCACCTCGCCTGGACCCTGCCCTCCGCGCCCTGTGGAAGAACAAGCGGGCACTGGGGCAGGGCACTTCCAGGTAGAGAGTCCTCCGTGGTCCAAAGTGACAAACTGCGTGGGATCTTTTTTTAGAACATAAGATAAACTTCTGAAGTCCTATTTTAAAGGAACAAAGAAAAGGAATTAAGATGCAAGACTGCTTCCCAAGTTTAGACAAGGAAACTGCTTAAAGAATTTTATTTGTGAGTAAAACATGTTACAGTGAAGAAAGGCTGTAGAAGTTGTCCTCCCGAGCCTGTGTCTGTATATGCAACTAAACTTCATGTTGTAATACAAAGAGTTAAACTACAAAAATGAAATTAAAGTCATTGCATACCTGGGGTCGGTCAGAAGAAGGGATGAAAGGAAGAGCCCATGGTTAACTGAGGTGCAGGGTGAGGGTGGAGAGCTCTACCACCATCTTGGCAATGGAACGATACACAGGAGAGAAGTGGCTTGCCTGCCAGTAAGCTCAAAGCAGAGGTCAGCGCCATGCAGCCGCTTCAGGTCCTGCCTGGGTGTCGAGTGTGTGGGACCTGAGCCCACGTCGGGCACTGGGTCCCCCGAGGGCCCCTCCCCCCTCCTGGGGACCTGTCTGGGAGACAGGCTGGCACTGGAGCTCCTGGGACAGGTCACTGTCGAAGAGACACCTGGCCACCCACTAGTTCCCACTAAGCAGCTAGCCGCTATCTTCCAGGGATGTGAGTGCAGTGAAATTCACCGTGGCGCTGGAGGGCAGGAGGTGGGCTCCACTAGTGACTGCACAGGGCGTCAGGTGGGACCCCTGGGGCCAACTCCTACCCCGAACTGCCTTCTGTCAAAGTGAGGGTACCCTCCAGGCCGAGCCGAGCCGCGGTTAAGAGCAGACCCCCCAGGACAGCGCGTGGAGCCCTGCTGCGCTCTGCCACAGGCCCTGGGGAGAAAACGAAGCACAACGCAGACCGTTCGCTCACAGTGTGTAGGGTGAACTGCAGACTTTCTGAAAGAACATCTAGAAAGCTCTCTTCCCCTCCTGATGCACCTTCCCTATGACAGGGAATCGAGAGCCCCCAGTGAGTAAGGAACGGAGCCCCAAGTCTGGCTTTGGCCGCGGGGGGCCGGTGAGACCATGCATAGGTTACCTGGGTGTACACAGGCCTGTCCGCTGCTGGGACTGCCGGCTCAGCCCAAACCCACCTCTCAAAAAGTCCGCCACGGTGGCCTGGGCCATTGGCGGGGACACGAGTGTTCTCACAGGACCAAGGCTTTGTGTACCCGAACAAATGAGATCACTGAGCAGATAATGCCAGCAAGAAGCTACAGGTGTGATGCAGTCACCCGAGACCTCGGGCTGAAGGGAGCCTAGCAGAGGTGGGCCGCGGATTACTTCACAAGAGAAGGACAGCAAGAGCGGTGGAGGCCAGAGCTGGCAGGGCCACCCCCGACCCAGCCAGAACCCGGACTTAGCTAAGCCCCTGGGGACAGCGTGTCCCCGAAGGGCTCATGAGATGGGCCGAGATGCTGGTCCCTGCAGGGCAGGGCTCGGAGGTGGACGCAGAGACCAAGTCTCCCCCAGCACCTGAGGCTGCCGGCTGGGCCGCTGCGCGCGCACAAGGTTAGCACCGGTCTCCGTGGGGATTCGGTCACGCCGCGAGGGGAGCGCTAGCTATGCAGGGGTGGGCCTTTTGCATTCCATTACACAAGAAGACAGGGCACAAGACACAATCGGGGACAGCCTGGTGGCATCGGTTTGTGCAGGAAGGGCCTTCAGGAGTCACTCCTTTTCTTGCTCTTCTTCAGGAAGGAGGGAGTGCGGAATTTCTTCTTCTTTTTGGAGGGGGACTTGCCCGGAGACCCATCACTGCCAGGGTCCACAGCAGCCCCCTCCTCGGCAGCCGGGGCGGCGGCCTCGTCAGCCGCCTGGGCTGTGACTGGCTCAGGGATGGCCGCTGAAGGGGACCTGGTGGGGCCCGCAGGGCCCCCGGCTTCACAAAGCCCCTCTTCCTCCTCCTCCTCCTCCAGTGTCGGGAAGCAGAGCGCTTCTGAAGGCTCCTCAGGGGACAGGTCAGGGAGAGTCTGCGTGAAGGTGGCGGCATCGCTGTTGTCTCCCGAAGCCGGCTCCTGCGGCAGGTCTGGGGGAGGGGTGGGAGAGGCGGGGTTAGAGGGCGACTGCCTTCACCTCCCAGGGGGATGGCCAGCGCCCTGCACCAAACGAGAGTGAGAAGCTGTCAGCAGGATCTACTCTGCTTCAGGCTGGCTGCAGCTTACAGTGCAAAACGGGGGCTCAACCTCAGGGTGGTTTTTAGCTCCTTCTCATGGACAACGTGCTGACAAAGCCAGACACCGTCCCAGGGCTTCGGTCCCCGGTCACAGAGACGGTGACGAAGGCAAGTGGAAACATTTTCAGTATTGCAACGTCTGCGCTAAACACCTGAACGCTTTTAAAGGACATGTGTTAGTAATCCTGAAATCAAGCCTAAATTTGTATCCACACCTGGTCTCCCCCAAGGAGACAACTATGTAAAGCTGCGGCAGCTGGTAGAAAACTACGAGCTGATTCCCAGACCAACATCAACACCAAACAAAGGCCATTTTAGGCTGGAGAGTTAAAAAAGAGATGAACGCTAAGGGAAGGGACAAAAAATTCAAGCCCCCTTAACAATTTGAACATGGAAACATAAAAGAACCAAATGGAACTTACTTTAAAGAAACAGCCTGAGGACTGGTTTCTAACTGACCCTGGGGGAAACCAGTTTTGTAGATTTTTTAAAATAGTCCACCAAGGTACCAGCCACTGGCAGGTTAGGCAACAGCAAACCTTCAGTGCCTGGAAATCTAGCCAAACGCCCGGAGGTGACCAGAGGCTGGGCTGAGCTGAGCTGCGGAGGCGCGGCTGCACGGGACTGGGCGGGAGCAGTTAGGACTCACTCCGCGAAGCATGCAGAGGTGGCCTGTGGGTGCTCAGGGGAACTCTGACCATCTGACAAATGTCACATTGGGAAAACAGCACTAAATGTCACTCTTCCACCCCCTCAAATTAAGCTTACGCACCCAGTTTAAGCAGAGATCCAAACACATGCGACCCCCGTGCAGCAGGTGGCAAAATCCCAGCCTGAGTCTAGTTTAGACTTGTCTCGAAGGCTCAGCAGGACCATGTGGTCCTTCTGAAACTTCTGAGACCCAGAGTGCTTGGAGCAGTGCCACCTCGGCCCTGGGGGGACTCGAGGACAGGCTGCCCACCGCACAGCTCAGGGGGACCCAGCCCCTTCCAGGAAGGCCACTGCCCAGAATGGAGGAACTGGGTAGAAGAAGGGCCTTTGTTCTATTTTGAATAAACAAAAAACAAAAATTAATAAGCAACAAAGAAGCAGAGGAATGAGGCAAAGCACAGGGAAATTCCAATTAAACAGCAGAGGGCCAGGCAGCAGGCGGTACTTACTATGGTAACAGGTACTCTTTAGCACATCCACCTCCTGTTTGTAACGCAGCCACAGGAAGAGAAAAGCACAGGTAGAGAATCTATGCATTCAGTCACAGCCATCGGGTTACAGAAGGAGAATGGCCAGGCCATTCTTGTGGACACAGAAAAGGGCAGGAGGTGGGCCACAGGCTCCCGACAGGCACGGGAAGCACAACGTACAAGACCGAGGGACAGACACGCAGGCCACACGTCACAGAAACACGGTGGGTGGTCTGGGAGGCCAGGGGAGGCGGGCACTCTCCACGGACTGGGAAATATGGCCAAAGAATGCAGCCCTGTGGCCCAGACACAACAGAGGACGTTTCCGGGGCTGATCCGAGCACAGGAAGGTTTAGGAAACGTGCAAGCAGTGGGCAAAACTGACATCGAGAATGAAGGCAGGTTCCGATCCCCAACGACTGTCCTCCCACCTGTGACGTCACGCTAACGAATCTGTGTGGCCTCAAGTTACCCCGGACAGAACCAACACGGGAGCGGAGGAGGCTGGGCAAGCTCAGAGCGGATGATGTACTGGTTTCCATGCAAACGCACTCGGCTGTTACGTGTCAGTTCAACTACTGCCACACTCAGCTGCTTTTCTTACACAAAGCCACGAAGTTCGGCCCCTCCTGGCGATGCCGCCCCAGGCGGCCGTGCACCACCCTCCCACACGGGGCAGCCGCACACCCACCTCCACCCCAGGGCTCACCTTCCTCCAGCTTGATGGGGGCGCTCGGGGGAGCGTGGGGGGCAGCAGGGGGCTCTGGAGGGCTCTCTTCTTTGTCTTCTCTAGTCTCGTCCAGATTCTCTGCAGGTGCACAGAGGGCGGAAAGAGCACGGTGAAGGCCTTTGGACACGGCGGGCCTCCCCTCGCCCCCTCCTGGGCGGACGGGCCCTCCCGCCCTGCCCATCGGGCTGCCTCGGGGAGGGCGGGGGGGGGCGGGGGCGCTGCTCAGGCCGCAAGCAAGAGCCCAAGAAGGGAAGGGCTCGCAGCCGCTGGCCTCAACCTTTTCCCCATCCCTACCCAAGAGGACAAAGGAAGCCACTCCTGACTGGGCTGTGGATCTCGGTTTGAGAATCTGCCAGAGCTGCCTCTGTGACGGGCTGTGACCCGTGACCCCCCGCCTGTCCTCTCCTGTCCTCTAGTGAGGGGCCCCTCCCCATGTCCTCACCATCCTGCCTCTCCCACTGCTGGGCAAGAGCCCAGGGTCCCAAGCACCCTCGCCCTACTTGCCACCTCAGGCAACATTACAGGAGTGTGACCTTGGTTTTAATTTGTTATTTAGAGCATTTTCTACCAATAATTTAAACTTGGCAGTTGTAACACGTATTTCTATTTTCTATAGTGAAGTATGCTAAGGACCAGAGGAAAAATTACAAGAACTAGGTAGGACTCAGGACCCAGAAGATTCCAAGTCCACCTCTCATTTAGGGAAAAATATATACCAGTATTATCTTAATGCCTTAAATCTCCTTCTCTCATTGAAACTTTTCATGTTAATAGCTTCGGACCAACTTGCCTCCCCAAGTCCCCCAAGCCTGCAGCTCCCTTCCCGAAGCCAGGTGTCTCTAAACAGAGGCATTCACACCTCCTGCCTGAGGGAACAAATTCCTTCAGCCGGAAAAGCAGCCAAAGGCCAGGGGCTTTCTTCCTCGTGCCTGAGGTGCTGCCTCGCAGACAGCCTGCGATCACTGCGGCACACACTGCCCGCCCCCCACGCCGTGCCCAGAGCCAGCACCAGTGCTGGGCAGGGCTTTCCTGGCAGTGGCCCCTGGCTGCCACTCCCACTGCTGACAGCTCTGTGATCGCACAGCATGATCACAGCTGTCCCCATGCACATCCACTCACTTGCTGTGACATCACTCCTCATGGAGCCTCACATATAGAGGAAATATTTGTATCTTGTGGTTTAACTCAAACAAACAAACAAAAAATCCAGGTTTCCCAGACACTGGAAGGGTCTGAGTCCAAAGGGAAGACACACATATACGTGCCCAGGAGCTGGGATTAGGTTACAGGACCAATAGCTCAGGCCCACACACCAGCTCTTACTCTAAGGCAAGTAATTATGGCCACAGCTCAGACAGAGCTTTCTGCAGGGCTGCATGCACCGCTCAGGAGATGATCAGAATCAGTGCTGTGACCAGAAGATCAGGCTCACTCTGAATCTATGTGCAGCAAGCCTTAATTTTAATGTATATATAACCAAGCGACAGGCAGTGATGGTGTAACACACTGAAAAACAATTCAGCAGCAGTTTTTTTGCACAACTCAAATTCCAATAGCAGCTATGTGATGCATTATGTAATCGGTCTAAAACAAGACTAAAAAAAAAGTTAAATTGGGGCAAATCAGAGGTTGCGTTTGAAGCAGGAATAGTTCCCAGGATGGTCCCCCATCGACCTGGAGGGTAACTGTGCGATTTCCATTCCAGGAGGGCTGCTCCCAAGAGGAAGAAGCGTGGTCCATACTAAGGTCCCAGGGACAGCAGCATGAACTTCCTGGAGGGGACGTCATGCCCCAGGGTCTTCGTGGTAACCAACCCAGGGCACTCAGGGACAGTGATTCAGACCCATGAGCCTTCGTGTCAGAGGCAGTGGGAGGCTGGCTTCTCTCTTAGTTCTCAAAATGTCTGGATGTGCTTTTAAAAACCTGAAGTATACACCACTGTAAAGCAATTATACCCCAATAAAGATGTTAAAAAAAAAACCCTGAAGTTTGAAACAAGCTGCTCCCAGAGGTTCTGGCTCTCAGAGCCGTTTACTTTCCTTTGTTGTAAAATAGTCCCAACATGTTTTGCAAAAATATGACCTCCTATGTCAGTGAGCTACCGAGAGAAACAAAGGCTGCACCAGCATTGGCCACACCCTTCACAGGGTTTCGCTCGTCCCTGGGCCTGTGACCAGGCCCAGCCAGGGAGCTCTCGGGCTTATGGAGGAAAGGAGTCCGTCAGAAAACTCCAAGCCGTGACTTCAGCTGAGATGAAGGTGGGAGGAGACTGCGTGCAGGGGCGCAGGTCACAGACCCGGGCCGGCCTCCGCCACACGCGGCCTTGTTCTTGGGAACAGACTGCTCTATTCCGCTCTCTCCGGGAGCAGAGCAGAATGCGCACGGAATGGCGTGCTGCGCTTATCTTCCATGGCCACCTACAGTCGGCCCAGGACAGAGGAGCCCGCGGAGCACGTCCTCCTGCCTCCTCCTGCACCCAGGACCCACGGGGCTGCTCACCTTCGGGGCCCCTGTGCTTGCGCTCCACCGCTCTGCGGTAGTCGTCCAGCTCGCGGTCGGTGAGCGTGCTGAAGGGGTTGGGGCCCGTGGTGCTCACGATGACGTGGGGCTGGTACTCCTTCTCAATGATGGCCTTGGAGGCTGTCACCAGCTCGCCCTGCAGACAGAAAGGGACGGCTGGTCTACAAGAGCCCTGCCGCTCCAGGACTGTCCCTCCTCCCGGGCAAGGGTGGGGCAGGGCGCACACACATCCCTGAGAGGCCCTGAGGCTCAGGCTGAGCGGCAGCCTTCAGCAGTAGAAGACTGAGCAACACATGCAGCTGGGGAGAGACTCCTAGGAAAGTCCTTCAGATTTCAGAAGCAAAGGCACCAACGTGCAGATCTAGTGTGTAGAGCACCCCAGGGAGAGGCCCATCCCCTCACAGACAGACAGGGATGGATGGAAAAGGGGACTTTTAAAGTCGACTACCCTCCTCCCAAATGAGCAAACGGCATGACCACAACGCTCAGGTGGGTGTGCTCGGAAACGTGCTCATGCCCCAAGAGCGCAGACAAGTTCTGTCCTTTTGACTGTGCCTTTGATCTGCAGCTAGATCCTGGTAACTTACCGCAAAACATTCAGAGGTAACAGAATGTCACAAAACGCCAGCACTTGTCTGAGGAATTTGGAAAAGTGTAAGAATGTATACAAAAGAAAAAAGAAAGCTTAAGCAAGGCGAAGCACACAGGTGGCCCGGCCCTCGAGGAGGAGGCCAACGCAGCCAGGCCGCACAGGCAGGGAGCAGCGGGCAGCCCTCGGGCCTACGCCCGCCCACCCTCGCCTGCCCAGCACAGCTCGGTGCCCCGCAGCCCGCCAGCTTGGCCCCCACACCCTCTGGGGCTCAGTTTTGAGAAAGTTAACCAGAACCCAAGCACGTGCCCGTTACTTAATGAGAACTCCTGAAAGCCAGTGAAAACGGGAGAACCCACAATCATTTCGATGCCGGGCCTGGCCCGGCAGCGCTCTCCTCGGTGGGCGAACCCCAGAGGGAGAGGGCGTGCCAGCGACGTGCACGAGAGACAGGGCCAGGCCGAGTCCCAGGAAATTCAGCCCACCGGCCAACTGCTCCCCTGGGAACCTGGGCTGAGCAGTCACTGTCCAGCGACACGGACCCCAGGGGAGAGAAGGAAAAGGCTGAAGTCCGCAGCCTGTGCTCAGAGGAGCCTCGAGATCGGAAGTCAGCTGCCTAGATGGGGAGGGGGCTCCTTCTGAGCGGGCCCGACCCCAGGTCGACCGGCTTTTCCTTCAGAAGTAGCCCAGCCTCCCCGGACAGGCATCGGATCCTCGTCTGCCACGAGTTAGCTCTGTGGCCTAAGACAAGCGCCTTCCTGTCCATGGGCCTGTTTTACAGGCCTCAAGAGGGGCCTGCCGGGCTGACCACAGCTAAGACGTGCTGAGCACTAACATTCTAGGATCTACGGCAACTAGGGAACTGCGTTTGCATCCTGGTATCACCGCCAGTAAAATGAGATGGAGATTCGAGCTTTCAGAGAAATGTTTACATCACTTAAATCAAATGTTCAGTCAACTGCCACGGAGATGCCCTGTGGTCAAGCAAGGTCCTTTCTGTCTGGAACACCTGGCCCTCGAGGTGCAGCATGGCCGGCTCCTGCCCCCACCAGCAGGGAGCTCCCTCCTCCAGATTCCTCAGCCGAGGGCCGAGCTGCCTTCCAGACCAGCTCTTAACAGATACAGGGACACAGGGACCCTGCTATTTGGAGGGAAGGAGACACAGATACGCTTGAGATGCAGAGGGACGCAGGCCCGCTGTGGAGCAATCGAGGCCGAGAAACCAGGACGCGCAGCGGCTGCTCCCGCCAGCAGGCCCCGCGGAGACTCTCGCTGCTGCCGTCACTTGGAGCCACCACCACGGGCTCTAAGCAGGACAGACGCCCAGCAACTACGTCTGCCCCGACTGACACCACCTGTGTGGGATAACAGCTCCAGCTCCGAAGCTGTGCAAACCTGGTCTAGTGCCCTGACCTCTCTGAGCATCAGGTTTTCACCTGTAAAACCTACTCAGGTTTGAATTTACACTCCAGGTGCCGGGCCACACACACACTAGATGCTCAACACCAAGTGCACCGGGCGAGTCCACAAGCTGGGCCGCAGGCCTCCTTGCATTTCTACCATGCGGCAGGCGGCTGCAGGCACACGCACCAACAGGGACGCTTACGCTACACAAATCGCACAAGAGTTCTCCCCCGCGCTGGACAACTTTCGGCGTAGACTTTCCCACCCTGGTCTCTAACGACTCGATTCAGTCGTGATGAGGTCCAGAGGGCTGCATGCTGGCTTGTGCGGCACTGGAGCCAAGCGCGCCTGCAGCAGGGCTCAGCGTTCCTTTCAGAACCGGAGTGTCGGGGTGTGGCTGGCGACGCACTGCCCCTCCTCCGTCAGAAGACACCCCCTGCCCTGTGTGAACAGCTATCACCATGAGGGAGAGATGGAGGCAAAGCAAAGTCCTTCCAGAAAAGCCCCAACTTCCCGAGTCCCAAACACCTGTTCCTCAAGTTCTCCAACGGGCAGCAAGTATCCATACACTTGCCTTACCGGGAAGAGGACGCGTTTAGGACATTAACAAGCCCAGTCCTTCCCTGGTCGAGTTAGAACTCAACTCGCCAGCAAGCAGTGCCATCTTCCAGGAGTAACG
This sequence comes from Pseudorca crassidens, assembly GCF_039906515.1. Taxonomy (NCBI): domain Eukaryota; kingdom Metazoa; phylum Chordata; class Mammalia; order Artiodactyla; family Delphinidae; genus Pseudorca; species Pseudorca crassidens. The sequence continues at coordinate 2,012,849 of NC_090299.1, read as the reverse complement.
CCATCTGCACTTGAGGTCCACACGAAAGGACGTGGACACAGACCCAGCCCAGGACGCTGGTGGAGTCAAAGCACACTCTCACCGCTGGAGGGAGACACCCGCCGCGGGAAGAAGACCAAGGCTGCGAACGCGAGCGCCAGGAGGATGGGGGAGGAAAACCAGGGACAGAAGCCTGTGTCTGGGGATGTCGACATCCCCCCAGCTGGGAGCAGTCTCCTCGGCTAACCTCACCGGACACGGCACTCACAGCGGCACGCCGCTCAGATCTGCTGCGGGGAGGACGCCGCAATCCCCACGAGTCTCACTCCCACAGACTCTCAACTTCCCAGCCAGGCGTGAGGGGGGCCCTACGTACACCTCTTCGGGAAGCGGTCGCAGGTGACTGTGACGCGCCCCCAAATCCGAACACCACTCGGCAGAGCGAGAGCCAGACTGTAACTGGAGCCACGAGAGCTCCCTCCAGTGCAGCTCCCCGGCCCACCCTGCATACAGCCCTCACAGCAGCACGCAGAAACCACCAAGTGCAGTGTAATGCCGGAGAGACTGCACAGCAATGGCTAGGAATTTGGCTCGAGCCCACAAAGCTGGAGGTGGTTTGGGGCTTTCACAGTAAGCACCCTGGGGTCATGGACTCAACACACTTGGACGCATCTGAGAGAAAGAATTATGAACTAACAAGATCACAACAGCTTCTGGTCCAAAGGAGCAACATGAGAAACAAGCACCAGGGGTAAGAAGCCATCTTTCTCCCCTGCTCTGAGCAGTTCCTCTAAGAATGGCAGCTGGAAGTACTCTCTAAGGACAAGGAAAAATGGGGCCCACTGAATTAATATATAAATGTGCAAGAAAATTTTATCAGCAGGGCTTCCAGACAGGAATGTAGGATCATTAGTGCAAATCTGATTTCTCTGGCAATGGGAACATTGATAAAATCATATTTGCCTCTCACTGGGGGTGTATTAATCGAAAGAGACCCTGAAAATTCCCTTTGAACACAGGGTACACACCACTAAGACACTCAGCCACGTGGGCAGCCACTCTGGCTCTGCACATCAGCAGCCTGAGTGTGTAGAGGGTTTCCTTCCACCTGGGCAAGTTACACCAGATACGTTTTCCACCTACTGTACATGTCAGGCACCCACGTACATAGAGAAATTACAATTCTGGGTTTCAAATTTTCATAAGTATTTCTTCCCCCTTGCAACATTTAAAACAATCTAGGTTTTTATTATTTTCTATTTTTTTAAGGTAAAAATACATTTCCTCAACCAGGGCTGGCAAAGACTGTCCTGTTTCATTTCCCATCCCTCTGAAACGACGTCTTTCAATCCTACATCCTCTGACTGCCACGCTCATTTCACCCGCGGTCACAGCTGAGAAGCGAAGGCGGTAGGTCTCGCGGGGGAGCTGACACGCTCGTGGCCCACCCGTGAGCCTTCTGCAGTTGGCACCTTGGAAAAGGCAAGCTCCTCAATCCCCAAAGCATGCACCAGCCAAAGTCACATGCAGAACTTCAGAAACATCCCTAAGGTCAGCCATTTCTCAGCACAACATAAAAATGCTAAAAATTGTAAAAATAACCTCATACAAAATGCTGTATTTAAAGAAGCAGAACAGAACCTTTTGGACGATCTCACAAATAACTGAGAGATCCGTTTAAAGCTCCTGCGGTACCTAAGACAATACCTAGCGAGAGCAACGGGTGGGGGCGGGGGGGGGGGGTAAAGAGCAGGGTGTACCGACAGGTAGCTGAGGACGGGGCGGTGAGTACCTTTCTAAAAGAGACAGACTTAGCGGGACTAAAGGTCTGCTCTGTACGCTCGAGCCCTTCGATTGTTTCCGTACAGTCAGAGAGGGGCGCGTCCTGCAACAGTAAACTGAGTCGTCAGAGCCCACCAGGCCCGGCTGTGGAACATCAACGAGAGCACAGGATGGAGCCAGCTGAGAGCATGCAGCGGGACAGCCGTCCACAGCGATGCAGTGGTGATGGCGGTGCAACGTGCAAACACGGGCCACAGAACCAGGACCACAGCTGGCCAACGTCAGAAAATGCAACAACAATCACCAACCCCGGTGAGTCATGTTTAAAACATTCGGTGGCAACTTCATTTTCAGAGATAACTACTTACACAATTATCTTCAATGTGCCATGAGGTACAATCCTTTTACAGAAATGCGTGTAAATGTGGACCACATTTACAGGAACCCTCTGCACTTTTCCCCAAGCAGCACTTTGTTGTGGACAGCAATCTATACAAGAACCAAAGTCCACGACACCCACCCTCTTCCAGCGTTGTACACAGTTCACCGCTAACACCGGGCGAACCCAGGCCCTGAGCCAGGCATGCACGATGTGGAGCTGGGCTGGAGGGGGACACGGCCCTGGGCATGCTTATGCTTGGTCTACCACTCAAGGAAAAGTGGCTGGGTTACTTCTTATCATGAAGACTTTGAACAAAGAAAACTGGTTGCCTAGGACACTTACCTCATAGTCATTCTCTCCCAGCTTAAGAATAATTTTGGAGCAGGCAGTCATTAGAGCCACCACCCACTACCGTCAGAGACATTCTGAGCTCTCACCTGGACGAGGCTCCTGTCCATCACTACACCACACAACACCTGGGACTGGGGGCCCGCGGTCTTAATGTCCTGTAGGTTCTGCTCTCGAATCTGAGGATGGCAAGAAGGGAAACACACATCAACAGTACAGAGAAACCTCGCTGTGGCTGAAAGTCACCGTTTGTGCTCTTGGGCCCCCAGCACAAGCTGCTATTCTGTTCTGCCCTGCACCCCAGTGGGTCCTGCGTGACCACCGTGCCCGCTTAACGGTGCTGGTCCAGCCCGATTAGTAATTCATGGGTCTGAGGAGATGGAGGGCCCCTTCCAGATGACTTCGGCAGGCACAGACCTCACTGAACTCACTAACTTGAGGGGAGGCACCCCCTGTGTGCCCATCTTTTAGTGACACTGTGAACACTGGTGGATCTCATGTTCCAATATACCAAACGTTCTAACTCTTCAAATGAACCCTGCAAGGCAGGGGGCAAAGGCTGTTCTTGCCAGGAACAGGCTCTGCACCTTCAATTCTGCCCTGCTATGTGAGCAGGTGCTGGTTCAACAACGAGGGCCAAAGCGTCTGCTGCTCACGCACTGCCACTGCACTTCGTCAGCACGGCAGCAAAGCAGTGTGAAGGGAGGACCTCGGCAGTCACGTGGTGGCAGCAGAGGTCCTCCTGGAGCTACACCCTCTCCCCCTGCAGCCGCAGGCCTCCTGCCCCACCCAGGGCTGCCTCCTCCCGCACACATGTCAGCTTCCACCGATTGCTGGTGGCAGTCAGTGCACACCTTGTTCCTCATCTCCTGGACCTCTTTTGGGTTGGTGTTCAGTGGGACGAACAGGTTGGGGACGGCAGAGGCGGGAGTCCTGTGTCCATCCTCTTTAGTCCACTGTAATAGCAAGGACAGTTGAAAAGTCAGAATCGTGACAACAGTAAGTGACACCACAGCATCCAGTCTGTCCAACTCCTCTCACATCTGGTCATGCACCGAACTTCACAGAGAGTGAACCAATGACCACACCGCCTGGGTCACTGCAGTGGCTGGAAACCAGTAATGCTGGAAGCCAGAGCTGTGACTGACTGGCAAGTGCCAGCCAGAGTGCCCAGCTGACATCTAGGGCGCGACACGGGCTGACGACAGAGCTATGCCCCATGACTCCCTCGGACAAGCCGTGGGGGACCCTTCAGAGCACACTGGTTCACCACTCTGAGAGTCCTCAACACCAAAGCCAGCTGGAAGCATGAGATGACAGGGTCATGAGAAGCGGTGTGATGCTGCTGTCCAGGTGAGGGGAGACTCTGTGCGGTGAGGCAAGAGTGGGCATCACCAAAGTTTTGCATTAAAATAAACTACCGCACCAGAATGTACTGTTTGCGTAGCTATTTCAACCCAAGAAGATTACTGTGTGAAGACTTATACAGCAGCTACCTGCGGAGGAGTTTGGTGATGTCAACACTTTATATAATTAATACTTTTGAGTGTTACAAAGGTGTCCCAAACGAACTTAAAGCGCTCATGGGCCCTTCCTGGAAGGCTGTTTTAGACGCCAGTGCGCGTTACACCAGCATGCTGCACCTTTCACGCGTACTGTTTTCGGACCTCCAGCCAAGTATGAGATTTTTAATCAAATTCTAATTCTTAGGCATGAGTAGGCACTGAACACTAAAACAAGCCCATCGTAGAGAGCAAATGTTATGCCTTTCAGAATATTTTCAAGAGGCAATAAGATAGCCATAAACCGAGACTTTAAAGAAAGCAGCAAAACCGTCCAATGCTGGGCCGCTGTGAAGGCAGCGTGGGATGGGCATGAGCTGCGAGATACTCACTGACGCTTTATCTCCTCAGATAGAAATAACTCCAGCTTCTTATTAAAAATAATTTTTAGTTAAAACATTAAAACAACAACCTCAGAAACTTGAACAAGTTTGAAAACTTAAGAATAATTATTATAAATTAATATACCAACCTGAAAACAGCGCATGGAATTCTTATTACTCCAGAACAGTAAGAAACAAATTTAGAAGTTGAACAAAGTCTCCCCTTCAATGCACACAGTGACTAAAATACCTAAAGCAATTTAATATTTTTTTCAAGCTAATAGTAAATAAGGCTCAAAGCTGCTGCTACACATACACTTTGGAAAAATTCATCACAGCAATTCAGCACTACATATGTATGTGGTCAGCAGAAGTTGTTTTTAGGCCCACTCCCTTTAACAAGTGAAATAAGTTACAAACTAAACAAATAAAATGAAAAAAGAAAATAAGGGACAGAGGGAGAGAGAGAGGAAGTGGGTGAGAGGGAGCAGGAAAGGGGAGACGGGCTCAAACACCGACCGACCCCGGCCATATTCACGCAGAGTGTCTGCCACGTGACACATTTCCTTAGGAGCACAGAGGCTGTCTCAACAACTGTGCATCAGGAAAACACCAGAACCACCTGGGGAAGACAGAACTTATTTCTTTTAAATAAACCTATAAAGCAAAAGCACTGTTACAAGGGAAACAGGAAGGCCCGCTTTGCTTACTTGGTGTCCTGTTTCAGCACAACTAGGCTGATCTCTCCTCAACTCCTATGGAACTAATCATGCAGAGACACGTGCGTCCCAGCCTCCGTCTCTTCACAAGAGGCTCCACTGAGGGCCTCTCCTACTCTGATGCAGGGGCCAGTGGCCTGTCCAGGTCTAGCGCTGCCCAGGGACGTCTGAGCACCAGACGGCAAAGTAGCGTTCAGGGCAGCGTTACTCCTGACACGAAGCTCGCCTCAGCGCCTGTCGCTGGTGCCTGCGGATAGCCTGGCTGCACTTGGGTCATGCCACACCCAGCAGGAGTCAGAAGACTCTCCACTATGGCCGTCTACTCACATGCAACAGTCCATGCAGAAAGTAGCTGGCTGAGAGCGTTCGGAGGCTTTGGGACAGCAAACAGGGGAGGAGGCTAACGAGAAAGGACGAGGGTCAGCTGAGAAGATGCCCACGAGCCACGAGGGAAAACTGCTTAAGAAAACACTAAGACTTTAAAGAACAGACTTAAGTTAGTGACTTAATGAAACAGCTGAGTTTACGACATTAAAGTAAGAGGTTATGCTTCACCCATCTTTTTGTCCTGAAGTATTAAAGAGTCTTCAAATACAATTTGAACTGAATGACAGCTCCTACTTTTAGGTTAATCCATGTAAGTTATGTAGCATTTTTGCTGTGTACGGAGTTAGGTAATGCTGGAATGACTGCAGAGGAACAACATATCTTAAGCAGTTTCAAGCAGACAGTATTACTTGAATTATATCTGATGCGAAAGTGGGTCTGGGTTCAGGCTAAGGAAGGTTACTGGGGAAGGCTCGCCTAGCCCCGGGTCAGAGGGCCAGGTTCCCAAAGCCTCCGAAGCCCCAGCTGCCAGACGTGCTCTACATCATCTAACTATGAACAGTAAGTAGGCACAGACCAAGCAGTTGGTAATACAGCTTGGCACGCAGACACCGGACGAGAGAGACTGCAGCAAGGGTTTCACGTGATCGTGTGTAATGTTCGTCCACACCTTAGTCTTCGACTTGGGACTGCTTCCGTTCTGCCCTTCCTCAGAAGCATCGTCACCCCGGCCAGAGTTCAGCCATCTTGTCTTCTCTCGTTGCTGCTTCTGAAAACTGTGTCTGAGAGGAGAGCAAGTGCCCGAATCACCGTCACTCGCAAAGGGGTAACCTGTGACACTGGCAGGAACCTCCACGTCGCTGTATTTTTTAGATTTCTCTCTCAGAGCAGGGTATCGATAAGGGTAGCCAGTTCTGTAACCCTAGGGGCCAGAGAGAGAGACACAGTCAATATTTCAGATCTGAAAACAAGAGTTTCACTTTGGAAAATCGTGTGGAAATATCTACAAAAGCTGACTATATGCACACCCTATGTACATGCACGCCCAGGAGAAACGCAAATATGTTCACCAAAAGACAGGTATGAAAATGCTAACAGCGGCACTATTCCCAAAGCCCCAAGTAGAAAAACCCGAAGTCCATCAACAGTAGAATGGATGAACGGTGGTGTATTCACATAGCAGAGCATGACACGGCAATGAGAATATTACTAGGACAAAATGTGGGTGAATCTTCACAAATACGGTATTGAGTGAAAGAAACCAAATGTGAGAGAATATACTGTATGATTCCATTTATAAAAAGTAAAAAAGAGGCAAAACCAATCTTTGCTGTTAGAAGGATGCATAGCAGTCACCCTTGGGATGGGGTAAGAGACTCAAAGGGGGATACGAGGTTCTGAGGTGCTGGTATTGTTTTCTGATATGGGTGCTGGTTACACAGTGTGTTCAGTTTTTAAAAATAAACTGAACACTTAAACAGGTACTCTCTCCTATTCATATACATATATATATATGTATATGTATATATATATATATATATCAACAAAGAGTTAAAATTTAAAAGACCAGGGTTTACTTGCTGCTGGTTATAGTATAAGTTATATTAATCAGCCTACTTAACATTTTTTTTTAACCTGTTAAGTCACAGTGAAAATCTTTCAGGAAGACCAAACAAGTACACCTCATGACAACTGGTACCTGGAGAAATTACTTTACTTCTGAACATAACAATATCTGCATTAACCTTCAACCCTGTTTCACGACCATTTGCTGTGCTTTAAAACACCTGCCCGACTAATTCCCGCCTCTGTAACGGCACTGAGCCCACCGTGCTGACCCACCTGCGTGCTAATAGCCCACAGACAGCATCTCCAAGGCAAGGATGATGTCTCACTCATCCTTCCTCTCCAGAGCTGAGCATTCAGAAGCTGTGACGGACAGACATTACAGTGGCCCCCCAAAGGCCCCCACCTCCTGTAAAGCCCTTCCCCTTCAGTGTGAGGGGAACCAGCGACCTGCTTCAAACCAGCAGAACTGGGCAAAGGTGATGGGATATGTTACATAAGAGTGTAGCACCCGTCTTGAGAAAGTCTCTCTGCCCATCGCTGGCTCTGAAGAAGCAAGCTGCCATGACTCCTGAGCTGTAAGGACATGAATTCTGCCCATGATGTGAGGAGTTTGGAATTGGATCCTCCACCAGTAGAGCCTTCTGATGAGAACCCAGCCCAGGCCAACACCCTGACTGCAGCCTTGTGAGACCCTAAGCCAAGGACCGAGCTCAGCTGTGCCTGGACTCCTGACCCATAGTTTCATACCTCGACCAGGTCACTTATGGCAGCTTCACAATGAATGACAAGAGAATTAAGATTTGAAAGGATTACACAGGGCTAGTCACGTAGGATGAGTCAGTGGCGGCGCTCTGCTTGCCAAGTACTGTAGAAGCATTCCTCTCAATTCGGGAGTTCTCCCCCTCTGGGTGATTGCCCTCTATGGGGGGTCACCACCTTTATTACCAATCATTCCCTTAATACATTCAAAAAAGGGTGGTAATAACCCCTGAATGGAGTTGGTTGTTGTTTTGTTTACTCTTGTTTCGTAACTACCCTCAGGAAGACAGGTAAATGTCTGCACTGGCAACTTCTCCATTTATGAACATGCTTTGCTGAAGAATAATAAAAGATAACCACTCAGCTATAAAGACAATCTTCAGAAAAATACAGTTCTTATTAACTGAAGTGTCCTCTTGCTGAGAGAGCTGGGACTCTTGAGTAATCTTCATGACTTCAGAATAAACCATCCAGGACATCACAAAATTTTATTCTGAGGGGGGATGGGCTTTTTCTTTATTCTTTTCCTTTAAATGCCAAACCAAAATCAGAAGCAATACTCAGCCCTCAGACCTCCTATATGGCTTATAGTTAAAAATATGGATTCATCCCTTCTTTGAGAAGCTGGAATGATATCCTGATCGGGAAACAAACTAGCATTTCTTCTGACTTTCTATGTCAGAAATGTTCATGGACTTTATATGACCTACTCCTTATAGTGTGAGAACCCTCAACTATTCTCTACCCTACTCAATTATTAGCAAACACATACAGTTGATCAGAATGTTAAATTAAAACAGGGACTAGCATCAGTGACCGCCATCCAACTTTACTTCTTATAAACCACACAGCCTTCTAATGTCAGAAATAACCTGTGCATGTTAAGCGCACTGAATAAAACACCCTTCCTGTCATCTCGCTTATTAATCTTTCATCCTTTATATTCCTCCCCTATCAAACTGGAGTCACTAATTTTAATTCTCTCTCTCTCCACCTTCCAGAATGTACTGAGTGCACAAGATGTGGCAGGCTGGTGTTCCTGATTTTTATTCCTCCCTCCCGCTCCCCGCCTTTTAGGTATAAGCGCAGTGAACGTCAAAGTATTTGCTAAGAGGACAGAAGAAGGGCCAGTAAGCCTGCGTCACCCCAGCGTTCCTCACCTTGCCGGGCCCCTTGGGGTATCGGACTCCGGATACAGATGCCTCAGCGATCACCACCCACTCTCAAACCTTCTCCGGGTGTGACCTCCCTGAGACTGCACTGTCCTGGCCTGCCTCTTTCAGCGTCTCGGTGGGCTTTCTTCCTCTTGGCTGCTTCCCTGGAAGCAGTCCCGGCTCACGCGCCCCCTCCGCCCTGCAGCTGCCTTCGTGCTCCGTCAGTGCACACGTCACAGGTGCCGGACTGCATCCGGGACTTGTTTGTCCATCTCCCTGACTAGGCCATGAACTCCCTGAGGGCAGGAACTGTGTCCTGGTCACGGCTACAGGCTCAAGACTAGGTGGTCAGTTAATGCAACCCACTTACTGAGCAAATGAATGCAGAAGTTATGGGAGGTTCACCCCTCCCCCACTGATCAAATCTACTCCTGTGACCATCACTTCTAGGCAGTTAACTCCCAGCTCTCCCTTTCCAGCAATGAACATTCTCCTAAGTCCAAAGAATTTCAGTGAGAAGAACCCTCTGAGGACACTTAGCATACCCTGAATCAGATCCATGAATTCTTTTTCTTCCAAGATCTTCCTGAAGCCACCCATCCCACCCGTGACCTGGTCCAATTGTGGCGACTTTCTTAATGTGAAGCTGGCAACATGCCCTTCCAGTGTCTTCTCTGTCCCACATGCCCACGACAGGTCTTTTTTTCCTCCAGCACCTAACATCATGTGGCAGTAGGAGACTCTCTTGAATCCTATTGAAGAGGTATGACACTGCAGCAGGAAAAGGGCCCCATCACAGAGTCATTTGTCTTTTAATGTGATTGCTTCGACCCTAAGTGCCTTGTTGTGAATATTTAGAGAACTTGGCGAGATCAGAGATGGACCTAAAAGACATGACCCTGTCGTGCTGCCATGTCTCCAGCCGTGCCCTCACCTCTGCTACGGATGCTTTCCTTCCCCCAACTCAGCCTGTCATGCTTCTACCTCTTCTTTGAGGTCCTTCTCAAGTGCCACCCTCTACATAAATTTCCTCCCTGATCCTTGCAAAAGGATGACATCCCTCACTGCAGCCACCTAACAGACCACATCCTGCCATGTACTATTAGAACGTTCTTATTATGCTAAAAGCCCCGCAGCCATGCTCCTGTACCACGTTGGGCTCCACGTCCCCGCAGGAAGCAGCAGAGGGTCTCCCATGCAATAAATTGGCAGCAAAGTGTGTGGAACACAGCAGTCAGGCCCCGAATAGCTAGAATTTACTGTTAAAACAAAAACAAGACACTCGGCTGACTGATTTAGAAAGTCCCCTCGACAGCTTGCTTGCGGGATGACGGGTACAGGGCTGACCCTGCTACTCGAGGAGTTACTCATCCAGCAGAGCAGAGCATTCTCTGTGCTCCTGACCCCACACAGTCCAAACAAGATTACCTTTAAAAAACAAAAGGAGACAAGAAACCCTCACCTGTATATTCCATCGTAGTTTAGCTTAGAAGTTAAATTGCCCTGGTGCTTCTTCATGACTTGAGGGTGAAAGCATTCTGATGAATGAATGCATGAAGACAGCAATTTCACAATACTATTTCACTCACTATGAAAACACTAACATTTGTGCTGCTGGGATGAGCGCTGTATCATCAAGTGGTGGCAACATTCTTACCAGATTATCCAGCATCCGCATGAGCGCTTCAAACTCCTGCTCACCAATCTGCCACTTGGGAGGCGATCCGCTGCCCTCCCCTGCCGGGGACCCGGGGGAACGGGATTTGGCCTTGTACTTCCCAGGATCCAGGAGGACTAAATTGTCTGGCCCTCCCGCACTGGCCAGAGTTCGAACCTTTTCCAAAACAAGCAAACACTACAGTTGGAGTTCCTTGCTGATCAACGGGGTCAGATGCCCATGAAAGATCACTTCAACAGAAATGTAGGTTTCAAAAGAAACCAAATCATTATAAGAATAAAAAATGTGAGACAGACACTGATAGACAAATCACAAGGTAATCTTCAGAAGGTTTTCTTTAGCATGAAAAAATATTGGGCACTCATACTAGAAGGACAAAAGGGAAGACAAAGCCCTCCCAAGGCCATATGAAGGGGACTGGGGGCTGCATCACCACACAGACACAAGCCAGAGTGACAGTGAGGAACGCACATAGGGGCCGAGCAGACTCAGCATAAGCAGAGCCCACTGCTGTGAGACTGTGGGCACATCTCTACACCCTGCACCCATTTTTTCAAAAAGAGTGTGTGGAGTTCAAATGAAATGACATGTAGTTAACATAAATAAAGCACCTGATAGCAGGGCTGGCATATGCTAGTACTCCATCAATGGCAGTCACTTATGTATTTGAAAAATTAAAAGTTAGAAATGAAAAGCCCAATAATCATTTGCCAACTTAAATCAGTGAAATGGCATTTTCCCTGGTCATCTTCCAAATCCATGAGCTCATCTTTAGCAAAGAAATCGCTCACAGACTCACTGCTGCAAAACAAGTATCAAAAATCTATGGGAGGGCTTCCCTGGTGGCGCAGTGGTTGAGAGTCCGCCTGCCGATGCAGGGGACACGGGTTCGTGCCCCGGTCCGGGAGGATCCCGCATGCCGCGGAGCGGCTGGGCCTGTGAGCCATGGCCGCTGAGCCTGCGCGTCCGGAGCCTGTGCTCCGCAACGGGAGAGGCCACAGCAGTGAGAGGCCCGCGTACCGCAAAAAAAAAAAAAAAAAAAGAAAATCTATGGGAACCCCACAAACACCTAAGTATACTATAGACCAAACGGAACGGCCACCACCTACCTGGATCTCACATGCAACCACAAGGTTATGGATGTAATAGAAGGCCTCCTCAACACTCTCTCCAACGGATACAAGCCCGTGATTCCGGAGAATAAGAACCTAAAGGGAGGAAACAGGAAAGCTCTATGGACCTAGGCAAGAAGACAGATAACGTTTTTCTTCTTTCCTCTGTAATTTAAATACCAGATTAGATGCCTACTGACCTTGCTTTTAGGCCCCAAATTTTTCTGAATTAAAACTTTTTCTTCCTCATCAACCAGAATCCCGTGATAATCATGATAAGCCACTTCTCCAAGGGAAAGTGCCTCTGGGGAGATTGGCAAGAGGCCACATTTCATCGCAGAGACCTAGAGAACAAGCAGCACCATCAACGAAGACGAATCAGGAGCTCCACTGACGACACGGCAAATGCTTTCCTCAAAAACGTAATGGGGGGAACATATTTTACTCTGTTCTCCTTTCAGAAATGAATGAACCCATGAATTTAAGATAAACCTTACTTCTGGGGCTCACCACCAATCTATTTTTAAAAATCAAAGCCACCACTGTCAAGGAAGGCCTCAAAAGAAATTCCACATATTTCTGGATTTCTCCCACACTGACTGTAAACACCAAGTGAGCTCAGATTTAATAAGATGAGTCCTGGATCTACTGCAAGGAGAGACAATGGCTTCCTCTGAATGAGTCACAACATTGCAAAGAGGGGTTTCTGAAGAGCTTTAAGGTTTTGTGTACTTTTCATCTTAGGTTGTAGGTGAGATAGGAACACCTGAAAGTCAGATAAAAGGAGATTTATAAAGATTTAGGATATTATACTGTATAAATTCTCTACATTTATTTAAGTGAAAAATCAAAGTGTCCATATAGCTCTTTAATTTCCTTAACCTTCCCAAACTGACTTTAGAATATGCTAATTTTAAAGGTCTTCTACCTAGACTAACAGGCCCCAAAGATTTAAATAATACATATGTAAGTGTAACAATTTCTTACAGAAAAGTTAATCTAAAAAGACAATACCACAAAAAAGGCAGTACCATATTTAATTCCTTTCACAATATCAGCCTTTCTATAAGAAGTTATTTCCTTACAAAGTAAAGTTACTTTGATAATTTTTAAAACAAATTACATGCTATTTGTGATAACCACAGTCTCAAAGGTACCTCTAATGGTTCTTTAAAATGCATGGATTTTTCTTTTTTTTTTGGCATGGATTTTTTGGGGTTGGAAGAGCATGCATTCTTTTAAGAAAAAATTACATCATTTGGAGAATGATATAACTAATAAAACTGATGCTGACATCAAGAACCATATCTTCAAAGTAAAACAAACAAACCAGATCCAACATTCATCCCAACAACCCAAGATCTATGATATTAAAACATCAAGACAGAGTGAAATTCAGTATTACTTAATCAATGAGGTCATCTGTCAAACAAATAAGCCCAGGAAGTCATTAAAGTATAAAACTGGTGATAAAAAAGACAATTCTAGACAGTTCTTGAGTGCTTCGCTTTCACATGACTGTGCCAACAACCAGAAAGTACACTTTCATACATACTGAGGGGTCCGAGGCTTGGTCAGGTGGCCTGTGTGCACCAGCAGGGTCCAGGCTTGGTGATCAGAATGGGGCAGGCTCCTGGCAAGCTCGGGGCTCAACGGCCAAGTCTCCTAAGAGTCTGCAGCGTCTGTGCCCTCTTCCCCCTTCTTTTTTTATTTTTTGGCTGCGCCACACGGCTTGAGGGGACCTTAGTTCCCCAACCAGGGACTGAACCCGGGCCAGGGCAGTGAAAGCGCCAAGCCCTAACCACTGGACCACCAGGGAACTCCCTTCCCCGGTATTACTCTCCCCAGTCACAATCCAGCCTGGGTTTCGCTAAATCCAGGCGGATCATCTGTGGAGGCTGGCCGGTGTGTCTCTCAGCCTCAACCTCTCCATCACAGGCCTGGCGCCTTCCCCTCAGACCGTCAAGCAGGTTCAAGTCTCCTGCATCCCACAAACCCTTGCCTGAGCCCAGCGTCCCCCACTTACCACCTCACTTCACCCTCCCTCCTCTTCCCACTTCTCTTCTCAACCAAGGAGTCTCAATTCACTGTTGTCATTCTGCACTTCCCAGTCTCCCATACGCTGAAATCTCACTCCCCTCTTCAACACTGATTTTTCTAATCGTTGAGTCTTACAACATTTTCAGACTTATTACATGTTTTTCAAAATCAGATAGTAAATGGACCCCTTAAAATATATTCTTTTAAGAAAGTCAAATGTAGTGAGGAAAAAAGATTTTTCTAATCCAACAAAATGAGGTTTGTTGACTTGGTGCAACAAGAGAGGGCAATTTGGAGGAAATGTGAAGTGCCGCTCACTGAACGGCTTTAAACTTGAAGTCTCTACCAGGGCAGCGCACTCACCGCGGCCCCTGCTGGTGTGTGAACGTGCACAACGCACTTCGCGTCTGGGCGTGCAGCGTAAATGGCAGAATGTAACGTGAAGCCAGCCTGATTTACCCCTAGATTAGTACTTCCACGGTCCACTGCCTCTCCTTGTAGACTGACTTTAACCTGAAATAAGAAAGCAAAATCTTAAATATCAAGAGGATTTCATGTTATCCTAACTAGAAATTACTTAAACCAAAGTTTAAAGTGTTTATAACTAATTATAAAAGTTTTCCCCTGAGTTAATCACACAAAACATAGAGTTTTTCCTCTTTCTTGGGTTTTACATGTCTAACGAGATTAGACAGTATTTAATTACCTAACATGACCTACATATACTTGATGCCCAAGAAGAGAAGGACATTCTTACCAAACTGGATGCAGTCACTTCGCTGTAGAGAAGTCCAAAAGGTACAACGAGGAAGTGTTCCTGCTCGGAGCTCACTCTGGTCTGTGCGGAGAATTACTGAGTTAGCTCAAAAATCCTATTGAAATTATTTGCATCTCTTTCAGTCCACAGACTCACGGTTTTTTTGTGAGCATTAACTGAGCTACATAGGGTCTCACTTAAATACAGTGCCTATCACAAAGCTAAGGGGTACTGAAAGCTTTCTGTTATTATGTTGTAGTAACTTACTGGGTACATGAAGTGCATCTTGGTCACATTCATGATAATTAACTTTATAAAGAAAAAACCTTCTGGTGGCTACCAAGCCAGTATCACGTGCAAAAAGGTGACACTCCTCAAGGGTGTAATAATGAAAACCAAACCTTACTTTTTAAAAGTCAAAATGTTTTGTTTTTTTTTTAAGTACTCAAAACCTATAGGATAGTGAACAATCATAAAAATCACAAATAAGAGAGCGTTCTTCCTTTCTGCCTGACCAAAAGTCTCTACACATCACATCCTTACTCCCCTGGTATCTTTCTTCCTTCCACAA
This sequence comes from Pseudorca crassidens, assembly GCF_039906515.1. Taxonomy (NCBI): domain Eukaryota; kingdom Metazoa; phylum Chordata; class Mammalia; order Artiodactyla; family Delphinidae; genus Pseudorca; species Pseudorca crassidens. Next base: position 1,997,787 of record NC_090299.1, on the reverse strand, counting down.
TATAGTTTTCTTTCAACAATACAGATTTGTCACATATGATGGATATGTGCTAGATGCCAGTCATGTAGTGCGGGGTCGGGGGGAGTCCTGCCCTCACAAAAATTTAGTCTAATTTTTATCAATGTAATGATTTGGGGATAGACTCAAAAGACTTCCCAAAGCTATTAGGACGGAACACATTTACTACTGGGCTAAGAATTCTAACTAGGGTCAGGTAGGTGGAATTCAATGTTTGTTGAAAAGGCCTTATGCTGTTTAGTCCAACTTCCTAACCAGCACAGTGACTTCTATAGTGGCCCAAAAGAAACACACACGGGGCGGAGGGGTGTCTGCTTGGACAGTGCAGTGATGCCCTCACACGGCCGGCCTCGTTCCTTCATTCAGCAAATAGTCCCGGAGGCCTTCTGCACCTGGAGGCTAGGGTACAGCAGTAAACAAACAGAAGCTGGAGAGGCCTAATCATTAAACACTCTCTCTTACACTGAACAGAAATCTGTCTGTGGTGTGCAACACAGAACGAGGTCTACCTCTGCCCTAAACTGTAGTTTAGTCCTGGGACATCTGAAACTATCCCATCTCCTCCATGTCACCTTCACGCGAAACTCACTGGATTTCCTCAGCACACTAGAATGCGGACCCACAGTCATATAAGACCTGAGTTAGAACCCAGAACTGTCTATGTTGCTCTGGGGACCCTGGGCTCCTGGCCTCCTCACCCATGAAGTGGGGATGAAAGGGGCTTGTGCTCACAATAAAGCTTTCAATAAATGGCATCTCTTAACTATTACACTACTGCAGTATTATTAATGGTGGTAGGAAAGCCATCTCTACAATATCCATTCTCTATAAATCTCTACTACTAGGTCTCTACTCCTTTTTAGTTGTTTCAAAAATGCTGGGAATTCCCTGGCAGTCCAGTGGTTAGGACTCCACACTTTCACTACCGAGGGGCCAGAAATATTTGGGCCTTTCCATAATTTTGGGCCTTTCCCCCAAATATTTTCCCATTAATTTTAAGTTAGCCAGGTTTTTTAACGCTGAAGTCAGTTCTTTTATTTTATAAAAGATGTTGATCTTTCTAACTATCTAAATCAAAACTATGCAAATTCCCCAATTCCCAAACTGGGTCAAAACAAAACTTAAACAAGGAATTACTGTGTATTTATTGGCTGGGATGAAGAAAAATAAGGTTGGAAACAGGGAAAAATTAAACGTCAGATATTTTTAATTTCATTTATTTATTTTTTTGGCTGCGCTGGGTCTTCGTTGCAGCGCGTGGGCTTTCTCTAGTTGCGGCGAGCGGGAGCTACTCTTTGTTGTGGTGCGCGGGCTTCTCATTGCAGCGGCTTCTCTTTTTGCAGAGCACGGGCTCTAGGTGCGCAGATTTCAGCTACTGCAGCACGCAGGCTCAGTAGTTGCGGCATATGGGTCCTAGAGTGCACGGGCCTCAGTAGTTGCGGCGCATAGGCTCTTAGAGCGCAGGCTCAGTAGCTGTGGCACGCGGGCTCAATAGTTGTGGCTCACAGGCTCTTAGAGCACAGGCTCAGTAGTTGTGGTGCATGGGCTTAGCTGCTCTGTGGCATGTGGGATCTTCCCAGACCAGGGATCGAACCAGTGTTCCCTGCACTGGCAGGCAGATTCTTAACCACTGTGCCACAAGGGAAGTCCCAAGTCAGATATTTTTGCTTATTTTAAAAGTTTTTATTTTGAAACATGCATGTAAAAAAGTATTTAGCAGGTATACGTACAACTTAAGTAAAATAATAAATCAAATGTCCATGTACCTTTCAACCAGCTTCAGAAACAAAATAAATCTAATATTTCTGAAGCTGTTTCTTTCTCCCCATATCCCATAAGTAATCACTATCCTGAGTTATGTGTTAAGCATTTTCTTTCTTTTCCTTACAGTTTTACTTTATATATATTCATCCCTAAGCAATACATTGCTTAATTTTTATCTGTTTGTGAACTTCATGTAATTGCAATCATACTGTATTTTTCGGTGACTTTTTTTCCTCAACACTGTTTCTGAGATTCCTGCAGATGATATACAACATGGCAATAATTTATTCATCCTCATTGCTGTATAGTGCCTATTGGATGAATATACAATTTATGTATCCACCTTCTGTCAATGGACGTGGTTTTCATTTTGCCATTAAAAACAATGCTATGAACATTCTTATACCTGTCTCCTAGTGTACATGGTACAAGTTTCTCCAGGGTAACAAAGTAGGAGGTGAAGCCAATTATTTTCCAAAGGGCCTAATTAAATGTACACTCCTGCTAGTAGTATATGATAGTTCTGTGCTTCTACAACCATCTTTCCTAAAAATTAAAATCTGATGTCTGTGAAATGGTATTCCATCGTGACTTTATAATTTCCCAGTTACAACTGAGTTGAGCAACATTTCATATTTTTATAAGCCAGTCTCATTTCCCCTTCTGTGAAATTCCTGTAAATTGCCTTGTCTTTTGTCCATTTTATACTGGTTGCTTACTGATAGTTCTTCATCTATTCTGGATACTAATTTCTTGTTGGCTAACCGTGAGGCAAAATCTTCTAGGTTGTAAGCTTTTATTTTCACTCTCTTTATGGTGTCTTTTAATGATGAGAAATTTGTTTACTTTAATGTAGTCAAATGATTTATTCATCTTTTCTTTTATGATAAGTGCTTTTGTGTCTTAAGACAACTTTCCTTAAGTCAGAGGTTAAAGGTAAGTGATTTTCACTTATACAGATCCTAAAATTTTTTAAGTATTATCTTTCACACTCAATGCTTAATTCATTGGAATTGCTTTGTGACTCTATACAGTATAAGGTAAGAATCCAATACAATTTTCCAATTCTGATTTTTCAATCTAATTGTGCCAGCACCAATTACAGCCTGGTCCATCATTCTTCCCTTGATGATCTGCAATGCAGACTCTTTTGTATATCTGATTTCTTTTTTTTTTTTAATATTTATTTATTTATTTGGGTGCACCGGGTCTTAGTTGAGGCATGCAGGATCTCCACTGCAGCATGCGGGATCTAGTTCCCTGACCAGAAACTGAACTCAGGCCCCCTGAACTGGAACCGTGGAGTCTTAACCACTGGACCACCAGTGAAGTCCCTGTATATCTGATTTCAGTACATAAAGATCTAGTTCTGGGCTCTGTCCCACTGGTTTATCTGTTTCTGCCTTTCCCCAAAGCACACTATTTTAGTTACCATCACTTTATAAGTTTGACACTTGATAGGAAAAAATATCTCCTTACCTAGTTCTTCAGGAGTTATCTATTCTAGGCCTTTTTTCCTCCACATAAGTTTTAGAAGCACGCTCATGCTATGAGGTCCCACATTAAAAAAATACTACATAGCCAGTTTTACTCACTTTTTTCTTTGTCTATGTATATATATATATACACACACACATAATTCATATAGCTATAAACAGTATACATTTTATATTTTCTCTTTTATAATAATTATTTTCCATGGTTTCAGATGGTCTTTATCAATTATTTTTCATAATATGTAACATTCCCTCAAGCTGATGTTGAATAACTGAGCCATTTCCCACCTACTGATGGATATTAAGACTCAAATTTTTTTATTATTACAGATAATGCTATAATAAATATATTTATACATCATGTTTTCTTCTTTGACTTCTTTCTTTAACATATATTTCCAAGAGTGAGCTTAACAGATCTACATATTATAATGGAAAAGCTTAAAATATACAATCTTCAGAATCTGAAACAAAAAGGAGAAAGTGCTAAATACTGATGTAGACTGAAAAAAGAGAGGACATTTCAAAGTAAGTTTTCTAGTCCCTGATGGCGTAGCACTGGTCTAACTGCGAGTCTTCCCACATGTAATGCCCCTTCTCTGTGCACAAGGAATGAGCGCTAACGTCATTCACCGAAAACACAATACACCCGACTCACTATCTCTGGCAGAGATCCCTATCATGTCCTCAGAACACAGTCACTGTGGACCCGCTGCCACCTCTGGAGCCCACCACCTCGGAGGGTTAGCATTCCTTGGAATCCAGAATGGAGGTGAACCTAGCATTCCACTGACACCCAGAGGCATTTAGGGACGGAAAGACCCTGCCATTGGCTAAGAGCCACCAAGAGAGGAAGCCCACCTCATGTGCCAACTGGGCTATCCTGTCTTTTGACACCCCCGCTCAAAAGCTTCTCTAAATCCAATGCAATCTTAAGACAGAGATTAATTCAGACAATCATCTCCAATCCTCTAACACCTGTTAGCACTTTTAAATCCCTTTAGCAGAAAATCCCTATTGCCCTCCTTCAAAGAAAGGGCACGATGACCTGTTGGCACTTTTTGGCTGCACTGATACTATTAATATTTCTTTTCTGTTAAATCTATATATGATAACGCCTAGACTGTGAAACCAAAATATGGATGCTATAAATAGTTAAAAAAACAAAAACTTTCTTCCTCAAAGATTTTCTAGTTCACAAGATATAAGAAATATGTTTTGTAACTTGAATTTCTTTTTTATTCAGTGTTAAGTCCCAAAGAGATCACTTACAGAAAAGTAAACACCTAACTAATGTTTTTTTAATTTTTTTTTTGCAGAACACAGGCCTCTCACTGTTGTGGCCTCCCCCGTTGCAGAGCACAGGCTCCGGACGCGCAGGCTCAGCGGCCATGGCTCACGGGCCCAGCCGTTCCGCAGCATGTGGGATCTTCCCGAACCGGGGTACGAACCCGTGTCCCCTGCATCGGCAGGCGGACTCTCAACCACTGCGCCACCAGGGAAGCCCCTAACTAATGTTTTAATTCTGCCAAGTCCTAAATAATTAAAGGGGGAAAAAAATGATCAATTTAAGCAATTCAAACTTATTTAAATAGCATTCATAATAGGACTAGTAGTAAACAGCTTTTAAAATCCCCAGAGAATGTAAGGCTGGCATTAAGCCAAGGATTACATTTCCTCTTAGCAATGTAATATTTTCATGGAACTAATTTTTAGGCAACCATTTAGCATTAAATCTCTACACAGGGGCTTCCCTGGTGACGCAGTGGTTGAGAATCTGCCTGCCAATGCACGGGACATGGGTTCGAGCCCTGGTCTGGGAAGATCCCACATGCCGCGGAGCAACTGGGTCCATGAGCCACAACTACTGAGCCTGCGCATCTGGAGCCTGTGCTCCGCAACAAGAGAGGCCGAGATAGTGAGAGGCCCGCGCACCGCGATAAAGAGTGGCCCCCGCTCGCCGCAACTAGAGAAAGCCCTCACACAGAAACGAAGACCCAATGCAGCCAAAAATAAATAAATAAACTTATTAAAAAAAAAAAATCTACATAGACGTTCTGTCAAGTATAATTAGCCACAGAGGCCAGCAATTTCCACGCAGGCACAAGGAAGAGAGCCAGCTCTTGTGGGAGGCTAACTGGATCCACTGACCAAATATCAAAAGGCGCCTCCTCTGTGCCCAGCACAGGAATTCTTCCCAGGACACAGCCGGAGGCTCCTTTCATGGAGCTGATGTGGACGACGAACAAACGTACAGTATGGATGATGGTAACTGCTGTGGGGGAAATAAAGCAGGTGTTCTAGGGTGGAAGTGACATTCCACAGGCAAGACAGCATAGATACAACAGGGTCAGGTCTGCGTTTTGAAAGGTTCACTTTAGCGGCAATGTGGAGAAAAGAGGGGAGGGTAACTCGGTATATCTGGCAAAGATCCCTACCACATCCCAGAAGCACAGTGCACTAGTCACAAAGGTGGGCTTCAGACTACCATCAAAGAGCATTCCTTGGAGTCAAGAATGGAGCTGGGAACCTCCCTGGTGGTCCACTGGGTAAGACTCCGTGTGCCCAATGCAGGGGGCCCGTGTTCAATCCCTGGTCAGGGAACTAGATCCTGCATGCATGCCACAACTAAAAGCATGCCTGCCGCAACTAAGAAGCCCACATCCAGCAACTAAGATCCTTTCACAGCCAAAACAAATAAATAAATACTTAAAAAAAAAAAATGAATGAAGCTGAACTAAGCACTGCTGGTTATGAGTCCACAAGTAAAAAACACCTACACATGTGTATTAAGTACTGTGTGTACTGAGTGTGTTGAGTATGGAGAAAAGGGTAAAACGATTTAAACGTCTGTTAATGCTGGTTATCTCAAGGGGGACAAGACTATTCACAGGATTACGATTTCTTCTTTCAACGTCTGTGTAAGGGACGCTTGCCACAATAAGCACACACTATATTAATAATTTAAAATATCCAATAAGGGGCTTCCCTGGTGGCGCAGTGGTTAAGAATCCTCCTTCCAATGCAGGGGACACAGGTTTGAGCCCTGGTCCGGGAATATCCCACATGCTGCAGAGCAACTAAACCCCTGTGCCACGACTAACGAGCCTGTGCTCTAGAGCCCACGAGCCACAACTACTGAGCCTGCGCTCTAGAGCCCTTGAGCCACAACTACTGAGCCTGTGCGCCACAACTACTGAAGCCCATGTGCCCTAGAGCCTGTGCTCCTCAACAAGGGAAGCCACCGCAATGAGAAGCATGCACACTGCAACCAAGAGTAGCCCCTGCTCGCTGCAACTAGGGAAACCCTGAGCGCAGCAACGAAGACCCAATGCAGCCAAAAACAAATTAAAAAAAAAAAAAGAATGAATTGAAGAAACTAGAGGTCCTGATAATGTTGAAAAATGGCTAAAACTGGAATATCTGAAGAAATAAATATGAGAGATAGAAGGCTTTGGTCCAAGTAGGAAAGAAAACATCTTCATTCTTGATTTTTTAGGCATAAAAAGAACTTTAGGAACTGCCTATAATTTGGTAAACACTCATTTATTAGGTGAGCAAGCAAGAAAGGAGTTTTAAAGAACTACTGTTCTCATAATTTTTAATTCAAACTGGCTAATTCTCAGATTATTATACTCTGCAGTCAGCAATCAGAAGGAAGGTGTTCCAAGATTTACTTCAGCTCAGCCAGATTCCCTCTCCCCCTAAATGAAAACAGGTGGTGCCAGACACATACTACTCCACTTATCATTCAGTTACTACCCCATTTAATACTCACTGTGATGTGATTGTAGATAAGCTGAGACCATCCAAAGAGATCTGCTAGTCGGTAAAACGCTGCCAGTTTACACCGCAATAACTTCTCCCCTTTGTCATAGGCAATAGAATCAGATCCTCTAAGGTCATTCACAGGAGTCACCATACCAAGACCTGAAATGAAAAAAGAAACAAGACTCAAAGATTTAATATTTCTTGTCAAATGTAAATCAAATAATAGTTGAGATATTAATCGTCCCACAATGGGCCATAAGGTAAGTCTTGAAAACGTCAAAGACTATTTCATAAAGACCAAGTTCCCCAACATTAATACAATTAAGGTAGAAATCAATAACAGAAAGGTAATAAAATTTGTAGCATGCAGTAAAGCAAAACTTAGAAGGACATTTACAGTATTAAACATATACATTATGGGGCTTCCCTGGTGGCGCAGTGGTTAAGAATCCACCTGCCAATGCAGCGGACACGAGTTCAAGCCCTGGTCTGGGAAGATCCCACATGCAGCGGAGCAACTAAGCCCATGCACCACAACCACTGAGCCTGCCCTCTAGAGCCCACGAGCCACAACTACTGAAGCCTCCGTGCCTAGAGCCTGTGCTCTGCAACAAGAGAAGCCACCATAATGAGAAGCCCACGCACCACAACGAAGAGTAGCCCCCGCTCACCGCAACTAGAGAAAACCTGCATGCAGCAACAAAGACCCAACGCAGCCAAAAATAATAAATAAGTAAGTAAGTAAATAAATTTATTACAAAAAAAAAAAGAGGGGAGGGGAGGAGAGGGGAATATGGGGCTGGGAACGAGAGAAAAGAAAAGAAGAAAAGAGAAAAGACCCAGATAAAAGCAAGGGAGGAGAATTAAATAAGCTGCCATATTTTTTAGCACTTCACAAAAACAACAGAAGAGGGAGCTCTAGAGTCAGGATTCCTGAACTGGACTCCTCCAGGAAAACTAATTTCATGTAAAAATGAACAGAAAAATATCATGATCAAATACCACACAAAAATTATTCAAAGAGGGCTTCCGTGGTGGTACAGGGGTTAAGAATCCGCCTGCCGATGCAGGGGACACGGGTCCAAGCCCTAGTCTGGGAAGATCCCACATTCTGTGGAGCAATTAGGCCCATGTGCCACAACTACTGAGCCTAGGCTCTAAAGCCCACGAGCCACAACTACTGGGCCCACGCACCGCAACTACTGAAGCCCATGCGCCTAGAGCCTGTGCTCCGCAACAAGAGAAGCCACGGGGGCTTCCCTGGTGGCACAGTGGTTAAGAGTCCGCCTGCTAATGCAGGGGACATGGGTTCGTGCCCCGGTCTGGGAAGATCCCACATGACGCGGAGCGGCTGGGCCCGTGAGCCATGGCCGCTGAGCCTGCGCGTCCGGAGCTTGTGCTCCGCAACGGGAGAAGCCACAACAGTGAGAGGCCCGTGTACAGCAAAAAAAAAAAAAAAAGAGAAGCCACGGCAATGAGAAGACCACGCACCACAATGAAGAGTAGCCTCCACTCTCCACAACTAGAGAAAGCCTGCACGCAGCAACGAAGACCCTATGCAGCCAAAAATAAATTAATTAAATAAATTTTAAAAATAAATTATTAAAAGAAAAAAGCAAAATCACATTCCTACACATAACAAAAGCACAAAAAACATATCCACAAAACAAATGAAAACTATAACCTATTATTTCATAAAAGATAAAGAAAGGCATTAATAATAAAAGATAAGAAAAATGTTTAATATAATTAGAAAAATTCAGAAATGAGGGCTAGAATATAAAAGGAATTAGATATAAATGAAAAATAATTTTAAAAATAAATATTAAAAACAGCGTAAAGGTGAAAGAGGAGAAAAACTTTTTAAATCATAAAGAAATGAAGAAAGTGATAAAAAGAACTTGAGAAAACGTTGACAGTTAAAGAAGTCAGACAAGGAAAATCCATCATGTGCATACCAGGAAACGAAAGCAAGGGAACAGAATGAATATTAAAAACCAATTCAAGAAAACACTCTGAAAATAAAAAAGGTTTGGAAGGGCACATCATCTGAGAAAACTGCCCAGAAAGACAAACACCAAGACATATTCTGGTAAAATTTCTGGACTCTAAAGAAAAAGGAAAATAGATTATGAGCATCAAGGAAAAGAAACCAAGTAACTTATATGGAAAGATTGTCTTCAAATTCTAAGAAAATGAATTATGCATTTAAGATACACAAAATAGGAAAATGTGAGCCAATGATTTTATACCCAAACTAACTAAACCAAACATATAAAGGCCACAACGCAAGAATGAAGAAATCCTTTCCACAAGTGTTTTCTGGGAAATCTACTATAAAAGCAACTTCAGACAACCAAATTGACTAAAGGGGCACTGATACAAGGACTGGTGGTGAGCATTAAATATATATTTATTACAGAATTAAGTTATTAATTGTAACACAAAATGAATGTAAAAACAAGACCATAACATATATTGGTTATATGCTCTGACAACAGAGAATATAACTATTTTAAAACATGAAGAGAGAACATATTATTGGTATAGGATTGATACTGTGTGGGGTATGTGAGAGAAAGCAAATGAGTTATTAATATTCTAGTTTTGTTATTCCTGGTGTCCTGGAGAACCAGAATTCTTGTTGTAGAAGAAAGAAAAACAAATGTTAGATAGAAGAGGTTAAGTAAAAACCCCTTAGACCTGAATTTTAATTGGAATTATAATTCCAATATATTTATAATTATACTTACAATTCCAATTTATCAATATAGTATACAAATCACAAGGTAATTTTTAAAAATAAATTTATTTGTTTATTTTTGGCTGCATTGGGTCTTCGTTGCTGTGTGCGGGCTTTCTCTAGTTGCAGTGCGTGGGCTTTCTCTATTTGCAGTGAGCAGGGGCTACTCTTTGTTGCAGTGCGCGGGCTTCTCACTGTGGTGGCTTCTCTTGTTGGGGAGCACAGGCTCTAGTTGCGCGGGCTTCAGTAGTCGTGGCTCGCGGGCTATAGAGCGCAGGCTCAGTAGTTGTGGTGCACAGGCTTAGCTGCTCCGCGGCATGTGGGATCTTCCCAGACCAGGGCTCGAACCCATGTCCCCTGCATTGGCAGGCGGATTCTTAGGAAATCTCCAAAAGGTAATTTATATTTCCTAGCTCTATCCACTAAAAAGGTCTAAAAAGAATAACTAACCAGTCAGTAGCAAAGAGCATTTCTAGCACCCAGACTAAAATTTCATTTCTCACAAAAAAAAATCAAGGTTTCTTAGAGAAATGGCTGACTCCAGATCTGGGGCAGGAAATGTACAAGATGAGCCTAGAACATCTCCTACAGGAGGTGGCCTGGAAGCTGTCAAAGACTACTAGGCTCAGGAGTCAACTTGGAGAGGTTCTCTTTAGTCAAAGGTGGGACAATGTGAGTAGTATCAAAAAGGATAACTGCAATGTTTTGAAACACATTAAATATATTTAAATCTCTGCAGGGACTTCCCTGGTGGCGCAGTGGTTAAGACTTTGTGCTCCCAATGCAGGGGGCCTGGGTTCGATCCCTGGTCCGGGAACTAGATCCCACATGCATGCTGCAACTAAGAGTTCTCATGCCACAAAACTAAGGAAGCCAGCGAGCCGCAACTAAGGAGCCCACAAGCTGCAATTAAGGAGCCCGCATGCCACAACTATGGAGCCCATGTGCCGCAACTAAGGAGCCGGCGAGCCACAGGAGCCCTCGAGCCTCAACTATGGAGCCTGTGAGCTGCAACTAAGGAGCCTGCCTGCCACAACTAAGACCCGACACAACCAAATAAATAAATTTTTTTAAAAACCTATGCATTCAAAATAATATTAAAGAAATAGTAACTGGTCACTTTAGAAGATGACAGGAAACCAACTTCTCGTTTTGAATGGTTACCTTTATACAAACCGTACCACGGGGTAAGCAAAAGAGCTGAGAGGAAGTTTCTTTTTGTGCGTGTGGGTTGAGGGCTGACTTCCAATAGATCTCAGCAAGGAAGCTGCTCTGCTCCGTATGAAACCCTGACCAACAAGCAGGTCATCTATGAATGGTTTAGCACCAGCCTCCCTGCAATCATGCGTTGAGTGACAGAGAATGAGGCGGCCCCCTTTCTGGTCATGCCCCATTTCCCAGAGAAGTTTCTCTTTACAGAAATGTTCTAACTAGTAAATACAGAAGAAGGAATGACAAAATTAAAATATCACCATCTTGGAACCTTTGTTAAATTAACGGATCTAGGCATTGAGCAATGATGGCTGCTACAGCACAAATGGCAACAAGCAGGCTTATGTGCCTGCGGGTAGAACACAGTGCCACCTATGCAGTGAGCTTGCCAAAGAACAAAATCCAAATACAGCCAAGCTTCTAGACCCAGCTACCAATTTACTGTAAATACAAAAGAAAAAAGAACATAATGGGCACCATGGAGATGGCATCAGTAAAATTCAAGACTGTAGCAAACTCTACAGGTCAACAAAACCCATTTCCTTTAAAGTGCGAGGAGAAAAAGAGAGATGGAGGGGCAACTTGTAGCTTTAAAAATGCTGAAGAGACAGTAAGTAAAAAAAGACAAATACTAAACCATAATATATTTAAGTATAACCATTTGGATGATAAAACTATAAAGAAAAGCAAGGCAGTGATACCATTCAAGTCAAGACGGTGATTCCTTTTAAGAGGGCAAGCAACTGATAAAACTTTATTTCTTAACCAGGGTGCTGGTTATAAAGGCGCTCACCTTAAACCACTCATACGTTATATATCTTTTTGTTCTATGCCATCTACATACATTATATTCCACAACAAAGGTTAAAATTCACATTAAAATTTTTTATATGTGAGAAGTAAACTATTAGATACAATTAAAACTAGATTTTTTTCTTCCTTCTTTTTTTGGTGTGGCACTATTAAAATTTCCTTTATCTCTGACTAGAAAACAATATGTGAGTAAATATATTACATTGTCCTTTATTATCTAATTCATATAAATATCACTAGAATCCATTCAGAATCCATGTGAGGACTTCCCTGGTGGTGCAGTGGTTAAGAATTCGCCTGCCAATGCAGGGGACACGGGTTCGACCCCTGGTCCAGGAAGATCCCACATGCCGTGGAGCTACTAAGCCATGCGCCACAACTACTGAGCCTGCGCTCTAGAGCCCGTGGGCCACAACTACTGAACCCACGCAACACAACTACTGAAGCCCATGCGCCTAGAGCCTGTGCTCTGCAACAAGAGAAGCCACTGCAATGAGAAGCCTGTGCACCACAACAAAGAGTAGCCCCCGCTCGCCGCAACTAGAGAAAGCCCGTGTGCAGCAACAAAGACCCACCGCAGCCAAAAATAAAATTAAATAAATAAATAAATAAATAAAAAAGAATCCATGTGAAAACATGAAAACCTAGTGACTACCATTCAACTTCAGGATGGAAGTGTGAGCTAGTAAATTACATGTGATTTTTAACACTCTCTGGACATTAATGATATTATCACTCAGGTGAATGTCAATCAACTTCTAAGAATACCAGAGAACAGACAGGTAAATAGCACATGGCAGGTGATCTAACGCAAACCAATACCTTAAGTTGGTAGTCAGAAGCTGATTATCCAACTAGAAACATCAGAGACTGATCCAGGGCACAGTACACAGCAGGTCACATTAGCTGATGCTCAAGGTACCCTGGGCTCCACCTTGTCACGTTAACGTTTACAAATTCAACAGCCACGGCAAAGCGCCATCTCTGCACAACTATCTTTGCTAACTAACTTTGCTCACATTCACCCACCCAACAGTTTTCTTCTAGCTTTCTTTTGGAATTTTTCTGTTTCTCATTCATTTGCGAAGAGCAGTGAGGAATGGTGGATAAGAAATGTTGGCTTGGGGCTTCCCTGGTGGCGCAGTGGTTAAGAATCCGCCTGCCAATGCAGGGGACACGGGTTTGAGCCCTGGTCCGGGAAGATCCCACATGCCGCGGAGCAACTAAGCCCATGCACCACAACTACTGAGCCTGCGCTCTAGAGACCATGAGCCACAACTACTGAACCCCGTGCGCCTAGAGCCCGTGCTCCACAACAAGAGAAACCACTGTAATGAGAAGCCCACGCACCGCAACCAAGAGTAGCCCCTGCTCGTCACAACTAGAGAAAGCCCGCGTGCAGCAACGAAGACCCAACACAGCCAAAAATTTAAAATGAAATAAATAAATTTATTTTAAAAAAAAAAAGAAATGTTGGCTTGACTGAAATAAGTTCAGGCAAAATCAAAATCAATGTGCTACTCCCCAAGCATTATTTCTAATTAGTTTTTTTTTTTTAATTCATAAAGGGTCTGAGAAGCCACATAAAAAGTTACCTGCCTGAGAAATAACAGTCCCACTGGCTCATAAAAAAGGAGCCCTCTATAGTCAAGACATTTTTAGGCCTATCTTTTACTACAACTAAAACTCAATTTTTAAAAAAACCTCAATTCTATGTATTACATAGTGTGTGCTCATCTATTTCACATTGGAAAACATTAGGAAATTTTACCTGGAAAATGACAAAGAATGTATACCAAGTCAGGAACTACTCACTCATGTTTAAGGCAGCCATCCCTCCCTGCGGAGCTGCCGGGTAGACATTCGGTACATTCGTGGTCATAAAATCTGCAATCTGCTGTAATGCCAATAGGCCTGTGGGATTCTTCCCCTTCTTAAATTGTTCCTGTATCATTGATTCCAATTCTTCACAGAAAGCCTAATAAAAGGCAAATTAAAACAATGAGATATCGTTTCTTTTCTGTTCCTTGGGAAGGCAAGGGTAACTATCGCATAGACTAATTTTCTGTTTGTTTTCATCCAGTGCTGGAAAGGCAAATGGATGGTCTCAATATGTCACTACCTGGAGCATAAATAAGTACATTCTTTTTGGACAGTAATTTAACAAGATAAAAGCTTAAAAATTTGAACAGGCATCCTATTCCTAGGAATCTTTTCTAAGGAACTCATCACAGATGTGCTCAAAGACTTATTCATAAGGATGCTCATTCCAGCATTATTACCAATAAAAGGGAAAACAGGTAACAGTCTACATTTTAAACAGTAGGGGACTGATTAAATACCCTGAGTCACCTTACAACACCTGACACTGTTCTAGGCACTGAGGACACATAGGAAGAAAATGGCTTTGCCATCAGGAACTTAAAACTTAGTAAGGAAAACACAAAAAGAAAAAATCCACAGTACAAAGGACCCTCTGTATCAACAGCATTCCAGATGACCTATATGTGCACAGTATGGAGCTGCGCTTAGCAACTACCAGTGAGTGAGGCCTGGAGCCACCCATCTGGACCCCAGACTCTTTCCTCAACCAGCAGTCACCAGCCAATGACCTTGCCTGCTTGCTTGCTTGGTCCTAACTCCGGATGGTTAAATATCCACACCCTCCCCTCTCAGCTCCCTGATCGCCTCTCCTCCGACGACTGTGTCATCCAATTCACCCCGGCCTCCTATTTCCATGGTCATGCCCTAGAGACCTGCTCATTTCTAGTAACTGGGCCCCTCTTCAGTCTCGGAGCCAAGCACATGCTCTCCAAACACCCTCTCCTAGTGTCCGTCTTGATCCTAAGACCTTATCACCATCCCGTACCTTCCCTGTGTCCTGACCTCTCTCACTCAGCTTAGGCCCTTGGTTTAAAACTATAGCCATTCCCTTGCTTACAACTTCAACTCTCTACCATTTCATCTGGCAAAATCCCAACCCCATGTTAAGTTCAACTCTTCACACCCTTTCTATTCACGCTGCTGAAAGTGGCTGGGGGGCAAAAACGAAGACCGTACCGCACTGTCTCACTGTAAATCCATGACCACTGACCTGAGTGCACCCTTGACATTAACCCAGGGATCATTCCTGACCTTTCTTGCCCATTCTCTCGCCTACTCTCCATGCCTTCTCTACACCACTCCCCGTGCCCATTCTAAGCAGATGCCTCCACTTGTTATTCCACTGAGAACAGAGAATCAGTCTGAAGGAAACTTCCACAGGTTCCCTCGCACATCTCCCAACTGTCAGCATCTGTACACACAGGGTGGGCCTTCCCACTCCTTACTGCAGTTGAACGATCCACGCTCCTAAAACCAAAAAACCAACACCGGGTACATTCTACTCAGTAAAGCCCAGGCCTTACCAGTCTTTCCTCTAGGGTTCTTTCTCTGTTCCCAGACCCCACAGTGCATGTGGATCAGTAACATTTTGATGCTGACTGTGTTCTTGACCCCTGTGGGTAGGGACTTGGCATCCCCAGTGCCCCCAGCACAGTGCCTGGCACACACTCGGTACTGAAAGTTTAGCTTCTTCACTCTATCCTTAGTGATTTTCACTTGGTTTCTTGTTGCTTTTACACAGGAAAACTGCTCAAGCCAAGTCTAGATGTTATCCTGATTCTTTTTTTTTTCCCTCACCTCTTCCTCCCCATCCATCAGCAAGTCCTATTTATTCCACCTTCAAAACAGAACACAAATGAGTTTACCTCTCTCCACCTCTACCACCACCACTCTGGCCCAAGCTACCACTACCTCTTGCTTGGAAAGACACCTTATTCTCTTGCCCTTTACGGTGCTCTCTGTATACCAACCCAGAATGAGTTACTCAAAGACTGAAGCGTGCCGTTCCCATCTGCACCGTACCCTGAGCTGGGCTGACACAGCCTCTGAGGCAACTGCCCCTTGCTCCCTCTCCAATCTCACACACCCCACACTCCCGCTTCCTATGCCCAGACCACACTGGCTGCCCTTGGACTCTTCAAGCTCATTCCTGTCCTGGGAATTTCATGTCTGCTTCTCCCCCATCCCTGCATGGCCGGCTCCTTCCTGTCATTCAGAGTTCAGGTCAAATCTTCCTCACTCAGAGAGGTTTGTTCTACCCAGTCACACTCAATCTAATCATCCAGCTGTTTCCTGCACTGTGCTTCTATTTGTTGCTCCTTGGTTATCTCCTTCGACTACAATGTAAAGTCTGAGACTTGATCTGGGCGTTTACACAGGTGTTATACATATGTCAAAATTCATCAAGCTGTACACTTAAGACTTGTGTACTTTACTGTAAGTTATATTATTGAGGAATAATATATGAATAATAATAACAACCAAACAAATAAGCTTTGTATGCTAAGTACCCAGTTCCTTGCAGACAGAGATGATCAACATTTAAAAAAATAACTCAAATGAATTATCTGCCAAGTGATACCCCAAAATATTAAGGAAATAAAACAAGAACAGATTAAAAGGATAAAAAGAATGAAGCACACATAAAGACAGCAGCATCAACATGAAAAAACTATGAAAACAGCACTACTTTACCTAAAGATGCAAACAGAAGACAGTTGGGCGTGACTGTGGTTCAAATGCCGACCATAACTAAAGGTAAAATCAATCAACAATCAGGTGTTGCTGAGACCTACTAAGTGCCCAGCACCAAGCTAGGTGTTTTGGAGGAAAGAGTAATTTTCAAATGGTCGTTATAAAGACTCTCTGGCGAAGCAGTTAGAGAGTGAAAAGGAGAAATGAACACCTCCTATCCTTTACGATAATGAAGATTTTTCATTTGTGTGTCTGATAACTTGAACTAAACTGAACTCTTTAACAGCCATACATATATACGAGGCACTGATTTCCTGTGTTAAGGTAAACGGACTATGACACATACAACAGAGCATAAGAGCTGAAGTAGTGGAAGAAGGAAGAGGACACTTGGTCAGAGACAAAGCTTCTCTTACGGGACTTTGCAGAATCATGGACACCCTCTTTTTTTGCTCCATCATATTGAAGTCCTGGCGAAGGTCTGGTGCCATGTTCCTCTCTCGCAAGTATTCTGGATTGTTCTCATCCACTCTGTCAAAATACCTCTCTTTGTGAGGGGCTGTGGTCGGGGGTGGTGAGGTCACCACTGCAGCCCGAGTATCACCATTCATTGCACAATCTTTCTAGGTTCCTACAGAATCAAAACAAAAGACAGTATTGTTTTTGAATCAATGTCCAGTAGCATTTCATAATGAGAACATCAGCCTGATAAATACAGTCTCCAGCATGAGGATGCCCTGACTGACTGACCAGTCAGAGCCATGACGTGTGATGCTTCTTTGTGGCTTCTGAGGCACGTGGCTGGTCAGCCATCGCCCACCTGTCCACCAACAAGGGCAGTTTTTGTCCTTGCCACTGTTCTTCAGCAGACAACAAGAAAACAATAACAAAGCTAGTATATCCTCTGACAAACTGAAAAAATATAATTAGATATGAAAATTTTGACCACAAGATAGTTTCAAGTCAACATATTGTCCCAAACAGACAGGATCTTCTAAAAGCAGGACAGTTCATTTCTGGAGAAATGTGATTCATGATATTGTCCCCAAAAAGTACTGGTGGCAACTCTGCAAAGGATTTGCCACACAGGTCAAAGGAGAGAAGCCGCTCACACATCTGTATTCATGCAAATGGAAAATGCTCTTCATCAACATCACCTTCTTGGTTCAAAGAACAATAATAGTAGGCTCAGAAAATGTCAGCATGTCCTTGAGTTTGTGAATAACCTGAAAAGATGCCCAAATGGCTCAAATTTAAACATCTGCTAATATGGCTACTTACTTTACAGTCTTTTATTTTAAAAAAAAAACTTATTTATTTATTTGGCTGCGCCAGGTCTTGGTTGCAACATGCGGCATCTTTGTTGCAGCGTGCGGGATCTTTAGTTGCAGCATGGGGGAATCTTTTAATTGCGGCATGGGGGATCTTTTAGTTGCGGCATGCAGGATGTAGTTCCCTGACCAGGGATTGAACACAGGCCCCCTGCCTGGGGAGCTCAGAGTCTTAACCACTGGACCACCAGGGAAGTCCCACTTTACACTCTTTTTAATCCCAATCTTTTATTTGAAATGCTGTTTTGAACACACTAAATTATATTCATCTTTTAACTATAAATCTCTAAATAGCACCTTTACTAATCATACAAATAGTTCATTCTGCTTTTATAACCCACTGAATGACAGCTTTAACAATATATATATGCAATGTTTACTGAGCATCTTTTACGTCCACTGTGCTGGGCACAAAATTAATCAGATGTAGTCCTCACTCTAAGGAAGCTGGACTCACAGTCCAGAAGTGGAGACAGACTCACTGAGAAAGGCGGAGGTGCTGATGTGGAAGTCATCAGCACAGAGGTGGGGCCAGGAGAGGAGAGGAAACTGGCCAGCAGAAGCATGTAAGTTGAGAAGATGGAGCAGAACCAGCACCCAGAACCGATTTTGCCATATAGCTGGTATGTAACTAAAAAGTCTTGAATAAATTAAGAACAAGAAAGAAAGGATAAAGACACAAGGTGAGAAATAGTCTCAGAACCCACAGGCAGAGAGTTTTAATGGCGAGTGAGTGAACAACAGTTCCTCAAGCCACAGAGGATAAGCAACGTGGGGATTTAAAAGAGGTGATTAAACTAGCAACTAAAAAAGTAAATGGTGCTCCTTCTTACACCGTGTACAAAAATTCAGTCCAAACCGAACACAGACCTAAATGTAACAGCAAAAACTACAGAATACGTACAAGAAAGTAAAGGAGTGAATCTAAGAGACCCTGGTTTAGGCAAAGTCTTATGTGACACCAAAAAGATAGCAACAAAAGAAAAAAGATAATCTGGACTTCCTAAAAATTAAAAACATTTGTGCTTCAAAGGATACATAAAAAAGTGAAAAGACAACCCATAAAATGGAAAAAAATTTACAAATCATATATCTGAGAAAAGGTTTACATCCAGAATATACAACTTAATTAAAATAACAATTAAAAAACTTGAAAGTCATCAAGTGACCTCAGTAGATGCCACATAGAACAGAACTGCCCAGTTGTGCCTTGCCTAAATTCCTGACCCACAAAATCATGAAATATGAATAATAAAATAATTATTTTAAGCTGCAAAGTCCTGGGATGGTTTGTTATGCTGCAATAGATATCTAAAATAATGTTTGTGATAAGGGGAAGGAGAATGAAAGCAGCCAGAACTGTACGCTAGACTTTGTTCTTTACCTGTATTTGATCCTCTCATCTCCCCTATTTGTCAATATACTACTGTTTTTCTCACTTTACAGATAAGGGAACTTAGGTCACCCAGCTAGGAAGTTAACATGTCTGGGATTCTAATGCAGCCCTCCTGGATGCAGAACTCCTGTTCCTAACCTCTAAGCTATGTTGTAAATGATGATGATGGTGACAGTGAGAGGAAACAATGTTCCCAAAGTGATGGAATTGAGGGCATAGATGCCTTGAACAGGAGGATCCAACCAGGAATCTGGGGCTGGCATTATTAGCTTTTTAATGTGCATATGAATCGCCTAAGAATCATGTTAAGATACAAATTCATATCCAGTAGGTCTGAGATGGGGCCTGAGATCCTGCATGTCTCATGAGCTCCCAAGTGATACCAATGCCACTGGACTCAGACAGCAATTTGAATAGTAAGGCTTTAAAGAATAGTTTATTAAAAATATATATTTTGTGGTACCAAAAGCCAAAGAGTCAGTTGAACATTTTTTTAAAGAAAAAGATCGATTTGGATATTGCTTTTCTGAAATCTAAAGATATGATAGAAGAGCATACTTGAAGTGACACTATTTCAAGGACTTAAAGACAAAGTATGAAAACAATCAGTGACTAAAAGGCAATAAAACAGAATAAGTGAACCAATGACCTAAAACATAGTCTTTAAAACTTACCCTTCTCTGAACATATCCTTTAAAATGTTTAGTGTCATCTGTTTACTTTAACCTAGTTTGTTCTAAAAGAAGGACCCAAAGAACAAAAACATTATTAATGGTTATCTGACATTTCTTCATTAGATATAAAAGAAGCTGACCATTCTGAGCCCATGATAAAAATGTTCCACTTCAGCATTTCAAAAAAAACAAAAAAGGGACTCCCTGACGGTTCAGTGGTTAAGACTCCACTCTTCCACTGCAGGGGGCTCAGGTTCGATACCTGGTTGGGGACCCGCATGCCATGCGGTGTGGCCAAAAATTAAAAAAAAAAAAAAAAAGACAATAGGATATACAGTATTATGAGTTCTCTATTATCAAATGAGTCCTAATTTTAAGCTATTTTCATCAGTAAATAAGGACACAGGGGAACATTTTAGAGGCAACTATAGCTTCTTCCTGGTTCCCAGAGCTGACTGAAAGAAAAGAATCTTTGTAAAACCAACATGCTGATGATAAGGCAGAGATTTCTCTCATTTTATTACAAATTGCCATATGAATGGGAGAAGATAAAGACTGAAGACCAGATATGCATGTGGTCTCCCTTCAATAAGGAAGTCTATAAACTTAAATCAAAGTATACATATTCTGAGCCCAATAACCAAGAATAAACATAATTCCAACTTTTAACGTACAAAACCTGTACTTGGGGACTTCCTTGGTGGCGCAGCGGCTAGGACTCTGCCCTCCCAATGCAGGGGGCCCAGGTTCGATCCCTGCCCAGGGAACTAGATCCCACATGCATGCCACAACTAAGAATTTGCATGCCACGGCTAAGGAGCCCGTGTGCCACAACTAAGGAACCTGCCTGCCGTAACTAAGAGACCCAGCTCAACCAAATAAATAAAGAGAGAGAGAGAGAGAGAGAGACACTCTTTAAAAAAATAAAAGCCTGTACTTGGTTTTCGTCAATTACGGCTTCAGGTTTCATTGATGTCATTTCTAAGTGTGTGTTAAGACAGCAAATTTTTCTAGGAAGATCTCTACAAAGAAGTCATTACTTAATCCAGATTTTTAAAAAAGAAATGGAAAAAATACAGATGCAAAAAAACTTCCTGCAACATTATTTAGAATAATTTTAAAAGATCAACATCCAATAATACATGAATGGCTATAACATAATCTGCTCAATACAGTATTATGAAACTATGAATATTCTTTAGCAGAATACACATGAGACTGTAACATGTTTAAGTGAAAAACTATAAATTTCCTATTATATAAAGTTATCAATATTATCACTGTAGTCACATATAAACAAGATGATAATAATGGCAAATAAGCTGTATTAAAGTTGAATAAATTGATTCAAGAGAAGTAGGGATTAATGTTCCTCTATCTCAGCATTCCATAAAGTTGCTGTAATTTAACCTGTGTAAAAATGTTAAGATTTCACTAAACTTAAAATGTTGATACTGAAATCAATGAAATCTCTGGGAACAATACTTTCAAATAAACAAACATACACACCCAGCAGAACCCAAAAGTCTGGCTGAGCCATGACAAACAAGCTCGGCCTGCCCGGGTTACATCTCACATTCACCCACTTTTCTCCATCTCCACCACATCACTCTAATCTAGATAATTACGACTCACCTCCTGGACACACAGTAGCCTCCTAATTAGTTTCTCCACTTCCAGTCTCCTAGCAACCCCCACACCGATCCATTTTTCACAGTGAGGCCAGAGAGAGTTTCAAAATATAAGTCAGATCATGTCATTCATTCCCCTGCTTAAAACCCAACAGGTAATAGGAGGATCTCTGCCAGATCCTGATTCAAGTAAACTGTAAAATAAAAATCTAAAAATGACATTCGAGACAATTAGAAATTTGAACACCAAGTGGACTTGGATGGCATTAAGGAATTACTGTTAAAAATTTTAGGTGTGATATTATTATGGTTGTATTAGATACATACAGAAATATTTATGGATGAAATAATATGACATCTGGAATTTGCCTAAAACTTATATGGGGTCGAGGGAGAGTAAGGGTTACACAAAATAAACAAGACCAGCCATGAGTTAATAACTGCTGAAGCTGGATGAAGGATAAAGCAGGGCTCATTATACTATTCTATTTCGTATGTGTCTGAAATGCTCCATAATTTTCCTTGCTCATAGAATAAAGTACCTCCAGACCTTTCATAAGCTGGTCTCTGTCTGCCTTCAGATGAACAAATTTCAGCATGTTCTTTCAGACAGATATGACTGATACGGGATGAAACGATATTTTAAGATTAACCTCCCCTTTCTACTAACACCACAGAAAATACCACTCTGCCTAGAATGTTATTTATTCTGGAAATAACAAAAAGCGTGCCCTGGAATATTCTTTCTTAGCAAAGGTATTCCAGTCCCAGGACAACGCACCCTCACTAACATGTAACTAAACCTCAGATCAGAACCCAGACAAATTTCTTTTCTCTAACGTATCTAATGAGCTAATTCTAAAGCTCTGGGAGCAGACTCAATTATTTCTTGGCATCTCCCTTCTGGCACAGACATTCCGCTAACTATTCCAACCATTCACATGATTTACTTTGGAATCCCTAAAAACAGAACACTCAAACCAAAGGCTGAAGCAAGAAGGTGGCCATTAACAAAATTCTCTGGGTCAGGCGAATGCTGAAGACCTAGAGGGTCTTCTCCGTTTCTAAATGTTCTTCAAACAATCTCAGAGAGCATAAAGACTGCCAGGTGATATTGAGCTATCACGCCATGGAAAATAAACCAGGAGGTATCAAACATGCTCATACGGTAACAGAAGTGGCAGCCTCTGCTGGTGTCCCTGGCCACCTCACAGCCAACTCCAGAGAGCCTTTGGTACCGTCAATAGGAAAACAAGGTAAGAGGTGACCTCTGCAGTATCTTCCTCTATTTCTGTAACCCCAGGTACTTAATATATCTCCACCAGAGCTACTTTCCACATCATGTACAAGGCAGCAGAGATAAAAAGTCACAAAATGAGTAGGAGACCACAGATAAATAAATGTAACCAGATACTCTTGGTGCCATGAGAGAAATCTACTTACATATCAGCAGGCCAAAAGTGTCCAGGGGGAGGTAGAAAAAGCAGAGAGAGGGTATTATGGGTTGAACTGTACGCCCCCAAATTCATGTTAAAGCCTTAACTCCCAGCACCTCAGAATGTGACCTTATCTGGAAACAGGTCACTGCAGAGGTAATTAGTTAAGATGATGTCATACTGGAGAAGGGTGGGCCCCTAACCCAATATGACTGGTGTCCTCATGCAAACAGGGCATCTGGACACAGACAAGACTACAGGGAGAGGCCATGTGAAGATGAAGGTAGAGATGAGCTGAGGTGAAGCATCTACAAGCCAAGGAACACCAAAGATTGCGAGCAAACCAGCAGCCAGGGGAGCGGCCTGGAACAGAGGCTCCCTCACAACCTCAGAAGGAACTGGCCCTGCTGACACCCTGATCTTGCACTTCTGGTCTCCAGAACTGAGACGATAAACTTTTGCTGTTCAAGCCGCCCAGTCATGGCAGCCCTGGGACACTGATGGAGCGGGCTGCCCCAGGACGCTGATGGAAAGCTTCACGGAAGTGACGCTTAGAGCTAAGCAGGTGCTTCCAGGTTGGCTTGGGGCAGGTGGCAGTCACCTGGTGAATGAACATCTCTGGGAGGGCTCCATAAGGTTTGCACCCAGAATGAAAGGGCACCATCAGGCCACACTTAATTAAACAGAAGGTGGTCTCACCAGAAAAAATAGAAATAAAAAAGCGCAGCTAGGTGAGGTGATAGATATGTTAAATAACTGGATTGTGGGAATCATTTCACAATATATACACATATCAAATCATCACGTTGTGTGCTTTAAACATATTACAATTTTATTTTTCAATTATACCTCAATAAAGCCAGAAAAAAGCGTAAAAAATAGAGTGGCGCCTTTGCTGGGAAGAGTGACAAGATTTTCTACAAGCTTGGCAGAGCTAACAGTGATGGCCAAGCCTAGGCAAAGGGCTGGGAACAGTGCTGCAGAGACAGTCCACACCCCGTCCAGCACCTCAGGTAGGAAAGTGGAAGAAACAAGGAAGTCCCCGCCAGAAATCCATTACAAATTCTCAGAAACCTTCAATTGTGGAAGGGGTGCCCAGCTAGTCAATGAAAGGGGAGTCTCTAAATCTCCTGACAAAGGAGCCCAACACTGAGCCCTCTCCCAAATAAAACAGAATACAACCATAATGTGTTACAACCCTCACTGCCAACATTACTAGCCTAGTTCTCCAGTTCCCCTAAAGGACAAACACCTACCTTATGTTTAAGACTCCTCTTCACAGCTTCAAGCTGAGTGTGCCCTGCTCAGGACTCACAGCTCAGTAAAAGCCTTTAATTGCTCTGATCGGATCATTTCTATTCCTGTGTCTCCAGATGTTCTCTTGCAGATGAAACTGCTCAAAAGTTCCCTTTAAGATAAGCACTGCTTACTAAGTGGTAATTACTGATCTAAAGCTCATCTTTTACATGTATTAACTCATTTTTCCGAAGGATAAGGAAACTGAGGCACAATGCAGTTAAGAGCCTGTAGTGGGGTTGCTAGGATCTGAACCCAGGCTGCCCAGCTCCAGAGCACCTGCTCTTAACTCTGCCACACACTACCTCTCACCATCATATGTCCAGGAAGCTCAAATTAGAAAAGAAAGAAATAAACAAAAAAGGTAAAATTGAATCAAAGCAGTGCTTCCTAGCCTTGTCGCCTGCTCTTATGCTCCTTTCATTGAGGAATTATCTGGGTGGGTCCTCTTGCTTCCTCTCCCCTTTAGGATAAATGATTTGTTAACAGATTCCCAGCCTAAATCTTCCACATTTTATGTTTTTATATAATTATATAGCAGCTGTTGTTTTTCTTTTACTATAGCACTTAATCAATCTTCTGGTGTATTATTACAGAGATTCCAGTTACTTGCTTAAGGTTACACAGCCATAGTGGAGAAGCAAGAATCTGAAATTAAGACTGGTTTAGACACAGGGAACTCTACTCAATGCTCTGTGGTGACCTAAATGGGAAGGAAATCAAAAAAAGAGGGGACATATGTATACATATAGCTGATTCACTTTGCTGTACAGCAGAAACTAACACAACATTGTAAAGCAACTACACTCCAATAAAAATTATTAAAAAAAAAAAAAGACTATGGTTTAGAGACTGCACTCTTAATTGCTTCTCACCAAATGGTCTTCCTGTGCTGATGAGAGGATTCTCCAGTCCAAGGGTCAGTACTGGGTAGTGGACAGGCCCTTGGGCTAGGTATCAGTGGTTAGTCCCACTTGTTCCACTGTATAATGTCATCACTTACGAAGTCCTCATCTATAAAGTAAAAATATCTCCCTAACCTAAGGATTAAATGAGACAATGTATCTGAAAGCACCTTAGGGAAAACTTGATAAAACAGGATAGAGGCATAGTCAACATCTCCATGACTCACAAACTCCAAACCAAATATTCCCCAAATCCAGTTGAGGAGAATGCAACTAGCAAATGCAAAGGATCAGAAGAGTGACCAACACGTGAATTTTATGAGGACAGTACCACAGGCCACTGTAGAGTACACGCTTCCACACAGACTCGTTCACTCAAACAACCCTGCGAGTTCCCAACCTGCAGAGGAAGAGCTGACTCTGAGTTTCAAGTTCCTGAGGCCACAAGATAAATAAAAGGCCGAATCAGGACCTGAACCCAAGACCGGCTAAACCACGCTCATCCATCAACTGCCACACAGGAAGTCAAAATGTGGATACTGGCTGAGAGCAGGTAGCACACCGGGGTCTACTGTCTAACTCAGCACCATCTCCCCACTAATTAGCACATTAACAGGCCTCAATAAACATCGGGTAAGTGGGTGAATCGTAGAAAGGAATACACAATCATTCTCCATTACTAATTTCACAAAATTCTGCTTTCATCCAAAAAAAATGTATCTGAAGTAACATCCACTACTTTCAGATAGCATGTGAGCAAATATTGATCAGTATACTCTTAAGTGCTTTCAAGAAGAAATTCCACAAAGGAAACTACAATTCAGATTTCAGGAGAAGAATCTGGGAGAAGTAATTTTATACATGGTGTCTCACAATTTAACAAATAACCACCACAACACAGGATGGTCTCCACTATAGTTACTATACTGATGCACATATTGAGTTACCCACGCCCAGAACAGCTACATGTAGAAAAAAAGTAGAATTCAACTTTATCCTCTGACAGCATCAACCACTTTCTCTATTTTAGATCCTTCATGATACTGTTACTGTCCTTCAATTACTTTACTATTTTTATTTTTTTAACTATATTTTTGCTGAACTAATGAAGACTTTCAAAATTTATGGTTTTATTGAAACAAAACTTTTCCTGAATTTCATTCCATGAGGGTGCTTACAATGTAAGGGTTTGAGTTGGATTTTTGCTTATTTTTCTGGGAAGGAGGAAGGGGGGAAACCTTGGCAGGGCTGTAAGTAAGGAAGATTAAAACACCACAAAAACAGACTTCCCTGGTGGCGCAGTGGTTAAGAATCTGCCTGCCAATGCAGGGAACACAGGTTCAAGCCCTGGTCCAGGAAGATTCCACATGCTGTGGAGCAACTAAGCCCGTGCACCACAACTACTGAGCCTGCGCTCTAGAGGCCACGAGCCACAACTACTGAGCCTGCACTCTACAGCCTGCAAACCACAACTACTGAGCCTGCGCTTTAGAGCCCGTGAGCCACAACTACTGAGCCTGCGCTCTAGAGCCCGTGACCCACAGCTACTGAGCCTGCGTGCCACAACTACTGCCCGCACGCCTAGAGCCTGTGCTCTGCAACAAGAGAAACCACTGCAATGAGAAGCCCGCGCGCCACAACAAAGAGTAGCCCCCGCTCGCCACAACTAGAGAAAAACCCGCATGCAGCAACGAAGACCCAATGCAGCCAAAAATAAATAAATAAGTAATAAAATAAAATGAAATCACAACAATTAGTCTAAGTAAAAATCTGCCAAAGGTAAATTTCTCTGAAAAGTAATCAGGTCAGCTGATGGAGACTGAAAACCCTTTATGCTATGAAATAATTATGAGCACACAAATTCTTAGATGGTCTCATTTTCACAAAAATAAAGACATACTATCAAGTGAAAAAAAGCAAGATACAGAGAATGATGTATTTATAGTACCACTTGGTGGGGAAAGGAGGGATAAGAAAAATACTCACATTTGCTTGTATTTGCATGAAGAAATGTAGGAAGAATGTACAAGAAACTTAAAATGTTGGTTTATACTTGTAAGGAATGGGATCTGGGTGAATGGAGGACAGAGATGGCCAGGAGACTCTTTACTGTTCATATATACTTTTTAAAAGTTAAATTTATAAAAAAAGAAAAATTTAAAAATAAAACACCATTAAGAACATAAATAAAATCATAAGCATCCTTGAAGGTATAAATGAACAGAGTACACAGTACCTTGTACTTCCAGCAGCATGATGACATCGAACATTTGTTTAAAGTTTAATATATATTCTGTTAAGTACTTTACTAGAGTGGCCCTATCCTGATTTTACAGGTGAGAAAATGTAGGCTCTAAGAGACTGTTTTACCCTAAGGCAGAGATAGTAAGTTAACCAAACTCTCAAGTTGAGTTAAGAATGTATAGGGTTAATGAGCCCCTCATAGTCAGTCCTCCAAAATGATTCTGTTCGTATCAGAAGCATTTACGGCTGAATATTTCCATAAATCAGTACTGGCTTTACTGTGCAGCCGCTACGTACTTCCATCTTACAAAAAGCAGTGGAGTTCCTGGCTTCTAAGCACAACAGAGCACTTCATCCTATAAGTAATCAAGGGGATTTGATGCACTTCCCTTTGCACGTGAGGGTACGACAGGCAAGGTTTACTACTGAAGAACAGGGCACTTAGCACACTGGTCTCAAAGTCTGAAGCTATTAGGGGAACACACCATCCTGCTAATTCCAAGAGGCAGACCAGGTTTTCTGCCCTTCGTCGTCTGAGCATCTTACACTGCTGTCTGGTGCACAGGAGGTGCTCAATAAAAGTGTGATGAACTAAAGAGCTGCCAGCAGCAGAGCAGCCATGAGGACCCTTAGAGCCCTTCTGAGTCAGTGCTGTAAACATCTCCATCGTAGTTTAAATCTAACCCCTTCATTTGAAAAGTAGGAAAACTGATGGGACTTCCCTGGCAGTCCAGTGGGTAAGACTCCGCGCTTCCAATGCAGGGGGCGGGGGGGCGTTCGATCCTTGGTCAGGGAACTAGGATCCCACATGCCGCGTGGTGCAGCCAAAAATTAATTAATTAATTAAATTTAATTAAATAAAATTAGGAAAACTGAGGTTTGGAGAAGGGAGAAGACGGCCCTGGGCACACAGGGAGTATAACAGGCAGAAAGCAGCAGCCTGGTGTGTCTGGAGTCAGGCTGAGGCCAAGTCTGATGTCCACTGCGCTGCTTACTACTGTGATCCTGAACTTCTGAAGTTGTTTAACTTCTCTCTGGACCGCAGTTTCCTCACCTATGAACGGGTGTTGTCATGGCAACCTTGAGGGTTATCGTAAGAATCAGAAATGCCATTTGAAGAGCATTCAGCTGAGTGTCTGGTAGACAGTGGACACACATTAAAGGGTGGCTATGATTCCTGGGCAAGGCTAGGGCCAAAGTGTCCTGGCCAGGCTTATGGACATTCCACAACACCAAACTGCTTCTTGCTAACATGGTTTTTATTGTTTGTGACAAATAATTAAAAATTTCTGATCTCTGTCACAACTGCAACTGGTTTCAAAAATATATTAAAACATATTTTCTAGGGCTTCCCTGGTGGCTCAGTGATTGAGAGTCCGCCTGCCGATGCAGGGGACGTGGGTTCATGCCCCGGTCCGGGAAGATCCCACATGCCGCGGAGCGGCTGGGCCTGTGAGCTATGGCCGCTGAGCCTGTGCGTCCGGAGCCTGTGCTCCGCAACGGGGGAGGCCACAGCGGTGAGAGGCCCGCGTATTGCAAAAAAAAAAAAAAAAAATTTCTAGTATATATAATTTATTTCTCATTATCACTACCACCATAGAAATTTCCTATGTTAATATCGAAATAACTTCTGAAGCCTTTAAGAATTCCAAATGATATTTGAAGGGGAAAATTATGGAAGTCTTAAACCATATGAAAAAAATGGCCAAAAACAAATTGAGACAAAGGAAAATCATGCCTCAAATTGCATATATTAGTTTTTTTTTTTTTTTTGCGGTACGCGGGCCTCCCACTGTTGTGGCCTCTCTGGACGCGCAGGCTCAGCGGCCATGGCTCACAGGCCCAGCCGCTCCGCGGCATGTGGGATCCTCCCGGACCCCGTCACGAACCCGCGTCCCCTGCATCGGCAGGCGGACTCTCAACCACTGCGCCACCAGGGAAGCCCCATATATTAGTTTTTACTTAATCAAAATGGCACCATTTCAACAAACATGACACTACTGAGGTAGAGGGGAGAATTCAAACTCTAAAAGGCTCCATCCACACTTGGGCCACAGACAGAGCGACAGATCCCACATAATTTTTCAAATGTAACTGAAGTAGAAGCCAAAGGATAACGTCATCAAATGCCTACTGCGCTCCTACCATGAAGCTAACACAGGCCAGGCACTGTTCTTCAATCTGGATGCTTGGGAGACGCAACGCACAGAACAAAGATTTCTGCCTTCAGGAAATGTATATGCTGGCAGAGGGGGCCAGGCAATAAACGTGCCACATAAGTAAATCACATAGTGCCATGGAAGGGGACTGGGAAGACGCGGGGGGGGGGGGGGTCAGTGGCAACATTAAGAAGGAAAGGCTCCCAGAGGTGACATCACAGGTGGCAAGGGCGAGAGGCACTCCAGCAGAGGGACAGCTAGAGCCAAGCCAGGAGTGAGGACTGGCTTCTGTTTGGAGTGGGAGAGGGGGACAAAACTAAATCCGTTTATCATCATTTTCTTTAAGCACTGAGATATTTCAGTTATATTTTGGTAAATAAGCAAACAAAGATACAAGGAGGGCCACTCATACCTTACGTCCAAAACAGAACTCTTAATCTTCCCCCAGCCTAGTCTCCCTTTTTGGACTCAAACCCTTATAACTCATTCTGCATAAAAATGTAATCAAATCAGGTCCTGCCCCTGCTTCATTCTTATCAAGGACTTGCCATAGTCCCCAGAGTAAAATCTGAAATCTTGATCACAGCCAGCAAGGACCTTCCCAGTTTGGCCTCCAGACACCTTTCTGCCTTGTTGTCCCAGATACACTAGCCTTCCTTTGGTCTGCAAACACACCCAGCTCCTTCCTGCCTCAGAGCCTTTAGACCATTCTCTGCCCAGAACAAACTTATTCCAGCTCCTTTGAGCGCACTACTCCTTATCGGTCAAGTTCCAGGTCAAATTTCACCTCCAAATTCTGAGACCAAATTTTGAGATTAGGTTCCCTTACTCCCCTATTTAGAGTAGCCCCCACTCCCAGCCCTCTCAAATCACCCTGGGTTTTCTTTCCCTTCAAGGATTTATCCCTACTTTCAGAGCACAGACTCTGGAGCCAGACTGTTTGAGTTCAAATTCCAGCTCAGCCATTTACTGGCTCTGTAAGCTTGGGAAAATGTCTTAACTCCCCTGGTCTCAGTTTCCACATCTGAAATCATGAGGCTAACAAATGTACCCCCTCAAACAGTTAATGAATGTAAAATGCTTAGAACCAGTGTCTGACACACTAACTACACACACTAAGTGTTAGTTATTAGTACTACCTTCAGAAATTCACGGTCTGTCTCCCCTAGTAGACTGTAACCCCCCAGAGGGCAGCAGACTCACCTGTCTCAGTCACTACTGTTTTCACAAGGCTAACCCCTAGAAGTCCCTCAATAAACACACACTAAGGACCAAATACACATCCAGGTCTCACATCTTGGACTGGCAATGCTAATCCAAGTTTGGATTCCAGAGGCATCTGACTAAGAAAAGCCATCACTTTGCCTCTTTCAATCACAACTGACGTACAACTGAAGAGACTCTGGGGGTACAAGCAGCTACTGAACAGACTCCAAATCCCAGTCTACCACTCACAAGGTGGTTCCAGACTGCACACCAACAATCTGTATATCAAATTGGGTTTTGTGTTTTGAGTTACCTGGGTATTATGTTTCCAAGAATTACGTCAATTCCCAAAGTTGGTACACAAAGCTAAAGGTGTATCTGTGTCTAGCTGACTGCTTTTGGAGACTCAAGCACGTATAACTCCCAAAGGTCAGGAAGTAAGAAAAGGAGAATTCTAGACTTAACGGTACTAGAGTCAGGCCCAGAAAGACTGCAGAGACCCAGCTGAGCAAGTAGGAAGCACAGGTTGACCAGCCACATGTGAGTACAGAGAATTCTACGCAGATTTGATAAGGAAGAAAAAAGCCACTCTGCAATCTAGTTAAACACATCAGGAGGGACTAACAACATTAGCCTAAGATGAGAATGTTTTTACCTTGAATTCATACTTAGCTAAGCAATACTGTCACATCTAACCAGAACTTGATCCAGTTTTGAAATGAACAAATAATTCATTCTTTCCCAAATATAGTACACTGTGTGTCTAGGAAAATCTTGGCGCTTTGGCCTTGCAGCCTGACCTTCTGGGGTTAATACAGTAAAGAAATGGTCCATCTAGTCAAGTGTCCAACCCCAAGCCTCAAATGAATAATAATGCTTCATTTACTTAGGGGAGGTAATTCTCCGCTGGTGCCAAAGCCATGACATACTTCAAAATGATCTCCACACAGTTCAGAACACTTCTGAAAAACTACAGCATATCTTATCAAGCCAATAAAAATGCAAAGCACACTCTCAAATAACTGCAACAGCACGAATAAAATAAATATCCCCCAAAATGTGACCCTTTTAGAAAATCCTAGTTGCAGGACCTTGCCTAGAGTGGGAGCTCAAACAGCAGTTGCTAAACGAAACAGTGGAACACTGGAAAGGAAAGTTTACAGTATAAGAAACCCTCCAAATGGGTTAGGATTAAATATAAAGTTTCACTTCCTTTTTGGCTCACATACTCTGAAAAGAAAGCAGAGGTATCAGAAAAATTTCCCTTCTTTGATGGATCGGAAGTGGCTGCTTTATTTGGTATTTCTCTGATTAGTAGGTAAGAATGAATATTTTTTATATGTTTATTTACATCTGAAATTTCCACTAGGGTCTATTAATTTCTCTGTCTACCTATCTATCTATTGAAATCTTGATGTATTTATTCCTACAAATGTGAAAAAAATAGCATACCTACACTGACCTTTTATCATATTTGACATTCCCAGACTATTACCTTCTATAATTTTATTTTTCAATTAGCAAATATTTTAACATTTTACATATTTAGGTCTGCAGACCTTTTCCTTTGAATTCTTCTGCTTTTAAAGAGAAAGTTATCATTGCTTCCTAGGCACATGTCTAATAAAATGTTCCAAGAAAGTTTTAGGCATTACTCTGAAAAACATTTTACTTTGCTTTTTCTCTACAGTCTCTATAATTTTAAACATTTCTCCTGAATCCATCTGGAATTTATTTTGATGAATGTCTTCCAGTTATCTCATTGCCAATAATCCCTTCTCCCTGGAAACCTAGAGGTGTGTTTCTTCACCCCCCACCAGGCCCCACTGATGAACCTTCCAACTCTGCACCAGCAGCACCCCACTACTGCCTTGTCATCTACCCTATCACCTTTTCCACCTCAGTTTCCTCATTTGTAATAAAATACACTCCAGTCATGTTCCACGGTTGTTGGGGCAATCAGAAATAATAAGTGTAAAATATCTAGCGCAATGTCTGGCACATAGTGGGTACCCTATAAACAGGAAATATTTTAATTATCTAGTATCTGATGAGGATGTAAAAGTAACATGCTAAAAAAAGTTCATTTTAAAAACTTCAAGAACATTAAGTTTAACCAACTAAAAGTTAAAAAACATCATTTTAATTAAAAATAACATTTTATAAACACTATCGTGTTCTATCAACACATGGAGCACAAATTAATAAGTGAAGTTTCTCACTCTAACTCAATCCCTAAACCACTACTGCACTGTAACTTACTGAAAGAGATTTGGGTGTGGTTTTGAAAACAACTCTGGGTGAGGCAACTAAAGATAAGTCAACCAAACATCTGTTCAACTGAACAAATTTAAGTGAACTTTAATGCACCCTATCCTGTTTATATTTCCAAAATATGTGAGATAACACTGGTACAGAAAGAATCTGGCTTGGGTCTTCATCAAAATCCCATTAGCCTCTCAATGCTAACTGATTAATAAATGTGCTCAATTCATATCTAGAGTTTAGACCCTAAAGCCAAGCCACCTGGGTTCTGATCCCAGTTTACCATTTACTAGCTATGTAACCTTAGGCACATGTTACCTCTCTCGATGCTTCAGTTTCTTCATCTGTCAATGGGAATGATATTATTAGCTACTTCCTTGGTTTAAGACTAAATGAGTTGGGACTTCCCTGGTGGTCCGGGTCTAAGACTCCACACTCCCAATGCAGGGGGCCTCGGTTCGAGCCCTGGTCAGGGAACTAGATCCCACATGCTGCAACTAAGAGCCTACATGCTGCAACAAAGATCCTGCATGCTGCAACGAAGACACGGCACAGCCAAATAAATATTTTTAATAAATAAAGTTTAAAAAAAGACTAAATGAGTTAATTTATGTCAAAAGTTTCATACAATGCTTGGCACACAGTAAACAATAGAATAAATGGTAGTCATTATTATTATAAGCAGCAGCAACATCTTTAAAGACTGACTGAAGCTCTTTCAAAAGAACCCTGGAAGAACATTCTATGACGGGCACTAATTAACTGTCTTCCTCAACGTGCACAGGGAACACACAGCCGCACCACTTTTTAGAGTTCCCTCTCACAGACTATATCACTGCTCTTTATTGTCAGTTTTTAATACAATTCCTAGACTGCAAGCTTACTGAGGCAGCAGCTATTACAATGCTTTACCTTCCAAAATTCCTAACACAATGCTCTGAACACAGATCTTAAATAATGCTTTTTAAATTAATATAATAGAAATAAAAAGCAGTAAGAAGAAACCTTGGCAGTATACATTTTTAGCACCAGAAAGAACTTGAGAAGCCACCTGATCATTTTACAGATGACAAAACTGAGCAAATGACTTTAGCCAAGTCTTATATGCTGGCCAACCTGTAGCCAGCTCCTTCCTGTACCAAGAACATCAACACCTCACTCACTCCACTGAACTCTAACTGTGCATTTTAGAATCACCTCATACTAAACATGCTTTTCTTAAGTTTTAAACCAATGCACAACCACTATTTCCATTACTAATAAATACCACTTGGAGATCTCAAGTAAGAAATATGTGAGGCCCTACCACTCAAATAAGATTTGCAAGTACGAAATACATAAAACCTCCAAGGGCTAAACAACAACTACAACAACAGCCAAAACCTTGAGACTAAAACTAGAACTCTGAATTGGAATCACTCACAGAAAGTGACACTACCAGAGGTCAAACAACAAAAATCTGCATTGGTAGAGGCAAAAAAGGAGGAGCTGACGAGCTGAACTCTGCAAGGGGATGGAAATGGTCTCAGGCTGAATAACCTTGGCTCACAGTAGAAGTAAATACAATCTTCTCAGGAAAAAACATCCTCAGTGTTGACTCCCCAGGTTCTTCCACAGGTTAAGATCAACCAAATAGAGGTCCAAGTCAAAAATTCAGTAAACCCAAAAACAATCTCCATGAGTGACAGGCACTGAAAAAAATAAATTATACGTCCAAGCCCTCAAAGACTTCAAATACTAGAATTATAACACAGAACACAGAATAACTATGTATGAAATGTTTAAAAAACAAATTAGTCATAAATGCGACAAGTCACAGAGACTACCAAAAATGAGCAGGCAGAGCTGAAAAAGAAACCACAGAGAACTTTTAGAAATGAAATAATTTGAAAAAAAAAGTTTAATCAACTAATGAATTAGTAACAGCTTTGAGAGAGATTCCTGTTTACATACAGGAATCAATGAATTAAAAGACAGGTTTGAAAAAAATTATCCAGAAACCAGCACAGAGAGACAAGGAGATGCAAATTATGACAGAAAAGATATGAAGGACAGAATAAGAAAATCTACTACACATTTACTGAGTTACAAGCAGAGATAATAAAGAATAGAAAAGAGTCAGTATCCAGAGAGAACGGCTGACAATTTTACATAACTGAAAGACACGAATCCACAAATACCAAGCAAAATAAATAGCAATCCATGCCTCATAAATACTGTAACAAATCTTCAGAATAGCTAAGGCAAAAAATTTTTTTCTAAAAGCAGAGGAAGAGTGGCATGGACATATATACACTACCAAACGTAAAACAGTTAGCCAGTGGGAAGTAGCCACATAGCACAGGGAGATCAGCTAGGTTGTTTGTGACCACCTAGAGGGGTGGGATAGGAAGGGTGGGAGGGAGGGAGACACAAGAAGGAAGAGATATGGGAACATATGTATATGTATAACTGATTCACTTTGTTATAAAGCAGAAACTAACACACCATTGTAAAGCAATTATACTCCAATAAAGATGTTAATAAATAAATACAAGCAGAGGAAAAAAAGACATCACCTACAAAGGAATTACAATTAGACTGTTGGCAAACCTGTAACAGAAACAACAAAAGTAGAGAAACTACTGAAAGGGAAATAACTGTCAATCTAGATTTCTATACCAAGCAAGCCTATCTTTCGAGAATGTATGTGAAATAAGGTCATTCCAGATAAACAAAAACAGAGGTACCTCCTACAGACCTATAGTAAAGGAGCTTTTTTTTTTTTTGCGGTACACAGGCCTCTCACTGTTGTGGCCTCTCCCGTTGCGGAGCACAGGCTCCGGACGCGCAGGCTCAGCGGCCATGGCTCACGGGCCCAGCCGCTCCACGGCATGTGGGATCCTCCCAGACTGGGGCACGAACCCATGTCCCCTGCATCAGCAGGCGGACTCTCAACCACTGCGCCACCAGGGAAGCCCAGGAGCTTTTAAAGAAGAAAAAATGATCCCAGGAAGAAAATCAGAAATGCAATAAGCATTTTGAGTAAAGAAAACGGGAAAGTAAATCTAAAAATGTTTTTGAAAAACATAGTGATGATGCTGTCCAATTTATGAGGCTAAAAAAAAAAAGGCTAGACTAAAATACTGGATCAGAGTAGCATGTAACTTGATCATTGAGTTTAATTGGAATTAAAGTATTTTAACATCTTTGTTTTCTCTTGTAGTGGAATATGAAATTAATTTCACTTTGTTAAATATGCATGGTAAAACTTCAAGGGCAACCACTAAAAGAACATAATAGAGTATGTAATTTCCAAACCAAACAAAGGGAGTACATAATGAAAAACAAACAAAACTACTTGGTTGTTCAAAAAGGCAAGAGTGCAGGGAAAAAAATTACAAATAGAAGACAAATTGTAAGATGACAGAAGAAGTACAAATTTATCAGAATCACAATAAATGTAAATGTATTATGCCAGTTAAAAGCCAGACATAATACCCATTGTAGTAGGCTGAAGGATGGTCACCAAAGAAATCAGTCCTAATCCCTGGAACCTGTAACTGTTACTTTACATTGCAAAGATTGTGGAAATGTGATTAAGGTATTGGGAATGGTGAGATTACCCTGGATTATCTGGGTGGACCCTAAATGCAATCACCAGTATCCTTACAAAAAGGAGGCAGAGGGAGATTTGGCTACACAGACATAGAAGAGGACAATTTGATCAGGGACACAAAGATTGGAGTGATGCAGCTATAGCCAAAGAATACTGGCAGCCATAGGAGTCAAGGAACAAATTCTCTCCTCTAGAAGGTCTAGAGGAAGCATGTTCCCTCCAACACAGATTTTGGCTCAGTGATTCTGATTTTGGACTTAGGGCCTCCAGAACTGTGAGAGAAGAATTTCTCTTGTTTTAGGGCACCAAGTTTGTGGTAATTTGTTATAGCAGCCACAAAAAAGCTAACATCCCCATAAAACGTAAGAACGGAACATAGAAAGTTTGAAAGCTAATGGATGAAAATAGGTATACCACGCAAACAACAACAAAAAAAAGCTGGAGTATCTATATTAATGTGAGACAATAAAGACCATGGAAAATAAAAGCATTACTTAAGAATGGAAGTGCTATCCTAAGTAACGAAAAAATATTTCAATTCAACAGGAAGATACATATATATGCCTATTAAAATGGTGTCAACACATATGAAGCAAAAACTATAAAAACTCAGAGAAAAATTGACAAATCTACCATCATAATGGATAGATTAACCCATAATGGGTAGATTAACACCAAAACATTGCTCAATTATTAAAACAGGCAAAGCAGTCAAAAAATTAGCAAACAGTAAATAGAAAAACAATTAAATTTTATGGGAGTTCCCTGGTGGTCTAGTGGTTAGGATTCAGCACCTTCACGGCTGTGGCCCAGAAATGAATGGGGAACTGAGACCCTGCAAGCTGTGAGGCATGGCCAAAAAATAAAAAATAAAAGCACAAACCACATGCTCCTTCACGGGAAAAAAAAACATACGATGTAACTCATGTTTATCTATTCTTGCAACTATCATTCAGCCTTGATTTTTACTGAGAATAAAGATGATGTCATGGGGGACTTCCCTGGTGGTCCAGTGGTTAAGAATCCCTCTTGCAATGCAGGGGACGCCAGTTCAATCCCTGGTTGGGGAACTAAGATCCCACATGCTGCGGGGCGACTAAGCCCACGTGCCACAACTACTGAGCTCGCGTGCCACAACAAGAGAGCCCACACGCTGCAATGAAAGATCCTATGTGCCGTGACTAAGACCCAATGCAGCCAAAAAATAAATATTAAAAAAAAAGAAAGGCAATATACCCAAAACTGGATTTTTCCTTTTTGCCTTTAAAAAAAAGATGATGTCATGGCTGTTTTCACAGCGCAATAAATCTGGGGTCAAGAGCTGAAATAACGTACAAGTAACTCATTTTATGAAAAAGGTACTGGCAACCTGCCATAGTTGTAGTCAGCAAAATCCGCACTATTTTCATGAGGATTCTACTTCACCCTAGTGCATCACAAAGCAATCAAAATGAAAACTATCCACTAAGAAAAAGTAAAATATACTTTAAAACTGCTAGTTTGATTTTTATAAAATAGAAATGGTAAAAATAACTGTGAGTGAGTGATATGAAACATCTCAGTGATCTGGACACCTCTAACAGAGATCTACCTCGTGTCCCTACAGAGAAGGCCCTAGCAGGAGTTCCTGTGTACTCATCCTCATGGGCTTCCTCTCTGTCTGACCTGAAGAGCCAAGAGCCCTTGAAGTGGGACCTGTGTTCTTGTTATGTTTGATTCCCAATGCCCAGTGCAATGCCTGGCACACTAAAGGCCTTTTGAAAGTTCAGTGAATTAATAAATCTCCTAAATGTGACTACTGTCATTTACAAACTAGAGACAAAGAAAATTCATACTATTATCGCTTGATGAAATGCTGGAAAAGAAATGTTTCCCTGAAGAAATTCCCTGCTTTCCAAAACAATTAGTCAAACACCCTATGCAGAAAACGGAGCACATTCAATATTCCAGACATCCTGGGTCAGAGACATTCCCAGTGGTTACATTGTCAATGTACGTTGTGCTTCAGTTCCTGAGGACGATTCTCAGAATAAACTGAGATAGAGTATCTGGATGGAGGGGTCATCTAGTTCCCCTAAAGATGGACGGACTACCTTCACATCTCTCCTACTGAAGTAGACACTCAGTCTTAAAAGGAGTTCATTCTATGAGACTCAAGAATCATTTCTAGGGCTTTCCTGGTGGCGCAGTGGTTGAGAGTCCACCTGCCGATGCAGGGGACACGGGTTCATGCCCCAGTCCGGGAAGATCCCACATGCCGCGGAGCGGCTGGGCCCGTGAGCCATGGCTGCTGAGCCTGCGCGTCCGGAGCCTGTGCTCCGCAGCGGGAGAGGCCACAGCAGTGAGAGGCCCGCGTACCGCAAAAAAGAAAAAAAAAAAAAAAAAGAATCATTTCTACCCTCCCTTCTTGCCTGAAGCTCTATACAATAATAACCTGATTAATGGTATCACCTGAGAACAAGGTTGGCCTATTAACTAAAACATTTTCTAATCTTGGAAAGCATGGCTTAACCACAAAGTTCTTGCTAAGCTGCAAATACATACAGCTGTAACAAAACAAAAATATCTCTGCACATAGCTTTATTAAAAAAAAAAGAGTGGGAGTAGCTAGTAAACAGGACTCTTTATTGCCTTTCTGTGCCTTTCCCACTTAACATCTGCTTCTCCCTGGTCTATACACTGGAAAAGGAGGAAAGGAGAGGAAACGCACACTAACAGCATACCTATGTACCACACGCATTCAGAAGTTCTCTCACTGTGGCCTCACAACACTTCTAGTTAGACAAGACTGTTACTATTACTACTTCTGTTTCAACCAAAGAAAAAAATGAGTTCAGAGAATTTCACCAGCTTGATCCAGGGCTACACAGTTTGAGTGGCAAATTGCATCCAGACACTATATCCCTAATACCCAGCACTATACCAATAGTTGACAACTAACTTACTTCAGTGAGAATAAAATGCCTAATGCAGCATTCACATTTTTACAGCTTTACTGATATATATTCACATATCATAAAATTCACCGACTTAAAGTGTACAGTTCAGTGGGTTTTAGTATATACAGAGAGATGTGCAACCATCATCACGATCTAATTTTATAACATTTTCAACACCCAAAAAGAAACCCCACACACATTAGCAGTCAGTCCCCAATCCTATTCCTCCCCTCCCCTACCACCTCTGATTCTCTGGCTTCTTTCATTTAGCAAAACCTTTTCCAAGTTCATCCATTTGCAGCATGTATCAGTATTTCATTCTTTATTACCGGGTTTGTTTCCACTTTTCAGCTATTAAGAGTAATACTGCTACGGACATTCACATACCAATTTTTATGGGAACATATATGTTCTTCAGCATTTGCATTTTCAAAGGGTTTTCGCAACATTCTCTCCTTTGCATCTTATAACTGTTTCATTTTGTGAGAGAGAACTGAGGCTGGGAGCAGTTAAGTGACTTTGCCACCCACTGCTGGGTAACCCTCAGTGAACCTGCAGTAAACTCGCACCTTCTGGCTGAAGACCTGCTCATTCCTTACCACCACACTGCTTTGTTTCCTCCACAAGACATTTCAAGCAACAGCATGCGGATGAGAAAAACCGCCTGCTTTGCTGAGGAGCTCCCTGAATCATTCTCCGTAAGTCAGTGCAAAAGGCAAATTTAAACTAAGCCTTATCAGATGAAGAGAAGGGGAGAAAAAGGGTTTGAGACACGGTATTCTACAGGTGCCTCCCAGCGCTGGCCTCCTCCCCCCCATGGAAACACTGAAGGTTGCTACTGCAGGGTGCTGCGGAGGCACACGTGGAGTCAACACCCACTGTGCGCTGCCTCTGAGGGCACCCCGGTCCTGTCTGCATGTGCCTGCGGGCTCGATTCCCACATCAGCCTGAAGCTCCCAGGTCCCCACAGCTCCCAAGGCCTTGACGCAGAGCTAAGCTGTTCTGAAACGGGGACAGTATTTGGGGAGCATATACCGTCAGTCGTATAAACCCCCTTTTCCAACCTCCTCAAACAGTTCCTAGGCTTATAATATTTTTGGTAATAAGGTTCAGAAACATGGTTAATAATTATATTAATAATATATAACAGCCACTTACTAGGTAGCTTTTATGCATTTAATTCATTTAATCTTCACAATAACTGTGTAAAATAAGTACTGTGATTACCTCTATGTTACACGTCAACACTTTCTTATGTGGGGAATACATGTAGTTGGTGGGAATATAAACTGGCATAACTCCTTAGGAGGGTAATTTGGAAACAGCTATGGAAACTAAAAGTACAAATATCCTTGAACCAGGCAATTTCACTTCTGAGACTATATCTACAGATATACTTCAGAGTGCTCAAAGACAAAGAATATTAACTGAAAAAGTTTACAACAGTAAAAATCTGGAAACTAATACCTATCAATACAGCAGTGATTAAACAAATTGTATTGTTACGACGAAGTACCTGAGACTATTAAAGAGAACGAAATAGATTTATCTGTGCTGCTACGGAGTATTCGCCAAGATGTATTAAGGAGGAGTAAAATCAATATCATTACGCGTAACAATTTATTTTTTAAAGGAGGTATAGGTACACACCACCACTCTGGCTGTGTGCTCTTGGACAAGTTATAATACTTAACCCGTCTCACAGCTCCCTCATCTGCAAAATGGGACAACAACAATACTTCCCATGGAGTGCTCAATAAAAATTAACTGTGGCTATTATTAAACTTCATGATTTAATTATGACACTACTAATAATAACAATAATTTTGTCATTATTACATGGGCTCCACCAAAACAATCAATGTCATATCTACACTACCCAGCGCCAGGCCTTACCCAAGTATAGGGAAACGGGCAAACAGCACATGCTCTGCTTCCCCATCGAGTTCACAGCCCACGAGGGTTTTCTTTTCCAGATGTCTAGCCTACATGGCCTGCCCCCACCAACAGGCAACAAGAAACCATGTACAGTGAGACGGGTCTCTGCTGCCCAGATGCCTTCCCCCAAATGCACACAGATTCGATCTCTGATCAAACATCACCTCCTTAGAGAAGCCTACCTCCCTCCCCAATCTGGAACAGATCCTTGCTGCCACCATTCTCCATTCCCTTATCCTGTTCCCTTAACCAGTTACATGGTCTTCACAGCAGTTGTTACTATCTGACATTACAGTATTTCTTCATTACATAACCTCTCTTTCTAGAATATAAGTTCCCAAGAAAGGAAAATGTGTCTCATTCCCTGCTCTGTTCAGTGCCCAGAATAGTACCCAGAGTACAGTAGGTGCTCAATAACTATAGGTGAAGAGATGGGACTGCAAGTTAATGAAAGCTACAGAATGGAAAACATGCTTGCAAAATAACGTTTTAAAAATTACTGTCATTTTATCCTGGCAGACTACGTTCTCAAGACACTATTCAGTTAAAAGTTAAGTGACTTCCCTGGTGGCGCAGTGGTTAAGAATCCGCCTGCCAATGCAGGGGACACGGGTTCAATCCCTGGCCCGGGAAGATCCCACATTCCGCGGAGCAACTAAGCCCATGCACCACAACTACTGAGCCCGCGCTCTAGAGCCCATGCTCTGCAACGAGAGAAGCCACGACAATGAGAAGCCCACGCACTGCAACAAACAGTAGCCCCTGCTTGCCTCAACTAGAGAAAGCCCATGAGCAGCAACGAAGACCCAATACAGCCAAAAATAAAAACAAATTAATTAATTCAAAAATAAGTGTCCTCCACACTCCAGTCCTACTGTATTTAAAAATGCTATTCTTCTCCTATGTAGCTTAAATTCATACAAAATCATGTCAAAATATGCTCAACACTTTGAAGCTAACAGATATCAAAGACAATATTATACATTAGTCATAACACTTGTTTAAAAAGGTACTTCTGGAATAAATAAAGCTCAAAGGGCAAAACTGAGTTAAACTTGCTTCCCTTCATTCCTTCCAACTCAAGTTTCCTGCATGTAGGTCAGAACAAGCATTAACTATTAAACAGTTTTGTTAAAGTTTAACATTATGCTATGTTAAGATAACCTAAATATTTTAAGGAGCCATGTGTTAACCAGCAAGCACTGAACAAACTAAGCAAGTATTAGCATGTTTAATCTGTCTGCTACTTAACCAAATCTTAGATTCAATTTTTAAAACCTCAGACGATAGAAAATTCAAAAAAAGACATCCCTTCTACTTGCCAAAATAACTTGCCAAAGCATGGGGGGAAATAAAAAACAAAAGGATAAATATGATTCAAGGTAAAGTGCTGTTGTTGTTGTTTCACTAACTTTAGATTCTCAAGGAAGCTAGGAATTTAATATATTAAAAAGAAAAAGAAAATGTTGCCATTCACCATCTCCAACGCAGGAAAAATTCTGAAGTCCTACTGCTAACATAACAGAACAAAGCTTAAGAACGTTTATAGGAAGAAATAATGATTCAGAACCCAACAATGTAAAATTTACGATGTCTGAAATCCAATAAAAACGTACCCAACAAGCAGAGAAGCAGGAAAATATGACCCATATTGAAGAGATAAATCAATCAAACCAACCCAGGACTGAAAGAGGAGTTAAAATTAGTGGACAAGGCCACTAAAACAGTTAGTACAACTGTATTACATATGTTCAAAATCTCAAGTAGAGAGATGAAAACTATAAATATGATATGAATTGGACTTCTGAAGATGAAGGCTACACCATGTAAGATGAAAAATTACATTGAACAAGATCAATGATAGATTAAA
This sequence comes from Pseudorca crassidens, assembly GCF_039906515.1. Lineage (NCBI taxonomy): Eukaryota > Metazoa > Chordata > Mammalia > Artiodactyla > Delphinidae > Pseudorca > Pseudorca crassidens. Next base: position 1,954,504 of record NC_090299.1, on the reverse strand, counting down.
CATTGTAGAAGAGAGAGTAGTGAATATAAAGACAGAGCAACAAAAAACAACCAGAACAAAACATAAAGAGAAAAGACAAATAAATGAACAGAGCATCCGTGAGCTGTGGGGCAACTTTAAATGCTCTAACATGAATGGGACTGGAGTCCTCAAAGGCAACATGGAGAAGGAAACGTGAAAAAATAATGGCCAAAATTTTCTCAAGTTTGACAAACACTATAAACCCACAGATCCAAGAAAGCAACTCAATGAACCCCAAGCACAAGAAACATGAAAAAAACTACTGAATACAAAAGCATATCAAAATACTATAAAATTGCTCAAAACCAGTGATAGGGAAAATCTTAAAAGCAGCCAAAGAAAAACACATGTTATGTAGAAGAACAAACATAAGGATGACAGCAGACTGCTTGTAGGAGGTGATGCAAGCAAGAAGACAGTGAAGGGCTTCCCTGATGGTGCAGTGGTTAAGAATCCACCTGCCAATGCAGGGGACATGGGTTTGAGCCCTGGTCCGCGAAGATCCTACATGCCGCGGAGCAACTAAGCCCGTGCGCCACAACTATTGAGCCTGTGCTCTAGAGCCCGTGAGCCACAACTACTGAGCTCATGTGCCACAACTACTGAAGCCCACATGCCTAGAGCCCGTGCTCTGCAGCAAGAGAAGCCACCACAATGAAAAGCCCACACACTGCAGCGAAGAGTAGCCCCCCGCTCGCCGCAACTAGAGAAAGCCCACGCACAGCAACAAAGACCCCAACACAGCCAAAAAATAAATAAATTTATTAAAAAAACAAAAAACAGACAGTGAAGCAACATCTTTAAAGTAAAACTAAAAGATTTTACCCCAAGGTTTTGAGCTTCCAGACCTTTGGCTCAAATCTACAATTTTGTGTAGTAAGCTTCTGTGGCAACGGTACCTCTGAATTACAAGCATTACATTTTCTCAAACAGTATCATCTCATTTGGCAAGATGAGCTACAATATGCATAGCATCTGCTTTTTCAGTACAATGTTTCACACGCAAAAGGCATGAGATAAATAATTGTTGGGGGTGAATTTAAGAGAAGTTACTGCACCATCAGCAATGGTTCCTCTCTCCTTTTTGCCCCCAAGTATATTCTAAATATGTGATAATAAATCACACACTTGAGCAGCACCTATCACTTACAAAGTACTTTTTCATTTACTCATCATACAAATTCTTTGAAGTAGTTAAGGAAGGTATTATCATCACTGCACAAATGGGGAAACTGAAGTTCAGAAAAAGGGAAGTGATGTGCCCAAGGATAAGAGGTGGAGGAAGTGATGGAGGTAAGGATAGGAAAGGGGCTTTGCCATTTCTTGGGTTCTTCCTCTGGGCCAGGTTTAATGCTAGCTTAAGATTAATTTGGCAAAATTTACAGCAATATGGATGGACCTAGAGATTATCATACTAAGTGAAGTAAGTCAGACAAAGACAAATATATGATATCACTTATATGTGGAATCTAAAAAGATGATACAAATGAACTTATTTACAAAACAGAAACAGACTCACAGACTGCAAAAACAAACTTAGGGTTACCAAAAGGGAAAGGTCGGGGGAGGGATAAATTAGGAGTTTGGAATTAACATATACACTACCATATATAAAATAGATAATCAACAAGGACCTACTGTGGCACAAGGAACTCTACTCAATATTCTGTAATAACCTATATGGAAAAAGAATCTGAAAAAAAAGGATATATGTATATGTGTAACTGAATCACTTTGCTGTACACCTGATACTAACACAATATTGTAAATCAACTATACTCCAAAATAAAATAAAAATTAAATTAAAAAATATTAATTTGGCAAAGAAAGTTATACAGCTAGGTGTAACCAGGTGTTTCTAACTCCAAGTAGCTGTTACTATGGAACCACAGCTGAAATACATTAAAGGACAAACATGAAATATAAAAATTCATTCTGGGATAGAACTAGAATAATGAAGTTGAAAATTCTACTCAAAGAAGAGTAAAGAAGATTTCTTGAAGAATGAACAGTCTTTATTTCATTTATTATAATGGACAAAGCCCCCAGTGATAGCCCTGCAACCAATACCATGTGGCATCTCAGGACAGTATTTCTCCTACATAGTTCCTTACTGTAGACCAAAGCAGGATGCAACGAAAGAAAGTCCACTGGCAGACAAAACAATTAAGTCCAGGAGGCAGATGTCTAGTTTGATCTAATGATAAAATTTAAACTCCGGGCAGAAATCAGCAAATGATGCCCCGCCTGAAGCCAAATCCAGCCCACTGCCTGTTCTTAAAAGGGTCACAAGCTTTGATTTTTAAAGGCTAAAAAAAATTGTATGAAACATAAATATATGATAGACACGAAAATCAATTCAAATTTCAGCAACCATAAATAACGTTTTATGGGACAGTCATGCTCATTCACTTACATATCATCTATGGCTGCTTTCATGCAACAACAGCAGAGCTGAGTAGTTGCAACAGAGATCATACAGCCCTCAAAGCCTAAAATATTTATTATCTGGCCCTTTACAGAAAGTCTGTTAACCCCTGCTTTAAGGGAACAGATGAACCTTTAATAATTTGCCATGAACATTATTTCTCACAAATAAGCTCTTAAAAAATTAGGGCTTCCCTGGTGGCACAGTGGTTAGGAATCCGCCTGCCAATGCAGGATACACGGGTTCAAACCCTCGTCTGGGAAGATCCCACATGCCACAGAGCAACTAAGCCTATGCGCCACAACTACTGAACCCACGCTCTAAAGCCCGTGAACCGCAACTACTGAGACCAGGAGCCACAACTACTGAAGCCCATGCACCCAGAGCCCGTGCTCCGCCACAAGACAAGCCATCGCAATGAGACGTCCGCGTACTACGACGAAGAGTAGCCCCTGCCTGCTGCGACTAGAGAAAGCCCACGCACAGCATCAAAGACCCAATGCAGCCAAAAATAAATAAATAAATTTATAAAGAAGAAAAAAATGCCATTATCAGACAAGATATTTGTGTTGAATGTTCATTAAAAAGCAGTCATATCTTCTTGAATAAAGTATGGTACAACCACATAAAGGAGCACAATGCAACTGGAAGAAGGAATGAGAAATATGTCTATATTATAGTCTGGCATGGATGCCAAATGGTAAGTGAAAAAAAGCCTGGTGGGATTAGGGAAATGCACATCAAAACTACATCAAGATACCACCTCACACCCATTAGGATGACTATTATGGCTACTATCAATAAAAAGAAAACAAATGTTGGCAAGGATGTGAAAAACCTGGAGCCCTTCTGCTCTACTAGTGGGAATGTAAAATGGTACAGCCACTGTGGAAACCAGTACAGTGGTTCTCCCAAATTTTTTAAGCAGAATTACCATATGATCCAGCAATTCCACTCCGGGGTATATATCCCAAAGAACTGAAAGTAGGGTTTCAAAGAGATATCTGTACATCCATGTTTAGAGCAGCAGTATTCACAACAGCTGAAATGTGGAAGCAACCCAACTGTCTACTGAGGGCTGAATGAATAAACAAAATGTGGTATTTACATACAACGGAATGTTATTCAGCCTTAAAAAGGAAGAAAATCCTGATACATTCTATAACATGGATGAACCTCGAGAACATTATGATAAATGAAATAAGTCAGACAGAGAAAGACAAATACCGTATGGTCCCACTTATACATGGCATCTAAAAACAAAACAAGACAAAAAGCAATTCCTTAGTCGGTATTTTATAATAACTATAAATGGAGTATAACCTTTAAAAATTATTTATCACTATCTATAACTTATATAATATTGTACATCAAATTACTTCAATTAAAAAAAAAGAAAAAAGATCAAAAAAAAGCAATTCCTAAACATTGAAAGCAAAATAAAAAACGAACACTATGCATCCAGTGGTGGCAAAATCATGGAGTAACTATTCAAAGTGACTTTAAAACACGGTAATTTGACTACATATTCCAAATAAGGATGCAAAAAAACCTTAAATACTTTATATCAGTTGGTGGTAGTGTTCATATTACTCTTCTGATACTGAAATATGTACAGTGTGGGATAAAACAATGAGTAATTAGAATCAAGATGTTTGTCTTAGAAGAAAAAAAGGTACAGGTGCAAGATTAAGAAGGTTAAATAGAATTCTGTCCTCTTGCTTTACAACTAGAAGTATCAGTAATCCATGATGTGTGCACTGAAAAGACCTAGAAACAATGATCAACTTAGTAGCAATGAACAACTCCAGGGCACAGATTGTGATTACTAAATACTATGTTTCCATTAAAAGAAACCAAGGCCCATTGGAGAAATGATGATTCCAGGGCTGGGACAGAAAATGTACAAGGTGAGCCTGGTGCAGTTTGTCATACCAGAAAGAAGAGCAATCAAAGACCATTAAGAGTTGTGTCTAAAGGATTTAGGAGCCGATTTGAACAGATTCCTATTGGACAACGACGGAACAAGTTGAGCCTCAATAAGGGTCTACAATGAATTGAACCATATCAAATACGTTTAAATCCATGAGTTCACAAGAACACAAATACATATACACAATTCATTGGCTATTTTGGGGGGACACCAACTCATTATTTTGAAAACTAATAAAAAATGGAGCAGAATTAAGCATTTATCTTGCCTTTCCTTAAAGAGTTATAATTCAAGATAACCAAATTACGAAGGAGGGGAAATTACTCTTTATAGAAATATTCAGCTAATCAATGATGAAGTTATATAATTAAATTATCAACATTTTTTAATGCCTCATGAAATAATGACTCTAAACATTGAGCATCAAGGGCTCCTAACAAGAAGAAAGACTACTTACAGCAACATGGATGTACCTAGAGATTATCATACTAAGTGAAATAAGCCAGACAGAGAAAGACGTATGATATCATATATCACACATATTACAGCATATGATATCACTTTAGTGAAATCTAAAAAAATGATACAAATGAACTTGTTTACAAAACAGAAAGAGACTCACAGACTGAGAAAACAAACTTATGGTTACCGAAGGGGAAAGGGGGATGGGGTAAGATAAATTAGGAATTTGGGATTAACAGATAGTACTATGCATAAAGTAGATAAACAAGTGCCTACTGGATAGCACAGGGATCTATATTCAGTATCTTGTAATAACCTATATTGGAAAAGAATCTGAAAAGTACATGTGAATCACTTTGATGTACACCTGAAACACTGTAAATCAACTATATTCAATTAAAAAAAAAAGACTACTAATCCTTACCTGCCTACTAACCTATGAAGTCTTCTTGCCAAAAATAAATCAAACCTGAATCTGACTACTCCTTCAGCTCTAACTAAATTAGATTACATTTACAGCAAATTCTGTGTAAACTACAGAAGAATAAAATCCAGACTGTGTGTAATTCCACAGGACAAACCACCAATTTCAGCAACAAATAAATTACAAGAGATAACAAAAGATGGAGGAGCCTATGGATTAAAATAAGCCACAATGTATGAAGAGCATTTGGATCCTGATTCAGACTGTTAAAATCAAGAAAATTTCAACACTAGTTGGATATTTGAAGGTAATAAGGAATTCTGTGATAGTGATATCTGTATTTATCTTTTTAAAAAGATGTATATAGGGCTTCCCTGGTGGCACAGTGGTTGAGAGTCCACCTGCCGATGCAGGGGACACGGGTTCGTGCCCCGGGCCGGGAAGATCCCACATGACGCGGAGCGGCTGGGCCCATGAGCCATGGCCGCTGAGCCTGCGTGTCTGGAGCCCGTGCTCCGCAACAGAAGAGGCCACAACAGTGAGAAGCCCGCGTACCGCAAAAAAAAAAAAAAAAAAAAAAAAGTATATAGATATACATACAGAAATACTTAATGGCTAAAATGATATGACATCTGGGTTTGGGGGTACAGATAAAGCAAAACTGGCCATGAGTTAATAACTGCTGAAGCTGGATGAGGGTAAAGAGATGTTTACTATACTAGTCTCTCTACATGTGTGGGAAGAATTAAACATGTAAAAATAAATAAACAAGTCCACATACTCAGCAATAAAAAGGAACAAAATTGGGTCATTTGTAGAGACACAGATGGATCCAGAGACAGTCATACAGAGTGAAGTCAGAAAAAGAAAAACAAATATCGTATATTAACGCATATATATGGAACCTAGAAAAATAGTACAGATGAACCGGTTTGCAGGGCAGAAACAGAAACACAGAAGTAGAGAACAAACGTATGGACACCAAGGGGGGAAAGTGATGGGGCTGGTGTGATGAATTGGGAGACTGGGATTGACATGTATACACTAATAAGTATAAAACAGATAACTAATAAGAACCTGCTGTATAAAAAAATAAATACAATAAAACTCAAAAATTCAAAATAAATAAATAAATAAACAAGTCCAGTTAAACTCTAAGTTTCACATAATAAAAATGTCTTTTTTATATTAACTGTCAAACTGTTAAAAAATTATGATGATCAATAAAATTTTAACACTGGCTGGATATTTGATTATTTTTAATTTTTTTAAAGTATCTTTTAAAGCATTTCAGTATTTTCTGATTCAATACAAGGACTACTTGAAAGAACTAAAAACTAATAACCGATCTAAAGAAACAGTTTTTATAGTAAAATCAATAACAAAAAACTGAATACCAAACAAAACCTTACCAATATCGGATAGCATCAAAGAGTTAAAGGAGAAACGGTGAGGAGTATAAATTATATTTTAGAAAGGAAACTATCCCACCTTTTGGAGACTGGGTGGAATTTAGATTCCTGTCATTCAGTGAGCCTCTGTAACTAAAACCACACAAGCAGTAAAACAAATCATACCATTTGTCCTGCTGTAACCCACGTCAAAACTCTGAAAAGGGCTTCCCTGGTGGCGCAGTGGTTGAGAGTCCGCCTGCCAATGCAGGAGACACGGGTTCGTGCCCCGGTCCGGGAAGATCCCACATGCCGCGGAGCGGCTGGGCCCGTGAGCCATGGCCGCTCAGCCTGCGCGTCCGGAGCCTGTGCTCCGCAACGGGAGAGGCCACAACAGTGAGAGGCCCACGTACTGCAAAAAAAAACAAAACAAACAAAAAAAAAACTCTGAAAAGCAGTTGGGACTGCCAAAACCATCCACTTCTCTAAATAACAACTTTACTATGGAATATTACTCAGCCATAAAAAGAAACGAAACTGAGTTATTTGTAGTGAGGTGGATGGACCTAGAGTCTGTCATACAGAGTGAAGTAAGTCAGAAGAGAAAAACAAATACCATATGCTGACACATATATATGGAATCTAAAAAAAAAAAAAAAAAAGGTCATGAAGAACCTAGGGGCAAGACGGGAAGACGCAGATCTACTGCGTCTTCTGCGAATGGACTGGAACAGATCTGCAAATGGACTGGGAACAAAGTGAGAGAGTGGCACGTACATATATACACTCCCAAATGTAAGACGGCCAGTGGGAAGCAGCCGCATAGCACAGGGAGATCAGCTCGGTGCTTTGTGACCACCTAGAGGGGCGGGATAGGGAGGGTGGGAGGGAGACGCAAGAGGGAGGGGATATGGGGATATATGTATACATATAGCTGATTCACTTTGTTATACAGCAGAAACTAAAACACCATTGTAAAGTAATTATACTTCAATAAAGATGCTAAAAAGAAAAACCAACTTTACTATTCTAGTTTAACCCACAGTCAGAATACTAAGATTCTGGATTTTAAAAAGTAATTTACACGTGGGCTGGCACCTGCCCATTAACTAAAGACTGCAGTTATTACAATCCCACCCTCATACAATTCACCCTCTTTGCCTGGGATGCCCTCCCCTCTTTGCTGCCTGCTGAACCCCAGCTCACTGACTCCGACTCGTTTTCACTGGGGGCTTCTACTGATGTGTTCAGCAAAGAGGACAGCAGCCTACTTCCTATCCCCATTAAGATTTAACCTATTTTTCACCCGCAAAAAAACCTTTCTGTAACAACTTATCAGCACTGCACACCGCTCTCAGCTATGTTTTTGGTTCTTGGGGATAGGACAAATTGCTTTATGTCATTTAGGCATAAAATCATATGGTCACACCACCAGCCGTTGGAGGTTAACCAAAATACTTACTTTAAGGTAAGACTGCATGAAGTGAACACAAAGACCTGGTAAATATCTTGAGCCATGAATTACAAGAGCAAAAATAAAAGTAATTGCTAAAGGCAGAGACCCTCTGACACCCCCCCCCCGCCCCACTAAAAGAAACGAAAAAGAAAGGAAGGAAGGAGAGGGCGAGATGACCAACAGCTCCTTCTCTAATAAAGTTGCAGGACAACCCTATTACCATCCGTAGGCAGATATGGCTTTTGTTTGGGCAGAAGCTGTCGTTTTTTCAACAACACGAGAGCAGACGGGCAGAACCCGGATGCCCGCGTCTATCTGCGTCTGTGCTCGAACCCTGGAGCCGTCAGCCCTGCGGGCCACTGACCCGGCGGCCGCGAGCACCGCGCTGACCCAACGTCCGGCCCGGATCCTCCTTTCCCACACGGGCGCCCGAAGCCCACCACCCAGTCCACCGACGAGCTGCCCAGGCGCTCCCACAGACTAGCCCGTGCGACGAAGGGTCTGCAGGGCGTCGGCCCCTCTGCGCCAGTCAAGGCCGACGGCCGAACGACGGGGACCCCACCCCCGCCCGCCCAGGACAGACCCCCGGGGCCGCCTCCACCCTCCGCGCCGCCGCCACAGGCCCCGCCGCCCGGCCTGGAGCCCCGGGCCTGCCGCCGTCCTGCACACGGGCCTCACCTCAGAGTCGAATCGCGGGCAGCGGACAGGCTACCAGCTCTGAGCGCGGCCGCCGCCCGTCGCTCCGGCTCCGCCCCCTGTCCGCCGCGCGTACCCTGCCGGCTGCCCCCACCGGCCTGCCCGGCCTCCCGCCCCCTCAGCCCTCCGCTCAGCCCCAGAAGCCCGAGCTGGGTGCGGCCTGAGGCGCCGCAGCCCAACAACGCACCACCCCATAGGCCCAGCCCTTGCTGCACCTCCCAGCAACGCGTGCTGCTATTGGCTGAGAGAGGGCGGGAGAGGTGGGGTGGGGCCTGGGCGGGAGGGGTTACAGCCTCTGGCCACCGCTTTTCCGGGGACGGACTTCGGGGGCCGCGCCCTCCCCCTGCGGACGAAGCAGGGTCCAAAGAGTGGGGACGGCCAGTTGCAGCCCCTCATGCCTCGTCGCTGAAGCAGGCCGGGCCGTCGTGCCAGCGGCGCCCGCTCACCCAGAGCCGCTCCGTCACTCATTCATTGTTGCTGGTCAGGCTCGTGGAGGTCTCCTGCGGGCCAAATTCGTGCGATGCGCAGGAGAGCTTACCAAAGGGTAGTTTGCAGGCCCTGCTCAGCCTGAGGCTGGGGGCCTCTCCCTGCCCTCCTCGCCCACTCCTCCAGCGGACGGACCCTGCCCCCTGCCCCCTGTGCCCAGCCCTGTGCTGGTCTGCATCCAGAAGCCCTTGCCAGGGTGCCCGGGACCACGGGCAAAGTTTGGGGTCGGGCTGGCAGCCAGGCGGGGCCCGAAGAGCGGGGCCTGTGGATCCCGATAAGGCTCCATCGACGCGGCCGCTGCCTGATGCCTGGAGCCTGGCCTGCTGATGCTGCTTGAAAGAGCACAGTCACTGCTGCAGAACCAGGGCATTGGTGAGACCAGGCCACCTGCCAGTGACCTGAAGGCAAGACTAGAGATCACATCAGCACCTGCCCCAAAACTGCCCCTCCTTGTCTCATCCGAGTCCCCAAAAGACCCGGGAGACATATGGGCTAGCTCCCTTTATACCCATAGAAAGTTGAGGCCCAGAGCTGAGCAATGGAAGAATAGTGTGGAATCCAGACCTTCCCTCCCAGCAGGGTCCCCTTTGGCCTTATCCACAGAGGGTCGGGGATACTGTCTATGGATAATAGACAGTAACCTCTGATCTCCTGGACACTGGCTTTTCTCAGAAGACTTTTCTGACAAGACTCCACAATTCTGCATCTATCACTTCTGTTTCCCTTGCACCCAGCAACAAGGCCTGGCCCACAAGAGGTGTCAGTGGGGGCTTGCTGGAAGGAGGAAGGGAGGAGTAGAAGACGACTGAGCATGTTAAGTAGAGACATAGAAGATACAAAAAAGACCCAAGTCAAACATAAAGGTGAAAAACAATGTCAGAAATGAAGAATACACTGGGTGAGATCAACAGCAGATTAGACCCAGGGACTTCCCTGGTGGTACAGTGGTAAAGAATCCGCTTTCCAATGCAGACTCCGTGCTTCCACTGCAGGGGGTGTGGGTTCAATCCCTGGTCAAGGAACTAAGATCCCACATGGCCACGGGGCAACTAAGCCTGCGCACCACAACTACTGAACTCGCATGCCTCAACGAGAGAGCCTGCATGCTGCAAACTGTAGAGCCCATGCACTCTGGAGCCCATGCACCGCAACTACAGAGCCCACATGCCCTGGAGCCCACAGGCCACAACTAGAGAGAGAAAACCACGCCACAACTAAAGAGAAGCCCACACGCCACAACTAGAGAGAAGACCATGCGCCACAACCAGAGAGAAGCCCACGCACCACAAGGAAAGATCCTGCGTGCTGCAACTAAGACCCAACGCAGCCAAAAAAAAAAAAAAAACCCAGAAAAAAAAACCCAAAACAAAACAAACAACAGATTAGACCCAGCAGAAGAAAATCTTAGTGAACTTGAAGACATGAAAAAAGAAACTAAATGAAACAGAAAGAAAAGAGCTTGGAAAAGAATGAACAGAGTACCAATGAGCTGTAGGACAACTTCAAGAGGGCTAGTATAGATGTTAATTGGAGTCCCTGAACATAGAGGTGAGTGTTGGGAGGACAGAAATACTGTTTGAAGATATAATGGCTGAATTCTTTTAATTTCATGAAAACTACAAACCCACCCAGATCCAAGCAGCTCAAGAAGTAACTGGGGACTTCCCTGGTGGTCCAGTGGTTAAAACTCTGTGCTTCCACTGCAGGGGGTTTGGGTTCAATCCCTGGTCGGGGTATAAGATCCCACATGACATGCAGCATGGCTTCCCCCATGCTGTAACTTCTGGCTTGCTACTGAGCTCCGGTAGAAATGCAGTGTTTCTATGGGACATCTGAGGCCAGAACTGCCCATCACTTGGTTCTGTCAGACCACCAAGGCATAAAGCCAGGTAGATAAATCATCATCTGAAAGCATCTGATCCAGGATTGGATTCATGTACTTACTCTTATAGCTGTGATACCTCTCCCTTAGCTCTCACCTGTGGTCTCAGGGGATTCCCTGTGACACAGTGACAGAGGAGGAAAACGTATATGCTTGGTCCATGGGAAGGCTGGCTAAATATGTTGGTGTGGCCTGAAAATGGCCTAATGCTGCACTGTATCCCCATTCAGTGGTCACCCTGAAAGAAGGTGGCAAAGGGAAATCATCCCGATAGGCAAAGCTTGCAGTAGTGAACTTGACCACTCACTTTGTGGGAGGGAGACATGGCCTGAACTCATGGGCAGTGAGAAATGATTTAGCTGGACGGAGCCTGGACGGAGAAACATGGAAGTTCAGGGACAAGAGGTATGGGGAAGAAGCATTTGGATGGACCTGTGAGAACTGGCACAAAGGATGGAGATCTTTGTATGGCATATTAATGTCTACCAGTGAGCATCCACCACAGAGGCTCTAAACACCAAGCAGATGGAATGGCTCAGCCAATGGGGATCAGCTGGGATCTGTCCTCTGCCACCACAATTGTCTCATCAGTGAAGTAGCCATGGTGGCAGGGTGGAGGCTATGCATGAGCCCAACAGCACAAGCTCCTCATAACCAAGGCTGATCCAGCTACTGCCACTGCCAGTGTCTAACCTGTCAGCATCAGAAACCAAGGCTGAGGCCCCGGCCACTTGGTGGCAAGTTGATTACACTGGATCCCTTCTACCCGAGAAAAAGCAATAACCCATACTCACCAAGATAGATTGCCATGTATCTGGGTGTGCATTTGCCTTTTCTGCCTGCAGTAATTAAGCCAGCACCATTATCAAGAGCTCACAATGTATCTGGTTTGCTGACCTGAAATCCCACATAACTGCCTAGCACTAAAGGACCTGCTTTATGGCAAAGTAGGTATGGCAATGGGCACATGACCTGGGACCCACCATTTCTACCACAAACTGTACCATCTAGAAGTTGCTGATCTACTAGAGATGGACTAGGCACATGAAGGCTCAAATGAGGCTCCAACCTGGAGATGGCATCCTGGGAGGACAGAGCACTGTCCTCCAGGAAGTGGTACATACTCTGTACCAATAAGTAACCACTTGGGACTTCCCTGGCGGTCCAGTGGTTAAGACTTCGCCTCCCAATGCAGGGGGTGCGGGTTCGATCACTGATCAGGGAGCTAAGATCCCACATGCCTCGCAGCCAAAAATGCAAAACATAGGGCTTCCCTGGTAGCGCAGTGGTTGAGAGTCCGCCTGCTGATGCAGGGGACACGGGTTCGTGCCCTGGTCTGGGAAGATCCCACATGCCGCCGCTGCGGCTGGGCCTGTGAGCCATGGCCGCTGAGCCTGCGCGTCCGGAGCGTGTGCTCCGCAACGGGAGAGGCCACAACAGTGAGAGGCCCGCGAACCCAAAAAAAAAAACATAAAACAGAAGCAATATTGTAACAAATTCAGTAAAGACTAAAAATGGTTCACATCAAAAAAAAATCTTAAAAAAAAAAAGAAGTAACCACTTCACGAGGCTCCGTCCCTAACAGGTGGACTACCCAGTCACCGCCTTGAGGAACTTGCACTTCCTCCTCTGCGACATTAGGTACTGAGCCTAGAGGTTTGGATTACCAAAGAGGACATTTCTACCCATGGACCTAGTAAAGCTGAAGCTATGGCTGCCACCTGGTCACGTGGGACAACTTATGTTAGTAGATCAGTAGGCACAGAAAGAAGTGGCCACGTTGGCAGGGGTAACCGACCCTCGTTGTTGTATGTAGGGCTGCCAGCCTCATGATGGGGGCAGGCAGGAGTGCCTTTGGCACTCAGGCATTCCGAGGGGCAGGGTAGCTCTTGGTTCTCCCATACCCAGTGACTGTAAACAGGCAAGCATGGCAACATGGCCCAGTGAGCACAGGCTCCCAGGGACTCGAAGAGCCAAAAGCCTAGCCATCAAGAAGAGAAATCTAGAAAGGGTGGTGGAAAAGGGAGGTGTTGGATATCATTTGTGGTTTTGAGTCCAACTGCAGCAGTGGGGGCCACACAGTTCATCCCTCTACCCATCTCTCGGAAGTTCTCCCAGATACTGGGACCAGTGAGAATACTGAAGAGTCTGTGTCTGAATGGACTGAACTTAATATGAGAAACAAGTGGATCTCAGCACTTCAAGGGGTGGACTTGGTAATTGCCATTGATGCCCGGTCCAGATCCCCATTCCACGTTGGTGCTAAAAGTGGTCCCCTCTCCAGGTGCTGTGAATGTTAGCTACTAATTGCCCAGAGAGCCCCTTTTGCCAGAGTGCTGCCCTTGCCCAGGAGATTATCTCCCTACCCAGACAACCCCTGGCCAATAATGCTGATCCAGGGTCACACAAGTCTGGTCCCCTCAAAGCAAAACCAACTCTGTAGGACAAGGCGCATTCCAAAGCTTCCTGTAGAACCAGGCTAAAGCTAGTCTCCAGCTGAGACCACCTCTTTCCCGTGTTTTTTCCTTTGCACTATCCTGATTCCTCCATTCAGCTTATCCTGAGACTACTTGCACAAGAGCAATAAATCACTTGCACAAGATCCCTGTTTCAGGTTTTCCTTCTAAAGAACCCAATCTAAGAAAACTGTATATAAGAAATACTGTCGGGACTTCCCCGGTGGTCCAGTTGTTAAGACTCCGCGCTCCCAATGCAGGAGGCACAGGGTCAACCCCTGGTCGGGGAACTAGATCCTTCATGCTGCAACTAAAGATCCCGCATGCCACAAGGAAGATCCCACATGCCACAACTAAGACCCGGGGCAGCCAAAAATAAATAAATAAATAAATATCTAAAAAGCAACAACAAAAAAGAAATACTGTCTACAAGTCAACACCAAAAAAGCAAACAACCCAATTAAGAACTGGGCAGGGCTTCCCTGGTGGTGCAGTGGTTGAGAGTCCGCCTGCCAATGCAGGGGACACGGGTTCGTGCCCCGGTCCGGAAGATCCTACATGCCGCGGAGCGGCTGGGCCCGTGAGCCATGGCCGCTGAGCCTGCGCGTCCGGAGCCTGTGCGCCACAACGGGAGAGGCCACAACAGTGAGAGGCCCACGTACCGAAAAAAAAAAAAAAAAGAAATGGGCAAAGTGGAGTTCCCCAGTGGTCCAGTTGGTAAGACTCCATGCTCCCAATGCAGGGGACCAGGATTTGATCCCTGGTCAGGGAACTAGATCCCACATGCCACAACTAAGAGCCAGCGTGCTGCAACTAAAAGATCCTGCATGCCATAACTAAAGATCTCGCACGCTGCAATGAAGATCTGGCACAGCCAAATAAATAAACATTAAAAAAAAAGAAAAGAAAAGAAATGGGCAAAGGACTTGAATAGACATTGCTCCAAAGATATACAGATGGTCAATACGCACAAGAAAAGATGCTCAACATCACTAAGCCTTAAAGTGCAAATCAAAATCACCATGAGATACCACTTAACATCCATTAGGATTGCTATTATCTTTTAAAAAGAAAAGAAAAAAATAAGTGTTGACAGGGATGTGGAGAAATTAGAACACTTGTGCATTGCTGGTGGGAACATAAAATGGTGCAGCCACTGGGGAAAATGATATGGTGGTTCCTCAAAAAGTTAAAGAATTACCATATGACGTAGCAATTCCAATTCCTGGTATATACCCAAAAGAACTGAAAAGAGACTCTTAACACTTATTTGTACATCCATGTTCATAGCAGTGTTATTAACAATAAACAAAAGATGGAAGCAACTCAAGTGTCGTTGACAGATGGATAACAAAATGTCCATCCATACAATGGAATATTATTTCTTTCCTTAAAAAGGAAATTCTGGGGCTTCCCTGGTGGCGCAGTGGTTAAGAATCCTCCTGTCAGTGCAGGGGACACAGGTTCGAGCCCTGGTCTGGGAAGATCCCACATGCCGCAGAGCAACTAAGCCCATGCGCCACAACTACTGAGCCTGTGCTCTAGAGCCCGCGAGCCACAACTACTGAAGCCCACATGCCTAGAGCCCGAGCTCCACAACAAGAGAAGCCACCGCAATGAGAAGCCTGCGCACCACAACAAAGAGTAGCCCCTGCTCGCCCCAACTAGAGAAAGCTCTCACGCAGCAACAAAGACCCAATGCAGCCAAAACATAAATAAATATTTTTTTTAAAAAAGAAGAAATTCTGACACATGCTACAACATGGATGAATCTTAAAGACATTATGCTAAGTGAAATAAGCCAGTCACAAAAGGACAAATGATGATTCCACTTGTATGAGGGAACTAGAATAGTCAAATTCATAAGACGGAAAGTAGAATGGCGGTTGTCTGGGCTGGAGGAGGGGGAATGGGGAGTTACTATTTAATGGATACAGAGTTTCAGTTTTACAGGATGAAAAGAGTTATGGGGATGGATGGTGGTGATGGTTCACAACAACGTGAATGTACTTAATGCCACAGAACTGTATGCTTAAAATGGTTAATTTATATTATCTATATTTTATCATCATAAAAAAGTTTAAATGCTATTAAAGTACACCTTCCTTTTCCAAGAAAAAAAAGAAAAAAGAAATACTGTCTTATGTAGGAGTTTAAAAAAAAACCCAGAAAACTAGACACATACAACAATAAATATCAAGTAATGAGGAGTTCAATGAAGTTAAAAGTCACCTGAAGGGAATTCCCTTGCGGTCCAGTGGTTAGCACTCTGTAATTCCACTGCAGGGGGCACGAGTTCCATCCCTGGTCAGGGACTAGATCCCACATGCATGGCACAACTGAGAGTTTGCATGCTACAACTAAGGAGCCCACATGCCGCAATTAAGACCCGGCACAACCAAATAAATAAATTAATTTAAAAAAAATAGTGGGCATGGTGTTATTTGGGTGGTGTCATCCAATAAACTAAATTTGAAAAGAAAAAAAAGACATAATTAAGCAACAGTAAGTAAGAGAGCTTGGCACTGGTATAGAAACAGACAGACAAATAGAACAGAGCAAAGAGTCCAGCCACAAACCTACACATATATGGATATATGGCAAGTGGCGTTGCAGATGGTTGGGGAAGGGACAGGTTATAAATAAATGATGCAGGGGTAGGTGGGGTAACCCTATGGGGGGAAGATGAAAGTGAATATCTCTTGCTATGTGCAAAAAACAATTATACAGTTGGAGAAGATATATATGATACATTTCGCTGACAATATTGAGGCTATATAAAGAATTCTTATAGACTAATAAGAAAACAACAGGAAAATAGGCAAAAGATTTGAATAGACACTTCACAGGAGAGAAAATCAAAGTGGTTAGTAAATACATGAAAATGTGCCCAACCTCATTAGTAATTAGCTAAATGCAAATTAAAGCCATAATTAAACACCCACCAGACTGGCAAAGATGAAGAAAAGTCTGACAATACCAAGTGTTAGCAAGGATGTGGAACCAAGGGAAGTCTCTTTTACTGCAAAATTCTTGGAAAACAGTGAAAGGCCCTAGAACTCAGGAGTGAGACTCCTAGGTACATACCCTAGAGAAACTTGTGCACACATGCATCACAAACACAGATAAGACTGTTCCTAGTAGCACTGTCTGTGATTGTCCCAAACTACAAACAAACTAAACGTCCATCCACAGTAAAATGGATCCATGAACTACAATACAGTCAATGGAACAGTTTTCAGCGATGAATCTGAACAAACTACAGCTACGCACAGCAACCTGGACAAATCTCAAAGATGTAACGAGCAGAAGCCAGACGCCAAAGGTTGCATCTGTATGATTCCATTCACATAACGTCCGAAAA
This sequence comes from Pseudorca crassidens, assembly GCF_039906515.1. Lineage (NCBI taxonomy): Eukaryota > Metazoa > Chordata > Mammalia > Artiodactyla > Delphinidae > Pseudorca > Pseudorca crassidens. The sequence goes on along the minus strand of NC_090299.1, from coordinate 1,937,505 downwards.
CAGGAAAGCACTGTGATGGATGAAGCCTTCACAGCAAAACAGGAATGTGAGCCTCCCCAAAGCGAGGGCAGGGGTTGTGAGAGAGGAAGGGGGTGGCGCTGAGCTGGGGAGGGCACACGGGGCCTGGTTCACTTCATAGCAATTTGTTACGCTGTACATTTGTGTTCTGTTCACTTTTCTGGATGTGTTTCATTCCACCGGAAATGAAAGGAGAAAGGAGGTGCCTCAGCTCTGAGTAGCTCAGAGCGTGACCAGGGATGCAGCTGGAGGGAGACGCAGGGGCAGCTGTCAGGCAGCCTCTGCAGTTTCTGAGGAGCAGTCTGAGGGAGGCAGATGGGTCAGGTCTGCTTTGCATCCCACAACTCTCCCTCCCGAGAGAGTGCTGGTGGCTTGATGCGGGATGGCCACTAGCAACCATCTCCGGGGCACAGACAGGGGGGCCCGATGTGTGTGCAGGTTGCCCAGCCAGGGGCTCCCTGCTTCTGAGTCACAGGCAGAGACAGGCTGCGGCCTGCCCCTCACTGCCTCTCTAGAGACACACAGATTTGGTTCAAGGGCCAGCTCTGCCTGATATTCCCCGGGTGGCCTTGCTGTCCTCTATGCCATGCCCTGCAGAGGCCAGCCCAGTGCAGCCCAGCGGGACGAGAAGCCCCTTGGGCCCAGGCCTCTGGTGCTCAGCCTGGGGTGCCAGAAGTTCCTCCTCGGACCAGCAGGGGGCGTCCATGCAATGGGACCCAGAATTGGCGTGGGGACTGGAGCAACCCTGGCTTGTTTTGTGAGGTCTCTTCTGGTTCTAAAAACATCTTTTGACAATAAAACTCTCTATGAACAGAAGGTACAGAGGCTCACTGCACTCCTTCCGATGAACTGCAGGAAAAGTACAACCATGTTCAGGGCTCAGCTTGGAGAAGCTTCCCAAAGCGTCCAGGGCCCTCTTCCCTGGCACAGGAATTGAACCATCTCTGGACTCACCATCAGGATAGGCAGGTCAGCGAAGCCTCTCTGAGCCTCAGTTTCCCTATCTGTAAGGTGAGGGAGCAGCACAGCACCTCGGGTGGGGCCCCCATCAGTTTACCCACAGACTGCGGCTGGGAGGACAGAATAGTGAGGCAGGTCAGCCTTGTCCCCCCCACCCCGAGCTGTGGCCCCCTCGCTGGGTGAAGGCATGCCCAGAACCCCGGGAGGCAGGCTAACCAGACACCCTAAATTGACTGTCCGAGGCCACGCGGGTGGCAGGGAGCTAGGCGGGGGCCAGGGTCTGGGCTCAGCAGCGAAGGACAGATCGCAGGGCTGCGTCTGGAATCCAGGCCTCCCTGAGCCTGGGTTTTCTCACCTGTAAAACAGTTCGCCTGGAGGGCAGCTGCTATTAGACCTAAGTCAAGTGTGCAGCTCAGCACCTTGAGTACAGGAAGTGCTCAGCCAGTGGTAACCACCCTCCAGCCCTACGTGAGGAATAGAACATTCATGGCAAGTCTCGGGGGAGTGGGACCCCTTCCAGCCCCTCCTGTGTGCTGCAGGACCGTGCCTGGGGCCCCATCCACTACCCTCCACACACACACTCTAGCAACCGAGGCCCTGGGCCTGGGGTGTGAACTCAGAGGAGGGCAGCTGTCCCGTCAGGCCCTGGGCTGGGCTCTGGGGTGGGCCTCTAGTAGCGACAGGTCTCATCTGTCCAGGTGGCCAGAAGGACCTATCACCTGGCTCTGGACACCAGAACCCCCCAACCTTCCAGCTCAGGGGTCTTCAAGTATGAGCTGGCTGCCAAGTGGCTGCGTGTCAGCTAAAAGCATTAGTGTCATGTGTCCTACAGCAATGAGCAGCACAGCAGACCCCAGAAACTGCTGGAAATGCTTCTCTGATTTCACAGAAAGGGAAACTGCAAGCCACAGTGGGGACTGGTGTGCGTCACTTGGGCTCAGGGCAGTGGACTGCAACTGCAGGAAGGAGGAACTGCTGGTTTCCCACAGATGCTGCGGAAGGAACACCAGGGGCTCCGGTATCCCCAGCTCCACCGGGTGGCTGAAGAAGAAACATCTGTAGAGGTGGTGCTGGACACTCGGTTCCTGGGAGGAGACGGCTGCTGTCTTCCCTGCTGCACCTCCAGGAGCCTCCCACCTGACTGGACTTCCCTCTCCTCCTCCAACGACCTCACCCCGGGACATGCCCAGGGCAGGGGAGGGGACGTCCAAAGGGCCTTCCTCTGGGAGCATTAATCAATGGCTAGTGGGCACATAGGCTCTCGTGGCCTGGCTTTTACATCGCAAATTCCTCATTCCCAACACAAAGCGCAGTGAGGAGCAAATGACCCTGGGTTCCCTGGCAGCCCTGACACCCAGTTGAGTCTGTTTTCATGAGGAAAAGAAAACATTCCAGCCTGGATGGCCACGCCAGGGAGAGCAGGCTGCTGGGATTCCGTGACAGGAAGCAAGGGGATGATCGGTGCTGGGCCTGCACCAGGCATGAACCAGACGACTTGGGCATCTGGGTACCACTGTCCCCACCCACCCCTGGCCGACACAGGGCCTACTCTTCCTGCAGCACTGTAACCATCACTTCCTCCAGGAAGTCTTCCTGGAGCCCCCAGCTGCGTTGCAAGCTCCCAGCCCCTGCACACCCCGCTGCCACAGATGGTGGGCGCTGTGCATACCTTCTGCCCGGTTGTCTCCCAGTAACCACTGGTTAAGCCAACGAATGACCCGGTTACTGATGTGAGGGGCCTCTTAGCTCTGTAGCCTCACTGCCCTGGACCTGACTTCTGGCAGCAGAACCTGGCATTCTGGATACAGGCTCTGGGCCCAGATTGTCCAACTTTTTGGGTCCTGTTCTGTTACCAGCTGTGGACCCAAGGGTAAGTCATTTAGCGCCCTGTGGCCTAGAAAACAAGACCACCTCCTAGAGGTCCCGTGAGCTGACCTGCTACAGTCAACACTTGGAGGCTGATGTGCCCCCTTCCCAGTGCAGCCCTGGCCACCGGGGCAAAGGTCATCTGCGCTTTATTGTGCGGCACCGGCCCCTCTCGGAGCCTGTGTTGTAGCGTTCCTGGGGGTCCAGCCCCTGCCCAACCCCAAATACCTCAGCCCTGCCCAGCTCCCAGCCCAGTGCCGGGGGGGCGTGCCGGGGGGTACCAGAATTTCTGTAAATCAAGTCCAGACTGGGCTCAGTCCTAGGCTCCTGGGAGGTGGGCGGGGTGAGACAGGAGAGCCCCACACAATTCCCTGGAGCCCAGGGCCTGGCCGAGCCCCGGGGGACCCAGCCTGCTGGGCGGGGCCTGGCCTGGCAATCTCTGTGAGGTGTCCACCGGGGAGGCCCTGGGTCAGAGCACGGTGCTGGCTCCCGCGTGTTCTCCCGTGCAGGCCGGTCTCCTTCTGCGTGGCCCAGGGCTGTGGCCCCGTGGCCGTCTCTGCCCAGTAGCGTGCAAGCACAGGCGTCACCTGGGCCTGGCGTAACCGTAGGGGTGCCGCAGCAGCAGGCTCTGGTGGCCAGGCAGCACGTGAGTGTGGTAATGCTCCACCAGGCTGCCCACGCTCACAAACAGGACCTCGCCCTCCAGGTAGAACTTCGCCTCCTGGGTGGGGAGTGGGGCAGGGTCAGAGGGGCCGGCCAGCCCCCCGAGCTGTAAGACGGGGCGGTCGGCAGTAACGCTCTGCCCAGGGGACGCAGGCCAGGTCTGTAAATAAGCCTAGGGCCGAGGGCTGATCATCCCATCTCCTCTAGGGTCAGTGGAGGACACAGAGAAGCCAGGAGCGGGGGGAGGTGGGGCCACGGAGAGAGGGGACGGCGGAGGAGGAGTGTTTGGGGGTGCTGGCCTCAGACCACCCACTACCTATGCTCTCCCAGGGAGACTCTGCCCCGACCCCAGCCGAGCCCCGGACCAGGGCTCCCCTCCTGCCCAGGGCCCTCGGGTAGGCCAGCCCGCTCACCTTCTCAAAGATGCGGTAGTTCCTCACTTTGCTGGAGGTTTCGTCCCACACGACCAGAACCTGCGGGGAGAGGAGCGGGCAGAGGACGGCTCACTCCCCTCAGGAAAGACACAGACTCGGGGTGCGGGGGCAGCAGCGTCGAGGCTGGGTCCCTGGGAGAGGGTCCCCCTGCCCATGGACAGCAGGGTCAGGATGGGCGGCCCCTTGCCCCGGGACTCCTGCCCTCAGAGCGTCTGCTAAGACGCGAATGACAGTAGCAGGTGCCTGGTCCACACTAGGACCATCTCCGACACTCAAGGGGAAACAGGCTCAGTGAGGTCACACGAGTCACCCTTGGAGGGGCCCAGGCAGAGCCAGCAGACCTCCTAACGTTCCCACGGCCCCAGGCAGCCTCCCCTTCAAAGAGCAGGAAGGGGAACCCCCTACCCCGTCAGAGCCCCGGGCCCCCCAACCCTTCCTGTGCCTCACGCCCGTGCTGGGGAGTGGGCACCACTGCAGACGGTGCTGAGTTCCTGAAAACGGATGGGGAGAAGGGGCTGTAGACCTCAAGGATGAAACCTGGTTGAGAAGCCAAGTAAGAGGCTGCGTGGGGAAATGAGCTACGAACTGTAGAGTTCTGTGCTCGCCTGTCAGCCCGGGTTATGTAGAGGGCGGCAGACCCCACCACGCAGCCGTCTTGGGGGCCTTTGCACAGCAGGGTGGCGGCTGAGCACCCTCCCTGGGTGCCTACCTTCCCCGCCTTGGTGGAGGAGTTCCGGATGCAGTAGAGGCCGTCCAGGGGCTCTCCCCGGGGGCTCGTGGCTTTGAACAGCCTACAAGAACACAGCCGTGTGAACAGGTGAGCCCCCCTCGGACAGCTCTCTCAAGGACCCTCCAGCCCCCACCACCACGTGGCTTTCTGTCGTCCCAGATTCTGCAGTTCAGGTTCCGAGAGCACTGGGGACCACGAGGGCCGGCCGCACAGAGCCCAGGGCGAGGCCAGAGCAGGGGCTGAACTGGCAGGAGTCATTCTTTCGCCGGGTTTCTCGTGGCACTCAGCTGTGTTCTCGTGCCAGTAACTGCCCAGCACCGAGGCTGGAGAGGGGGACCAAAGAGCAGGAAGACCAGAGGGCGTGCATTCATGCGTGTGTGTGTGTAGGTATGTGTGTGTGTGTGTGTGTGTGTGTGTGTGTGTGTGTGTGTGTGCAGGTGTGTGTGGGGGGGGCGGCAGAGAACCTCAGGTCTGCCAAGACAAGGCCTTGGAGAAAGAAGGGCTTCACACTGACCTTTCCACTTCACAAGATTCCGTGGTGTTGATGAAAACGGAGCTGGGCAGTGGCACCTGGAGGGAGGCCGGCATGGTCAGCGTCAAGGCCCGGGTGGGGCTCTCCCCGCTGGCTGCCAGCCTGTGCCGGGAGCCAGGGCTGCGCACCGTGTCCCGCGCCCCCAGCTCCCCCGCGGCCGCCCATCCCGTCGGACATCTGGGCGCCCCACCCGGCCTTGCCTTCTCGTAGTCCTCATCAGAGTCCTCCCCGCCAGCGTCCGCCTGCGGCGGCGTGTCAGCCTGCGCGGGTTTCCGGGGTTTTTCAAAGGAGAAGCTCCTGAAGCTCTGCCCGTCGGGGGGTGATCTCCTGGACGGGAAGCAAACGGAGGAAGGCCGTGTCGCTGCCAGACGTGGGACAGGCCCCCTCTGCTCCCCCCAGACGCTGCTCCCCGCGCCTCCAAGTGACCACACCAAGCCTGGGGACCCATGAGGTCTGGCGCCTGCGGCCCTGGCGGCTGTCAAAGGCCCAGGACCACAGAGCTCTGGGGGCTCCACGCTGACCGCCCTGGGGTGGCAGCAGTCGCCTGAAGCCTGGCCGCCTGAGCCGGCATCACCGGCAAGGGGGGTCCTGGGCTCCAGACGCTGTGGGCAAAGGGCCCAGTGCTGCCATGGACCAGCTCTGTGACCTCAGCCACGTTGCACTCCTCCCAGAGCCACGGGACGGATGTGAATGGGTCGAGCCAAAGGGACACGCCCCTCACTGTGGCCACATGGTCCGAGCCTCCAGGGCTTCAGGGAGAGTTAAAGGAGGCCACCCTGGGATGGGCTGCCAGGCTGTGGGTGAGGCTGTGCTGTGGACGATCAGCTCTGCCACACGCAGCCCCGTGGCACTCAGGTCCAGACCCAGAGCACGAACACATGAGCCAGCCTACAACTCTGTGGCCCCTCACAAAACAGAACCATGAGTGTGCCAAGGGGTTCTCCCAGGCACTCCCGCACGGGTGGCAGTGCTAACAGAGCCCTAGGGAGAAGGGTGCTGTGGTCAAGAGTACTCAGGAGGAACCGTATTAGTGTGCCCACTCAGGCTCCCCGCTGGGGCTCCCGGAGCCTTCCCTGCTGAGGGCCCTGCGGGCTGTGGGTGTGAGGACACACCAGGCTCCCGGCACTGCCCAGCAATAAAGCGGAAAGTGTTTCGAGCAGGCCTCGAGGTGAGTCACACACACGTCCCACATTCCACTGGGAACTGGCAGGTTCCCAGTCGGGAAGGGCACAAAGGCAGCCTAGGTGGCGTCAGAGCCAGGGTGGCATCTGGAGCCCCAGACAGGGCCAGGAAGGGCACTTCTGGCTCAGGAGGGCTCAGTCCCACACCTCCCCAGAGCGCCCGTCCCTGGGCAGGCTGGCAGTGCCCGGAGGGCCCTCACTGCACGGCAGGGGCTCTGGGAGGCTGGGGTGCCCAGAGCCCCGCCTCGCCCACTGCTCCCCAAGGCAGCCATGGGCTCCAGGCTCACCACCCACAGGGCTGGACCTCAAAGGCCAGGCGGGACACCCCTGGGAACCCCCGCGTCAGGTGTAGGGGAGGCCATTCAGCCTAGGCAGCCCAGGGCCATCAAGGCGCCTTCCTCCCCCCACCCAGGCCAGGGCCGCCTGGTGCCTGTCACGGGCTGTGTGCCAGAGGCAGGGAGGCTGGGTCACCGGTGGGAAGACAGGCTGGGGGGGTGTCCCAGTGGCACCAGTGCGGCACAGACTCACTGGAGGTGGGGGAGGGGCGGCTTTTCTGGCCTGGGCAGGATCGCGGGCCGGGCTGTGGCCTCGGGCGTGGGCAGCTTCAGTGCGGGAGGCCGGGGGGCCACGGCGGGCACGAAGAGTCCGGGCTTGGCTGCCTCCCTCGGGGGGGCCACTTCAGCCACCTTCAAGAACTTGGGCTTGTTGGCCGGCACGGGAGGGGGCTCAGGTGTGGGTGGCCCCCGAGGGGACAGGTGGAAGGACTTGAGCTTGTCACAGTTCCTGGAGGTGGTAGCAGCTGCGCTGGCAGAGCTAGAGGAAGAGCTGGCGCCGTGGCCAGGGACCCGGGGCTCTGGGCCGGAGCTGGCGTCCTCGCGGAAGCAAGGTGGCTTCCGGCTGGGCACGGCGGGCAGGCCGCCCGGTGGGGGTTCACTCACCCTCCGGGAGGGGGCGGGCACCCTGGGGCCGGGCTCGAGCCACCTCGGGCCCAGCAGCTCCCTCCTGGAGTCCTCGGGGGCCGGGCCGGCATCGGGGAGGCTGCGCTTAGGGGGTGCAGGTGGCAGCAGAGGGCCTGGACCCTTGGAGGAAAAGGAGTGGGCCCGGGGCACATCAGAGAAGACGGGCTTCCTGGGCGTGGGCACCGGAGGTGGGGGGTAGGCCGGTGGGTGGATCAGGGCATCTGCAGAGCGAGGAGACCCATCTGGTGAGCAAGTGTCCCCTGCTGGAGGCCAGAGCAGCAGCACCTCTGCCGGCAAGGGCCGGCCAGGGCCAAGCAGGCATGCAACCCCCCAGCGCCCAGCCCCCCAGCCCGGCCACGCGGCCTACAGCCCCGATGCAGCCTTCCTTCTGGGACGCTGGCCCACCCCAGGCCATCCGGCCCTCCCGATCTGTCCCCCATACGGCAGCCTGTGCAAACTTCCTGAAGCCCAGGTGTCACATCAGGAGCCTTCAGCTTCCGGGGGAGCGGGTCGGGGCGAGAAGGACAAAGGGGCAAGGAAGTCTCCCAGGACCGGGCCTCAGCTGGGGCGGCTGGGAGTCCCAGTAACAGAGGTGGGGAGGAAAGGCGGGAGCAGGCTGGGGGAAGCTGGGGGTTGGGTTTGCTCCTAACAAGTTGACAGTGCCCCGAGACACCTAAGGGACGTCGAGTGGACTCCAGGGGCCCAGGCCCAGTTCAGAGGAGGGGCCCCGGCTGGAAATGTCAGGAGTCAACAGCCTGTCGATGACACTGGCCGTGGCCCAGGAGTGACGGGAGAGGAGCGGGCCAGGCCTGAGCCCCGGGGTCGTGCGCGTGGGCACCCCGGGCAGCACAGGGCTGGGCGGGAGGGGACCTGGAGCACGAGGTGTCTGGGGCTGGCGAGGCAGGTGGGGGCAGGGAGGGGGCCCCGGGCCAAGTGCCACCCTCGGGCGCTGGGGTGGGAACCCTGACGAGAGGCGTTCTGGGTGAGGAGCTGGGAATGCGCAAGCAGGTGTGCAGGGGCACTGGGCCCCTGGAGGTCCAAGGTGGGGATGAGGGTGAGGCCTCCGTGGGCTCTCTCCAGCCAGGGGTGGGGCAGACGAGGCAGGGCTTCACCAGGGCTGTGGTCACAGGCCCGAGAGATGAGAGCCCGAAGCGGGCGAGCGAGGGCGCAAAGACCAGAGAACGGATGAGGGTCTGATGTGGGCTCGGTGCTGGCCTGCAGGTCCTGGTGGGCTGAAGGCCCGTGGGAGCTGGGGCCCCAGAGGGAGGGAGCCAGTAGGAGGGAAGAGGGCTGGCACCGGGTGCACTTGAGGGAGGCAGAGCTAAGAGGAGGCCACGAGGAGTTGGGGGGGGCAGAAGACAAGGTGGCTGGAGAGGAGGCCAGGGAACAGGGAGTCCCGGACCATGATGAAATCAACGAGAACAAGAGGAGCTGGGGGAGGAGAGCTGGGGGCGGAAGGAACAGTGAGTGATGCGACAGACGCAGGACAGAGGCGTGGCCCTCCCCCACCCGTCCCTGCGCTTCCCTGGGATGCCTGGTACAAGCCTGTCCCCTTGCCTGGCCGAGGGCTCTGGGGGGTGGGGGCAGGGTGGGGCAGTTGAGTGACCATCTGGCCGCAGGTGCTCACGGCGAGCTATCCTCCTTCCCTGTTCTCAGCCCCCAGGGCCAGCCCTGGCTCAGCGTCCCACGTGTGGGGCTCCCCCTCACCTACCTCTGCACCGCCCCTCCCCCATCCCAGGCGAACTGGAGGAGGTCAGAGGAGCAGGTGAGCAGAGCCAGCCTCTTCTGCTCCGTTCCTCCCAATATTTGGGTTGAAGGAGGAAAACTGAGGCCCGAGGTGGAGACGGTCAGGCCTCAGGCCACCCGGAGCCATACCCAGGCTGACAGCCCCAGCCCAGGGTGGGGGAGCCTCTGCTCCAGGCCTCAGCCCCTGTTCTCTACTCCCAGCGCTCCCCAGGCCCACCGGGTGCCCCACCCACCCTCGGGCTTCCCGGACTCGGGGCAGTCGGGTTCCATGTAAGAGTCGTCCTCATCGTCGTGCTCGTAGTCTGTGGGGCAGATGGAGGGTCGGACTCAGGGCCACCCAGGCCAGCTGCACCCAGGCCGGGGTGGCCGGGCGGGGCTCTCAGGACCTCGCTCCCTCAGGGGGGTCCAGGGCCAGGATGAGGTGGGCAGGATGGGAACCCAAGACCCAGGCTGCCTGGGGAAGCCGAAGGGACGGAGCAGGGAGGCCAGCCAGCTACGTCTCCCTCCGGGGCAGCAGCCAGGCATGGAGAGGCGGCGGGCAGAGGATGGGGACGCGCCTCACCTTCATTGTCCGTGGGGTACGGAGAGAGGCTGATGTCCACGGGCCGCTCAATGGCACCGTAGAAGCTGTCTGTGTCCGAGCTGGAGTCGCTGAGCGCAGGGCGGGCAGGGCCGTGAGTACCGGGCAGGGGGTCTCCTGCACTCACACCCTCGGACACGCAGACAGACACACACAAAGACAGACAAGGACGCAGCCACACGCATGTGCACACTCAGACACGCGGATGCAGACACACACACAGATAAACACGAGAACATGCACGGAGACGTGCGGACACAGAAAGATCTAGACACACGTCTACACACAAAACAAGGGCAGACAAGGGGACTGGAGGCTGTGGTGTCTCCCTCCTCAGCCCCACCGTGGTTCTCGCCACAAGTACACCCCGACCGCCCAGACGGTGCCAGGCCTCAAGGCTGGGCCCACGTCCCCACCTGCTCCTGCCCTGGGGGCTGAGGCAGGGGCCTGCGGGACCGCCTAGGTGTACCCAGCCCTACCTGGGCCTCCCTATTCTCATGTCTGAAAGGCCCGGATGGATGCAGCTCCTGCCCAGAGAGCCCCCGCTGCTTGTTGAGCCACCTTCACCGTGCAGTCATCAACGCCCAGACAGGCTGGGCCACTGCCCCGGGCACTCAGCCTGCTCTCACTCCCTAGTGAGGGGCGCTGGGAACCCGAAGGCCTGAGCTGCTAGAAACGCCGGGCTTCCTGGGTGCGCAAGTAGAAGCACGTGTAATCCCCAAATAGGAACTACCAGCGGGGTGCACGCACACACATGCTTACACACTCGGGTGCACACACACAGGTGCACACCCCGCACACACGCGGCCCAGCTGGCACCTTCAGAAAAGCCTTCAAGGAGGGGATTCTGGGCCAAGCCCCCAGGGGTCAGGAGGCAGGCACACGTGTCAAGTCCAGGGCCCTAGTGACACCCACCCACCATCACATCCCCAGGCCCACCTGGCATCCAGAGGCAGCTCCTTCTTCTCATGGAAGTGGCCAATCTCCCTGCGCAGCAAGGTCATCCAGCTCTGCGGGTCAGTCAGGCCCTCAGCGGGCATGATGCTGCCCAGGGGAGGAACCCACCCTCATCCCTCCTCCCCTGCCTGCACTGGCTGGTCTGTGTCGACCACCAAGGTTGGGGAAGACGACCCTGGCTGGCCCTTCTGGGGCCGCGGCCCCCCTTCAGCCAACCCAGGGTTCCTCCTGAGACAGCGTGCTCTGAGTGTGAGGGGGCTGGCGCCAGGCCCTGGGCGTGAGGACTGGAGACCGGGGGACGGCACCCACCCAGCTGCCCATGCCCCAGCCACGGCCCCTCAGGGCCTGGACGGGGGCCCTGACAGTTCCCCGTCCCCACAAGGCAGGTCCAACCCGGCCCCCCATCACCTTGCGCTCGTCCTCAGAGGAGGCAGAGAAGAACCACGTGCGGTGCTTCTTGCTGATGTGGACGATCTTGAAGGGGAAGACGTTGCTGGACGTCGTCTCCTCAGCTGCCCGCATCACCCTGAGGGCAGTGCCAGTGGTCACCATGCGGCCCATGCCCGCAGGGATGGCCCAAGCACAGCCCCGCCCCTGGACAGGTCTTGGCACCCAGCACCACGCCCCGAGGGACATGGGAAGATCTGGACAGTTGGCCCATCGATGCTGCTGGCTGAAGGCCTGGATGCGTCAGGCAGAAGGAAGCATGTGGGCAAGGGTGGGCAGTGAGCGGAGGGCACAGGGGTCCAGGAGGGCTTCCAGGGAGCAGCGCATGCAGGGCTCTGAGACGAGGACATGCCACCCTCGCTGCCCACCAATGCTACTTTACTTGGATGCCTCGGGCCCCGCCTGGTCCCTGGCCTACCTCCTGGGGACCCTCATGGGGCTCGTGTCACCCTCAGCCCTGCCCCTGCTGCCAGGTGGCTGGCCTGAGAACATTTCAGGGAAGTGACTCACTGCGGCCGCTCCTGCAGCCAGGACATGGAGTTTGCGTAGAGATCACAAACTCTACCATGGGGGGCGCTGTCAGGCTGGGCGCCTGGGGCAGGTGTGTCCCTCCGGCCCATCAGACGGCCTGGACCATCCCCTGCTGCAAGGCTGCACTCCCACCAGGCCAGGGGTGGTGGGTTTGGGGGAAGGAAATGTCCCTCCCCAGGGGCCCAGAGTCTGACCCACCAGTGCCTGCTGGCAGCCACAGGGCCCTGGAGCCTCCCCTGACCTCCACCTGGGGGATGGGCACTGGGCTGGGTGCTTGGGGGAAGTTTCCCTACAGAGCTTGCGGCCAGCATGTGAGTGCAGGCCTAGAGTCACCCCCCCCCACGGGCGCCAGTCCTGCCACTGACACCACGGGACCCTCAGGTTCTCAGAGGCAGGAAGGGCTGGGCCCTCCCAGGGTGGGCAGGGGCACAGACTAATGCCATTGGGTGCAGGGCCTGGGTGGTGTGACACCAAGACCTAGAGTCAGGAATCACACTTGACCCCCCCCCCGCCCCCGTGCGTGCAGGCGAGGCCGTGGGTGGGCCCACACGTGCCAACATGCCCCATTCCCCGGGGAGGGGGGGAGGGGGAGGCCCAGTGCCCATGAGTCAGAGAGCTCCTTGAGGGCAGGCTCCTGGCCAAATGATAGACTGGCAGCCCGCAGCAGGGAACTGGCCCCAGCCTGGGAGGCCCCGGGAACCAGGGGGCCTGGGGCAGGGCCTGGGCTCTTGGCCAAAAGGAGGCGGAGATGGTTGAGGGGGAAAAGGTGGAGAGGAAGGAGGGACGCAGAAGTCACTGGGCTGAGACCGAATGGGGACTCTGCAGAGCAGGCTGTTGCAACCCTTGAGGCTGATAAAGCGGCAGGAAGCCCCAGCCTCGACCCCAGGCCCTCGGCAACGGCCTGAGGCTAGGATGGAGCGGCAGAGGCTGGACCCATCCGAAGGGCTGGGGGTGTGAACCATCTCAGGAAAGCCTGGACTCGCCCTGGGTGGGAACCGGGGGCGAACCCACTGGCCGTGGGGCTGGGGGTCAGTGGGGCACTTACCGGTTGTAGCCACTCAGCGAGAAGGCGCCCTGCGGGGAGGCGGACGTGCTGCTCTTGAAGTAGTAGATGCAGCGCTTGTGGATGATGACGAAGCGCAGGGGCCCTGCGGAGCGGGGTGAGGGCAGGGGCTGAGCCTCCGGGCAGGCCCCACTCCAGGGACCACGCCTGGAGGCCCTGGGCGACTCCAGGCCAGGCCTCCTGCCCCCTCCCCAGGAGTCTACCACGGGGCCAAATGCTGACAGATGGATGGGCATGCTGGTCCCTCCAGGGCAGGGGAGATTCAGGGGGCTGTGTGGCGCTACCGCAGGCCCTAGGGACAAGGGACTAAAGTGGCTCAAGGAAGGGCAGAGCCAGGGCCAGAGGCCCAGGGAGGCCACAGAGCCGCCTTGCTGGGTGGAGCGAGGCTGGGGGCAAAGATGCCCAGAGATCTTGCCCACAAGAGCCACTGGTGTGGAGCCAGTTAAGGTGAGAACCCCTGGGGCTACTGCCCCATCCCCGAGCAGCCCCTCCCAGGCCTGGAGGCGGCTCACTTACAGCCCCTCCTTGGAGGCTCCCTGTTCAAAGAGGAGGGCAGACCAATCGGAGCCCACAGAGAAACCAAACCAGTCAGCCTGGGGCACCTCGACCAGGCAGCACAGGGCCAGGGAGTCCCTGGCAAAGGGCACAGCTTGAGCAAAGGCACGGGACGCTCGTGGCTGGTCAGAGGGGTGGGCGAGGCCCTGATGCTCTTGGGCTTCAGCATCTCCTAGGCCTGGGGGCTCTCTCCCTCTCCCAGCCTGCTGTCCTAGGCACCAGAGCCCCGGTCTCGTGAAGCTCTGGAGGTCCAGCACCCAGATGGCTGTTGGCCTGGTACGTGGGTTCATTGCAGACAGAGTGACTGCCTGACTCACTGAACACACACCTGATAAGGCGAGGGCACCACCCAGGGGCCAGACCTACCAGGCCAACGAGGGCTCCCGCCCCTGGCCACAGGCTGAAGCTCTCTTGTCCAGCTGGTCAGCACTGTGCACCAAATGCCCTCCTATCTCCACCCGCTGCACCACCCCAGACCCTTCCACAGTCCTGGGGGCTGGGGAGGCCAACCTCAGGGCCCCGAGGGGGTGCCGGCAGGGAGAGAAGGGAAACTCTGGAGGGCCCACCAGGTAAGGAAGGAAAAAGAGGCTCAGAAAGGAAGGGTGCTTGGCCAAGAAGGTCCAGTGGGGCTCAGCCCTGTCCCCACGTCCTCCCATTATGTTCCCCACCACTCAGGGGACTCACACTTGAGCAGCTGCAGCTGGGTGCCGCCCTTCTTGTGCAGGTAGCCAGCCTTGGCCACACCCCCAGGCATGGTCAGCAAGTTCTGAGCACCAATGGCCTTCATGGGGACGGGCCAGTGCATCTCCTCGGCCGCCATGAAGCTACAATAAAAAGGGAAGGGGACATGTCTCAGCCAGGGTTGGGGGCCACACCCTCGCCAAACAATCGTTTGGTGGGTTGGCTGGGATCCACAGTGTCCCAGTCAGCCTGGGGCATCGTTCGGGCAGGGGCCACCCAGTGCACGGTCTCCAGGGGCAGGCTGCCTGCCTCAGGGTTAACCCAGGCCCTCAGGGCCCTACATTCCAGGCCCAGCTGTAAGGCCCCGCTGCTCAACAGCCTCTTACTCATGTTCCAGCTGCTCTCCCAGAAACCTGGCAGGCTCTTTCAGTTTCACACTTCCGGCCTCTGCCTGGAATGACTGCCACCCCTTCTCACATAGAGAACTCCTACTCGCCCTTCAAGACCCAGATTCAGACTCCCCTCTTCTGTGACGCACCTCAATGCCCAGTCACATTCGGGGCCTCCCGCACCGCACCCCTGGTCCCTCTGAACAGCACCCACCCACCCCGCACTGTTTTATCCAGTGCCTGCCCCCACCCCACCCGGGGTATGGTCCGTCCGGGGGCCCCAGTGGAGTTGGAGGAGCAGTTCGGGTCAGACCCAGAGGCCCAGCCTTGCTGGAACTCCTGCCCCATCCCCAAACACACACACACACACAAAAACCCACTCCGCTTTCAGCAAACTGGCAGGCTCCAACAGATGTTTACCGTCTCCCGCCTCCCGCCTCCCCGCACGCCTGCTCCTCGGCCCCTGCCCAGGTCGCTCGGGCTGCCCGCTCCAGCTCCACCTAAGCACAAAGCCACCCCTCTGGCCTGCGCCCCAACCAACAGTGGAGCCTCCGACAAAGCGCGCCACCCCCGCGCCCGCCCGGCGGCCCGCACCGGACAGAACCCCGCGGGCGTAGGGAGGAGGGGGCCCCGCGCCCGCCCGCCCCGGGAGGTGCTGACAGACGGACAGGCCCCCGCCCCGTCCGAAGCCCCCAGACCCGCCGGAGCCGGCCCCCGCCCGCCTTTGTTCCCGCCGGAAGCGCCGGCTCGGTCCTCACAGCGTCCACGCGATGGGCACGGCCGGCTTCGGGGGGTCGACCCGCGCCCGCCTCCCCTGCGCGCACCGACAGGGCATCGGGCCGCGCGCCCGGGCCGCCGCCTCGCCTGCGGCGCCCTCCTCCCGCCAGCCCCTGGCCCGCGGCCGCGGCCCCTCGCCCGCCATGCCGCCGCGCCCCCCGCCCCGCCCCGCCCCCTGCCCGACCGCCGGCTCCGCCCCTCGCAGGTGAGGCGCCGCCCCGCCCGTCAGCCCGCGGGGCCTCAGTTTCCCCGCCGGCCGCTGCGAGGGTGGGGCTGCGGGGGCGCGGGAACGCGGGGGCGCGGGGCGGACGCCTGAGGGGCCGCCCGAAGTCGGGAAGCCACGGAGGTGAACGGGCAGCCGGCCTCACGACCCCGCGCGGCTGGAGGGCTCCCGACCGCCCCCACACCCGGGCCCCAGCCCCTCCGGCTCCTGGCGGCCGAGACCTTGGGAAAGTGCCTCCTCCTCCTCCTCCCGGAGCCCCGGCCCGCAGCTCTGTCAAGGGTGGTGCGGGCCGCCCCGCCTCCCGGGGCTGAGCTGGAGTTGAAGCGGGGCTGGCTGGCGAGTTTCCCCTCCCCCCGGCCCCCCGGGGCGCGAGCACTCAGGCTCCCGGTCGGGGCTGCCGGTCCTCCCTCGTTCCTCCCTCGTTCCTCCCCCGTGGCCCACTCTGGGCGGGCTGCGTCGCCTCTCTGACCCGGGATTCCTTGCAGGGGTCAGGGCTCCGGTCCTTGGCAGCTCCTTCTGCCTGGAAGGATGTGGGCACCTCTCCCAGGAGCCCCCTAGGCTGGCTACAGGCTGGCCTCCCAAGCGTGCTGCCTTCTCTACCTCCACTTGCATACAGGCTGCCACCGAGATGGGCCACCTGCAGCAGAGGGTGGGTCTAACAGCTTCCGCCCTGCTCCCACCCAGCGGGAGGTCCCTGGTTTCCAGGCCTCTGCCTCAGGCCAGGGCTCTGGCCCCTTCCCGCTGCAACCAGCCCCTGCCTCTCACGCCTCTACAGCAGCCTCCCTACACTGAGGCTCCAGCCAGCCTCTGTGCCTGTTCCCAGTGCCCTTGCCAGCCCCACGCCCCCAGCATTCCCAGCCCTCTAGGCTGCCTCCTCGCAGCCCCCTGCCTGTGCCCCCCTCCACCACCTCCGGGCAGCCCCACCCCACCTCCTCAAGTCCCTCCCTGGCCTCCAGTCTCTTTCCTCCATCACCCTCCCCTCAGCACAGGCTCCAGCACACACGCCATGCCCATCACTGCTCTGTTCTAAAGCTCCAGGACCTGCTCATGTCCAGCTGGCCCTTCTGGATCCAGCCCCTGTGGACCTTTCTCACGGGCTGTCCTCCAGCCCTCCACCTCCCGTGTGTGTGCCTGCACCAGCCAGGCCCGTGGCTCCTGTTACTCAAATCCACTGCGCTCCCCCCTTCAGGCCTCTGTCCACACTGTTCCCACTGCCTGCTGTTACAACTGAACTAACTCACCCTCAAGAGGTGGTTCAAATGAACACCAGTCCTTCACAAACTCTTCCCCAAACCGAAGAGCAAGGCACTCAGAAATTCTAAGAGGTCGGCGTGGGCTTCCCTGGTGGCGCAGTGGTTGAGAGTCCGCCTGCTGATCCAGGGGACGCGGGTTCATGCCCCGGTCTGGGAAGATCCCACATGCCGCGGAGCGGCTGGGCCCGTGAGCCATGGCCGCTGAGCCTGCGCGTCCGGAGCCCGTGCTCCGCAACGGGAGAGGCCACAACAGTGAGAGGCCCACGTACCGCAAAAAAAGAAAAAAAAAAGAGGTCGGCGTTACCTTGATACCAAAACCAAAGACCTCGCAAGAAAAGAAAACTACAGACCAATATCCCTATGAATGTCGGCGTAAAGTTCCTCACCAAAATACTAGCAAACTGAATCCAGCATCATATAAAAAGGATTCTACGCCACGTGGGATTTATTCTAGGAATGCAAGTTTGATCTAACATTCAAAATTCAAAAAATGTAGGAAATTGCGTGGCGGTCCAGCGGTTAGGACTCCGCGCTCTCACTGCCAGGGCCTGGGTTCAATCCCCGGTGTGGGGACGAAGATCCAGAAGCCTCACGGCACAGCCCAGACAACAACAACAACAAACCCAAGAAACAAAACTCAAAGCAGGTAATACGTTATGTCAATCTAATAAAGAAAAAAAAGAACATGCTTATGCTGACAGATGCAGAAAAAGCATTTGACAAAATGTGACAATCCTTCATAATAACACCCAACCAACTAGGAGTGGGAGGAACTGCCTCAACCTGGTAAAGGACATCTACGAAGAACCGAGAGCTAACGTCGTAAACAATGGTAAGTGACTGAAAGCTTTCCCCTACAAGCAGGGACAAGGCAAGGACATCAGCTCTTGCCACTTCTATTCAACATTGTACCAGAGGTTCTAGTCAGGACAATTATGCAAGAAGAAGCAATAAAAGCTATGCATGGGCTTCCCTGGTGGCGCAGTGGTTGAGAGTCTGCCTGCCGATAAGGGGGACGCAGGTTCGTGCCCCGGTCCGGGAAGATCCCACATGCCGCGGAGCGGCTGGGCCCGTGAGCCATGGCCGCTGAGCCTGCGTGTCCGGAGCCTGTGCTCCGCAACGGGAGAGGCCACAGCGGTGAGGGGCCCGCGTACCGCAAAAAAAAAAAAAAAAAAAAAGCTATGCAGGTTGGGAAGGAAAAAGTAAAACTATTCAAAGATGAGATGATTAGAAAATCCAAGGGATCCACTAAAGAAAGAATGATTAGAACTGCTAAACAAGCTCAGCAAGGTGGCAGGATACCAGATGGATACACCAAAATCAGTCCTATTTCTCTACACTAGCAACGAACAATCCAAAAATGGAAGAGGGTTAACTCAAGTGCCCCTTCTTTCAGGTGGTCCCACCAGCTCAGGCCCAGCACACAGGGGGCACCCAGGCAGTCCCAAAGGAGGTGTAGAATGCTGACCCCGCTGGGTGCAGAGACTGCACGTTGCCTGGAAGGCGCAGGAAGCTGGAACAGCCCCACCCTGCTCCATCGCCTCCTCCCCCATCTGTAAGGAGACCTGGCATCTGTGTGGGGCAGGGGGTGCCAGAGGCAGAGCTGAGGATGATGGGGCCCGCCCCTCGTCCTGGCTCCACACCTGAGCGAGCATGGGGAAGGAGCCGGGGTGGCGCGCGGTCCCACCCTGGTCAGCTCGGTGGCCAGGCAGGTGCAGGCCTGTGAGGGGCTCAGTCTCACCTAGCCTCCGTCCCTCTGCGGGCAGGAGGAGGGCTCTTGGGTGTCCACGGGCTGACCTTGGGTGGGGAAGGTGGGTTGTAGCAGGCCTGGTCGTGTTCCACCTTCACCTCCCCTGGGAATGTCCCTGCTTCAGGAACAGACATCCACCGCCCTTCTCCAGAAAATGGACCATCGAAGGGGAAGCTCATCCTGATGGCCGGATATCCTCTGGCCGCCCGGCCCTGCCCTGCACCACTGGGTGAGCTGGGTTGGGACCTGCCCAGGAACACAGTGCTAGGCACGCTCCCCAGTCTCTGCTCCGTGCCCACCCCCACCTTCTCTCCCAGCTGCGATTGGTCTGTGTGACCCAAGGCCCGAGGCTGTAGGGGTGAGGGCAGAACAGGCCGGAGAAAGCTGCTCTTTCCCACAGAGAGAGACAGCTCCGTTGGTCTCCAGGAAGCGCGGGCTCTGTGGCTTCCATCTGCCTTGGAGCTGCGAGCCTCTGGGGCGTGTGGTCACATCCCCTGCACAGGCCCACACAGGAGCCGTGGCTCCGCACACTCGGTCATTGTCACACACGGTGCACCCAGACAGGATGTGTGTATGAGCCGCACGGCCCGAAGGCAGAAGGTTCTGTGTGTGCACACGCGTGTGTACCAGTGTGAGCCTGTGCACCAGGTTGCCTGGAAGGTGCATGAGGAAGGCGCTGGAGGGCAGGGTTCCCTCGGCTCTCCTCTCCTGCACCCGCAGGTGCGGTCTCGGCTGTGGTGAGGGAGCTGGCACCTCGTGGGACCACAGGGTCGGGGTTCCGTCAGTGGTGACCAGGCCGCCCATGTGTGGGAGCTGCAGGGTGAGGAGGGTCTGGGGGGTCCCAGCCCCGAGGGAGAAGAGACCAGGTCCCCCAGTGCACTCACTCACACCTATGCACACACTCATTCGTCACAGGCCTGCATGCACGCTTATACACTCACGCCCGAAGACATACTCTCACATACCCACCTGCATATAATCATACGTGCACACGTACACACATGCACTCGCACATACACATGTACTCGCTCACACAGGCTCACACGCATACGTATGCACACACTCATCGCACATGTACACGCTCACATTCATTCTTATACATGCACTCATTTTCACACATGCCTGCTTGCACTCAAATGTACTCATACACACACACTGACTCACGTGTATATTCACACACACACACACACACACACACACACACACACACAGCCTCCAGGGGCTAGCAGGACCTTTCATGGGTGGCCCCAGTGCCCTGGGCAGGCAGCTTGGGCACAGGTCAGAGTAATCATCACTACCCCGCAGCCCTGCACTGGTGCAGAGCCAAGTCTGACTCGACAGGTCATTAAACCCCACAGGCGTTGCTTTACCTCCATCTCACAGACTAGGACAGTAATGAACAAGCTCAGCAAGTCGTCAACTCGCATGGAGCGCACCGGGCACTCACCGTGGGGACCAGACTCTGTGCTTCTCGAGGACCACCCCACGTCACCATCCTAACACCCCCTGACGTGTGAACCTGTGTCACCCCCACGACACTGATGAACACACCAAGGCTCGGAGAAGCTGAATAACTCAGAAGTCACACAGCCAGTGAAGAGTGGCGCGCTCAGCCTGTCCCGCCCGGCACAGAGCGGGCGCTAGGTGGCGCTGGAGGGGCGGGGCCGCAGCGCCTCTTGGTTCCGTCTCTCCTTTCAGTTTCTCCTCCCCCTTCCTCTTCCCAGAATCTTTCTCCATAAAAGAATGAAAACCAAAAATCTCCAGTGAAGGCCAGTGACGAGCCATGCCAGAGGGAGGGAGGGAGGCACGACCTGGGCTGGGGTCCCTGAGACCCTGAGGCTCTTCGGCTCCCTGCCAGGCCCCCCAGCACTGCGCTCCCAGGGCAGGCAGGCAGTGGGAGCTCACACAGCTCTCCGTGTCCCCGCAGTGCAGGCACGGTCACGCTGACACATCATCACACTCACACACGCACACACACAATGTGTGCACCCAGGACCCAAACGCCAAGGCCACCCAGGCAGGGCAGCACATGACCAGGGGGCGGGGTTGTCCTCTCTGGGCTCCCACTTGCCCCGTCCAGCTGAGGGCTCTCCTCTCCGCGGCCCAGGGCCAGCGTCCTGTGCGCCCCACCGCGGGCCCCGTTGAGGGGGGTTCTGACTCGTCACGGGGACTCCCTGAGCGGCTCTACAGGTGCTGGGCCGGCACCACCTCCCGAGCCCCCCAGCCCCAGGACCGCCCTGCTGACCTGGTGGCACTGACCCAGCACATGACTGTCTTCCTGCCTGGCGACGGCTTGGGGGCAGGTGTCCTGGGGCCCAGGAAGGCCATGTGGCTCAGGGGCCACGAGGCGGGGCTTCAGCCGGCCTCCCCTAGGCAGGCGCGGTGCGGTGCCCCGCGCAGCCCAGAGTGCTGGGCCGGCTACGCCCGCGGAGCCTCCTGCTGACAGCCGCCTGCTGCATCTGGGGCCCGTGGCCTCCAGGGCTTCCTCCCCGCCCAGGGCTTCCTGTTGCCGGGCCCCTGGGCAGCCCCGGGTAGCCAGAACTTCCTGCCTTCCACCCTTTGAGGTCCTGAGGCCCAGTGCTGTGCCCAGTCAGTGCCGTGTGGCCTGCTGGCTTTGGGCCACGCCCACTGTGGCCAGAGACCACAGCTCGCCAGGCCCCGGGATGAGGCCAGCTATGCCCCCGGGAGGCAGCTCCCTGCCGGTCCCCCCCAGGACCACCTCTGTACGTTTGACTTCTTCCCAGCAAATCGCTGAAGCCCCAAAGCCCAGGGCGCCAGGCCTGGCCTCCCTGACCCCAGAGACAGCCACACAAGAAGTCGGTGCTTATGCCCCGCACGGGGAGCTCACTACTACCCGGGCGTGCTCCCACCACCACCACGGGCGCCGCTGCCCAGTTCTGCCTTCCGAGGCTACACGGCGCAGCTGTGCCTCTGGCACCAGAGCCTTCTGCGTTTCAAGGTGGCCACCTCTCTGCCCTTTGACACCAAGGGACCAAGGGATGGGTTCCGAGCCTGGGCCCAGGCGTCGGCCCGTCACCTTCCCTCCGTCCCCCAAGCCTTCTGCCCCACCCCATCCCCCCATACCAGGCACAGCCTCTGTGACACAGCTGCTGTGACAGAGCAGTGATCGCCACTCTCTGCTGCCTCTGTGAACACTTGGCTGGCTAGAAAGCACTTAGAGCCCCAGTGGCAAAGCACAGTCCTGTCACTCCCTAGTCCCTGACCGGGTCCCTCCCAAGCCTGCTCTGCCCCACCAAGCCGGGCTTCCTCCCCCGCCCGGGTCCACAGCCAGGAAGCTGGGAGCAGGGATTCAAGCCCAGGCTGCTCGGTGCTGAGCCCCCAGGCCCCTTGCCTCTCCTCCCCCGAGCTTGGGTCTCAAGGTCACACCTCGCCCAGGGACCACTGGAGCTGGAGACCAGCTGGAGGAAGGAGTGCTTTGGGGCCACGCCACGGCAGGATTTGAGGGTGACACAGGCCGCAGACTACGGGCGTTGCAAAGGCCTCGTCCTGCCCGCCAGGTTTACCAGGGCATAGCCCCACAGCCAGCTGTGCCAGTGCCTAGTCAGCCTGCATCCCTGTGTGTCGGGGCCTGAGGGAGGCCGGCCCTGGCTGGGGGGCCTCCATCTCCCAATGTGTGCACAGCCCCAGACCCCTGCCAAGGTCCCCGCACCACCCGGGGGCCAGTCTGGGGTGTGAGACTACCTGCTATCTCCTGGAGGATGGGGCTGTTGTGTACGAGCTGTCCTCAGGGCGGGACCCTGGCCTCCGCAGCCTCAGTGCCCTCGGCGGCAGTGGGCAGGCCATGCCTTCAGGAGAAAGCTGACCACAACAGATGGACGGGTGGTGGCAATGGGGAGGTTCAGTGGGGCCCCCTGCCCTTCCCCTTCGCAGCCTGCCCAGAGTGGGGAGAGGGCTCCCAGTCAGACTCAGCTGGGCACCCCGCCCACCTCTATCCTCTGCCAACTGTGGGCCTCAAGCTACTGACTTAGCCTCTCTGAGCCTTAGTTTCTTCATCAGTGCTGAGGGTTGAGATAAAATAGCAGGTTAGGAGCCCCTGGGGCTTGGGCAGCCAGGACAAGCCAGTGGAGCAGTTCTGGGACGGGGCAGGGGCTTCAAGGGGCCGTGAAGTCCAGAGGAGGTGCCCAGCAGGCACTGGATCAGGGGAGGCCTCCAGACGAGGGGCCAGGTTTGACTGAGAAGGAGTTTGCTGGGGCAGGGGTGACCTGAGGAAGTCAAAGTCCGGGCAGCAAGTGGCCAGAGCCGGGGGAGGCTGGGGGGGCGGGCGGCAGGGGGGGAGGGGGAGGGTGTGGGCACAGGCCTGCAGATGAGAACTGCCCGAAACGGGAGGCCGCCAGGCTCTCACTGGGACATCCCATCCCTCACTGGAGAGACAGAAGGATGGATCAGGAGGCCTGGGGTCTAGGAGCCATAGCCTCCCCTTGCCCCTGCCCCAGGAGGGCCACCAAGTACTATCCACAGCAGAGGCAGAGTAGGCAGAGGGCCACACCCGCTGGAGCCCCGGCTCAGCACTAAGAGGCCTAGGGGCAGTCACGCCCGAGCAGAGGAACAGGGGTCTCCGTGGAAGTCAGACCTGCGTCGACTCCTTCCCCAGCCCTACTCCCTCTGGGAGTCTGAGGTCAGGATTCCCGGGGTTGCTTTGCGACCTCTGAAGGCCCCGCCACTCCAGGCCTCTGTTCCTCCCTGTGCCCTCCCATCTCCCGAGGCAGCATTTCATCCCTGCAGCAAATAACGCAGCGATTCACATTCCTCAAACAGAGGACATTCAGGGTCCCTCCTTCAATAGTGGGAGCTCCACGACCTTTCACACTGTGCTGAGAATAACCAGCCCCCAAGCAGCAAGATGTGTGGGGCTGGGGTCCCTGCCCTCAGCAGCTCTGGTCTTCCACCCAACCCTCCCCAACTTGCAGCTCCTCCCCCAGCTCCCAGGGCGGCTGCCTCTAAGTTCCAGGCTTGCGGACCACCCACCATGCCGGACGCAGCACACTTAGCAGGGTGGGTGGGACTAGACAGCGGCGGGGCAGGGGCCAAGAGTCGGCCTGAAAAAGTGGAAGGGAGAGCCTTCTGGGTTCCAGGGGTCCTCAGCCTGCCCTGGAGCCAGGTAAAAGCCCAGGCAAATGCCCACCACCTCTGCAGCAGGCCATGGAGCCTGCCCCACCCTGATGCTCACAGCCCACTCACCTGCGGTGACCCTGGGGATGCTAGGGTTCAAAGAGCATGGCACTGGCCGGGCCAATGGTCAGGGAACAGAGGTGTGGGGACTGGAACCACGTCCCTGAGAACCCCAGCCCGGTGTCTCCCGCAGTCTCCCAGAGCCCTGTGCCCAGTCCAGTGCCCACCTGTCACCTTCATGCCAAGGAGGGCCTGCCAGGCTCAGGGAGGGCCCTGGGGCCAGGGAAGGGTGGCTGGCACCTCCATTCGTGTGAAAACCTCAAGCTCTCAAAATAAGACGCTTTGCATCAGTCCCTCACAAAGGAAGGGCCCAAGGCCACCCACAGCCACCCACCTACTTAGTCCCCACCCTCCGGGGCCAGGGCCACCAGCCTTTCCCCTGTCTGAGCCTCACTCCTCTCTGCACAGGTGCTGTAAGCTGCCTTCCTGCGCAGGGCTGCAAGGATTCCCGGGTATTTGGTCCTGGGTGCCATCCAGCTGGGCAGAGGGAGCGGGTGGCATAGAGGGCAGGGTCCTGGTCACGCCACCCAGTGTAGTGGGCTGAGTGGGGGCCCCCAGAGACATATGTCCAAGTCCTAGACCCTGGGAACTATGACCATGACCTTATTCGGGAAAAGGATCTTTGCATATGTAATTAAGGATCTTACCATGGGCCCTAAATCCAACAACAAGCATCCTTATAACAGACAAAAGAGAAGGGGGAAAAAAAACCCGGAAAAAGAGATCAGACTTGCGGTTACCAGAGGCGGAGGGTGGAATTGCAGGAAGGTGGTCAAAAGGTACAAGCTTCCAGTTATGAAATAAATAGGTCCTGGGGGTGGAATTGCAACACGGTGACTGTAGCCAACAGTGCTGTATGATGTGCAGGAAAGTTGTAAAGAAAGTAAATCCTAAGAGTTCTCATCACAAGGAAACATTTTTTTCCCTTTTTTCTTTTCTTTTTATTGTCTCTGTATAAGAAGGTGGATGTTAGCTGAACCCTATTGTGGGAATCATCTCACAGTATATGCAAATCAACCATCATGCTGTGTGCCTTAAACTTAAAAATAAAAAGAGAGGGCTTCCCTGGTGGCGCAGTGGTTGACAGTCCGCCTGCCGATGCAGGGGACGCGGGTTCGTGCCCCGGTCCGGGAAGATCCCACATGCCGCGGAGCGGCTGGGCCCGTGAGCCGTGGCCGCTGAGCCTGCGCGTCCGGAGCCTGTGCTCCGCAACGGGAGAGGCCACAGCAGTGAGAGGCCCGCGTACCGCAAAAAAAAAAAAATTATAAAATAAAAAAAATTAAAAGAGAGAGAGAAAAGACACAGAGGAGAAGGTGATGTGAAGACAGAAGCAGAGATTGGAGTGATGTGGCCATAAACCAAGGAAGCTGAGGGCTGCAGGCAGCCACTAGAGGCTGGAAGACAAGGGAGGAAGGAAGGATTCTCCCCTGGAGCCTCCCGTGGGAGCGTGGCCCTGCTGACACCTTGATTTTGAGTCTGGCCCCAGGACTGTGAGAATAAATTTGTTTTTTTCAGCCCGCAGCTTGTGGTACTTTGTTAGGGCAGCCGTGGGAAACTATTTTACACGGGGACTGGCTGAAGTTCTTCCCCTGGATGAAGTTCTTCCCCTGGATGAATTCACAGTCAGTTTGAAGTCCTGGGCGTGCCAGCAGGGCGAGGCTCGCTCTGTGTGAGGCATCCAGCTGGATAGGGTAAATCTGAGCGGGTTTCCACAGCCTCACCACCTCCCACCCTTCCCGTGCACGGGGTCGGAGGCCACACCCAGCCTACACCCACCAGACTTGCTGGGCCCACCTCCGGACCCTGGTTCCCACCCCTGGCCAGCCCTTCCTTGGCTCTGTCCAGCCATTTCCACCACGAAGCAGAGGCCAGGCTGGTTCCCTGGCTGAGTGTATGGGGTCTGGCCCCTGCTTGCTGCCCTGAGCCCTCGACTCTGGGCCTGTCACACAGGACCACCGTGCCCCACCCTGAGTACGCGCAATCTTCTCCACCTGGAAACTATATCCTCTCCAACAAATGCTCCCTCATCCTCTGAAAACAGAACCATCTAGAACCTCACCCCCTCCTCTGCAATCTCCAAGTCAGTGGCACAGCCTTGCCCACCAGGGTGTCACATGTGTTTGTATCCCTAGCACTCCCCATGGGCCTGGGTCCCACTGAAGCCCCAGAGCCCGGTGCCTGGCCCACAGAAGGGGCCAAGAGCCCGATGGATGGGTAGACAGATGGGTTCAGCGTCACATCTACACACACAGCCATACCCCTGACGTGGCTATACAAGCACATGCCTGGACCTCAGAGCCAGAGTGAAGCACTAATCTGACCCCCACCAAGAACTGACGCCCAGTGGCTATGGCAAAGTCCCATGGCCCAGGACCCCCCCACCGCCTAGTGAGGTAAGCCGCCAGCCAGCACTGGGTGAGCACTGGAGTCTGCTCATTGCAAAACAGAGAACAGGCCAGCATCCCCCGAAGACAGCAGTGTGCTGGGGTCTAGGAGGCCCCCAGGGGCTTCTCAGGGCTACCCAGGGTGGAGGCGAGAGGCAGTCCAGCCACTCCCGTGTCGGCGGCAAAGGGAATTAGGTGAAGTGCAGAAAGAGGCCCACATGCACAGCTGCCCACACGGAGCCTGGGCTTCAGAGGGTGGTGGCCAAATGGGGTTTCTACTCTGGGACCCTCGGCCCTCGAGCTCTGTCCCCATAGAGGACTCGTAGAGCCCACGTATCCCTGGATGCCCCCCACCCCGCCCCGTAGCAGGTTGGGGCCCTCCTCTCCAGGCCTGGCGTCTCTGCCTCTAGCAAACATTCCCAAACTGAGCAGCATCTCTCAAGGGCTGGGGTCGAGGGCTGGATTAGCCTGGGGAGCAGAGCTGGGGCCCCTCAAAGAGTCGGGGCTGCTGCGCACCGCACACCAGGTGCGGGACACACTCAGCAGAGCCCTGGGGAGGAGGGAGCTCGGGGCCTGGCCAGGAAGGAGCAGCACGTGGGTGGGAGGGAGGATGGCTGGGCAGGGGCTCCAGGCCCAGGGTCCCTGTCCTTGGATATGGCCATGGTGGGCAGAGGTCGGTCCGGGGGAAGCATAGGTTAGCATCGTCACTCTCTTGTCTCAAACCACAAGCCAGCAGAGGCGTTTCAGGATTCACACTTCAGTTCATCATGACACTGACAAGTTTCCACTTTTTAATTGCTTGAGGAAAAAGCTCTCCAGAGTGCTGACGTGTGGGCCAGGTCCGCCCCCGTGTTCCTGGCCCCTCGCCTGCCCGCGGAGGCTCACTGCTGCGCATCACAGCCAGCAGGCACCACAGGTTCCCAGCCCCGCCCGCCAGGACGGGGCTGCTCCACCATGGGACCTCGCTAGGCAGGACGGCGCGGTGGTGATGGCTCAGGCTTCCTTGGGGACAGGATGGGCTCAGTCCTAACCTTGAGGCCCACAGCTCCTGTGCGGGGCTGTCCTGAGGGCCACCGGGCATGGCTGGGGGTCAGGGTGACTCCAGGGATTCCGTGGGCCACGCCGTCATCACCGTCGCGTCAGGAAGGGAGAGTGCTCTCCTGAACCTCCCCTGCACAAAGCCAGGCGACACCTTCCTATCCTGCCCCCATGGGTCTGGAGCCCCGAGTATTCCCGCCTCCTTGCTCACCACTGGCCCCATCTGAGCCAGGCTTGCAGGGTTGAAAATTCCACCTGAAGGTGACGGATACCTTTGCCCAGTGCTGTGCTCAGCCTGGAGCGACATCTCCCTTCCCCTTGGTCCCACCCCTGCCACCTCCGCCCCACGTCCAGACCTACTACCTGCACACACAGCCCCTGCCCTTCTCCTGCGTAGGCTCCGCCCACGTGCAGGGCCACACTGACTGCGGCATTTTCAGCCTGTCTGTTGACTTTCTGACCCTTCTTCGATACAGCTCGATGGGGGGTGACATGACAGCCACTCCTTGTGTCTGTCCCCTGCAGTGTCCCCAGCATGAAGCTGCCCTGGGCACCTCCCGCAGCATGAACAGATCCCACCTCCTTAGCTGGACACTCCCGACTCCACATGGGGTCCCATCACGGAGCTCGTTCACTGAATGAAACTGTTCATCTCTCCCTAAGACCCCCACTGCTCTGTCCCTGGGGGGGCCTCTGGCTGCAATGACAATGCCTAGTGCGGGGGCTCTGCCACCCACGAGCAAGGCCTGCACACCCCGGGAGTGACCTCGGCCAGGCGCTTGACCTCTCCCAGTCTCACTGTCCTTGTCCACAAAGCGACCAGCAGGCACCGGCAGGGCAGGTGTAGGGCCTGGACAACGCACCCTCACACCCCGAGCGCCCGGTGGGCTGAGCCCCAGGCAGACCAGGCTGCCCGACACTGCTGCCCACCCTCCAGGGGCCAAGGGGGTGTGGCTGGGCTGGAATCTGCAGAGCCCCGTTGTCAGGTCGCCCAGAAGGGGACAGACCGTCTCCTCTGAGGTCACTCCTGGCAGACGAGGAACACGCAGATGGCAGGACTTCCCCAAACCCAGCCCGCTCCACCGTCTTCCCAGCGGCCACCGTGCGTGCTCCTTGGGTCACGTCACCGTGCCTCCCTCAGCACTCCAGAGCCTGGCCCTCAGTGGAGGGTCTGGGCCCCGACAGCAGCCCCAGGCCTCAGGAGCACAGGCTACCACCAGCCAGACCCTCCTGGGGACACATGTACATGTCACATCCTGTGGGGCCACGTCCCCACTTGCTGAAGCCAAGGCAGGGGGGTCACAAAGGCTGGGGGTACTTTCCTGTCTACGGTCCACCTCTCGTGACAGGAGGGCCAAGTCAGTGCGCCAGGGCAGGGGGCACCCTCCGGGAATGTCCGCCCAGTGCCGAGCCGTCAGCCCCCATGGCCCACTCAGTCCCCGGCGGCCCGTCTCCTGCTCTCCCAATGAGGAAGCTGAGGCTGAGCGGGCTGCAGCAGTGGCCACACAGCCAGCACCACCCATGTGGCCCAGAGCCAGGGCCACTTCACCCGCCACATGCAGCCTGACACTTCCCACCAAGCCTGGGTCTCAGGGGCATGAGGAGGAGCCCCAGGGCCTACTGTCAGGAAGGATGCCAGCTCCCACCCGGCAGAGAACCCAGCAGCCCAGAGGAGGGCTCCAGGCTCCGGCCAGAAGGCTGGGGCACACGGGGCTGGGGATGCGGCACATGCCAGCCTGTCCTCGTGAATTCAGAGTCTGCTTCTGTTTTACACGTATCTCCGGAGCCCAGGGGGAGCTCGTCAGGAGACTGTCCCGGCCACAAGCCCCCACCCTGAGCCCTGTTCACCGCTGTCCCCGGTGCTGGGACAGAGGGAGGCCATCAGGGCATCGCCACCTGTCAGCAAACGCCGCACCCTTCACCCCCGGATCCAAGCTGGGCTCCCGATCTGCTGGGGAGGCAGCCACCTCTGACTCACATGCTTGTGACAACGCTTCCACCCAGATGGGGTGACACATCAGGCAGCGTCCGCACGCCATAGCCAAGCAAGAAGGTTACACGGAAAGTGTCTTGAGTAGCAAAGAGCTTGTGCAAAGGGCCTGGGGTTGGGGAGAGAGGAGGTATCCAGAGAGACCTGGCCCCACTGCTCCTTGCAGGAGCCGAGGGTGGAGGCCAGAGGCTGGCCCTGACAGGCACGCTGCAGGGACACTTGCTGTCCGCTGGTGCCAGGCCAGGGCAGCTGTACGAGCCCTCCACACTGGCAACCACCAGCTGGGGCGTCCCAGCGTAGGCCACCAGGGGCACTGACCTTGACACCAGTAGCATCTGTTCTTTTACTCATCTCTTTAGGGTCTTTCGTGCCATGGTGGCCTCCCTCAGACCACAGGAACCAGAAAATTCCTGAGTGCCTTACAGCATTTCACCAAGTCAGGGCTCCCGGGTCAGGACAGGACAAAGGGCATCAGGACCCAGGGGCATGAGGTGTGGCCCCGCATCTCAGCTGCTCCATATACCTCTGGGGGTCCCTGGACCACTCACTCACCTAGGAACCTGGTTCACCAATTGTCCAGCAGTATTTTGGTCTCCTGCCCACCCTGCCACAGGCTGGAGCCCGTCAAGTCCAAGTCCATACCACAAGGTCCCTTCCCTCCTTCTTCTCACTTCAGCAATTTAGGGTTTGGTGTCTCTTCAGTTTTAATCCGTTTATTTTTATCCTTTTATCACTAATGTTCATTTTTTTCTTGGCCGCACGGCCTGCAGGATCTTAGCTCCCGGACCAGGGAGTGAACCCCGCGCCCCCTGCGGTGGAAGCGCAGAGTCTTAACCACTGAACCACCAGGGAAGTCCCCCTAATGTTAATATTTTTAGGCTGTTTTCAAACATTTTTTTCTTTGACGCTGTAGATTAACCTTCACTCTCTGAGTTTTCTAGTTTTATATATATATATTTTTTTAATTAATTAATTTTTTTTTGCGGTACACGGGCCTCTCACTGTTGTGGCCTCTCCCGTTGCGGAACACAGGCTCCGGACGCGCAGGCTCAGCGGCCATGGCTCACAGGCCCAGCCGCTCCACGGCATGTGGGATCTTCCCGGACCAGGGCACGAACCCGTGTCCCCTGCATCAGCAGGCGTACTCTCTACCACTGCGCCACCAGGGAAGCCCCTGAGTTTTTTATTTTATTGCATTGTTTCTGCTTTTGCTCACCTTTTATTCCTCGGTCAATTTTAAGTTGGCCTCAGGAGGGTCTTGCCCTCTCACTGGCTACTTCCTGGGGTTCCCCGCAGGCTTGGGGGGGGCGCCCCGTGACGGGGCAGCCCCTCCGCCGGGCTGCCGTGGATGGGGGCTGGGGGAGCAGGCCGCAGCCACTCCAAGGCCTGGGTCTCTGGCTGGACAGAGGCAGGGGGACAGAGACACACCCAGAAGGGAGGGAGCCAGAGAGAGGCCACGGGAAGGGGCACGGACTTGGGGGGGGGGGCAAAAGATGGAAGGAGGAGCAGGCCGGCTCCCCATGCGGTGTGGGGACCCGAGAACGCTGTTCCTCCTCAGCCTGGGAGCCCTGGGCCGGGCGCTGGATGGATGACTCACAGCCCTGGCTCCCCTCCGAGCCCCTCAGCTGGGCCCACAGGGGGCCTGGCTGGCCTGACTGTTCCCAGGCGCCCTCACACTGCCCCATTGTTCAGAGGCCCAGTGAGGAGAAGGGTCTGGCGGTGGGCCCAGGATGGCGGGAAAGGGGCCCAGCCCCAGCTCTCCTGCCCCTCTTGGGCAGCCTTGACAGACAGGACAGGGGACAGGAGGGGGTGGGGGAGGGCTGTCTCCATCCAGCCACGCTGCCATCCTCCCAAGGCCGGTGGTCCTGCAGGATGCTGCGCCCCGGCCCCTCTCTCTGAGCCGCTGTCCCAGCCACAGCTGGGAGGCAACTCTCAAAGGCAACTGGGCTCAGTCTCAGGTTCAAGGCCGTCACCCCGTTGGTGCTCAGCCACGATGACGGACGGCTCGCACGCCTTCCCTGACCGCCTTCCCTGACCGCCTCGTGCTGTCCCCACCCTGCAAACTGAGGTCACCCCGGGACACCCTGATGCCCCACAGTCAGGCTGGGGAGTGGTGCCCTCAGGGGACCTCAGAGCCCAGTGCAGGGCTGGAGGAGAGGGCCCCTGCTGAGGCCCATCCCCCCGCTCCCTTCCTCCAGGCCCACCCCTTCCACTGGCACAGCAGCCTTAGAAAGCGTCCCCAGATCCCACAGGCAAAGTGCCCGCGGGGCCCCTGTGGACAAGGCAAACGCTCTCATCTAACCCTCAGCCTAACTAAGCCTCCCAGAGGCAAGGTGGCTTCTGATGGTCAGCAGAGCCAGGGGTCAAGCTCCCGAGTGCCAGCCCCTAAGGCCTCCTCCTGGCTGGGGACCTGCCACCGGGCTGGGGACGCCTGCACCGGGTGGGGGAGGGGCACGGCTCGGTGGTGCTATAGGGACACCCTCCCCTCCCCAGGGAAACAGCCATGGGGTCACACCACTCTCGCCAGAAAAGCCAGCAATGAGGACTGGGTGTGCGGGGGACGGAGGGCAGAGGCAGTACGACCAGAGCCGGGTGCTACCTCACGTCTGCCTTCCCCCGGCCCTGGCGGCCCCTCAGCGAGAGTCACTGACTCCACCCTGGTCAGCTGAACCCCTGCGCCCACGGCACACCTAGCCCTCCTGCAGGTCCAATTCACCTGCTTTTGCCCAAGCTCCTACAGCCCCTGCTGCGGTGCGGTATGTGCGGTGGGGGGCAGAAGGCAGTCTTAAGACCCCAGAGTGAGCTTTCAAACCACAAACCAGCCCCTGCTCAAAACCCTCCCACGGGGGCTTCCCTGGAGGCACAGTGGTTAAGAATCCTCCTGCCAATGCAGGGGACACGGGTTCGAGCCCTGGTTCAGGAAGATCCCACATGCCGCAGAGCAGCTAAGCCCGTGTGCCACAACTACTGACTGAGCCTGCGCTCTAGAGCCCGTGAGCCACCACTACTGAGCCCACACGCCACAACTACTGAGCCTGCACTCTAGAGCCCGCGAGCCACAACTACTGAGCCCGCAAGCCACAACTACTGAGCCCACGTCTCACAACTACTGAAACCTGTACACCTAGAGCCCGTGCTCCGGTGGCAAGAGAAGCCACCGCAATAAGCCCCCGCACTGCAACAAAGAGTAGCCCCCGCTCGCCACAACTAGAGAAACCCTCGTGCACAGCAACGGAGACCCAATGCAGCCCAGAATAAATTTAAAAATTTATAAATAAGTAAATTTATAAAAAAACCCTCCCATGCCTGACCTCTCAGCCTGGCCCCTCCTGCCCCCTTCCTGCTTCCAACCCAAGAAGGCCCTACCCCAAATGGCACCTCCTACACCATTCTTGGGGGCCGCCCCCCTGCAGGGCGAGAAGATGCCTGCTGCCTCTGCAGGGCTGGGCCTGGGGCTGCCTGTGGGGGGGGCCCCCGCGGGTCCTCCAGGCGGCAGGGGCATCAACACGGAGGCCACTGGGGTGGGGCCATCCCCTCCTGCTTCCCAAGGCCTCACTCTGGAACAACTTCCTGTTGGTGCCCGGCTGGCAGGAACCTTGGGCTTGGGGCCTCCTAGGTCCTGCGTGTGTGCGGGGGATCTCGTTCTCAACGCTCTTCCTTCCCCCGCGACTTCCTGCCCCAGAGCAGGCACGGCCACCACTGACCACAGAACTTCACCCTCCTAGTCACATTCTCGAGAGAACGGAAGGCTGATCTCAGAGAGCTCCCGTCCCAGGTGGCAAACCTTCCAAGGCTGGTGCCCAGGAACCCCAGGATGTCTGGGCAACTCAGGGATGGGCTCCATGCCTCACTCCATTTTATAACAAGTGGACACCAGGGCCACCGGCGCTGAGGCCCAGCTGGGCCAGAACCCGGGCCCTGAGCGCAGCCTGGGGCTCCCCCTTACCCCACCCTCAGGCCCGGCACACCTCCTCTGACAGAAGGACCAGGCATCGGCCTCCTCTGGCAGCTGCAGCCCAAGGTCTGGAACCAAATTAGGCTGGGTCCTGGTGAGGCCCCGAAGGGAAGTGATTCCAGAGTCTCCTGCCCCCGTGGCCCACCCCCGAGCAGCTCCCCTGTGTGGCAAGGAGCCGGCACTGGGGGCCCCAGCCCTGGTGCAGCAAAGTGCCAGGGTGGGGTCCCCTGGAGCAGCATATCCTTCCCCCTGGGTGAGCTTCCAGAGAAGTCAGGAGGTGGGGGTTTGGGGGAGGACTTCGTAGGGTCTGGCTGCTTAGTGGGGCTGCAGCACAGCATCGACAAGCTCCCGAGGTGGGGGCTGTAGGGGTACGTGGTGGTGATACCTCCTGTGGGAGGCTGAGGCTCTATCCCCAAGTGCCTTCGGCCCCGCCCAGATCTGGGTGGGTCAGCAGGGAGGCTGTAGTGGCCTGGCGCTGACCCTGGGGGCTCTGAGGCCCTCTCGTGCATCCAGCTCACAGCCGGGCACCACCATGGATCCCGCCCAGCACCCGACGGCCACCCTGCGCTCCTAGAGGTCTCGGGCCAGATGGCGATGGCAATGGGAAGCCGCCTCTCGTCCTGTGCTGAAGGGCAGGGGGCGCGGTCACTCCGTCCTCTGCCTACCGTGGTCAAACCCACCAGCTGATCACTGACCTGCCTGCCAGGGCCCGGCCCCCAGCACTGTGTCTGCCTGGCCATCAGGGGACCCAGCGGCTCTGTGCCAGCTGCCCCTTGAGAAAGGGTCTTCCTTTTCTGGCCTCAAATAGGAGGAGAGGAAGCAGCTGGGGTTACGGAGGACATTCCTCAGGAGACAAGGTGAGTTTCCTGGCAGGCCTCCCTCCCCCTCCCACCTGTCCACGCAGGGCTCCGGGCCCACTTTTCTGGCTCCTTCCCCACCACTCTCCTACTGGTGGCAGATCTAATCTTGCCAGGCCCCATCTGGGGCACGGGGTCTCTGGGACCCACAGACCAGGTCTCCGCAGTGGCCGGTGGGTCAGGGGAGTTCAGGCTGACCCCAATCTTGGCCCCAACATGTGTCTCTAGGAAAGAACAGCCACGGAGAAAGGAACGGCTTCCACTTAGGGTGGAGCGCCCCAGACTCCCCGCCTGTCTCCCCGTCTGAACCACTGCTGGGGCCCCTGAGACCAGGTGACCTCAGTGGTGACTATTAAGGGCTGTGGCTGCTGCAGCCCACGGCCTGGGGCCGTGATAGAAACCTGGAGGGGTTCACACAAGGCCAGAGCACAACTATCCACGTGTGATCTGATTGGAAACGTCACCAGCCGGGCGGCAGACTCCTTCCAGGATAACGGGGCACCTGTGTCTCTGATGTGGAAGCAGGAGGTAAACACGCCAGGCTTCAGGTCTCTGGGAGCTCCTGGGATGCTCTACAGGGGGTCGTCCCTCTTCTGGGCCAGACCCACGTGGGCACCGCTGGGCAAGGGCACTCAATTGTGTCCCTGTCCTTCATGAGTCCCCGGTTGGGCAGGGAGAAGCAGATAAGTAGACAAGGTGACCAGGGAACGGGCTGGGGCTTGTAGAAGGCACCTAGCTCCGGGAAGCAGGGGCAGGGGCCAGGGAGGGTCCCTGAGCACCAAGCAGGACAGACACTTATGCCTTTTATTAAACTGCTTCCGAGGGAGAGAGTGGCAGGGTGGGCCAGACAGGCTGAGCTGCTGCCTATCCACGCCTGGTCCTGGGCTTGGTACACAGGGCACCCAGCATGAACGAGAGGAGCAGAGGTCTGGGGGCAGCAGCTTTCTGAAGGGCACAGGGGCCTAGGCAGGGAGAGCTGCCCCAGGAGCGGAGCTCGGAGTGGGGTGGCACGGGCCCAGGTGCCCAGCCAGGGCCCTAAGTGGACTGTGGGTGCTGCCCCTGGCTCCCAAGGCTTTGGGGTCAAGCCAAGGCCTACCCTGGTATTCCAGGCCCCTAGGTCGACCCCTGACCCCACATCACCTTGCAGGGGGCATCCAGCAGTGAGGGCTGGGGCCACAGGGGCAGCCGGGGTATGAGGACACAGAGCTCTCTAATGCCACAGAGCAATGTTGCCAGATTACAACATCCCCTTGGGCAAGGCTAGAGGAAATCCCCCAAATGGAGCTGCAGGGCCGAGGGCAGGGAGGCCCCGCCTGGGACAGGGCTCCGGATCCCACAGTGGGGGCTCCTCTGCAGCATCTCGTCTAACTTTTCCGAGGACACCATGAGTTGTAACTGTTTTTAACCCCATTTCACAAGGAGGGACGTGAAGTCCAGAGAGTCACTGAGACTTGAAGGGGACAGGCTGCTCCAGTGCTGGGAATGCGGCCCCCGACTACTTCCTGGGAGGAGCTGTGCTGGCTCCAAGAAGCCCCTGGGAAGCTTTCCCTGGGCCGGCCCAGCCCCCAGCCGTGGGGCAGCCCACCCTCCTCCCAGCAGGCACGGAGCCAACTCGGAGCGCTCACCCGTCAGCCTGGCAGCTCCTGGGGACAGGGACCTCCCCTGCCTCTGCAGGTTCCAGCAGGCAGACGCCCCACACCCCAACCAGCGGCCTGGAATATGGTTGGCAGTGGGCCGCCCCTACCCTGTTTACTGCAGCCAGCATGCAATAAACATCTGATTCACAAGGAAGCAGAGAGCACTTCTCGGAATTGCAGCACAGCTGCAGGGGAAGGAGTACGGATACCAGGAGGGTGCCCTGCCAACCCCTCAGGCCCCGCCGACCTCCCCAAGCCAGTGTCTCGGCCACTGAGCCCACACCCTTCCCAGAGGCCGGCAGGCAAGGATCACTGACTGGGACCCGCTGTGCCTAGCCCACGGGGGCCAAGGATCAGTCGCCTCTGGACCTGGAGACTGGGTGAAAGAAGCCCAGTCCTGCCAGCAAGTTCCAGCATGGTTCATGACCTGGGACGGGGACGGGCAGGGGCTAAACTGCAGGTGGCCCCAAAGCTGGAACCTCAGGGCTTCCCTGATGGCGCAGTGGTTGAGAGTCCGCCTGCTGATGCCACTCTCCCCGCTGCCAGCCTCTGGCTCAGTCTCTTCCTACCTTCATGGTTGTCCGCCTGGCTCAGACAGCCCTCCTTCTGATTGCAAACCCTACTTTCACTGGCCACCTGCCGCCCACCTCCCTCAGCCAGGCTGCCGACTGCTGACCATGCTACCTGGGATTATTAGAGAACCACATATGTGCATGCCCAGGCCTTACTGAGGCCATCTATTAGCCAGCCAATGAGGGGAGAGTGGGGCCTGCCAGTCACTGACCCTTGGTGTCCCATGATAGAGCTTCAAGGACAGAAACCAGGAGGACCCAGGTGGTTCCCTGAGCATGGCCACTCCTAAGACACTCTAGCCTTTGCCATGAGACCCAAGCGGGCAGGGACCTAGGAGCCTGCCCTTTGCCCCAGATCTCTCCAGGCCCAGTCCCACCCCCACTCCCAAGCAGAGGTGGCCCAGCTATCCCTGCTCTCCAGCCCTGAAGGCCAGGGAAATCACCCCCAGTGGCTCACAGTTACTGAACACCAATCATGTGCCACCACCAGCCCCTGGACATTCAAAACCACCTATAAGGCAGAAAGTGGTTCACTACCCCCATTTTACAGATGAGGAAACTGAGGCTCAGCAGTGTGAAGCCCCCTGGGCAAGATCACACAGCTAGTAAATGGTGGCAGCCGGATTCAAAGCCAGGACCCAGCCACTCTGTGTGTCTCTCTGTGCTCCCTCAGGCTTCCCCCATGTAGGCCTGCAAGCTTGCGGGCAACCATGGAAGGGGAGGGATGGTGGTGGCTGACTCAGCATCTCACTTTCCTCTGTCCATGTGAACAGGAAGGGCCAAGGGAGGTTTGGAGCCGCCCACCCTCCTATCTCTCCCAGGCTGGCCTCCTTGTTGGGCTCCTCCCTGACTCTGCAGGCCTGAGGGACTCTCCAGAAAGGCCAGGCCCTCTGTCAGCACCCCTCTTTCCTGATGGCCAACAGGGACTAGCCTGGGCCATCTACCCATCTGTCCTTCTGCCTGCTGCCTCTGGCCAGGGTGTGCCCCAACACGGGGAACAGAGCCAAGTAATGGAGTGGTGGCTGGGGGGGGCGGGGGAGGGAGGGGGAATTTCACAGAATTCTCACCTTGGAGCCCCCATCCTGGCCTCCTGGTCTACCTGGAGTGGAGCCCTGACTCCCAGAGGGCCCTCTGCGTGGGTGCCCTGGGTATCGGACACAGTGGGAGGAGAGCCAGGAGATAATGGAGCCCAGCCCCCTCCTCTGGTCTCGCAGAGCCTGGGCCAGAGAGGGCAGAGGGCCGACCCAGGGTTACACTGAAGTCAATGCTGGGCTAGACTTAAACCTGGAAATCTCCGCTGACTCCAGGACTTGCCATGCTCCCTTGGCTGTCAAACTGTCGTGAAAAAATTCTACACATCATCATCACGGCAAGTAACGTTTCCTGAGCCCCTCTGTGCTAGGGCCTGGTTACCTGCCTCGTCAGCAAGATCACATGCGTGTCCTCGACTCGGCAATCCAGGGGGTCCCACACGGAACCCCGCCCCAGGCCAGGGTCACTTAGAGGGGCCCTTTACTCCGCGTGACCTGACCAGCAGGCACGGACGTCATCAGTGTTGACAGGTGGGCAAACCGCGGCACAGAGAGAGGATGTGAGGCGCTCAGGCTGCAGCAGGGCGGCAGGGGGAGTGAGCTCCAGGCTCTGCAGCGGGGCTCAGGCCCCCTCAACACTCCCAGTGGGAACACTGTCTGCACTTCACCAGGGGAAGCGGAGGCCCAGAGCAGCAGGAAAGAGCCGGGCTGCTGGGAGGGGCCGGCCCACATGTGGAAGGACAGCTGTCCCTGACCCCCAACTCTCTGACACTCGCTGTCCCCCAGAATAAGAGTCGCAGACACCCCCAGAGCCACTGGGCTATCAGTCACTCACACTTCAGTGTGAGTCAGCTCCAACAGGCAGCTTTTCTCCAACCTTCGTTGCGCGGCTTGAGGGAAGGAAAGTTTGGATTACCGGGAGGAGGTGGAAGCAAATTCCCCGCCCGGGGCCTTCGGAGGCCGGGATGTGTGGGTCGTGTAATGCGGGCCTGCGGCGGTCTGCGAGCCCCAGGGGCCTGGGAAAGCGGAGGCCAGAGGGACGAGGGGGACGCGGGACCGACGCGACGCCTTCGCCCCCGCCCCTAGGCCTCCAGGGTGCACCCCGCGCACCCTCGAGCCCGCGCGCTTCCTCGGGCAGTGGCGCCGCCAGGCCTGGCGCGAGCTGGAGCTGACCGCCCCCCGCCCGCCCTACGTAGATGACCCCGGCCCCGGGGACTCCGGCCAGCCCGGAAGACTCGATCGCGCCCCGCCCGTCCGCGCCCCGCTGCCGTGCCTTACCTGCCGAGGCTCTGCTCCCAGCCCACGGGTCCTGCGTCCCGGCAGCGGCTCCCGGCTGGGCCGCCAGGCTCCCGCCCTCCCGGCGGGTAGCCAGGAGCCAGGTCCCGCCCGGAGCTGTGCCCGCCCCTTCTGCCTGGCCCCGCCCCGGCCCCGTGCCCCGCCCCGTCCTCCCGGCCCCGCCCCTTCGACCTGGCCCCGCCCGAGGCTCTGGGCCGCGCCCCTCCTATCCTACCCCGCCCTTTGACTCCCCTTCCAAAGAACCTGGCCCCGCCTCCTCGGGCTCCCTGGGCCCATCCCACCAACTCCTTTTGCAATGCGGAGGTCGCAGACGCAGCCTGCCGTCCTCGGAGTTCGAGGTTGGGTGCGGGGTGGGGGGTCAAGACGTCGGAGTCCGGGGGATCCCCACCTTTCCCCACTCCTGGTCCCGTGGAGAAGGCGGGAGTTGGCTGCGGGTGTGGACAAGCCATCCCTGCACGGCACAGGATAGATGCGCCGTAAATAAATGCAAGTGGCACCTGGTGGCCCCACTGGAGAAGGCGCTGCCCCCCCCAACCCACTGATCCTGATCCTGCAGCAGGAGGCGGCCTCTGACTCAGGTCAGGAGGCCAGGGGCAGGGGCAGCGGATGACCCCTCCCCCGCCCCCGGCAGAAGAGGGCTCGCTGGGAACCGAACCTCTGGAACCTCGCCCTTGTTTCAGAAGGGTCTCTAGGGCACTTTTCAGCCACTTCCAAACGGGGACACAGCCCTTGTACCAGGTCTGGACTCCCAGGGCCCAGGGTTCTGGTTCCAAGAGTGCGAGGCCCAGAAAACAGGGTACTTTAAATTTTACTTCCTGGGAGGTGCCCATCCAAGGCCCTTCCCCACAGCCATGGGGGGAGGGGGGACATAAGTCCAGCTTTAGACCCAGGTTACCCTGTTTAAGGGGCAGGGGCCTAGGGAAAAGGGGGCTTGTCAGATCCTGTAGGGGAAAGGGCTTTCTGGGAGGAAATGGCTTCCTGAGGGGAGCCCCAAGGGGTGGGGTAAGTGGTGGAGATAGAGTGAAGGTATTCTTGGGAGAGGAAACAAGGCCAGCAAGCTTGCAGGGGACTGGAGCCTTCCAGGGCAGGGGTCAATGGCTTGCGGCACGATGCGGTGGAGGGGATGGGATCCCTGGTCCCAGAGCCTAGGAAGCTGTGGGCAGGGGAAGGACAGGATCTGGCTGGGGCCTGAAGGGGCTGGGAGAGAGAGCAGAAGGCCAGCCCAGCAGAGGCTGAGCCTTGTCCGGGTGGGAGGCCAAGGTCTGCCCCTCTGTGCTGCACTGGGTACAAAGGGCCAGAGTCCAGCAGGGCAGCAACGGCAGGGGCTGGACCAGCTACTCCAAACCAGCAGGGTGGGGGGCATCCAGGGGCTGGACTTGGGTTATGCTGAGGCTGAGGTCCCTGAGGGGTGCTCAGAGTTGCAGCTGGACAGAACTTGGGCCATGTCACTGTCCACCTGTCCCAGAGCTGCCCAGCAACGGGTCCCACACCCCAGAAAGAGGAGACCTGGCTGCAGCAGCACACTCGGGGTCAGAGAAGTTAACTGAGGGTGGGGGGAGGTGGGAAAGGCCAGAACCAAGTGGCTGTGTCCACTGGGAAAAGACACCACTGTACCCTCTGGCAGCTTGCCCGCTTGGCTGGGGACGGCGGGAAGCGAGTTCCCACCCACCCCAGACCCTCCAAGGGGAGGCCACTGGGAGTTGCCCTGGGCTGGGGCTCTGGCTCCACAGCCCAGCTGGTGAGGGAGGGGAGTGAGTGAGGCTGAGGGGCTCTGCCTGCTGCGCCGTGGGGAGGCCAGAAAGGCTGCTGCGGTGGCTGTGAGGCCGGGGCCCGGGGCTGGGACCCGCTCCAGGGGACTCGCTGCCAGTTTGTGCCCTGGCAGGGAGGACAGGCTGGGCAGGGGCCGTCCACCTTGGGCTCCAGGCCATTCCCACATCCCAGCCCGGCCCTGGTGCTCTCTTGCACCGCCTTGCCCTGTGCGGGAGGTGGATGTGTTTTGCCTTTGCTGGAACCAAAGGGGAGGGCAGCAGAGTGGGCACCAGGGCCAGAGAGTGGGCAGCGGAGGATGGCTCACAGGATGACCGTGCGCTGGGCTAGATATGGGGCGTGTCGTCCAGCCTCTGTCCGAGCCATAGCTCCTGCCGCTGGTTTCCCCTCTGCCCCCCGGCCTCCTCCCTCTTGCATCGCTTCTGGGCGCACCTGTCAGCCGTCTCTGGGTCCCAGCACAGGGTCCTCCTTCCTGCTCGGAGGCCGCCCTCAGCGGGTGGTGGCCCAGCCCGTGGGCTTGTAGTCGGTGGCCCGCTGTGAGCACCCGGAGGGCAGGGCCTGCACCCACCTGCCTGCTGCACCTCCTGCCCAGTTCCGGCCCGGCCTGAGTGCGTGGGTCAGCACCTCCTCGCCATCGGCCAGCGGGCCTGAGCTGGCCCTGGTGACCTGGAAGGGCTCCCCCGGCCGGGGCCCAGCCTCTGCAAAGCCCCAGGGCAGGAGAAAAATGGAGTCATGGGGCTGTAAGGCCAGCTCAAGGGCCGGCCAGTGCCCCCCCCCTTTCCCCACAGGCTGCACCCTGACTGCGGGCCTCCATCAGCACCCCCAAGCCCGGATCAGCTGCTGCTTTTACTCTCTGAGAGGTTTGTTTGGGTGAATTTTCTACCTACCAGGCGTCAGGCAGGCCCCACTAGGAAGATCTATTTTAAAACACCAGCCCCGCAGGTGGAGGATGCGGGGCCCACGCAGACACTCGTGTTTCTATTTTTACTGCCTCCGGAGCCCAGTTTGGAGCTTGAAAGCAACCCATTCTATTTCGGGTGGCTTCCGCCCTCGTGGCGGGGAGGTGGGTGTTTTGTACACAGGAGCCTTCTCTGCCCTCCTCCCTCCCAAACACTCACGTCCTGGCAGCCCCTGCCCCCCCACCCCGTGGACCACGTGACTTCCAGGAAGGCACTGGGGTCGGGAAGGGGAAGCCCATGTGGGGCTTGGGAAGGGGAAGCTGTGGCCCTCAGGATGCAAAGGCCTGACGTCACCCTCAGGGGGCCCCAGTGGCCTCCCCAGCCCGGGGTCAGGGGCAGCCAGCCCTTCCCTGGACAGTGCTGGACACTGGGATGAGGTGCCTGAGGTGAGAGGGGGTGAGGTAGCCTCTGCAGCTGTG
The DNA here is from genome assembly GCF_039906515.1 of Pseudorca crassidens. Lineage (NCBI taxonomy): Eukaryota > Metazoa > Chordata > Mammalia > Artiodactyla > Delphinidae > Pseudorca > Pseudorca crassidens. The sequence goes on along the minus strand of NC_090299.1, from coordinate 1,896,115 downwards.
AAGCCCGCCTGGACCAGAGGTGGGAGGAACAAGGGTAAGCCTGGGCGGCTCCCAGGAACACGGACCCCCAGGAGGGACTCAGCTCCCCAAGGCCTGCCCTGCAGGCGACGTCAGGCTGCCTGGCAGGAGCCCACCAGGCTCCCGGAACCCACTACCTGGCTGGCCCCCTCTCTGGTTCTGGGTGGGTGTCCCCAGACTTTCAGCCAGTGGCTCAGCCCAGGGCCCCAGGGGGCCACCCCCTTCCCACTTTCCCTCGTCCAGCCTCAAGAGTGGATTTTGGCCTCCATTCCCACTCCTGTGGGTCCCTCAAACCACAGTAGGCCGCTTGAAGGCCCCCAGCTGCCGCCCTAGGTCACTGCCCTATTAAACATGCCACCATCTGGCCCATCAGCCCAACTTGTGAAAGGCAGCCTGACACCACAATGCCCGCCTGTGCTTCCATCACCACCCGGACTGAGCTGGGGGTCCCCTGTGCCCCAGCTTAGTACCCGGGCCAGCACCCAGCCCAGTAGCTGAGGATGGCTCGGTCCAGCCTGCCCTGCTTCTGAGCCCCTGCCCACAGCCCGCCTCCTCCTGTCCTCTGACGGTGGGATGAACAGGGTCCACCCCCAGAGAACTTGTGAGCAGTGCCCAGCCCGGGACCGGCCTGGCGGGGGGAAGGAGGTGCAGTCCTAGGGTGTCAGGGGAAGTGGGCAGAGTCTGCCTGACAATGAAGACTCGGGAGCAGAGAGGTTTCCGTCACAGGGAAGCTGGGATCAGCCTGTGAGGAAGGCCCGGAGGGGAATGAGGTGGGACTGAACTGGGCCCAGTCTGGGGGGCGCACCCATGGCCTTCCCTGGGACTCCCGTGGGGGAGTGGGGCTTTAGCCCAGCAAGTCTGTCTGCAGAGCCTGTGTGCAGCTCCCACAGAACCACTCAGAAACACAAGGTCGCCTTTTTTTTTTGTTACATGTTTCAAAAAATTCAGAGCCTGCTTACCTCAAGTTGTGCCTGCTTAACTCATCTGTAAATAGTGTTGGAACGCCTGTTGATCATTAGGTAGAGAAAGAGACCTACTTCACATCTTATGCCAACATAAACGTCAGCCACACCAGAGACTTAAAATGCGAAGGGAAAAAACCCCAAAAACCTATTAAAAGAAAATGTAGATGATTCTATGCTATGGAGATGAGGCAGGATTTCTAGGTACCAAAGATAAAATAACTAACATTTGCGTGTATAAAGGAAAGAACCAGTAGGTATGGCAGCATAAAAGTGACCCCAAAAAGGTGAATGTCAAAAACACCACAAACAAAATTGAAGGGAAAACTGTAAACTGGGAAGGAATACGTGCAAAGTGCATGCATTAACCAGGGGTAAATATACAAAGCATTTTTATAAGTTATTTACAAGTTTCTACCTTGACTTGAAAATGGGCACAAGTAGCAATTCATAACAAAGAGCTATGTGTGACCAGTAAGACACGTTTAAACAGGTTCTACCTCGCTAGTAATTAAATAAATACCAATGGGAAAAATGAGATAGCATTTTTTGTTTTTGAAGATAAAACTCTCACGTGGCACCTCAATAGCCCACAGCAGCATGAATATACATTCACATATTCCCCTATTATAAGGAGAATCTGTATTCACTCTTTCCAGGGCTGCCCCAGAATGAGTCCACCCTGAAGCACAAGTTCACATCCTGCTGATTTACCAACAAGGTAGAATTGAGCGCGTAACTCATGAGAGTGTGTGTGTGTGTTTGTTTGTTTGCTTGTTTTTGCCATGCAGTTTGCAGGATAGTTATCGAACCTGGGTCCCCAGCAGTGGAAGCATGGAGCCCTAACCACTGGACTGCCAGGGCAGTCCCTAGGGGGTGTGTTTTAAATTTAGTTTCTACTCATTATCCGAGTTATACATGCATGCAATTTAAAGAGCGAGTTTTACAAGCCTTCTTACAAAACACAGCAGTCCCCCAACCCTCATCTTCCAGTGCAACTTTTAACTCACTCTTTTGGTTTCACCTTTGTATCCCCAGACCACACACTTACACTGCGACTTCCTGATCTCGAAAATCATCATACCTTCATTTTGTTCAGATCAATGGCCATGGCTGACATCTTCATGTTACTACATAAACACTGTTCATGTCTGAGCCACATAATGTATTGTGATAACTTTTCCTTCTTTGCTCAACTTCTCGTTTCCCTGGAGTTAATGTCATCTTTTTTATTTTGCTTAATTCTCAGTACTAATTCAACTCCAAATTCTGCCAAAAGTTCAAATCTCCCCAGAGGCATCCCGGTGTATCAGGTATTCTATCACCTGGAAGTAGACTCTGCTTTCTCAGCGGGGGCACAGCCTGCAGTCTGGGACCACCACACCAGCACCCTGAAGTCCCGTTCATCCTTTGCTCCCCGGCAGGATCCCCTGCTTCCTGCTTCCTACGACTTCCTCTTTCTTGCTTTCCTCCCCCTGTTTGGTGGAACACACCAAGTAGCTTCCTGAGAAAGGGTGCAGGGCTGTAAATTTTTTGAGACCTTATCGTTCTGAAAATATCTTTCTTCTACCCTCACTCTTAATGGTTTGGCTGACTATAGCATTTTGGCTTAGAAAGCATTTAACTTCAGAGTTGAGAGATTTTATCCGTCGCCTTCCAGCTGTGAGAAGTCTGAACATTCTGATCTTAGTCATTTGTACGTCATCTGTCATTTCTCTCTGGACGCTTGTACAGTCTTTTCTTTTCTCTTTGTGTCCAGTGTTCTGAAATTCCCCTTTGCTGTGCCTTTACTGTGCATCTATTTTCGTGTTTGGATCTGAGCATTCAGTGGCTCCTTTCAATCTGGAAACTCAGGTTTAATTTCTGTGAAATCTTTTTTTTTTTTGGCCACATGGCTTGTGGTATCTTAGTTCCCTGACCAGGGATCGATTCCGGGCCCTTGGTGGTGAAAGCATGGAGTCTAGCCACTGGACTGCCAGGGAAGTCCCAAATTTCTGTGAAATCTTTTCCACTGTTTCTTTGATTGTTTTCTTCCCTCCAGTTCTCTTTCTAGAACTCCTATTGTAGAGATGTCAGATCTCCTAGACCAGTTCTCTAATACTTCCCTCTCCTGTTTTTCTCTTATTTTCAACTTTTTTCCCCCAGCTTTTTGCTCTACTTTCTTCAAGACTTCCTTAACCTCATCTTCCAACTCTTCTACTGAGTTTTCAATTTCCATGATTGTATTTTTTTTTTTTTTTGGCCGCGTTGGGTCTTCGTTGCTGCGCACGGGCTTTCTCTAGTTGCGATGAGCAGGGCCTACTCTTCGTTGCGGTGCGCGGGCTTCTCATTATGGTGGATTTTCTTGTTGCGGAGCACGGGCTCTGGGCATGCGGGCTTCAGTATTTGTGGCGCGCGGGCTCAGTAGTTGTGGCTAGAGGGCTGTAGAGCGCAGGCTCAGTAGTTGTGGTACACAGGCTTAGTTGCTCCGCGACATGTGGGATCTTCCTGGACCAGGGCTCAATCCCGTGTCCCCTGCACTGGTAGGCGGATTCTTAACCACTGCACCACCAGGGAAGCCCTCCATGATTGTATTTTTAATTTCCAAAAGTTCTTTATATTCCGTAATGTTCCTTCTTTATAGCACCTGGTTTTTGTTTCATGAGTACAACATTTTCTCTTTTCTTCCTGGGGATGTTAACGACGGATTTTCTAAGTCGTCTTCTCCCAGCCATCTCTGTTTCCTCCCAGTTCCCATTTTCCTTGTTTTATCCCGATCTTCCATGTTACAGAGGTCCCTCAGACGTCTGCTCAAACTGGCTGGCTGCTCAGGCTGGAGGGTTGGGCCCGCTGACTGTGAGCTTTAGCAAGCGGTGACATGGTAGGACCTCCTGGATGATCAGGTTCCCCCAAGAAAACCCCTCTGACATCCCGTCTCGAGGCGAGACCTGGTTTCCAGGGTTCTGGACACTGAGGGTGGGTGGCTGGGACACAGCTGGTGTCTCAGCGTTATGTAAATGTGCACTGATGTCCGCCAGTCCAGACCCTCTGTTGGCCCACCCAGGGAAGGAGCCTTCAGTGCGTGGCCTGGGGGTGGGGGTGGTCCAGAGGCCTGGCTGTGGATGAGGGCTGTGGGAGGATCTGGCTCTCTGCCCTATTTCCCACCAGCCCTGCTCATTCGTGTCCGTTTCACTCAACTTATAGAGGCTCCCAGGGCCATCAATTCTGAGCCTTTTCCAGGGGAGTGTGAGGCGCTGGGGTCATGGGGACATGGGGAGCCCTGCCTCTACCCTGGCGTCACCGAGGCTAGAGTTAGTCTCTCCCTCTGAGCCCCAGCTCCCCAGGTGCTCACGAGGATGGTATTTTCCTGGGCTGTTCCCTCCAGAAGGGACTTTACAGCCAGGGAGGAGCTTCCCCAGGAGCCTCAGTGAGCACTGCGAAGCCCAGCCTGCTGTGACCTGACTCGCCACCCTAAGAGCTTCCCTCCCTGGGTTTGCCTGCCCTCGTCAGACTCTGTCTTCAAAAATCTCTTTGTTATGGATAACTCCAATCAGCGTTAAGCTTTAACATCAAACATCTTAACTCAAAGGTAACACTTTGCTGTCACTCAGCACCAGAGTTAACAGGTAACAGCTTGGTTATCAGTGGACACCTCAAATATTAGCCAATACCCTTGCTGATAACCAAGAAAGAGGCTCTGTCTGGGAATGAAATACAGACATTCCCCTGTGTGGGCGGGTGGCTCCTGGGAGGAGGAAAATGGCTCCAACAAGGAATAGAGGCAACAAAGACCTAAGAGGCGGGCTTCCCTGGTGGCGCAGTGGTTAAGAATCCGCCTGCCAATGCAGGAGACACGGGTTCGAGCCCTGGTCCGGGGAGATACCACATACCACGGAGCAACTGAGCCCGCTGAGCCACAGCTACTGAGCCCACGTGCCACAACTATCGACAGGCGCCTGGAGCCCGTGCTCCGCAACGAGAGAAGCCACCGCGATGAGAAGCCCACGTACCGCAACCAAGAGTAGTCCCCGCTTGCCGCAACTAGAGAAAGCCCGCGCACAGCCACGAAGACACAGTGCAGCCCAAAATAAAAAAATTTAATTAATTAATTAAAATAAAAAAAGAAGGTCTGTTTAAAAAAAAAAAATGCCTAAGAGCTACCATCACCATGTAGCCCAGGGACCACGGCACTGGGAGCTCTGGTGGGCATCACCCTCGCAGGTGAGGTCACCTCCAGTGTATAGGCACATTACTCTCATCCAGATGGGACGGCCTCTTTGGGAGCAGGGGCCACGAGCCACACTGTAGGCCCTCGATACAAGTGTGTTTAATAAATTATAAAAGCGGGCTGCACACGGCTTCTCTCCGTTGAACAGATGCAAAAAATGAGGCCAGAGAGGGGAGAGATGTGTCAAGGCTGCCTGCTCCAGGGCTGCGATGGTTTCCCGCCCTGCACATCCTCCGTTGCCACGTCCCGTACCCACCCACCCCTGGAGGCTGCCAAAGGTGCCCAGCCTGCAAGTTCCCCGCTGGGGTCCTCACTTCTTCTCCTGGCCCTGGGGACCCTGACGGGGAGATCCCTGCCTTGCTAACCCCTTGAGAAGACTCCTACTGCCCAGGGCTGGAAGGGCAGACTGAGGGTCCCAAGAGTGGGCTTCTTGGCCCAAAGTGGGGCTGTGCAGGCCCCTCTCCTCCCATAGGAAGGCTTAGAACCTTCCTGAATCCTCTCTCCAGGGCCAGAGGGTCCGGGAAGATGTCCCAGCACTAAACGTGTCTGGAAAATGGAGCAAGATAGAGACAAGTGATGTTCCCAGGAGGACTCTCAGGGATATAGTGCGTGTGCTGGGCAGGGCGGTGCCTGCAGGACCGGGCTAGGAGGCTGCCTGCGGGGGAAGGCAGCAGGAGGGGGCAGGCCACACCTTCACTGGGCCTAACCCTAACCCTGCGGTCCAGCCCGGGGATGCCTATCATGCTGGCTGGACAGGACAAAACGGAGGGAGCCCCAATCCTACAGGGGCCACTAGAGCTTGCTTGAGCTCCAGAGACTGGCAAGACCCTCTCCCGTCCCCCCACCCCCAGCTACCCCTTGAGCCTGGGGGTCCCAGGTCAGCCTCATCAAATCATTACTCAACCATGCATGCAATACGTATTTACTGAGCGCCTAAACATTCATTCATTTTGCAACCGAGAGCTGGCAAGGTGGCTACCCCCCACCCCACTCCCCCGCCCCAGGCGAGGGCAGCGCTACCCTCCTCGCTCAGGCCCATGAACCCAGGTCCTCCTCCAATTTCCCTCTCACCCCACCCTAGTCTGTATGTGTTTCCTCTGGCTGCTGTAATAATTACGTCAAACTCAGTGGCTTAAAACAACACAAATTTGTTATCTTACAGTTCTGGAGGGCAGAAGTCTGACACGGGTTGAAATCAAGGTGTCTGCAGGGCTGCATTCCTTCCGGAGGCTCTGACTTTCCCAGATCCTAGAGACTGCCACATCCTTCTGCCCTTCCTGCATCCAGGAGGCCAGCAACAGCGGGCTGAGTCCGGGCCTCTCCACAGCCGTTCCCTCTGCCTGGAGCGCTCTTACCCCAGAAGCTGCATTCCTCGCGCCTTCGCGTCCTACAAGTCCTTGCTCAAAGGTCCTCCTTCATGTTACCACCAACCTCTGTTCCAGCACCACTATCCCTCTTAGCCTGCTGAGGAGGGAGCAAGTGCTCCAACACCAGGGCGTGCTGCAAGGCAGCAGCCCCGGGCCTGCCAAGGCCTGGGGAGTGACTGTTCACGCTCCTTTCTCGCCCCCATTAGTGAAGCCATAGCTGAGCCAGGGCAGAACGAAGACTTCTCCCTTGGTGTGGCCGGGATGCTCTCAGTAGCAGAGCATCAGGAAAACAAAAGGTCACGGATTGTGGGGGGAGAGAGGACAGCTGAGGGGAGGGAAGTACCAGAGGCGTGTCCCACCAGGCTGCCCAGGGAGAGCCACAGTCCACGTGTTTAAGTATTTCAGAGCGACACGTCAAGCTCTAAACCATGAACTAGACATACTCTCTCCTTGCTTAACAGCAAATCCAGCTTGCAGCACCCTGCAAGGCCAGGTCTGTGTTCAGTCTTGGGCTCCCTGAGTTCTTTGCACGAACCTCCAACAGAGCAGGAGAGTGGGCCCTGTTCTGTGACCTTCAGGCTCCCCACTCTACACCCCCAAAGTGTCCACCCCAGCTCCCTGCTGAGCTCTGCCTACAGCTCACCAGGGCCACACAACCAGCGGTGTAATCCACCTTCAGTGTGACAGAGCTGGGGACGAGGCCTGCCCAGGGCCATTTGCCCAGGGAATTCCACGTCCTGGCCCCCAGAGGGTGGTCTAGTAGTGAAAAGCAGGCTCTGAATGACCATATGGACCCCTCGCATAGAGGGAGGGCATGGGCAGAGGAAGGCAGAGTGGGGTTCAGGGCAGAGGACGCCTGCAATCGGGAGGACAAGTGTCATCACCATGGAGACCAGTCAACACAAACCAGCTCACCCAAGGTCTGCGCCACGGCAGGGGCCGCCTTCCCCAAAGCCTTGGGACCCGTGAGTTCCCCTCCCAATCCTCCTAGACACCATCCTGGAGGGAGGAGCGGGGGGGGGGGGGGCAGTGTGCCAGGGCCTGTTTCTTTCTTTTTTAAAAAAAAATTAATTAATTTATTCATTTATTTAATTTTTGGCTGCACTGGGTCTTCGCTGCTGCACGCGGGTTTCTCTAGTTGCTGAGAGCGGGGGCTACTCTTTGTTGCAGTGCGCGGGCTTCTCATTGCGGTGGTTTCTCTTGTTGCGGAGCACATGCTCTAGGTGCGCGGGCTTCAGTAGTTGTGGCACGTGGGCTCAGTAGTTGTGGCTCGCGAGCTCTAGAGTGCAGGCTCCGTAGTTGTGGCGCACCGGCTTAGTTTCATGTGGGATCTTCCCGGACCAGGGCTCAAACCCGTGTCCCCTGCAGTAGCAGGCGGATTCTTTTTTTAATGAAAACTGATATGTGAAAGCCTTTATCTTTTTAAATTTTATTCAATTAATTAATTAATTTTTATTTTTGGCTGCGTTGGGTCTTCATTGCTGTGCGCAGGCTCTCTCTAGTTGTGGCGAGCAGGGGCTACTCTTCGTTGCGGTGTGCGGGCTTCCTTTTTTTTTTTTTAACATCTTTATTGGAGTATAATTGCTTTACAATGGTGTGTTAGTTTCTGCTTTATAACAAAGTGAATCAGTTATACATATACATATGTTCCCATATCTCTTCCCTCTTGTGTCTCCCTCCCTCCCACCCTCCCTATCCCACCCCTCTTGGTGGTCACAAACCACCGAGCTGATCTCCCTGTGCTATGCAGCTACTTCTCACTAGCTATCTATTTTACGTTTGGTAGTGTATATATGTCCATGCCACTCTCTCACTTTGTCCCAGCTTACCCTTCCCCCTCCCCATATCCTCAAGTCCATGCTCTAGTAGGTCTGTGTCTTTATTCCCGTCTTACCCCTAGGTTCTTCATGACCTTTTTTTTTTTTTCCTTAGATTCCATATATATGTGTTAGCATACTACAAAGCTACAGTAATCAAGACAGTATGGTACTGGCACAAAAACAGAAATATAGATCAATGGAACAGGATAGAAAGCCCAGAGATAAACCCACACACATATGGTCACCTTATCTTTGATAAAGGAGGCAAGAATATACAGTGGAGAAAAGACAGCCTCTTCAATAAGTGGTGCTGGGAAAACTGGACAGGTACATGTAAAAGTATGAAATTAGAACACTCCCTAACACCATACACAAAAATAAACTCAAAATGGATTAAAGACCTAAATGTAAGGCCAGACACTATCAAAGTCTTAGAGGAAAACATAGGCAGAACACTCTATGACATAAATCACAGCAAGATCCTTTTTGAACCACCTCCTAGAGAAATGGAAATAAAAACAAAAATAAACAAATGGGACCTAATGAAACTTAAAAGCTTTTGCACAGCAAAGGAAACCATAAACAAGACCAAAAGACAACCCTCAGAATGGGAGAAAATATTTGCAAATGAAGCAACTGACAAAGGATGAATCTCCAAAATTTACAAGCAGCTCATGCAGCTCAATAACAAAAAAACAAATAACCCAATCCAAAAATGGGCAGAACACCTAAATAGACATTTCTCCAAAGAAGACATACAGATGGCCAACAAACACATGAAAGAATGCTCAACATCATTAATCATTAGAGAAATGCAAATCAAAACTACAATGAGATATCATCTCACACCGGTCAGAATGGCCATCATCAAAAAATCTAGAAACAATAAATGCTGGAGAGGGTGTGGAGAAAAGGGAACCCTCTGGCACTGTTGGTGGGAATGAAAATTGATACAGCCACTGTGGAGAACAGTATGGAGGTTCCTTAAAAAACTACAAATAGAACTACCATACGACCCAGCAATCCCACTACTGGGCATATACCCTGAGAAAACCAAAATTCAAAGAGTCATGTACCAAAATATTCATTGCAGCTCTATTTACAATAGCCAGGACATGGAAGCAACCTAAATGCCCATCGACAGATGAATGGATAAAGAAGATGTGGCACATATATACAATGGAATATTACTCAGCCATAAAAAGAAACAAAGTTGAGTTATTTGTAGTGAGGTGGATGGACCTAGAGTCTGTCATACAGAGTGAAGTAAGTCAGAAAGAAAATAACCGTAAGTTCTGAACCACACTTTAGATCAACAGGACCGAGGTCAAATTCTCCCCCTAGTGTACCTGGGCCCACGAGGGAGAGCAGGTTGGTGTCTCTACCTCTGAGGTGAGCTTGGAGATGAACAAGATTGTTGAGTGGCATGAGGAGAGGTTCGGGGCCAGCAGGGGTGGATTCCGAGTGCCCAGCCGCAGCCAGGAGTTGGGGTGCGGGCCCCAGGGCTCAGGCGTGGGGGAGGGGTGTTCACACACACTCTGGTTCTGTCTAAAGCTCAGGTCCCCAGTCCGCTGGCCCCTGGAAGTGCTGGGCCACATCACCCCCTTGTGGACACTCGCGGGAGGGCCCCTTCCCGCCCCCAGGGCTGAGGGTGCCGCCCCAGGCCTCCTGGGGCCCAGAGAGTGGTCTCAGGAAGGAGGTGGCCCAGAGGACAGCGGCCCCGGGTCTCCTCCACTGCGCCTGGCCCCTTCCTTGGTGTCAGATGGCCCTGAGCTCTGCCCAGGAGCCGGGTTGCCCTGAGGCACCTGTGCCCACCGGAACCGAACCGGAATCCCTCAGAATTTGCATTCTGATCACTCAGTCGAGAAACGACTGTGGGCACCTGGTCAGGGGTCGTTCCTCCAGGTGGGCCGTTGGTGGGCCCCTGGGCAGTGTGGCCAGAGGTCAGGTGGCCGGAGGGCCCTCCCAGGGCCTGTACCCACCCTGAGGGTCCTGTGCTCTCAGGGCTCCGGCTCTCCCTGCTGAGTCTCCACTGCCCACTGCCCATACCCACTGATGGGGAGAGGGGGTGAGGTCAGAGAGGTCACGTGCACAGAGGGGGCCGAGGGGACAGAAGCAAGAGGCCGCCTCCGGCTCACCGATGGTGCTTCACCCAGCTCAGCTTCAGGGGCCTAGACTCTTTAAGCGGCTGGCATTTCCTCTCTCTTGCCGGCCTCTCAGGGGCAAATGAGACGGTCACTGCAAGCTGCTCAGACACGGCACGGGGGTGACCTCCGTGTCCTTCCCCTGCTGTCCTGGTTCCATCGGCAGGACAAGGAGAAGAAGCTTCCCTCTGGAGCCAGGGGCGGGACAGCGGGAATTAGACGACGGAGCCCTGTGTGCACACGGCTTGCGGAGGGCTTTGGGGAAGACCCAGGCCCGGAGCCTAATGCCCACCCTGTCTGGTCCCTCCCACGCCCCTCCCGCTTGCTCCCCGCCAGCCGGCCCTTGATCAGGCCCAGCACTGGCCGCTGAGGCCTTGCCCTGGCCGTCCCCTTGCCTAGAAGTTTCCATCCCCAGATCCTGCACGGCTCCCTCCTCCCTTTTGGTGTCCAGTGACAGGTCACCTGCCTGTCCTGACCTCTCTGGACAAAGGCCGGGAAGAGTGGTAGGGGTAGAGCTGGGAGTCCTGGCGGGGGTCAGAGAAGGAGGGGCGAGGGACGTGAAAGGGTGGGTGCGGTGGGGACCCCGCCTGCCCCTAGTGCAGTCTCCCTGCTGAGCGGGACCTGGGGAGCCCTGGGGTGCTGTGGGGATTGTGGACGGGGGCGGGGACGCTGGGCCTGGAAGGGCCTTTCTTCTGGGAGCTGACCCAGCACGGTCAGTTCTGTGAGGCCCACCCCCTGGGCGCGCCACCCCTCCTTCTGCGCCCCCAATCCCAGTGTGACACACGTGCCAACCCCACGGTCTGCCACCACTTTCCGATGCGCGAAGATCCCACGCATCAGGGCAAAACAATACAAAACGGTGAACAAAGCCAGTAGCGCGGAGGCCGAGGCCCCTCCCCCTTTCACGGTCACACCCTGTGACATGGGCACAGGGCACCTGGGATCCAGGGGCGCGTGGGGAGCTGTGGGCGGAGGAAGGATGGCGTCCTCTGGGACGCTGGGTGACGGAGGCGGGGGCTCTTGAGCTGTCATTCTCAGCAGGGGTCTTGACAGAGTGGGGAGGGGTGCCACGCCCAGGCGGTGGGGCTCACGAGTGGGCCCGAGGCGGGCAGCGCGGACTGTGCCGGTTGAGCTGCTGGTGTCTGCCCGCTTCCGCGGTTTGTGGCCGCATCACTCCATGACGTTGTCTTCTCACGGCCTTCTCCTCCGTGTCTGGGCTTCTCCTCTCTGTTCCCTTATGAGGACACACGTCATTGGATTTAGGGCCCATCCAGAAAATCCAGGATGATCTCATTTTGGGATCCTCAAATTAAATCCCATCTGCAAGACTCTTTCCACACAAGGTCCCATTCGCGGGTTCTGGGGGTCATAGGACGCGGACCTGCCTTTTGGGGGGCCACTCCCACCCACTGCAGAGAGGACCCACGTTGCTGCTCAGAGGACGCATCGTGTCATAGAATGCCTGCTGCTGGCCAGGAAAGCTGGACGAAGGGGGATCCACGACCTCATGGGAGAAACATTTCAAGCTGCAAGAGGGCAGGGGGACCAGGGTAGAGGTGGCAAGAAGCATACTCGGTCACCAACCAAACACGGAGGGCCCGGGCCAGCCTGGTGCAGGCTGGGTGCAGCTGCCTGGCCCACCCCTAGGTTTTCAGCCGTATCACCCAGCTGCCAGCCCGGGGAAATCACCCGGTCTCGATGCTGGTGGGCAGCGCTGATGTGACTGGCCCTGGCTACTCAACCTCCAGCCCCTCCGGAGGTCAAGATGATACATCATGGCCCACAGCCCCTGCCATACATCACACTGCTAGCACAGACTATCTGATGTGACCCGAGGCCTCCAGGTGAGCAAACATACTCTTGCCAGGCAGGATATTCCCGGGGCTTAGGGGCTGTCTCCCAGGAGCTGGTCCAGGGCCAGTCCTGAGAGCACTTGCCCCCCAGATGGCTCTGCTTGGTGGATAGGGTGTCTTGATGGGAACCCTGTTTCCTGCTCCCCACGAGGCTCTGGTACCCCAGAAGCTGGAAGGCGGTGTTACACACTAAGAAGTCCTTCTATAAAATTACATCCAGGGGCTTCCCTGGTGGTCCAGTGGTTAAGAATCTGCCTTCCAGTGCAGGGGACTTGGGTTCAATCCCAGGTTGGGGAACTAAGCCCGCGCACTGCAACTACTGAGCCTGCGCCCTCCGGAGCCCACGTGCCACAACTAGAGAGAAGCCCGACCACCGCAACTAAGAACCAATGCAGCCAAAAGTTAAAAAAAAAAAAAATTACATCCAAATCACCCAGTTTTTGTGTGGATTTTGAACTTGCTAAAAACAAGTGGACTTCACCTATTTGTGATTTGGGCTAATGGAAATCATGTAACAGTCTGCTAAATATAATGGATATGGGGAAGCTGATGGTGAAAGTCTTTTTTTTTAAATCTTGTAAGGCTGTCAAAGAGGGAACCCAAGTAGAAAATCAGCAAACGAGAGAGATGAATTGGATTTCTAAGGAGGTAGTGTGAAAATTGATAAAGGGAAACCTCACTAAACTGGAGTCAGAAGGCCAGAAGGGGGAGCTCTCAAATGCAAACCACTGGACATCCATACAGATCGCAAGGGAAGAGAGGAATCCTGAGTCTCCTGCAGGAAGGGACGCTACTTTACCCCCAGCAGGAGGAAGAAAGATTTTCTCCTTGCCCTGCAACACAGCCAGTGAGAGGCTGTCACAACCCAGCCAATGAAAAGCAACCATGCTTTGATCTCCCAGTTTCCTCCAATGGACTCTTTGTTTAGAACAGCCCCTCCCAGCTTCCCCTTTTCCTCTATAAAAGAGTTTCCTCTTTGCTTTATTGCACCTGCATGTAGTTTGCCAGGTTACGTGTCCTGAGTTGCAATTCCCTGTTGCTCCCAAATAAACTGGTTTTGCTGGTAAAAATAACTGGCGGTTTCATGTTTTGGGTTAACATGATATGGAGGTCCCAGGGCAACTCAGAGGCGGATGAGCAAACAGGTGCGGTACCCACAGAGCCCAAGGAGCTCACAGCTTTCTCGCCGACCCCCGAGTTGGAGGGTAAGTTTCTCTTTTGGATTTGAGTCCGTTCTTGCTGTGTTTTGAAGCTCTCCAGGTGTTGTTCGGGATCTGTTTAAAGGCTTTGTCTTTTCTGTTAAGGCCTTGCTTTGTCCGTAGCTACTCGTTTGGTACCTTGGCCTCTTTTTTGTTTTTTTTTAAAATACATGTATGTATGTATGTATGTATTTGTTTATTTATTTTTAGCTGCATTGGGTCTTCGTTGCTGCACGTGGGCTTTCTCTAGTTGCGGTGAGAGGGGGCTACTCTTTGTTGTGGTTTGTGGGCTTCTCATTGCGGTGGCTTCTCTTGGTGCGGAGCACGGGCTCTAGGCACACAGCCTTCAGTAGTTATGGCACTTAGGCTCAGTAGTTGTGGCGCACGGGCTTAGTTGCTCCTTGGCATGTGGGATCTTCCCAGACCGGGGATTGAACCTGTGTCCCCTGCATTGGCAGGCAGATTCTTAAACACTGTGCCACCAAGGAAGTCCCTGGCCTGACTCTTGAAATCAGGCTGTTTTTACTGGAACTGTGACAGCCTTCGATCCGACTCCTTTTGGAACTGGGTGGTTCCTATTGGAACTGTGCTGGTATTCAGCCTGCAGGCTAAGAACTATTATTATTATTTTATGCTCTAGAGAAAAACCTCTGAAAAATGGGATTCCAGTTATTTAAATGTTTTGAGAGCACCCCTCATTCAGGGACCACAGCAAGTTTTGTTTTCTTTTTTGGCTGCACTGCACAGCTTGTGGGATCTTAGTTCCCTGACCAGGGATCGAACCCATGCCCCCTGCAGTGGAAGCGTGGAATCCTAACCACTGGACCGCCAATTCCTCCAGCCAATTTTATCTTCAGAAAATGCGGTCCCTCCTGTGTGCATTTCTAACTAAATTGACTGATTTAACCAAAAGTAATTTAAAATATCTGTGACCGAATCAAACTTGGGTTCGCTTGCCCAGGCAGTAAAGCCAATCTACTCACACCGGGTCATGGCGAAGGAAACTGCAGCGTTCATTGCAGGGCCAAGCAAGGAGTCTAGGGCAGCTGGTGCTTAAAAGACCTGAACTCCCCAAAGGTTTTCAGGGAAAGGTTTTTGAAGACAGAGTGAGGGAGGCAGGTCGCAGGAGTTTGTGATCAGCTGGTGGACATTCTTCTGATTGGTTGGCGGTGAGGTAACTAGGAGTCAACATCGTCAACCTTCCTGTTTCAACTGCTCTGGGGTCTACGTGATTATGAGAAGCGTACAGTTAACTTCTTCCACCTGGTGGGGGTTCTGTATCTGCAAAACAGCTCAAAGGACATGGCTCAGAATATTATCTATAGCCCTTGAGGAGGGACTAAAGGTCCTTGACTTTGTTTAATGGCTAAACTATTATTATTTTGTCTTGCTTGACTGATTTCCTTTCTCTACATTTCTCACTTCTGTGATTAAATTTATTCTTTGGAACGGGGGGGGGAAGGCCTACGAGGCTAAAGTTTTTCTACAAACAAGAGGCAGGTTGAGGACACGGGGGCGGGTGTGTCCCAGGAAGGCCCCACAGGATCTACTCGGTTACACATCAATGGCTCTTATGAGGAACTTTTGAACTCCCCAAACTTAACTTTCTTAAAACTGTGTTAGATAGCCATGGCTCGGAAGGAGTCAAAACTGAATTGGATGCC
This sequence comes from Pseudorca crassidens, assembly GCF_039906515.1. NCBI lineage: Eukaryota > Metazoa > Chordata > Mammalia > Artiodactyla > Delphinidae > Pseudorca > Pseudorca crassidens. The sequence continues at coordinate 1,880,881 of NC_090299.1, read as the reverse complement.
TATTTTGATTGTATTTTGAGGCTTCCAGACGTTATCAAGAGTTTAAAATGGACTTTCTATAAAATGCCGTAATTAAATTCACTGAGGCAAAGAAAGAATTAAAGAAAGACAAGGGCTTCCCTGGTGGTGCAGTGGTTGAGAGTCCGCCTGCCGATGCAGGGGACGCGGGTTCGTGCCCCGGTCCAGGAAGATCCCACATGCCGCGGAGCGGCTGGGCCCGTGAGCCATGGCCGCTGAGCCTGCGCGTCCGGAGACTGTGCTCCGCAACGGGAGAGGCCACGGCAGTGAGAGGCCTGCGGACCGCAAAAAAGAAAAAAAAAAAAAAAAAAAAGACAAAATGGCTTTTCATGTTCAGCTCTCCAATTTCTTTGCCTCAGGCTCCACTCTGGTGCCGTCTTCCTCCTCGGAACCTATCAGAACCTGCCTTTAAAGTTAAATCTTCTTAGGATCCAAATAAACCCGAGATTACTTACATCCCCCGGCCTAAGGCTGAATTGCAAACCATAATTAAAGTTTCCTAAAGTAACGGAGGACCCTATAGGTTTGCTGAAGATTTTAACATGGTTATTCAAACCTACCAACCTGGTTTCTCAGATCTATATCGGGCAGTCCACGTGCTTTTTGGTGAAGGTCAAGTCAAATATTGGGTGAAATTAGCCCAAAGGAAACACTCTGGAGGGGATTTAGAAGAGCAAACCCCTAACTTCTGGCAAGAGGCTGGAACCCTTGCTGGAGAACTCCACCAGCACTTACAGTAACTATTCCCAAGGCGGTTGATCGGAACCAAATTCAGGCTTGCACACAAAAATCTGATGAACCTTCCCATGACTATTATAATCAACTTCAGATTACTTTTAAAGAAAATTCTGATCTTCCTTCAGATGTTGAGTCCCTTAGGATAGCCTTTAACGCCATGTTTATTAACGGGCTGAACTGGGATCATTTCTAATAAAAAAAGACCAGGGTGGAATGGGAAACTAAGTACACTCCAGATTTAGTTAATTTGGCAAATCAGCTCATTCCAACACTGGATGAGTCACCAAAAGGAAAGACCGCCAAAATTCTTAGTGTTCAACACCAGCAAATGAAGGCTCCTAAATGAAACCAAAATTCTAGTTTCTGCTGTAATTGCAAAGAACCAGGACATTAAAAAAAAAAAAAAAAAAGATTACTGGGGCTTCCCTGGTGGCACAGTGGTTAAGAATCCGCCTGCCATGCAGGGGACATGGGTTCGAGCCCTGGTCCGGGAAGATCCCACATGCCGTGGAGCAACTGAGCCCGTGCGCCACAACTACTGAAGCCCGCACACCTAGAGCTCGTGCTCTGCAACAAGAGAAGCCACCACAATGAGAAGCCCGCGCACCACAACGAAGAGTAGCCCCCGCTCGCCGCAACTAGAGGAAGCCCACGCACAGCAGCGAAGACCCAATGCAGCCCAAAATAAATAAATAAATAATTTATATGTATAAAAAAGATTATTGTTATAAATTAAAGCATTTCAGGCATCTTCAGCCCTTTAACCAGCCTTTCCAGTGGCCTCCTAATGAAGGGGGTTTTTGAGGAAATACAGGGGCTCTTCTCACCCCTCCCTCTTAATCAGCTCAGAAAAACAACTCTCCAGATTGGGGAGGAATGTCTCTGTGTCCTTAGTGACACCAGAACCACACTCTTGGTGCTCAACCCCCCTGCTATAAAACAGTCCCTGCCTTGAAGTACTAAAATGACCCAAATCGTGGGAGGTCTCCAATACGCATCAACAGGTTCCTGCGTGTGAACCTATTCCCTTTCGTTTAGGCCCTTTGAGAGAGATGCACCTTTTTCTCCTTAGCTCCTCTGCCCCTATTCATTATGTTGGCTGAGACTTCTTGGAAAAATATCATGCTAGAGCTTCTTTCTCCCAAAAGGGGAAAACAATTGTAGAATATGACAATAGCCATCCAAATAGCCCACCAGGTGAATTAAATGACCCTTCTACCTCTTTTACTTGCTCTGTCTCTGATGGCCCCGGAGCCGATGGGAAACACTGATCATTTATCCCCATGGAATCTGTTACCACCCTCCTTATGGGCAAAATCCACAGTGCACCTTCCATTTAGGCTCGAATAGATCTCTCAAAACTAGAATTAATCAATACCCTATAAGAAGTCCTTCAAGGTATAAAGCCTGTAACAGAAGATTCCAAGGCTCAAGGTCTCATTATCCCTGTACGAGTCCCTGCAACACTCGTACTTTATGTGCAAGAAAACCCAAGGGCCAAGGGTGGAGGTTTGTCCAGGACCTCCAAGCAATAAACAACATTGTTTTCCCTCAACAACCTGTTTTTACCAACTCCGACACACTACTGACGTCCATTCTCACTGGAAGCAAATTTTTCACTCTAATTGATCTAGGCAGTGATTTTTTTTTCTGTGTTCCAGTGGATAAGGCTAGCCAGTATCCTTTCACCTTCACCTGGAAAGGAGAACAATACACATGTACAGTAATGCCCCAGGGTTTCACAGAAAGCCCTTCCTACTTTCCACAGGTCTTGAAAGCTGATTTGGATGATATAAAGTTTTCTTCAGGTTCTATGTTCTTACAATATACAGATGATTTGCGTCTATGTTCACCTTCTCAAACCTCCTTGCAGGAAGACGGCATCCACCTGCTAAAACTTTTGGCTTTAAAGGGACATAAAGTCTCCAAAGAGAATTGCAGTTTGCTCAAACTCAGCATGGATATTCAGGGCACTTGATCTTGGAACAAGGACGACATCTGGATCTGGACAGGCCTCGTGACGTCCCGAACTTCCCCAAACCTAAAACTAAGTGCCAATTACAAGGTTTTCTCGGGCTAGCGGGCTACTACTGACGGCTTTGCCCCTGTGTGCCTTATTAAGACCCAGCAAACCTGACCCTAATTAAGGGATCAAGATGACACAGCTTTTGAAGCCTTAAAGAAAAGCTTAATGAGACCACCTGCCCTTGGGTATCCTAATTACCAGCTTTGCTTTTTCCTTTTTGCATGGGAGAGGGAAGGCCATGCCCGTGGAATATTCACCCCAAAACATGGGCAAGGTCACCCACCCATCCATTTCTGATTAAGGCAGAAAGACAGTGACAGGAATTAGGCCTTAATCAGAAAGGCCACCGAATAGTTAATCATGGGATCCCCTTTAGCCATCTTCACACCCCATGCAGTAGAAACCCTCGTGAATTCTCATCACATCTAACACTTGCCGGTCAGTTGCCCCAGCTCCTATGAAGTCCTGCTGCTAACAGCTCCTCACATGACTCTTTCACGTCGTAACAACCTCAACCCTGCTATTCTTCTCCCCCCCTTCTCTGACAAAACACCTCAGGACCGTCTAACACTGACAGGTCGCCTTCTGACTCCCCGTAGTAATTTACAGGGGACTCTTCTAACCAGTGCGGATTCTTCACGATTTACTGATGCCTCCTATTGAAGATGACGAAGGTAAACACCAAGCTGGGTGTGCTGTTACGCCTCCCCTTGAAATTGTCAAGCCGGCACTTTTATCCTTGGCTACTTCAACCCAGCAAGCTGAACTATACGCTCTCATTTGGGCTTGTACTTTAGCCAAGGGCAAAGCCGCCAACGTTTATACCATTAGTCAGTATGCCTTTGGGGTAGACCGTGAGCTTGGGATGCTGTGGAAACAATGAGGTTTCCTTACCTCTAACGGGGAAAAGATTAAAAATGGCTCTTATATCCAAAATCTATTAGATGCCACGCTCTTGCCGGCAACCTTGGCTGTTATTAAGATCCCTGGCGTATCAGCTTGACATAGAGGATAAAAACCTACGTCACTGATAATCCTACCAAAATACTACTCTCAGGAATTCCCTGGCAGTACAGTGGTTAGAACTCAGCACTTTCACTGCCGGGGTCCGGGTTCAACCTCTGGTCAGGGAACTGAGATCCCACAAGCTGTGCATTGTGGCAAAAACACACACACAAACAAACAAAAAACAACAAAAATGCTACTCTCAAAGGAAGTAGCCAAACCTCTGTCATCCAAAGAGATGCTCCCCAAGATAACAGACTAGGAATGCCCAAAAATTGGCCCCAGAAATGGAAAAATGATATTGGAGCTCTAGTAACTGTTGGTTTGATAAAAAAAAGAGAACTCTGGTTCGGGCCAAATAACAAACTGGTCCTACCAGAAATTCTAAGACTCCCACTCCTTGGCACTGTTCATGCATTGAACTGTTGGTCCACTGACAAATGATGGCATGCATGAACTAATATTGGTGGGAAATATATATATTTTTTAATATTATTTAGTTTTGCCTGCGCCCGGTCTTAGTTGCGGCACGTGGGATCTTCGATTTGGCATGCGGGATCCTTTAGTCGCGGCATGCACGCAGGATCTAGTTTGCAACCAGGGATCGAACCTGGGCCCCCTGCATTGGGAGCACAGAGCCTTATGCACCGGACTGCCAGGGAAGTCGCTGGTGGGAAATATTAATAAGGTCAAAATGAGTGCCGGTCTCACCTGCCCAAGTACAGTCCAGGGCAACCTGCTCTCATTTTGAATTGCCTTATGGGTCATTCGAGATTTGGCAAATGGAATTCATTACAGCTGCCCCATCTCATGGATGTACAGTCATACCTTGTTTTATTATGCTTTGCTTTATTGCACGTCACAGATACCGCATTTTTTACACATTGAAGGTTTGTGGCCACCCTGTGTCAGGCAAGTCTATCAGCGCCATTTTCCCAACAACATTATTTTTTAAATTAAGGTATGTACATTTTTTTAGACATAGTGCTATTGCACACTTAATAGATTATAGTATAGTGTAAACGTAACTTTTATACGCACTGGGAAGCCAGAAAAATTCATGTGACTTTATTGTGATATTTGCTTCAATTGTGGGGGTCTGGAACCAAACCCAAAATATCTCCAAGGTATGCATGCAAATATTTCAGTCATAGTCTGTATATTTTCTGATTGGACTAAAGCTTTCCGTTGTAGACAGGCCACTGCTTCTCTGTGGTTAAATTTTTGTTAGAAAAGATTATCCCTACCTGGGGAAACTCTTTTGAATTTCGTAGTGATCAAGGAACCCATTTTACTGGTCAAGTACTTTGGCAAGTTTGCGATGTTTGGCCGGTTTTATAATACTTTCATTGTGCTTACAATCAGCAATCCTCAGGGTTAGTTGAACGTGCTAACAGTGCTATTAAGACCCAACTGGTGGGACCTCCCTGGTGGTTCAGTGGGTAAGACTCTGCACTCCCAATGCAGGGAGCCCGGGTTCGATCCCTGGTGGGGGAACTAGATCCCCTATGCACGCCGCAATTATGAGCCCGCATGCCGCAACCAAAAGATCCTGCATGACACAACGAAGATCCCGAGTACCGCAAGTAAGACCCGGCGCCGCCAAAATAACTAACTAACTAACTAACTAACCCAATTGGCAAAATTTGTAGATACCCTCCAAAGACTCTGGCCAAAGCCATTGCTGTTGGTCCTTCTAAATCTCAGAGCCACCCGTTTCGGAGCTCGTAAACTCTCACCCTTTGAGATAGTCAAAGGATGCCCAAAGTACCAGGCCCCTCCCTCTTTTGACCTGCAGCTGATAAAAGGAGATATGCTTCAGTATTGTAAAGGCATAATTGCTTCTTCTGAGAGTAGCCATGCTCTTGTCGAGCAATCTTTTCAGTCTCAGGAGACGAATACCTTCAGCATCACACCGTGCAACCTGGAAATTTCTTCTATTGGAAAAGGCATCTCCAGAAGGACTCTCCTCAGTCTCACTGGAGAGGCCCTTAGCAAGTACTGCTAACCCACCCTTGTGCCACCAAACTCCAGGGAATAGACTCCTGGATTCATGCGACACATCGAAAGAAAGTATCAAGCCCTGACTGGACCCATACACTATTTGGTGACCTGAAGGTAAAGAGTTCCTGGAAGTGAAGCAGATGATATCTGATGAGACAGCTTTCCCAAGGTGTCGAGATCAAGCCTGTTAGAAAGGTCAGAATTCACAGAAGTCTCTCTCTTTCATCTGGACTATAAACTGACTCTGGATTTTTATCCCAACTTATAGTCTTTGAATTTGCAAACTACAGGCTATATTCTCTGATAGAACATTTAGTTCCAAACAGTGTCTTTTGAGATAACAATACTGTTTACTCACTCCATGTTTATTCCGGCATTGTCTTCCCAAAGTGCTTGTTTAATTCCTGCAGTTTTGGTGTGCCCTTGCTGTATTCACTATTCTAAGGTACAGACTTTAGATGAGAGATGCCCGAGAGATCTCTGTCCTACCCATCCTTGTTACTAAAATGTAACCACAATAGGTTTCCAATCTGTGCACTTTCACTCCTACATGGGACACAACACCAGGAAAGGTCCTTCCTGGTATCAATGGACAAAAGGCCACTGAATGTCGGTAAAAAACAAACAAAACCCCTGATTCTTTTTTTTTAATTTAATTAATTAATTTATTTTTGGCTGTGTTGGGTCTTTGTTGCTGTGCGCCGACAGGGCTTTCTCTAGTTGTGGCGAGCGGGGCTACTCTTTGTTGCGGTGCGCGTGGTTCTCATTGCGGTGGCTTTTCTTGTTGTGGAGCACGGGCTCTAGGCGCGCGGCCTTCAGTAGTTGTGGTGCACGGGCTCAGTAGTTGTGGCTCGCAGGCTTTAGAGCCCAGGCTCGGTAGTTGTGGCACACAGGCTTAGTTGCTCTGCGACATGTGGGATCTTCCCAGACCGGGGCACGAACCCGCGTCCCCCGCATTGGCAGGCGGACTCCCAAGCACCGCGCCACAAGGGAAGCCCCTCAGAGAAAGATCTTGATCAAAGGGGGGAAGTGGTGAAAATTAATAAAATGAAACTTACTAAAAATGGAGTCAGGAAGACAGAAGGGGAAGCTTTCACACACGTAACACTTAACATCAATACAGGCAGACCTAGGAGATATTGTGGGTTTGGTTCCAGACCACTGCAATAAAGCATATAGCACAATAAAGTGAGTAACATGAATGTTTTGGTTTCCCAGTGCATATAAAATTCCGTTTACACTAATTATAGTCTATTAAGTGTGCAATAGCATTCTATCTAAAAAAATAATGTTGGAAAAGTGGTGCTGATAGACTTGTTCAATACAGGGTTGCCACAAACCTTCAATGTGTAAAAAGGGCAACATCTGCAAAGTGAAGTAAAGCAAAGCATAACAAAACAAGCTATGAATGTACAGAACCCAACAGAAAGAGGCTTAGCTTGCGTCTCTGGCAGGAAGTGACACTGTTTTTCTATTGCAGGCAGGAGGAAGAAAGATTTTCTCCTCACCTGGCAACGCCTCAGCTACTGAGAGGCTGTCACAGTTCAGCCAATGAAAAGTCACTTTACTTTGAACTCCCAGTTCCCTCCAATGGACTGCTTGTTTAGAACAGCCCCTCCCAACTTCCCCTTCTCCTCTATAAGATAGTGTCCTTTCCTTCGTTTTACTAGACTCGCATGTGGTTTGCCATAGTTGCGTATCCTGAATTGCAATTCTTTGCTGCTCATGAGTAAACCCATTTTACTGGTAAAAATAACTTACTTTTATTGTTTTAGGTTAACAGTAATTAATCCATTACTTCTGATGTACAAAAGAAAGTTTATTGGTGGGTAATTTTTAAGTAAAATATATTTTGTTGTTTAAAAACGGGGGGGCCAGTTTTTTCTTTGGAGTGAACAGGGTTTGAACACAACACACCTGCAGAGTTGACGCTTTACTGCACAAATCCAAACACCGCAGAGGTGTAGGATGTGGAAATCCACAGCTCCCACCCAGCTTCACTCTGGGTCCCTTTGTGGAGCAGGCTTCTCATATCTTTGTCTCAGGTTATCTGAGGAAGGACAGTGGATTTGGTTCTGGACGTAGGAGAACCTGGGTAGCAGGTGAGGAGTTGGAGAGGGTCGGAGAAAGTGGCTGGACTGGGAGGCCAACTCACAGAGAGGGTAAGAATGGTGGGCAGTGGCCAAGCTGCCCCTAGAACTGAGGACTCTTTCCTCAACCTGGTGCTCTTTCTAACGCTCCAGTGCACCAGAAGCAAGGACATCACACACAAAAAGCAAACGGTAAAAAGAGTACCCAGTGGAACAGCTCATCACTTGTGCCGTCTTGGCTGGGAAGGCGTGGAGACACTTGGGAGACTGAGGTTTGCTTGTTCTTCCATTTGCCATGGCAGGTATGTCAGTTCCATACAGGAGCTGGAATGGGCTCCACCCAGGCTCTCCAGGACCACCCTCTGTCCCCTAGTCCTTCTCTGTGTTCCACCTCTTCCAAGGGCAGAGGGGACATACCTTCATATGTCAGAGACCTTACTAAAAAAATCTTTGTGCTACTCAGCAGCAACCTCTCTGTTAGGGACTGAATTGTGTCCCCCACCCCCACCCCAAATTCATATGTTGAAGCCCTAACCCCCACTGTGACTGTATTTTGATGTGTGGCCTTTACAGAGGTAATTAAGGTTAAATGACATCATAAGGGTGGGTCCTAATCCCATAGGACTGGTGTCCTTGTAAGAAGAGAGACACTGGGGATGTGCACAGAGAAGAGGCCCTGTGAGGACACAGCAAGAAGGCAACTGTCTGCAAGCCAAGGAGAGAGGCCTCAGGAGAGACCAAACCTGCTGGCACCTTGAACTTCCAACTTCCAGACTGTGAGAAAATGAATGCCTGTTGTTTAAGTCTCCTTGTCTGTGGCATTTTGTTATGGCAGCCTGAATTGACTAATCCATTCACTTTCCTACAACTGGGAACTTTGCATTGTGAATACCTTGGGACCCATAGAAGGGAAGAGCTGGGTAGGGGAACATGACAGCAGGTACATGCATGTGTGAGGGTGGTTGCCGGCATAGGTGTGCCAGGGGTCAACCTCACTGGCTACTATTCAGTGGATGGGCTTGGCTCCTGGGGAGGCCCCTGGCCCCTCCACCACCTGCTTCTTGGCACAGCTGCTTCCAGAGGCTGATCACAGCAAGGGCTGAAGTCCCAATATCCAGACAAAGTGGGGGAAGGAGGCCAGGAAAAGGCCGCAGGCACCGATAGGACCCAAAGTAAGACGCCAGGGGAGGGAGAATTTTGGAGGAATTTATATTTAGTAGTTTTCCATCAGGGGAGGAACCAGAGTTGAAGAAGCAACCCATCCCCAGTCTCTTCCTGTACTTTTCACCCCTCTCCCTCCTTCCTGGTCACCTCTGCAGGAAACCCCGTGGTTCTCACTGTTCTTAGAAAAAGACCCAACCTCTGTGTAGGGCCTGACCCCTCCAGATCTGGCCCCTACCCCCTCCCTGCCCACCCTAGGCCGCAGTCTAGGGCATCAGCACCAGCACTCCCCGCCAGGCCGACTTACGTGTCCTCCTTCTGCTCAGGACCCACTGACTCAATTCTGTGTGGGCTCCTTCTCATCATTCTGGTTGCAGCTGAGAGTCCCCTCCTCTCTGTTTCTGTCCCATCGTCCTGTTTCTCCTCCTAAGCCTCTTATATGCTGACTTAAAAAAAAAAAAATTATTTATTTATTTTTGGCTGCGTTGGGTCTTTGTAGCTGTGCATGGGCTTTCTCTAGTTGTGGCGAGCAGGGGCTGCTCTTTGTTGCGGTGCACAGGCTTCTCATTGCAGTGGCTTCTCTTGTTGCAGAGCACAGGCTCTAGGTGCGCGGGCTTCAGTAGTTGTGGCATGCGGGCTCAGTAGTTGTCGGGCATGGGCTTCGTTGCTCCGCGGCATGTGGGATCTTCCCGGACCAGGGCTCAAAACTGTGTCCCCTGTATTGGCAGGCGGGTTCTTAACCACTGAGCCACCAGGGAAGCCCCTTTGCTTACTTTAGAAAAATATTTATTGATTGATTGATTTGGCTGCAATGGGTCTTAGTTGAGGCATGTGGGCTCTTTGTTGCGGAGTGCAGGCTTCTCTCTAGTTGTGGTGCACAGGCTCCAGAGCACAGGGGCTCAGTAGCTGCAGCACGCAGGCTTAGTTGCCCCAAGGCATGTGGGATCTTAGTTCCCCGACCAGGGATTGAACCTGCGTCCCCTGCATTGGAAGGCGGATTCTTAACCACTGGACCACCAGGGAAGTCCCAAGATTCATTTATTTCTTTTCTTAAAGAGTTTTTACCCCCTTTCTTTCCTATACAAAGTTTCCTTATCGTGTAATTTTTTTTTTTTGAAGGGAGGTCTGTCTCTGCCCCTAGAATGTTTGTCTGCCCATTAACTCCGTGCTTGATTCAGTCCCTGGATATTAGTTGAAGGCACAGGCATGTTGGGTACTTCCTACCTTAACTTACCGAATCCTCACAATGTCCTGTAAGGCAGATGTTGTTTGAATTCTGCCATCTCTCATCCATAATTCTGAAATCCAAAAAGCTCAGAAACCCAAAATGTTTTTCTCAAACTGGGTCGACATCTGACTTGAACAGCTGTAAGGCTTTTCATGGTCTTTATCGCACTTAGTTTGAATGGTCATCCTGTCTTTGCAGCAATGTTAATGTATCTGGTTTTGGGGTGCTGTCCAATGCCCCAGTGGGAGCACTGAGCAATATACTATTTGCTGGTTGCCTATTGCTGTGTAAAAAACGACTCCAAATGTTAGCAGCTTAAAACAATAAACATTTATTATGTCAGACAGCTTCTGTGGGCCAGGAGTGTGGAAGTAGCTTAGCTGGGTGCTTCTGGCCCAGGGTTTCCCATGAGGTCGCGGTTAAGATGCGTGCTGGGGGTGGTCCCAAGGTAGCTCAGTTACTATGGTGGGGAAGTTGATGCTGGCTACCGGCATGAAGTCTCATGTCCTCATCACATGGACCTCTTCACAGGGCTACTTGAGTGTCTTCATGATACGACGGGTGGCTTCCCCCCAGAGGGGACGATCTAAGAGAGGGCGAGGCAATGTCTTTTGGGACCCAGCTGCAGAAATCACTCCATCATTTCTGCAGTATCCTCTTGCTTACACGGGTCAGCCCTATTCACTGTGTCAGAGGGTGAGATCACAAGAGCACGAATCCCAGGAGTGGGATCCTTTCTGGATGTTGGCAACCCCAATTATATGTACCTATCTCAAATCCAAAGATTCTGAATTTCGAAGTACGTGTGACCCCCAGAATGTTAGAGGAGAGACTGGGATGCCCATTTTACGGGTGAGAACCAGGTTCAAGGGCAGTTGAGTGACATGTGGGAGGTTACACTTACATCAATAGCAATGACAACTCACCTATCTCTAACAGCTCTGGGGCCAGTGCTACTTGGTTTTCTCCATCACTGCTCCAGCCAACAAGAGTGTGTCATTACTAACCTTAGTCACGTGGACTGTGGGCTCGCAGGGGCAGGAACTCTGCACTCCATCCTCTAATCCCTACAGCACACCTATGGGGTAAGCAGGGCAACTGCCTTTGACCTTCCCTCTGCAGCGGAGGAAGTGTGAGCTGTCTTCGCTTATACTTGTCTGATTCTACCAGCCTGCGGGTGTCTCCCCGGGCTCAGCCCAAGCTTGGTATGGGTTACAAAAATGGGAAAAAACGCCATGCTGCTCTCAGGGGATCTGGCGAGGAGGGCAGCTCTGGGTAGGGGCCGGCAGAGGAGTCTGTGGGAGGGAACCTTTGAAAGATCACAGGTGTGCTTGGGCATCATTGCCGAGGACACTCAGACTTTGAAAAAGAAAATAGCCGTGGAGCCACGGAAGAACCCTCGGAGTTGGTCTGGGGAGCTGGGGGGAAGGAAAGGGATGCAGAAACGAGGACGGGAAAGGGCCAGCTCCCTCCTGCCTTCCGCCCTAAGAATAGTTCTTGCGACCTTAGAGAGGGGATGCGGGGTCTGAGCATGCTCAGCGCCTCGCTGGGCTCAGCTCGTGGAAGGTCGCCGTTTTCCTGGTGCTCGGCGTGGCCAGCCGGCCTGCAGCCCGGGGATTCGGACCTACGCTCGGGACTAACACTTGGGGTCGTCTTTGGCCCCTTCTTTCCCTTCCATCAGTAACCACATCGCAGGCCGTTTGACCCCTCTCCTCGCCCGGGCCCGAGTCTCCGAAAGCTCCCCGACTCGAGGCGATGGGGCCGGTGGGACACGCCAGTCACCCGCGGGCGCAGAGGCCGCGGACCCCGGGCGGGATAGGACTGGGGCGGGGCCACGTTCCCGGCGGCGGGCAGGGCCTGGCATCTCGGCGAGGGGCGGGGCTTGGCCTTTCGGCGGGGGGGCGGGGCCTGGCCTTTCGGCGGGGCGGGCGGGCCCGGGATCTCCGCGGGGGGCGGGGCGCGCCGGGAAAAGTTCCGGGAAGGTGGGCCTCCCGCCCAGGCCCGGCGCGGAAGTTGCCGGTGGTCAGTACCCTGTCGGCCAGGCCCGCAGCCATGTCGTCTGGGAACGCGGGGTCTGGCGGGCGGGAGGGCGCCCCGCGCGCCGCTGCCGCGCTCTGCGGCCTGTACCACGAGGCGGGGCAGAGGCTGAGGCGCCTGCAGGACCAGCTGGCCGCCCGGGACGTCCTCATAGCGCGCCTCCGCGCCCGTCTGGCCGCGCTCGAGGGGGACACGGCGCCGTCGCTCGTGGACGCGCTGCTGGAGCAGGTGGCGCGCTTCCGGGAGCAGCTGCGGCAGCGGGACGGCGGCGCCGCGGAGGCCGCGCTGCGCCAGGTGCGGGGCGGAGGGGCCGCAGGCGGCGGAGAGGCCGCAAGGGGGCCGCGCGAGCCACGCTTCCTCGGCGCGCGGGCCCCGTGCCCGCCGTGTCCCCGGAGTGCGTGCGCCCGTCGGGCGTGAGGGCTGTGTGGTCTGGTTGGGTCTGAGCGGTTTGTGTCTGGGGGGTTCTGGGCGGGTGCGCGCCGCGTTAGGCCTGAGTGTGTCGTGTCGGGTTCTGAGGGGTGTGTGTTTGGGTTACGTAGAGGGTCTGCTCCCTCGCTGGCTTCTGAGGGTTGTGTCTGTCCGTGTTGGTTCTGAGTGTCGTGTGGGCTCACGTTGGGTTCTGAGAGCTGTGTGTACCTGTGGGTGTGAGGCTTGTTTTGCCATTGTCGGTTCTCAGGGGTGTGCCTGTCGGTTTTGGTTCTGCGTTGGTTCTGAGGAGTGTGTGTCTCTGAGTTGCGTGCTGGAGGGTGTGTATGCCCATTTCTGTTCTGGGGGTTGTGCACCTGGGTCTAAGGGTTGCTGTGTCCGCGTTGGTTCTCGGGTGTCCGAGTGATCTGCTCCCATGTTAGGTCTGAGGGCTGTGTCTTCCCGTGTTCAGCTCTGAGAGGTTTGTGCCTGTGTGGCTTCTCAAGGGTGTGTGTCTGTATTGGGTCTGAGTGGTGTGTGTCTGTGTTGATCCCGGATGTGTTTATCCCTGTTGGGTCTGAGTTGTGTGTGTGCCCCTGTGTAGAGTCTGGGGCTGTGTCTGCGCCCATGGTGGGTTCTGAAGGGTGTGTTTCCTCAGTCGTGTTGAGGGGTGTGTGTATGTGTTGATTCTGAGGGTTATGTGCTCACTTTGGTTCTGAGGGCTGTGTGCCTGTGTTGTGTTTGAGGGTTACGTGTGTCCATGTTAATTCTAAGGCGTATGTGTTTGTGTTGGTTCTGAGGCATGTTTGTGTGTGTTGGAGTCTGAGGAGTGGAGTCCTTGTTGGTTCTCGGGTGTGTGTGTTCATGTTGTGTCTGCGGGTTATGTGTCTGAGTGGTTCTCAGTGGTGTGTCTGTGTTGGGTGTTGAGGGTGTGTGTCTGCTCTGAAGGGCGTCTCTGCATGTGTTGGGTTCTGAGCAGTGTGTTCCCGTATGAGTCTGAGGAGCGTGTACCCCGCTGGTTTCTGAAGGGTGTATGCCTCCATGTTGGGTGCTGAGTGGTGTGTGGGGATGTGTGTGTGTGTGCGCGCACGTGCACGCCTGTCTTGAGTTCTGAGGGTATGTGTGCCTGTTTGGACTCTGAGAGGTGTGTATGTGTGTTGGGTTCTGAAGGTTGTCTGTCTGATGGTTTTGAGGGTTGTGTGTGTGCTGGTGTTAAAACTGATGGTTGTGTACCAGGTGAGTTCAGAGGGGTCTGCTCCCATGTCGGGGAGGAGGGGAACGTGTACCTTTCTTGGGTCTGAGGGTTGTGTGTCTGTGTTGGGTTGTGGCGTGTGTACCTGTGTGGTATATGAGGTGTGTGAGCACTTGAATTGGGTTCTCAGGGGTGTGCTCACCTGTGTTGGGTCTTCAGTTTGTGCCCGTTTTGGGTTCTGAAGGATGTGTGTGCATGATCAGTTCTGAGGGGTCTGTTGCCGTGCTGCGTTTTGAAGAGTGCGAGTGCCTGCATTGGGCTCTCAGGGGTGTGTGTGTGTCCATGCTGGGTCTGAAAGGTGTGTGTACCTTTCTGAGGGGTGTGCGCCTGTGTTGGGTCTTAGGGATGAGTGTGCATGTTATTTGTGTTTGGGGCGTGTGTGCACCTGGAAGGTTCTGTGCACGTGTGTGTTCGTGTTGAGTTCTGCATTGTGTGCGCAGACATTGGGGCTGGGTGTGTGTGTGGGACATGCGTATAGGCTCCTGGTGTGTGTGTCTGAGTTGGGTTCCTGGGTGTGTTTGTGTTGTGTTGGGTTCAGGGCCACATGAGCCACAGTTATGTTCTGGATCTCCTTTAGCCCCAGCTGTGAATGTATCTTTCAGTAGTAACACTCCTGCTCTGCTGGGAGTGGTGACAGAGTGGGAGCCTGCCAGAGTGTCTGATAATAGACTTAAATCCTTACTTTTCCTCCTTCATATCCTTGTCAGCGATACTATGTCTATCTGTGTGAAATATTAAACACCCAGATCAGGAGTGAGAGTAACAGTATTTTTCTACAACAGTTTGGAAGTGCCCCAAACATTTTGGTGAACTCTGGTCTGTTATCCCATTCGGTGCATAGCTATTATCTGGGTTTTCCCAGGAAAGGAATTAGGCCTGCAAAAGACAATTTTCACTTCCAGGCTTGACCCTGCAGCCGGATTTTAGAGTGAAAAAGAGGCACGCCTTTTTTTCTTTTAATAAAAGTAATTTTGAATATCTGAAAAATAGAGGAAAGAATAAAGAATAAGATAACCATCCCACCACAGAGAGATGACCACAGAGCATAATCTCGTGGCCTCTTCCCTGCCTTTCATTTAACCATAGGGTATGTATCGACTTGGCGTGTTAGAGTTCAAGCTGTCTATACAGTTTTACTTAATGTCATGTCAGTATTTTCTCATCTGCATCATTTTAAACGCCTTTAGAAGCCAGATGTCTTCCTCGCTCCAGCTGTCTCCCTTTTCCTGGGCAAGGTGGATTATTACTCATCAGGGCAGAAGGAAGTCACCTGGTCTGCACCCCTGATCTTAGTGTCATGGACACCAGGAGCCATAGATGAGTGTAGATTGGGGACCAGAGCACATCCTACCCAGAACAGGACTCCGCTTGCAGTCTGGTGGCCATTGGTGCTCAGTTGACATGTGTCCCCAGCATCCTGTGGCCCCAGAGCCTCTAACCAAAACCCAGACAGAGCCAGGTCTGTCATCCTAGTACTACTGGTCCTTTCAGCGTAGGTTTTTTTTTTTTCTGTCTGCGTTGGGTCTTCGTTGCTGTGCGCGGGCTTTTTCTGGTTGTGGCGAGCGGGGGCTACTCTTCGTTGCGGTGCGCGGGCTTCTCGTTGCAGTGGCCTCTCTTGTTGCAGAGCATGGGGTCTAGGAGTGTGGGCCTCAGTAGTTGCAGCATGCGGGTTTAGTAGTTGTGGCATGCGGGCTCTAGAGCGTGCAGGCTTCAGTAGTTGTGGCTCATGGGCTCCAGAGCGCTGGCTCAGTAGTTGTGGCGCACGGGCTTAGTTGCTCCGCGGCATTTGGGATCTTCCCGGACTAGGACTCGAACCAGTGTCCCCTGCATTGGCAGGCAGATTCCTGACCACTGCACCACCAGGGAAGTCCCTCAATATAAGTTTTGTTTTAGGATTTTAAATTATTTCAGGAGCAATTTAATATCTGATGTCTTATGCAATTAAATATTTGTTGCTTACCCCTACATCTTTCTGGGGTTGGTCAGAGAACCTGGGGAGGAATGGAGATGTTTATCACCTCCCAGAGGCCCTGGATTCACTGAAGTAGCTGTGCAGCGTGAAAACAATGAGAGGAATTGGTCAACAGGTTGGTCTCATCAGTGGTCATGTCAGCCAGCTGGTTAGGAGCAGGGACCCTGGACTGGTGAGGACTGAGGGCTCCCAAAGAAGATGCTGAGGCTCACAGGTGTGGATGGACTGCCAGGTGACCAGTGCATCTGTGGCCAAGGTGTAGCCAGTGTGTGATGGGACCAGATCAGTCTTGAGAATTCTGGTCTTTTTTGCCACCACAGTGGGACTCAAGACGTTGCCTTATTTGTACCATGAGGCCTGGATGGATGACTCTGCAAAGCTCTTCCAGTTAAGATTTTCTGGAATGATGGCACTGATTCGTTGTGCAGGCTGTAACTGCTCAACCCCGTCTCACCACTGCCTTGGGGACTAGCCTCATGGACCCTGCTTGGTCCTGATGTAGCAACTTGTGGCTTTTCTTTCCCTATGCTGCCATGCCCTCTGTAAGTGGAACAGCGTACACTCTTTACAGTAGGTTATATTAGGTTTTGCGTGCGTGTGTGTGTGTGTGTATGTATTGTGTGTTTATTGTGTGTTTGTTTTTACCATCTATCGTCATACCTCTTTTGATCTGTACAACTGAAGCTCTATACCATTAAACATAATTCCCCACCTCCCTACTTTGTCCCCTACTGACCCCTCCCCTCCCCACCCCCCACTGGCAACCACCATTTTACTCTCTGTCTCTATGATTTTGACTACTGTAGATACCTCCTATAAGTAGAATCATGCAGTATTTGTCTTTTTGTGACTGGTTTATTTCACTTAGCGTGATGTCCTCAAGGTTCATCCATATTGTAACATGTGTCAGAATCTCCTTCCTTTTTAAGGCTGAGTAATACTCCATTATAGGTATAGACCACATTTTGCTTATCTACTCATCTGTTGATGGACACTTGGGTTGCTTCCATGTTTTAGCTCTTATGAATATCACTGCTGCTATGAACATAGGTGTGCAAATATCTCTTCGAGATCCTGCTTTCAATTCTTTTGGGTGTATACCCAGAAGTGGAATTGCTGGATTATATAATAATTCTATTTTTAATTTTTTGAGGGACTTCCATTCTGTTTTTCCACAATGGCTGTACCACTTTACATTCCCACCGACAGTGCACAAGGGTTCAAATTTCTCCACATCCTCACCAATATTGTTATTTTCTGTGTTTTTGATAGAAGGCATCCTAATAGGTGCATGGTAATTTAGTACAAAATGATTGTAGTTTTGATTTGCAATTCCCTATAATGATTAGTGATGCTGAGCATCAATTCATGTGCTTACTGGCCATTTGTATATCTTCTTTGAAGAAATGTCAAGTCCTTGGCCCATTTTTGAATTGGGTTATTTTGTTGTTGAATTTTATGAGTACTCTACATTCTGGATACTAATTCTTATCAGATATATGATTTGTAAATATTTTATCTCATTCTGTAGGTTGCCTTTTTACTTTTACTTGTCCTTTGATGTGCAAAATTTTCATTTTTATTTTCATTAAAAAACTTTCCAATTTGTCTGCTTTTTCTTTTGTTACCTGTGCCTTGAGTGCCATATCCAAGAAATCACTGCCAAATCCTGTGTTATGAAGCTTTTGCCCTGTGTTTCTTCTAGGAGTTTTGTAGTTTTGGGTCTTACATTTAAGTCTTGGATCCATTTTGAGGTAATTTTCATGTATGGTTTAGATAAGGGTCCAACTTCATTCTTTTGCATGTGGATATCCAGTTTTCCCAGCACCATTTTTAAAAAAGACTGTCCTTTCCCCACTGAATCATCTTGGTACCCTTGTCAAAACCATTTGACTATCTATGCAAGGGTTTATTTCTGGGCTCTCTATTCTGTCTCTCTGGTCTGTATGTTTGTCTTTATGTCAGTGCCACAGTGTTTTGATTACTGTGGCTTTGTAGAAGTTTTGAAATTAGGAAATGTGAGTCTTTCAGCTTTGTTCTTTTTTTTGTTTTTTTTCCTTCTAAGATTGTTTTGGCTATTTGGGGTCCCTTGAGATTCCATATGAATTTTAGGATGAGTTCTTCTATTTCTGCAAAAAAATTGAGCTTTTGTTTTGTTTTTGTTTTTGGGGTTTTTTTTTGGCTGCACTGCACAGCTTGTGGGATCTTAGTTCCCCAACCAGGAATTGAACCTGGGCCATGGCAGTGAAAAATGCCAAGTCCTAACCACTGGACCACCAGAGAATTCCCTGGGATTTTGATAGGGATTGCATTGACTTTGTAGATCACTTTGAATAATATTGACATCTTAACAATATTAAGTTTTCCAATCTGTGAACATGGGATATGTTTCTATTTATTTATGTTTTCTTTAATTCCTTTTAGTAGTATTTCATAGTTTTCATTGTACGAGTCTTTCACCTCCTTGATTAAATTAATTCCTAAGTATTTTATTCTTTTTGATGCTATTGTAAGTAGAATTGTTTTTGTGATTTCTTTTGCAGATTCTTCATTGTTACTGTATAGAAATACAACTGTTTTTCATGTGTTGATTTGTATTCTGCTCAATTGCTGAATTCATTTATTCTCTCCAACAGGTTTTTGTGTGTGTGTGTGTGTGTGTGTGTGTAATCTTAAGAGTTTTCTACATGTAAGAGCATATCATCTGAAAACAGATACTGTTTTACTTCCTTTCTTATTTGGATGTGTTTTATTTCTTTTTCTTGCCTAATTGCTCTGGCTAGAACTTCCAGGGCTATGTTGAATAGAAGTGATGAAAGCCAATATCCTTTTCTTGTTCTTTTTTTTCCCCAGCTGCGCCATGCAGGATCTTAGTTCCCTGACCAGGGATTGAACCCATGCCCCCTCCAGTGGAAGTCCTCCTTGTCTTGTTCTTGATCTTAGAGGAAAAGCTTTCAGTCTTTTACCACGGGGTATGATATTTGCTATGGGTTTTTCTTATGGCTTTTGTTATGTGGAGGTAGTTTACTTCTGTTCCTAGTTTGTTGTGTGTTTTTATTATGAAAAAGTGTTGAATTTTGTCAAATGCCTTTCTGCATCAATTGATATGATCATGTGTTTTTCCCCCGTCATTCTGTTAATGTAGTGTATTACACTGAACAATCCCTCCCTTCCTCCCTCCCTTCCTTTTTTTCTTTTTGATGAAATATGTTTGTGAACTTAACCACAGCAGAGTAGTATATTACCTAAATCTATGTGGAACAAATCTGGTGAAAAATTTTCTGATTAGAAAAGTCTAATAATATCATTTTCATTTCATTCCAAGGGATTGATGCTGAGTCATAGAAAACAAACATCAAACACATAATTGTGCTTCATGTCCCTCAGAAGGCCTCATTCTCCTATCATTATTGTTTACTAGATATTTATCAACAATTATCTAATTGTCTTCAGATATTGTAAGTGAGACTCTAATGATAAAGTTAGGAATGTCAAGAACATGATCAATTTGCAACATCTAGAAAGTAGAACCAAAGTACAGATGGAACTAATTCAAGGCCTGTCATACATAATGAAACTGATGCTCAAGAACGGCCTAGTCACTTTGCTAAAATTGGTCTCTGAACCTTCTATACGGCTGCCCAGAAGATAAATATGCTGCACCTCTTATTCTTTTAAACAGCCAAGGATAACCTTAGTCATGTATTTAGTATTACCTTTTCACTGTCTTTAAGAAGAAACCATGATGAAGCTTGCTAAAATTTTCTTGTGAGAAGTTCACAGGGGTTTGTAGAACTACTTTGGGCAACAAAACTGGCTCTTTATTAGGCACCAATGAGAAGCAAATATTACACTGAATGTTGAAAAGCTGTGCACTTAAATCTGGTTCTGCCACTTTCTTAGCCATGTTAATTTGGGCAAGTCATTTAGTATTCTAGTTTTGTCACCAGTAAAACTGAAGTAATAATACATAGCTCATAGGGTTATTTATTCATTCATTCAGCCAATAGTTATTTGTTGTATGCCAGATGTTTTGGTAGGCCCTGGAAATGCAGAAAGGATTGAGAAAGGCAGATTCCTATCTTTATGAAGCTTACATCTTAGTTGAGAAAATAGACATTGGAGAAATAATCCATTGCCTTTGTGGAAAATAGGACATAGAACACATGTATGGGATATTGTGAGGAACACATGATTTAACAGGTATATATGTATATATAATAATCTCATGCACATAATGGGGACTCAGAAGATGTGAATGTCACCTACCATAGCCACTCAGGTGTTTATTTACTGAGCTTGCATTTATTGGGCATGTTCCGTATGTAAGGGGAATATGTATAAGCAGGCATCGTGGGTTGTATTTTTCCATTTCTCCCAATAAGTATAGTACATTCATTTCACAACGACGTGTACACTATCAGGGTTGCACCAGTAGCAGTGTTAATCTATAGCAGTGTTAATTCAGTGTCATTAGAGTGAAGAGTGCGTAGAGAATAACACAGGAAGTGGCTATAAAATTAGATTGGGGGCAAATTATGATGGCCTTTACTACCTTATAAAGTTGTTAATTGCACATTCTATTAACCATTAGGCTAGGGGAATGCAAAGATGATCAGTATCCAATTCTTGCCCTCAAATTGTGGAATCATACATGGACATACATGATCACTGCTTGAAGCAGGTTGTAAAAGTGCTGGAGGGATGTGTAGTGGGGAAATACTGAACATAGTGTAAGTATGGAACTAAGCCAACTTAAGTCTCCAAATCAGAACAACGGTATCATAGCGTCAACTGCTATTTTTTTCCTTTAGCTATAATTGACATATAACATTATATTAGTTTTAAGTGTACAGCACAGTGATTCAATATTTGTATATATTGTGAAATGACTACCACAATAAGTCTAGTTAACATCCATTGATCATGTTTTGTATGTTTAACCACCCTTGCAGTCTGTGAAAAAAATCCCACTTGTTCATGATGTATAATCTTTTTAATATGCCATTGAATTTGCCCGCTAGTATTTCATTGAGAATTTTTGCATCAACATTCATAAGGGATATTGGTCTGTAGTTTTGTTGTAGTGTCTTTGTCTGGCTTTGGTCTCAGGGTAATGCTGGCCTCATAGAATGAGTTAGGAAGTGTTCCTTCCTCTTCATTTTTTTTGGAACAGCTTAGGAAGAATTGGTATTAATTCTTCTTTAAATGTTTGATAGAATTCACCGGTGAAGCCATCAGTTCCAGGACTTGTTGTTGTTGGGAGATTTTTAATTACTGATTCAATTTCCTTACTAGTTAGAGGTCTTTTCAGTTTTTATATTTCTCTGTGATTTGGTCTGGTAGGTGTTGTGTTTCTATGAATTTGTTTCATCCAGGTTATCCAATTTGCTGGTGTACAGTTCATAGTACTCATTTTATAATCATTTTTATTTTTGTAGAATTGTCAGTAATGTCTCTACTTGCATTTTTTTTTTTTTTTTTTTTTGGCCATGCCACGTGGCTTGTGGGATCTTAGTTCCCTGACCAGGAATTGAACCCGGGCCCTGGGCAGTGAAAGCGTGGAGTCCTAACCGCTGGACCGCCAGGGAATTCCCTCTACTTGCATTTCTGATTTTAGTAATTTGAATCTTCTGTATTTCTTTTTGTAGTCTGTCTAGCTAAAGGTTTATCCATTTTGCTGATCTTTTTGAAGAACCAACTTTTGGTTTCATCGATTTCTCTAGTAGTTTTTCTGTTCTCTATTTCATTTGTCTCTGCTTTATTCTTCCTCCCTTTTGCTAGCTTTGAGTTTAGTTTTTTCTTCTTTTTCTAGTTCCTTAAGTTGTAAAGTTAGGTTGTTGATTGGAGACTTTTCTTGTTTTTAAATGTAAGTTTTATATATATATATATTTTTAAAATTTTTTTTATTTTTTATTTTTTTGCGGTACGCGGGCTTCTCACTGCTGTGGCCTCTCCCGCCGTGGAGCACAGGCTCTGGACGCGCAGGCCCAGCGGCCATGGCTCACAGGCCCAGCCGCTCTGCGGCATGTGGGATCCTCCCGGACTGGGACACGAACTCACGTCCCCCGCATCAGCAGGTGGACTCTCAACCACTGCGCCACCAGGGAAGCCCGTAAGTTTTATATCTTTAGATTTCCCCCTTAACACTGCTTTCACTCGATCCTGCAAGTTTTGGTATGCTGTGTTTTCACTTTAAGTATCTGCCTTTAAGTATTTTCTAATTTCCTTGTGATTTCTTCTTTTGATCCATTGGTTTAAGAGTGTGTTTTCTAATTTCCACAGTTTTGTGAATCTTCATTTTACTTCTGTTGTTGATTTCTGACTTCATTCTGTTGTGGTTGGGGAGGAGATACTTTGTATGATGTCAGTCTTTTAAAATCTGTTGAGACTTAATATGTAACCTAACACATGGTCTATCCTGGAAAATGTCCCATGTGCATTTGAGAAGAATGTGTATGTTGTTGGGTGTTCTGTAGATGTCTGTTAGATCTAATTGATTTATTGTGTTAAGTTCTCTATTTCCTTACGTATATTCTGTTTGGTTGTTCTATCATTGAGAGTAGGGTTTTGAGGTCTCCAGCTGTTATTGTAGGATTGTCTATTTCTCCCTTCAGTTCTGTCAGTTTTTGCTTCATATATTTTGCCTGTCTGTTATTAGGTACCTCAGTGTATATAATTGTTATATTTTCTTGCTGTATTAAAACTTTTATTAATGTATAACATCCTTTTTTGTCTCTTGTAGACTTTTTTGAAAAAAAGTCTATTTTGTCTGACATTAGTATAGCTACTCCTGTTCGCTTTTAGTTACTAATTGCATGGAATGTAAATATTTTTCCATCCTTCTACTTTCTTTTTTATTTTTAAAATTTTTAAAATTTTATTTTTGGCTGCGTTGGGTCTTCATTGCTGCACGTGGGCTTTTCTCTAGTTGTGGTGAGCAGGGGCTACTCTTTGTTGCAGTGCATGGCCTTCTCCTTGTGGTGGCTTCTCTTGTTGTGGAGCATGGGCTCTAGGTGCATGGGCTTCAGTAGTTGTAGCTTGCAGGCTTCAGAGCTCAGGCTCAATAGTCGTGGTGCATGGGCTTAGTTGCTCCATGGCATGTGGGATCTTCCCAGACCAGGGATCAAACCCACGTCCCCTGCATTGGCAGGAGGATTCTTAACCACTGCGCCACCAGGGAAGTCCCCATCCTTTTACTGTCAATCTATATGTTTCTTTGGATCTAAAGTGAGTCTCTTGTATATAGCATGTAGTTGGATCATATGCTTTTATCCATACTGCCAATCTCTGTCTTTTAATTGGAGATTTTAATCCACTTACATTTAAAGTAATTACTGATATGGATGAAATACTTGTTATTTTGCTATTTGTTTTCTGTATACCTTATAGCTTTTTTTGTTTCTCATTTTCTGCATTACTATGTCTTATGTTCTTTTTTTTTTTTTTTTTTTCTGGTATGCGGGCCTCTCACTGTTGTGGCCTCTCCCGTTGCGGAGCACAGGCTCTGGAGCGCAGGCCCAGTGGCCACGGCTCACGGGCCCAGCTGCTCTGCGGCATGTGGGATCTTCCCAGACCGGGGCACGAACCCGTGTTCCCTGTATCGGCAGGCGGACTCTCAACCACTGCGCCACCAGGGAAGCCCCACTATGTCTTAGGTTTGATTTTTTAAATTGTGAAATATTTAAATTCCTTTCTCATTTTTTTGTGGGTATACTCTGTAACTATTTTCTTTGTGTTTACCATGCGAATTACGTTTAACATCCGAAAGTTGTAACACTTTAATTTGAATTTATACCAGCTTAACTTCAATAACATACAAAACACCTGCTCCCTTATAGCTAAACCCCACCCCTTTTGGTTGTTGATGTCACAGAATTAAATCTTCATACGTTGTGTGCCCTCAAACATAAGTTAATCTTTTAAATGCATTAGTCTCCTAAATTATGTAGGAAATAACGTGTGGAGTTACAAATCAAAATTACAGTAATACTAACTTGTAGACTAAAAATTAAAAAAATATATATATATATTTATGTCTCTTAAATCATGTGGAAAACAAAAAAGAAGAGTTATAAACTGTTGTTACAATAATACTAGCTTTTATAATTGCCCAAGTCTTTACCTTTATTGACATCTTTATTTCTTCATATAGCTTTGAGTTACTGTGCTTTGAGTTAGTGTCATTTCATTTCACTCTACAGGACTCCCTTGAGCATTTTTTGCAGGGTAGGTCTAGTGGTAACAAACTCCCTTAGCTTTGGTTTATGTGGGAATGTCTTAATTTCTCCCTTGCTTTTGAAAGACAGTTTTGCTGGATATAGGATTCTTTCTTTCTTTCTTTCTTTCTTTTTGGCCGTGTTGGGTCTTTGTTTCTGTGCGATGGCTTTCTCTAGTTGTGGCAAGCAGGGGCCACTCTTCATCACAATGCGTGGGCCTCTCACTGTCGCGGCCTCTCTTGTTGCGGAGCACAGGCTCCAGACGTGCAGGCTCAGTAGTTGTGGCTCACGGGCCCAGTTGCTCTGTGGCATGTGGGATCTTCCCAGACCAGGGCTTGAACCCGTATCCCCAGCATTGGCAGGCAGATTCTCAACCACTGCGCCACCAGCGAAGCCCTGGATATAGGATTCTTGGTTGACAGTATTTTTTCTTTTTTAAAGTATTTATTTATTTATTTATTTTATTTGGCTGCATCAGGTCTTAGTTGGAGCACGTGGGATCTTTGTTGCAGCATGCAGGATCTTTTGTTGCAGTGCATGGGCTTCTCTAGTTGTGACGTGCAGGCTTCTCTAGTTGCGACGTGCGGGTTTCTCTAGTTGCTGCACGTGGGCTTCTCCCTAGTTGTGGTGCACGGGCTCCAGAGTGCGTGGGCTCAGTAGTTGTGGCACGTGGGCTCTCCAGTTGTGACACACGGGCTCTAGAGTACATGGGCTCAGTAGTTGCTGTGCGTGGGCTTAGTTGCCCCACGGCATGTGGGATCTTAGTGCCCTGACCAGGTATTGAACCTGCGTCCCCTGCATTGGAAGGCAGATTCTTAACCACTGGACCACTAGGGAAGTCCCCAGCTCTTTTTTTTTCTTTTAGCACTTGAATATATAGGCCCACTGCCTCCGGCTTCCAAAGTGTCTGATGAGAAATCTGCTAATCGTATTAAGGATCTCTTCTATGTGACATGTTGCTTCTCTCTTCTTTCAAGATTCCTCTTTTTATCTTTTGCTTTCTAAAGTTTGATTATAACGTGTCTTGGTCTTTTTGACTTCATCGTACTTAGAGTTTATTGAGCTTCTTGGATGTTTAGATTCATGTCTTTCATCACATTTGGGAAGTTTTCAACCATTATTTCTTACTTACTTATTTATTTATATGTATTTCTGTGTTGTGTCTTCATTGCAGTGCACAGGCTTCTCATTGTTGTGGCTTCTTGTTGTGGAGCACAGGCTCTAAGTGCATGGGCTCAGTAGTTGTGGCTCACAGTCTCTAGAGTGCAAACTCAGTAGTTGTGGCGCATGGGCTTAGTTGCTCTGTGGCATGTGGGATCTTCCTGGACCAGGGCTGGAACCCGTGTCCCGCATTGGCAGACGGATTCTTAACCACTGCGCCACCAGGGAAGCCCCAGCCATTATTTCTTCAAGTATTCTTTCTACCTCTCTCTCTCTCTCTCGCTTCTCCTTCTGGGACTCCCACAATGTGTATGTTGGTCTGCTTAATGGTGTCCCACAGGACCCTTAGGCTCTGTTTACTTTCCTTGAATCTTGATAATTTTCATTGTCCTGTTTTCAAGTTTGCTGATTCTTCTACTGATCAAATCTGCCTTTGAGTACCTCCAGTGAATTTTAAAATTTCAGTTAATGTACTTTTTAGCTCCACAATTTTTTTGGTTTCTTTTTAGGTTTTCTATTTCTTTACTTGTATTTCCATTTTATTCCTACCTTGCTTTCTTGACTTTCTCCATATCTTCTTTTAGTTTTCTGAGCGTCTTTAACATGGTTGTTTTAGAGTCCTTGTCTAGAAGATCCACCATCAGGTCTTTTTCAGGGACAGCTTCTGTTGATTTGTTTTTTCCTTTGAATGGGCCACATTTTCCTGTGTCTTTGAGTGCCTTGTGCTTTTTTTGTTGTTGTTTGTTTAAAACTGGACATTTGGGTGCTTCCCTGGTGGCGCAGTGGTTGAGAACCTGCCTGCTAATGCGGGGGACATGGGTTCGAGCCCTGGTCTGGGAGGATCCCACATGCCGCGGAGCAACTAGGCCCGAGAGCCACAACTACTGAGCCTGCGCGTCTGGAGCCTGTGCTCCACAACAAGAGAGGCCGCGATAGTGAGAGGCCCGCGCACCGCGATGGAGAGTGGCCCCCGCTTGCCACAACTAGAGAAAGCCCTTGCACAGAAACGAAGACCCAACACAGCAAAAATAAATAAATTAATTAATAAACTCCTACCCCCAACATCTAAAATAAATAAATAAAACTGGACGTTTGGATCTAGTAATGTGGTATCTCTGGAAATCAGATTACTGTCCTTGCCTAGGATATGCTGTTTTTGTTTTTCTTTGGTTGTTGTAGATTGTCTCTGTACCAAGGATCAGCCTGAGGCATAAATTAAGGTTTTCTCAGCCTGTAACTGGGAATGTGTGGTCACTTTCAAGTTTTCCCCTTTTATGTAGTTGCTTTTGAATATCATAATCTTTAATGTCTGGCTCCCTGAAGCAGAAAAAGAAAAATTAAAAGGGGAAGGAAAGGGCACTGGCCCTTTAAATCCAGTAGCACTTCAGCTGGAGGGGGAGGGTCCTATAGCAATGGGGGAGGTGCAACAATGGCCGCCTGCCTGTTTGGCCACACCTCTGTGATCGGAAGCGGGACGCAGAGGTCAGAGCAGATACCCAGTATTTGGAGGACAGGGTCTTTTTTGCCCACCTTGGCTCCTGCAAGCTGTGTGTAGGCTGTTCCAGAAACAGGTGTATGGCCTCCAGTGGCATGGCTAGGGGTGGGATGGGTAGCTGCTACTGTAGGAAGAGCTGAAATTGACTGAAATTAACCTCAATTTACTGTCCAAGTGCTCAGATGGAAGTTGCAAGTCTTTAGGACTTGAGATCCAAAACAGTCACACTAGACAGATTTCTGCCAGTGCACTGTTTTTCAGGTGAGGAGAAGATTCCCGGTGCTCCCTCCTCTGCCATGTTCCCAGAACCTTCCAGGCCGTACTCGTTTTTGTCCTACCTGTTTGCCTGCTCCCCCCTGCACTCTTCCAGTGGGGAGGAGGTGTGCTGCGTCCTCATCAGTGCCTCCCCTGCTACACCTTCAGCGCATGGCACTTGTGGTGAAGGCCCAGTGAATTGACTTTTCTTAAATTCCCTGCTTGCCCCTGTTATCTCACTCCCCTTTCAGCTGCTGCTGCAGTCTGCACATGGCCAGCCACTGAGAGCTGCCCGGGAAGGAGAGAGGAGAGGACTGTGCTGGGCTGGAGAGTGTCTCCCCCAGGTTCCTTTCCACCTGGAGCCTGTGATTATGACCTTATTTGGAAGTAGGGTCTTTGCAGGGGTAATAAATTTAAATGAAGTCCTACTGGCCTGGGGTGGACCCTAATCCAGTGACTGGTGTCCTTATAAGACAGCCATGTGAAGTTGGGGGCCGAGATTGGAGGGAGGCATCTATAAGCCCAGGGTTACCAGCAACCAGCAGAAGCTGGAAGAGATGAGGAAGCATTCTTCCCTAGAGTCCCGGAAGGCACATGGCCTGCTGACACCTGGAATTTGGACCTCTAGCCTGTGAGAGGATACATGTCTGTTGTTTTAAGTTACCTAGGTTGTGGACTTTGTTACGGCAGCCCGAGCAGACTAATAAAGGGATGAAGTCCAAGAGGCTATGCCTCCTTTTTTTTTTTTTTTTTTGTGGTACGCGGACCTCTCACTGTTGTGGCCTCTCCCGTTGCGGAGCACAGGCTCCGGACACGCAGGCTCAGCAGCCATGGCTCACGGGCCCAGCCGCTCCACGGCATGTGGGATCTTCCCAGACCGGAGCACGAACCCGTGTCCCCTGCATCGGCAGGCGGACTCTCAACCACTGCGCCACCAGGGAAGCCCTGAAATCACAGCTTTTGATTTGAATAACTCTAAAATGTAGTGAAAGTCCACTCTCAGGGCAGGTCTCTCTTTACCATCCGTGTCTACTCCAGGTACACTTCTGAGCCACTGTGGAGGGTGACTAGGTCCAGCTCGGGGGAGTGTGGCGTGTCTATCCCACCAGTAGTGACAAGGCCACCCCAGAGCTGTGATGCTGGCAGGGGGAGACAAGTCCAGGCGAAGGGTGGGCCGTGGCGGGCCTGGCATCTGTGACACTGGAGGGAGGGGCTCCTGCTGCGTTTTCCATGGTAAGGACGTGGGACAGGGGCCTTGACCAGCTGGCACTGCCTTCAGAAGCGGCCAGTTTTTAAAGAGAACAAATAAATCCAAGGCCAGGAAACAATCAGCAGTGAGAGCCTGAGCTTTCGTTGGGGTTTGGTGTTCTTTTTCCTGTTTATGGTATTTTATGCTAAGAAGGCTGTAGTTGGTTCTCAGCTCTGTGAATGCCCCATCGCACTGTGTGGACGTGGCTTCACCCAGACCAAGTGACTTTGCACCAGCCGGCAGCCCCAGCTATGTGGACAGGCTCCGAAGGCCGCGCGTGGTGGCCCCCAGCGCCCCCCTCCCAGTCCTGCAGGTGCAGCCTGGTGCCGAAGGGCCGTCTGCTGGGAGGAGGTACGGATGCCGACCGGCCAGCTTGCAGAGAGACGCCTCTTCTCCTCCTTTGGTTCAGGGGTGAGGTCGTCGGGGCCAGAAGGTGGAAAAATGAAAGTAATGACCTTCCAAGAGTGGGTCTCACCTGGCTTGACTGGTACCCCTGAGATTGTGACATCTGTGAGTCGAGGGCAGGGAGGTGTGATGGCGTGATGGAGTGCCAGCGCCACATGCCTTGGAGCGGAAGTCCCAGTTGACAGGCTCATTCCCAGTGATGTGTCACACCCGTCATCACCAGTCCTGCTACTTCTTCCGCACTCGGTGGTGGACATTTCCCACTTGCCGGGGCCTGACCTCCTCATCTCCCCCGCCGCCCTCACGGTCTGCCTCGCCATCTGCCAGGCCTCTGCTCTTTCCTGTTTTGAGTCCCTGTTGTGAAGTGCAGATCTAGAACAGCCTCTTCCTCTAGGCCTTTGCTAAGAGAGCCAAACCGGTCACTCTTACTGCAGTTTTTCTTCTTTCCTCTCTTTCTGTTCATTTCTAGAGCGAAGTCCAAGGAAAATGGGAAGGAGAGGAATCTTAAACATTCCCTGAGGGAGTTCCCTGTGGTCCAGTGGTTAGGACCCGGCGCTCTCACTGCCAAGTGCCTGGGTTCGATCCCTGGTTGGGGAACTGAGATCCCGCAAGCTGCGCAGTGCGGCCAGGAAAAAATTCCTGAGAGAGGGGGAGGTTTCCAGAATGATTTCTGGGTCACCTGGCTGGAGTGGTTCAGTCACACGCTGGGCTTATCCATGGATTGGTTATCACAGGTGCACGGGGTGTCTGGGTGCAGGAGCGCGGGGAGCGGCCCTTGCCTCGTGGATGCGCGCGGGCCCAGGGAGCCGGGCTGGGACCCGGAGACTGGCTGTGTTCCTGAGATCCACCACTTGTTGTTTTATTAATTTATTTTGTTGAGGTATAGTTAATTTACAATGTTGCATTAATTTCCACTATACAGCAAAGTGATTCAGTGACACACACATGCATCTATACATTCTTTTTTGTATTCTCTTTCATTACGGTTTGTCACAGGATATCGAATATAGTTCCCTGTGCTATACAGGAGGACCTGGTTCTTTACCCATTCTCTATATAATAATGTGCACCTGCTAATCCCAAACTCCCAATCCATCCCTCCCCCTTGGCCACCACAAGTCTGCTCTCTACGTCTGTGGGTCTGTTTCTGTTTCGTAGATAAGTTCATTTGTGCCATATTTTAGATTCCACATATAAAGTGGTATGATATGGTATTTGTCTTTCTCTTTCTGACTTTATTTAGTATGATCATCTCTAGGTCCACCCCACGAATTATTTCTTAACCCCAGTCTTAACCCAGCCATGTGACCTCTGGGCATTTATCCCGTGGCTGTATTTGCATAAGGGCACAAGGAAGCAGCCACATGTCTGCCAGCTGGAGGTGTGTGTTCAGTAAATCTGGAATCTGTCGTGAAGCTCCAGGCTGTGGTTGAAAAGAACAAGGCAGGTTCTGTGCTGCTGTGGAATAAGGTATATTGCTGAGGAGGAGAAAAGCGTGTTGTAGCATCCGTTTGTGTAAAAGTACGTGTGTTATAGATGCTTATAAACACTCTGGAAAGGTCCGTGCCCAAATAGTGAGTAGTTGCCTCTGGCGAGTGAAGCTGGGGGCAGAGGAGCTGCTGGGAGAAAGGAATTGAAGTTTTCATTTGCTTTCCTTCTGTATGTTTGAATTTTTTATAACCATGCACATGTTTTCATTTTAAAGCAGGTAAGAGAGTAGTAATTCAGGGTTCCGTTAGTAATGTTGGCCCTGTATTCCATTCCACTGTGCTAAGAAGCTTCTCGGTTCCTGGGGTCCATCCCTCCTCGTGAGCACGCAGGAGGTGAGCTTGAGCGCCTCCCTGAGTGGAGCCCAGATCCTTCTCCTGCCACTTCCTCACGTGGAGCTCAGGCTCAACCCTGACTTTTCTGAAGCTGTTTTTTCATTTGTAGGATGGACTGGTTCATCCTGCTTCACCCCTCTTATGTACTGTTTATGCTGGTGATTACTTTGAAAATGGGAAAGCACAAAACTAAGGCTGGGTTTAAAGTAAATTGTAATTTTAAGGACTTTTTTAAAAAAATTAAGTGGGGTTGGGTATCTTAGTTTCCTAGAACTGCTGTAACAAAGTACCATAAACTGGGTGGTTCACAACAGCAGATGCTTCATCTCTCGGTGTTCTAGAGGCCGGAAGCCCCAGATCAGGGTGTCGCTGGCAGAGATGTGCTCCCTCCGAGGCTCTGGGGGAGGGGCCTTCTTTTTGTCTCTCGGCTTCCGGTGGCTGTTGGCATCCCTGGTTTTCTTTGGCTTGCGGACACATCACTCCAGTCTCTGCCTCTGTCGACATGCGGCCGTCTTCTGTATCTGTGTCCATGTTTCCTTCTTCTTATGAGGACACCAGTCATTGGATTAGGGTCTATTCTAATCCAGTATGACTTCATTTTAGCTCAGTGCATCTTCACAGACCCTAATTCTAAGTAAAGTCACATTCCCAAGTATCGGGGGTTAGGGCGTGGGCATATCTTTTGGGGGGCTACCCGCTGCAGTGGAGTTTCTACCCTTCTCATCAAGAAGTATTTGGAATTGCCGCACTTAGTAATTTGATGATGTAAGATCTAACATTATGAATTTGCTCATGAAAATAGAATTTTAGATGAAGTTTCAGTTAGAACTTTATGGGCTGAAAACTCCAAAGTTAATTATTCGTTCAGAAGCCAACCTCCAAATGAGCGCGTTTATCACCTCCTGATGGGTGTCCGTGCTGGACTTCTGCTCTAGGAATGTTTGTTCCTGATATTGCTTCTTATAGTCAAATCAACTGTGCTTTTAAATCTGCCCCTTAGGAAATCGAGAGACTTTCCGAGCAACTAGAAGAAAAAGAGAGGGAGACGAAGCAGCTGATGAGCCAGCCGGAGCGGGAGCAGAAGGAAGTGGCCCTGCTGAGGAGAGGCGCGGCCCAGAAGGGGCGAGCCCCGGCCGCCAGCGACATCCTGTGCCGCTCCCTGGCCGACGAGACGCATCAGCTGCGCAGGACGCTGGCCGCCACCGCCCACATGTGCCAGCACCTGGCCGAGTGTCTGGATGCACGCCAGCGCGCAAAGGGGGACGCGGGGGAGAGGAGCCCCGAGGTAGGCTGCGGTGTCAGCACGCCACGGTGCGGACCGAGGTGCAGCAGGAGGCCTCGTCTCGCGCTCAGGATCCCTCAGCCGTCATGGAGGTCGAGGGGCGCCCAGGGCCCCCCCTGCTCTCCATAGTGAGGGTTGCAGCAAAGCCCGCCCATCCGGGGATTTCTTCTAGCACGGTGGGAGGTGCAGAACGTGACAGGGAAGCAGGTGGCCTGCGTCACCAGCTGCCACCCCCAGACCTGCAGGTGACCCTGGTCCTCGTGGGGAGATGGCACTGTGGTCTCATCAGCCTTCGCTGAGGACGAAGCAGTCAGAGCAGGGGCGGGAGGGGTGTCCTGAGCAGGTGCTGGCATGCGTGCAGGCGGGCGAGGGGCAGCGCTTCCAAAGGCCGCAGGTGGTGAGGAATCTGCTGGGCGGGCTGGGGCGGGGGAGGGCTCCATGTGTCTCAGCAGGGCTGGCCTCGCCGGGGCCCTCCTGCAGTGAAGGGAGGACACGGAGCCCTTCTGTGTACCTGGCGCTGTGACCCCTGGCCAGGCTGTAGGCAGGGTGGGGCCAGCAGGGAGGGAGCCGGGCAGGGGGCGGGGCCGGGGGCCGGGGTCAGGGGCAGGCAGCCTACAGGACTGCGTGGAGCTGGGCTGTGGCTGTGTGTGCGGTCTGGTCGGGGAGGGGACAGTGTGGTTTCAGCATCAGGAATTCCCTACCTGGGAGATCAGGGGGCTCCTGGCTGGGGGTGTTGGGAGCACGGGGCGAGGCTGCCTTCCCTGCCTGTCTGATTCCATGCAGTGCACACCCTGCCCCGCCCAGCCCAGATTACTCTTTTCTAGGCAGTTCTCTGATCCTCAGGGGCTGCAACCAGGCTGACTCAGAAACGCGGGGGAGGCGGGGACAGGCCCTCCAGCCCCTTAGCAGCAGCTCCACTGGGAAGCCCGCTGGGGAGAACCTTGGTCTGAGAACCGGTCTGAGAACTGCCCGTCTCCGCGGGTGGATTCCACGAAAAGGGAACCGCAGAAAGCACACAGGCACATTTCAGATACCACAGTGCTCTCTGGGGGCAGGCTGTGACTCTGGGATTTTGAGTCACTGTGTCATTTCCCTCTGGGGATTTGAACACAGCCGCACGTTGTGTTTGGCCCGGGCAGGGGTGGGGCCGGAGCTCTTAACAGGCTCTACATCCGCGTCACTTCTCAGCCCTGGACTCGGCTGAGTCACCGGGGTTTCCCGGTGCCCGCTGGGTTAGGACGTGTAGTTCCCTTGTCATTCGAGGGGAATTCTCAAAAGTACCGGCACCAGCATACAGCCCACTGTACTGTTAAATGCACTGGATTCCTAGGATTCAGATGGACTTTTCGGCTAGCTCTGCCCACCGCCGTTAGGGCTGGTTTGGCACGTGGGTTTCCAGGCATGAGTCCCAAGACCCCGAGTGAGGCACGGGTGGACTGCCGTGTACAGAATCACTGAGGTCAACCCTGCTTGCGTGACGTGACACGACAGTGTGGTGGGCCCAGAGGGAGGGAGCCAGGTCCCTGGCCGGGCCTGCTCCTGGCGGCCCTGTGGCCCTGGGCTGGAAGGTTCTCTGGTGGACGGTGAGATTAAGCTTCCTGCCCTCCCGACTCCCGTGATGATGGAAAGTCTCAGGCATGAGAAGATTGAGCAAGGCTTGGCCCCAGCGTGGGGTGGGCTCGGGCGGGGCGAGGACCACCCCTCCCCCACCCTCGGGAAGGGGCACGTCCCACCTGCCGCAGTGCGGGCTGCAGTGACCATCTGCACCCTCAGTCTCCAGGTGTGGCTTCCTACCCTCTTGCCGCACACGACAGTCACATTCGGTGACACGGTGTCTGCTCTCCGTCCCTTTCTTATGCAGCCAGCGTGTGCAGATGGGGACGGCTCTGTCCACGCGGTTGTTGCGAAGTTACAGGAGGAGAATCGACTGTTGAAGCAGAAGGTGACTCACGTGAGTGTCTGTTAGATGCCCCTCGGGAAGAACTTCCCCTCACGGCCCGCAGATGAGGGTCCTCTCCTCGGCTGTGCCCAGGGGTTGCCCCTGCCCTCAGGCCACTCCGGCTGATGTGCGCAGTCCCTGTAGGCCCGACATATTTGCCTGAAAGGACACGTAGAACACGCCTGTCATTCTCCGGCCCCAAGTTAATTCACATGTGGATAAATGAGGTACAAGAATTACTGTCAAGTACAGCTTTTACGGTGGGAAATTGTAGCAAGTCTGCTTCTGTCTACGGCAGTTGTTTGTGGCCATTGTTGCCACGTCCTAGTGTCCCCTCTGCACAGAGCAAACTGAGACTTTTTTTTTGGCCTTCATTCCTTTTATTTTTTTTAAATTAATTAATTAATATATTTAGTTTTGGCTGCGTTGGGTCTTCGTTGCAGTGCGCGGGCTTCTCATTGCTGTGGCTTCTCTTGTTGCGGAGCACGGGCTCTAGGCGCGCAGGCTTCAGTAGTTGTGGTTCATGGGCTTAGTTGCTCCGCGGCACGTGGGATCTTCCCGGACCAGGGCTCGAACCCGTGTCCCCTACGTTGGCAGGCGGATCCTTAACCACTGTGCCACCAGGGAGGTCTCCTGAGGCAACTTTCATTTAAGGGGAGACTCACTCTGCTCCTTGTTGCTAGTGAATAGCTTCACAGTTCAGGTTGGCTTGAGAGCAGGTTCTCAGCCGCTGCCACCGTGAGCGTTCCGGCCTCCTCAGGTGGAAGACCTCAATGCCAAGTGGCAGCGCTACGACGCCAGCAGGGATGAGTACGTGAGGGGACTCCACGCACAGCTGAGAGGGCTGCAGGCCCCCCTCGAGCCTGAGAGGCCCTCCCCGCCCGAGCTGATGAGGAAGGAGATCTCCCGGCTCAACACACAGTTGGAGGAGAAAATCAACGACTGTGCAGAAGCGAGGCGGGAGCTGGAGGCCGTGAGGAGGGCCCGGGACGCCGCGCTGGAGCGGGTGCAGATGTTGGAGCAGCAGGTGCCCCCCACCCCGGGGCCGGGTGCTGGGGGGCGCTGGGGGCCTTTCTCTGAGCAGAAACGGCGCTGCCGTCTGACAACCGGTTGAGTGTCTGTCTCCTCACAGATCCTCGCGTACAAGGATGACTTCACGTCGGAGAGGGTTGACCGGGAGCGGGCTCAGAGTAGGATCCAGGAGTTGGAGGAACGGGTGGCCTTGCTGCAGCGCCAGGTACCCTGCAAACAGGTAGAACGGAGGCCCATCTCCCCCGGTCCAGGCTGGGCGTTTTCTTCGTGTTTCTTTCATCGGTTTCAATCCCTTTCTGCGTCTGCCGAGACCCTGATTCTGTGCTCCGGGCAGAGCCGTGGTGCCCGGTGCCTGGGGCCTGGTGGCAGAAAACCTCCCTGTCGTACCGTGTGTGTCTGTAGAGGATGTTGGCGTGGTGGCGTGTGACCTCAGGGGTGGCTGTCGTGCCTGTCCTGCACCCAGAGGGCGCGTCCTGGGCCTCGGGCTCCCTACTGGGAGCTTCGTGCACGTGTGTCCCCTCCTCGCTGTGCTGCAGGGACCCTGGTCGCCCTGTCACACACACGCAGCCCCTGAGGCTCCAGGCGTCTGCTGGCGCCCCCCAGCTCACAGCCCCCGTGCACGGAGATGGGCCGTGCAGGCGGGCAGGCCCCGCAGCTCACTCTGGGCTCCGTGCCGCCCCGCCACAGGGGGTGCTTCTTGGGAGGCCGGGCCTGGGTGGGAACTGACGGTTTCTCACTGCAGGACCCGGGCGCCCACACGCCTCTTCCCTGTTCCTCCCTGGTTCCGCCCAGAGCACCCGATACACATCCTCCTGAGGGGCTAGCACCCTGGCGGGGCGGGGATGCCGAGCTTACCCCGGAACCACCCTTCGTGGTTGGTGGGAGCCATCCTCAGTGCCCCATCCTGCGTGGCTGTGGACCCCACTGGTGGACAGAAGGGTGGCCCGGCCTGCCGAGGCCCGGGGCCTGTGCACCGAGTGGCCTCTGAGCCCCTTTCAGCTGCGGCCTGTGGCCGTCGAGCTTTGGGAGCACTGCTCGGCCCCTGGGCGACACCCCGGGGCGGGCGGTGGTGAAGCTGTGGGCCAGGAGCCAGGGTCCCGCCGCCTGGGCTGCGGCTCCCACACGAGGCGTGATGAGCACTGGGGGTTACGGCGCTTCGGGGCTGACGTCGGGGGCGATCATGTCGGCCGTGCCACGGGCACCCCTGCTGCCTCCAGAGACCCCCCCCCCCCCCACCCAGGAGGGACGCAGTTTGCCAGGCTCCCTCTCTGCACGGCGGCGTGTGGGGTGAGTCTGCTGGGGCCGCGGCGGGGGTTGGGGGAGTGCCGCCCCCCACCCCCCCAGCTCGGGCCTGTTCCTCTGTGAGCACAGGCAGGAGGCTGTTCACGGAGCACGTCCTCATTTGGGCCCCAGCACCAGGCAGAGCGAAGGTGCACGTCCCACTGTGCAGCAGGTGTATCTCTAGTTGCTGGAGCCCGAGGCCAGCCTCGTAAGCTGACCCTTTGCCTTTTTTCCAGGATCCTCGAGAGCCAGGCTCTTGCCGGGTTCATACCGGGGGCAAAACTCCCGGGTACTTAGAGACTGACGCTTCGGAGCTCGTGGCACCCGGTGGCTGGAGGCCTGGGACGGGATCCCAGCGGCCAGAACTCCCCGCAGAGGGCGGGAGCCCCGGAGCGACCCAGAGAGGCCAGGGGGACCTGCAGTGCCCTCACTGCCTGCAGTGCTTCAGCGACGAGCAGGGGGAGGAGCTCTTCCGGCACGTGGCCGACTGCTGCCAGTGAGCCCTGCTGGCCGGCGGCCCGGGGCCCGGGGGTGCTCCCAGCACGCAGCAGCGAGACGCGGGGCCCCCAGAACAGGCTGGGGGTGCTTCTGAGCCTTCCCCTTGGTCCCCCTTGGGTCAGGGGGCACTTCCGGTGGGGCTGGAGGGAGAGGTGGGGTTGGGAGCATTCGTGCCCAGGAGGGCTCAGCCTCGCCTCTGGTGTGGAGTTTGACGTCCGAAGCTGTCAGTCAGGCTGAGGCCGTGCGAGACATGGCGCGGGGTTCTCCCGGGCCCGCAGGACAGACCTGTCCCAGCCGCACCTGGGGATGCTGCAGGTCACTGGGACAAGGTGGCTGCCCGTGGGAAGTGCGCCCACGCCCACCAGGAGGCGTGCACAGCTGAGCACTGTGCCTGCGCTGAAATAAGGCTGCACTGCAAGAGTGGGTGCTGCATATCCGGAACTTAAACGTGTTTATGTCACATTACTTGTTTTGTAATAAATGCACTTGCTACAGCGACTGCTGCGAGTGTGCGCTGGGGGCTGGGGTGCAGGCACCCGGCACCATTTCCATCTGGGCCTGAGTTACACCAGCCGGGGAGGAGAAACACACTTTCTTACTGTTTGTCACCTGTTTGTTTGTTAGGGCATCCCGAGGGGGTGGTCAGCGGGAGGCCAGCCTGCCCAGCACTCTGCCGTCGGCCTGTTTTAGCTCCAGCCAGGATGTGAAGCGCTGGGGGTGAGGCGGGAGGAACCAGGCGCCTGGCGAAGGCAAGAGAGAGGCTTGCAGGGCAAGGACTGCGTGCATAGTCCTGGTGGGGTCAGGGCTGTGTGACTCAAGTTAACCTTCAGAACGGTCGCAGGAGGTAAGTACTTCTATCGATCATCCTCAACACAGGTGTGGAACATGAGGCACAGAGGGGTAAGGTCACTTGCCCAAGATCACAGTAGCAGGGGACAAAGCTAGGATGTAAACCCAGGCCATCTGGCTCCTGAGCCCACATTCTACTTCCCAACGTGCAGGAGCTGCCGGCACGGTGAAGGGCCAGCATTGGGTGCATGTGCTGTCCCTCCTGCCTGGAACACTTGCTCACCCTCTCCGCTGGCTAAGTAGGTCCTCCTCCAGTTGTAGTTCAGGCGTCAACTCCTCTGTAGGATCCCCGCGCACCCCACTTTCCAGGAGCCCGACTGGAAGGGATCAGTCGCTGCGGCGTGGGTGCTAGAACGTCACAGGAAGCCTCCGTCTCACTGTCCTGAGGAGTTGGAGGAGTTTGGAAATAGATGGGGACCTCCCGGAGAGAAGGGAGCTGCAGAAGGGGGAGCCCTCAAATCCTTGGCTGACCCCTGAACTGTGCGAGCTTAGCGTAAGACTCCAAGAATCCTGGGGCAGGAACAGCGGCTGGAGGGCAGGATGTGCTGAGGAGAGCTCCCAGCGGCTGTCCACCATAGGGTGGCAGTTCCGAAGTTGAGTCCCTTGGGGTTAGAGGGGCTGGAAAAGCTTGGTTTTCCTTTGAAACCCTCAAAGGGCCACATTTTAGGAGTAAAGTTGACATCTTAGGGCCAAATCAAAACAGCCCTGCTCTTCCAGGCAGCCAACCCGTAATTCACTGGCCTGTTGGAAGAAAATCCGGCTTTCTTCGGAGCCAGGGCCTTGTGCTATATTAACCACAGTCCAATACACGCAAAAAATACTAGACATACGGGAAAAAGGCATAATGAAGATACTGTTCACGCACACACACAGACATATCCACACAAATACAAGCTAACAAAATTTATATCCAGCAGACTGTACGACAAGAAAAAAGTATACTGTGGAAATTACTCAGGCTAGAGGGAGATGATTCTGGATAAAAACAAACATAGAAAGGAATGAAGAGCATGGGAATGGGGACTTCCCTGCTGGCATAGTGGTTAAGACTCCATGCTTCCAATGTAGGGGGCCCGGGTTTGATCCCTGGTCAGGGAACTAGATCCCGCATGCATGCTGAAACTAAGAGTTCGCATGCCACAACTAAGGAGCCCACGTGCCGCAACTAAGGAGCTGGCAAGCTACAACTAAGGAGCCTGCGACTAAGACCTGGCACAACCAAATAAATAAATAAATATTTTTTTTAAAAAAGAGCATGGGAATGAGTAGATATGAATGAATATTGACTGTTTAAAACAATAATGTTGGGACTTCCCTGGTGGCGCAGTGGTTAAGAATCTGCCTGCCAATGCAGGGGACATGGGTTCGAGCCCTGGTCCGGGAAGATCCCACATGCCGTGGAGCAACTAAGCCCGTGCGCCACAACTACTGAGCCTGCGCTCTAGAGCCCGCGAGCCACAATTACTGAGCCTGCGTGCCGCAACTACTAAAGCCCGCACGCCTAGAGCCCGTGCTCTGCAACAAGAGAAGACACTGCAGTGAGGAGCCCGCGCACCGCAACCAAGAGCGGCCCCCGCTCGCCGCAACTAGAGAAAGGCCATGTGCAGCAACAAAGACCCAACGCAGCAAAAGAACAACAACAACAAAAACCCCCAATAATGTCTTGAGGGTTTTAAAACATGCAAACGAGACCACAAGAACTTTCTAGG
Organism: Pseudorca crassidens; assembly: GCF_039906515.1. NCBI lineage: Eukaryota > Metazoa > Chordata > Mammalia > Artiodactyla > Delphinidae > Pseudorca > Pseudorca crassidens. Next base: position 1,841,748 of record NC_090299.1, on the reverse strand, counting down.
TGAGGGACGGGAGTGTTTAATGAACTTATACAAGTGTAGGGTTTTTGCATTGATTTGTGGTGGACTAATGAACTAAGGAAGCATAATCTCTAGGGTAACCACTAAAGAAGTAATGAAAATATCTAATTAGAAGGTTAATAGAACAGAAAAATGTTTTTATTAATCCAAAGCAAGACAAGTTAGGAGAAGCAAAGGGATAAAGGAGAGACGAGACAAAGAGCAGCTGGAAGATGGTAGACTTAACCAACTGTATCAGTAATTACATTAAAATAAATGGACGGTGGGATAGGGAGGGTGGGAGACGCAAGAGGGAGGAGATAGAAATATGGGGATATATGTATAGCTGATTCACTTTGTTATATGGCAGAAACTAACACACCACTGTAGAACAATTATACTCCAATAAAGATGTTAATAAAAATAAACAGACCAAACACTCTGATTGAAAGACAGTGACTGTCTTACTGGATGAAAGTCTCACCTGTGTGCTCATTAGAAAAGATACACTTATGCCAACATTAACCAAGAAAATGAGAGTGATAATCAGACACAGTGGACTTTTAAGACAAAAAATACTACCAGAAATATAGAGCAACAGTGCATAATAAAAGGGTGAATTTATCAGGAATATACAATATACCTAAATTTGTGTAGAGCTAATAATATAAAGCAAAAGAACTAGACAAATGCATAATCATCGTTGGAGATTTTAGCATACCTTTCTCAGTAACTGATAGAAGCAGGGAAAAAAGTCAGTAAGGATACAGAAGATTAAACCTATCTACTTGGCCTAATTTCATATGTAGAACCTAAATTACACCCAAGGAAAGTTAACTATAATTCTTTTCAGGTGTACATGGAATGCTTCCAAAAGAGACATCTGTGGACCATAAATCAAGTCACAACATACTCCAAAGAACCTAATCATTGAATTCATGATCACTGACCACAGTGAAATTAAACCACAACTCAATAACAGAACGATAACTACTAAATTCCCAACACAGTTCTAAATGACCCATGGGAAAAATAAACGCAATGGAGATTAGAAAGTATTCTGAACTGAGTTAAAAATGAAAATACAACTTGCTAAAAATTATGGAATGCAGCTAAAGCAGTGATTAGGGGGAATGTATTAGCTCCAAAGGCATATATTGGAAATGAAGAGAGGTTAAACCTCAGTGATCCAAGTGTTCATCACAAGAAGCTAGGAAAAGAACCACAAATTAGGGACTTCCGTGGTGGTCCAGTGGTTAAGAATTCACCTTCTAATGCAGGGGATGCAGGTTCGATCCCTGGTCAGGGAGCTGACGCCAGCCACATGCTGTGGGGCAACTAAGTCCCTGCGCCACAACTACTGAGCCCACGTGCTCTGGAGCCTGCGCGCCACAACAAAGACCCGACGCAGCCAAGTAATAAAATTTAAAAAATAAAAAGTGCAAATTAAACCCAAAGAAAATGGAAGGAAATAATAAAAGAGCAGAATCAATGAAATGGAAAGCAGACAAAAATCAACAATGCCAAGAGTTAGTTCTTTTAAATAGTAATGAAACTGATAAACCCACAGCATGACTGATGAAGAATAGAAAACAAATTGCTAATTATCAGGAATGAAAGGTGGGCATCACTGTAGATCTCTCAGATCTTGAAAAGAGTATATACTATGAACAATTTACAAAACTGATAAATTTGACAACTTAGATGAAATGGATAAAATCCTTGAAACACACCACTTACTAAAATTGACATAATTAATAGAAAACCCGAATAGCTCTATGTCCATTAAATTGAATCTGTAATTAAAAATCTTTTCACAAAGAAAATTACAGTCTCAGATGACTTCACTGGTGAATTCTTCCAAACATCTAAGAAAGATATACCAATCTTACACTCAGGAAACAGAAAGTGGGAATGTCTCCCCATCTCATTTTATGACACCAAAACCCAAGGACAAGGCAAGAAAGAAAATGACAGACCACTCTCTCTCCTGAACATAGAGGCAAAAGTCCTAAACAAAATATTAACAAATTGAACCCAGCAATATAAAATGGATAATACGTTATAACCAAGTGGAATTTTTATTACAGGAATACAGGATTGGTTGACATAAAACAAAAACAAACAAAACCCACAAAACTAATTTGCCAGAGGAGAAACCATAGGATCATCTCAACAGAAGCAGAAAAAGCTTAGGACACGATTTAATACCCACTCATGAGAACACTGAGCAAACTAGGAATAGAAGGGATTTCCTCGATCTGATCAAGGTATGTGTCCAAAAGACCTATGGCCAGCTTTCTATGTGACGATGAAATACTGAGTGCTGCCCCTGCTGAATCCCATCAAGGCAAGGTGTCCACTTTTTAAAATTTTTATTTATTTACTTTTTGGCTGCGTCGAGTCTTCGTTGCTGCGTGCGGGCTTTGTCCAGTTGTGGCGAGCGGGGGCTACTCTTCGCTGCGGAGCTCAGGCTCTAGGCATGTGGGCTTCAGTAGCTGTGGCTCACGGGCTCTAGAGCACAGGCTCAGTAGTTGTGGCACACGGGCTTCATTGCTCCGCGGCACGTGGGATCTTCCCGGACCAGGGCTCGAACCCGTGTGCCCTGCATTGGCAGGCAGATTCTTAACCACTGTGCTGCCAGGGACGCCCCAAGGTGTTCACTCTTATTGCTGCAATTACACATTGTACAGGAGATACCCAGTGCAATCAGGCAATAAAAGGGAAAAAAGGACAGAAAAATTGGAAGAGAAAAAGATCAAACTATCGCTATTCACAGATGACAGACTGTGGATATAGAAAATCCCTAGGGGATCTTAAGAAAAAAGTTTAGAATTAGTCAAGTTGACCATCTCAAGATACAAAGACAATGTATGAAACATCTACTGTATTCCTGTATATCTGCAACAATTGGAAAAGCAAACTTATAAACCTGTTGTGGGTTGAATTGTGTCTCCCCCAAAAGATATGTTTACCAAAACGATGCTGAAGTCCTAATCCCCAGAATGTGTGAATGTGACCTCATCTGGAAATAGGGTCTTTGCAGGTATAATCTCAGGTGATGTCCTGCTGGATTAGAGTGGGCCCCAAATCCAATGACTGGTGTTCTTACAAGAAAAGGACAAGAGACAGACACAGGTGAGAACATACCGTATGAAAACAGAGGCAGAGATTGCAGTGATGCCTGTATAAACCAAGGACTGCCAGCGACCACCAGAAGCCAGTAGTGAGGCACGAAGAAATGTTTCCTCACAACCTCTAGAAGGAACCAGTTCCACTGACACCTGGATCTTGGATTATATCCTCCAGAACTGAGAGAATAAATTCCTGAGCCACCTAGTTTGGGGTGCTTTTTTATGGGAGCCCCAGGAAACTAATGCATAACTCTACTTAGGTAATGTCAAGGACCTAAAATGCTTAGGAGAAAATTATCAGAAGTGTGCAAAACCTTTACAATAAAAGCTGTAAAATATTGCTTAGAGAAATTCAAGAGCACACAAATAAAAGATACCATGTTCATAGACTGGGAACTCAGTAGTCCTTAAGATGCCCGTTCTTCCCAAGTTGATCTATAGACTCAGTACAATCTCAGTCACAATCCCAATAGGCCTCTATGACAAACTGATTTTAAAATGAGTACTCCCCCCCCCCCATTTCTTGGACTCCAGTTACATGTGTGTTAGAATGCCTGATATGGTCCCACAGGTCTTTATTTTTTGGCTGCGCCGCACGGCACGCGAGATCTTAGTTCCCCGACCAGGGATCGAACCCGTGCCCCTGCAGTGGAAACTTGGAGTCCTAACCACTGGACTGCCAGGGGATTCCCTCCCACAGGTCATTTTTTTCCCCCAGTCTCTTTTCTCTCAGTACTTCATTTCTGGTCGTTTCTGTTTATATGCCATCAAGGTCACAGGTATTTTCTTCCAGCGTTTCTCATCTGCTGTTGTAGTGTTTTTCATTTCAGATATTGTTATCTTTTGTCCTTTGGATTTGGATCTTTTTTACATCTTCCAGTTCTCCTTCTTGTTCATGTTTTCCTTTATATCCTTCAGTGCAGTCGTAAGATTTGTAATGGTCGTTTTAAAGTCCTTGCCTGCAAATTCACCATCTTTGGTTCTGTTTCTATTGCTTGTTCGATATTTCTTCCGATTTATGGTTTATATTTTCCTTCTTCTTGGGATGGCCTGCTAATTTTTTGCCTGGATTCCAGCATTTTGAATTTTACTTTAGTGTGGGATGGTTTCGTATTTCTTCTAAAAGAATGTTGGACTCTGTTCCAGCAGGCAGTTAAGTTACTTAGGACCAGTTTGATCCTTCTTAGGCTTGCTTTTAGCTTTAGATTCCATACTAGGGTAAGAGAAGCCCACTGCCGAGCTGAGACCCTTCTGAGGGCTCCACGCCAATACCCGTGTACAACCAGGTCTCTCCACCCTGGTTGGTGGAAACTTTCCCCCTGGATTTATGGAACTTTATGCCACACGTGCACAGATGAGTAGATTCGAGGGGGTTCCCTGCAGACCCGTGGAGCGCTCTAAGTGCAGCCCCTCCTGTCTGCATCTCTGCCCCACACACTCCAGCCACCCCACATGCTGGTCTCTGCTTCCTCTGCTCAGCAACCCTGCTGGGCTCCTCCCAGTGCTGGGGCCTGCAGGCTGCCTCCAGGCCGGAAGCTGGGGCCCTCAGAGGCTCACCTTGTTCCCTGCCCTTCACTCAGGAAACACTGCCACGTGCTGCCTCTGCTCCAACATCCAAGAACACCGTTAAGAAAACTTCCTTGGCTTCACAGTTAACAGCAGGAGGACGGTTTCTGTAGCCACTCTTCCTCCACAGACACTGCTGCTGCTGCTGAGTTTAACAGTCCAGGCACATGGTTCTCACTCTCCAGACGACACCGCATTCTCCACCGAAGACAAGCCGGGGCTCCCAGGACCCAGCTGGCTCCACACTCAGCTACGTGAGTGGTCCTGACAGTTAAGTTCTTCCCAGTCCAGAGGTGTCTGAAATCTCCTTCCGTGCTGCGTGTCTCCACCCCGCAGTGCTGTTTACTCTTAACACTTAGTAGTGGATCCAAAACCTGTGACTGTCAAGGTGAAGCAGCAGAACGTCACTTGCATTCTGTCATTCTCTGTGATGACTTGGAGGTTTTATTTTTGTTTAAAACAGTATGAACTGTGGGTTAAGTTTTTTCTTCTCCTTTTAAAAAATATAGTAATGAAATTGAGAAGTATCAATCCTTTCTGGTACCGTAACGTTTTGATTTTTTAATGGCATGAGTATGTGGGCAAACTTCAATAAAAGAACATTTTGCTGTTTTTTTAGCTACTGTTACTTCATCGTAAGATTACTTATCAACGTGATCTGAAGAGGCTCCCCCAGAGGCTGACCCCAGGTCGGGGAGTGACCTCATCGGGAACCTGAGGGGCTTGCCTGGGGCTTTGGTGTCCCCACCTGTCAATGTACGGACCGGGGCGAGGGCCTGGCTCACACCTAGACCACAGTAACAAGTCGCCAGAACCCTTGACCAGGGCCTGGGCCTCCCGGGGCCTGAATCCATCCTCTCTTCTGTTCCCGAGATGCCCCCTTGAGGAGTGATCCAAAGGAACATCAGGGTTGGTCTTGCAGGTTGGGTGGAATTTCCAGGGAACTCGGGAAGTGCGTCCCGGCAAGGAGAGAGGCCGGGTGGTCCTAGGGGCCAAGCGTGCAGACTCGGAACCAGGTGTAGACGGCACGCCCGCGTGCTGGGCGGAGCGGGGTGTGGAGGCGGCAGGGGCCCCTCAGGAGCCGTGTGGTGGGGGGGTGGTGCTCAGTGCTGGGGCACACAGGGCTCCCCTCACCACGGCTCACCTCACAGCAGGGAACCTGTCGCTCTCAGCAGCCAACGCGGCCCACAGGGCAGACGAAGCGGAGGCTTACCTACGGGTGGCTCTGCCCCCGACGGCCTCAAGACTGTTCCCCGGGAGAACAGGGGTGGGCACAGGCGGGTCTCGGGGCCTGAGCGGGCAGCTCCCCCTAAGGGGTCCAGCCTGGACTCGTCCCAGGGTTTGCTCCCTGGCCCTGCCTGTGCTCTCACCAAGTGCCCGGCCTCAGCAAGGCGGGGATGAGCCCAGCCCTGGGCTTGGGGTCCCGGGGGAACGTGGGGGGGTCTCTGCCCCTCCCGAGGACACCCTCTGGCGTGGTCACAGCCCGGCCTCAGTTTCTTCCTTTGCTGGATCACCCCATCACCCAGAAAAACGAACCGGCCTCTTGACCCCAAAGCCCCTCTGCCTCCTGCCCCTCCCCCACTCTCCTGTAAACCAGCTTCCACTGGGCGCCGGCCAAGGTCACCTCAGCATCAGAGCCACGTGGCCAGTCTCTCCCTGCCCCACGGCCTCCAGGCTGCCCTCATCCTCACCTGCTCTTGAAGCCTGGTTCTGGGGCTCGAACCCTGGTCCCGTCCACACAGGTTCATGAACATTTCACCAGGTGCCTGATGGGCACTGCAGACGGGACCCCTCCAGGGACCGCAGCCCCTCCTTCCCAGAGCTCAGACCACAGCCTTGGGGTCCTCCTTGCCCCCTCTCATCCTCCTACCTGCATCCCGTCTGTCAGGAAGCCCTGTGGGTCCAGCCGTCAGAGTAATTCCGCAGGCCAGTCCCACTCACCCTCTCTCAGGCTAAGAGCCAGGCCGGGCACGGTCTCCACACAGAAGCGGGGCCCTCGCCGCTCCCCCTTCACTCAGGGACGAGCCATATCCTTGTATGTGCACAGAAGCAGCTTCACCAAGAGGCCGGGAGCAGCGGGAGCTATGGAGTGTTCTAGGGGGTGAGTGGAAGCCAGGCTGCAACCAGGCGGCAGCTCCACGCCAGCTTTCTGCACGCTGATGACAGAGCTCAGAAGAAAGGGACCATGCTGGGATTCCTTTTGTTCACTCTAAATGCTATTAGCACATTGTTGCCAGCTTATACCCGATTAAATACTTGTAGTTCTTCATTGCTGTCTCAGAGGTCACCCTCCCTGCGCCCCCGAGACTGGGTGGGGGCACCCGCCTCCAAGGCCATATGGAAGCCCAGCCCACTCCCCACTCCCCTCTGCTGGGCCCCCCAGCCCCTGCTCCACACCCCTGCTGTCCTCTTGGCACTTACCACTGTGGCCCACCGACAGCGCTGAGTCCCTGGCTGGGCTGTGTCCTGGGCACGCGAAGGCCCGGGTGACCTGCTAGATGGAGGAGGGTGAGGGCACCAGGAATCGAGAGCTGCCGCCGCCGGCGACCCTAGAGGTGCTCCAGGGCCAGGGCCCGGGGTCCCCTCGGGGGCACAGCCATCAGCTTGCCCGCCCCCTCCCCGCCGCAGCCCATCACAAAGCAACCAGACGAGGCCTCCTGCTGTACTAATGTATTCCATCTTTCAAAAAGAAAGACATGATTTTAATATTACTTAACAATATGTTAAAAAAGTAGCCAGGCAGGCCTCCGTGTTAATACAGCCGAACACTCTAACAGACTTGATGGTGTGAGTACTGGGTGGGTGCTTTGTGTTTGAACTTTCTCATTCTGCAAGGGATCTTACACAAGCTGGCTACAAGTCAGGGGGATCAGACACGGACAGCGCGACGTGTACACTCTTAAACAGTAGATTGTGGAGGAGAACGGAGAGCCCTGCCGTGCCCGGCCGCCTCGGGTGGGACGCAGGGCACAGAGAGCTGAGCGCAGCGACACCCCGGCAGGACAGGTGGCGGGACAGGGCGAGACACAGAGGCAACGGGCCACGTGGGGATGCGAACCCGTCCGGCCGCGGCCCAGGCCTCCGAGGCCGCGGCGGTGGAGAAGGTGGCAGAGCTACTGTTCCGATCCGACGGCAGAGCTACGGTCAAGGCGGCTCACTCACAGACTACACGCACACGAGCTAACAATGCGGGTCGAGCAGCAAGTTCTCGGTCGGGAGGGGGCTCGGGTGCGGCGGCCCACCCGCACAGCCCGGGGCAGGCACGGCAGCTCCGGGCCCGGCCCACCGCCCGCGTGTCCCTCTCCAGGCGGTCCCCGTTCAGTGGGCAGCAAAGGTGGCTTTTTTCAAGCTGAAATTGGACCAGTTGATGGACAGTCTCTGTCGGGTCTGCCTAGCGGAATCCAAACAGAACCTGCGAAGAAAAGAAGCCCAGCGGTCACGGGAGGAAGAGGCCCACACCCGGTATGCAGCCGGAGAAGCCCAGCACCCAACGGGGCTCAGCGTGCGGGACCCCGCTGGCGTCCACCGTCTCCCCACGCCTTGCTGCCGGAGGAACAGGGTCCCACCTTCAGGACACTGGCCAGCACCCTGGACATCTCTGGGGCTTTATGTCCTTTTCTCTCGTTCTTTAGGAAGCCGCCCGTCCCAGCCAAGCTCTGCCCACGGCCACCAGCCTGCCCTCATTTACCCACGAGGTCACAGTGAGTGTGATGTGAAACAAGCATTTGTATGAGACACAGTTACAACACTGGCCGGCCCCTCCCCCCGCCCCCACCCCCGCCTTCAGGGGCAGGTCGAATGCCCACAGGCCTCCAAGGCCAGCGCAGCCTCGCCGTCGTGCTGCCCCCTGCTTCCCAGGCAATGATGGCCGAGTTCCGTACTAGATGAAGCAAAGAACATTTTCTTTCAAAAGCCTTTACTTTTGCCTAATTTCTGAAATTCTCACCCTTCCAGCACTAACGTGGGTAGCAGGAACTTGGATTAAACTAGAAAATGGTGGTGTTGTCACTCGTGCAGCAGGTGAAATGAAGTGTTTTTGCTTCAGCTGTGGTTAAATCGCTGAACCAGTCATTGGTGCTGTGTGCCTGGAGGACTGTGTCCAGGTAGATGAAGCCCCCGGCCACCCTGCCCCTCGGCGAAGGGCTGCACCGTCTCCCAGGATCCAAACTCTCTTTCCCTGGACACGGCTGGTCAACCCCAAGTCCTAGTGGTGTCACCTTTTAAACCTTCTGGAAGCTTCCACCTCCTCCTCCACTGTCTCTGCATCAGCACGTGTGTGTCCCCACCCTTCACGCTGCAGCCAGAACGCTCGGAAGCACCAACCACGTCCCTGCTCCAAGCCGCTGAGAGGAGCTGCAGCCCGAACCAAAGCAGGGTCTCCACGGGGCCCAGGCCGCCTGGTCTGCGTCCTCCCCACACCCTGGCTCCACTCTGGACACCATCTCCCGTCAGGCCTCCGTACTGCCAACCGTGGACTGGGTCACGCACACTTACATACACGTGTACAGAGCACGCAAGTACAGGTAACTATAAGGCAAAAAAAGCCTGGGTACCCGCCCCCCGGGTCAGGAAAACCAACATTGCCAACCCTGGGGCGCCATGCTGTGCCCTCCCAAGCAGGGAGCCACCACCCCAGCCTTTGCAACCAGCAACCCTCATGGTTCTTTGTAGTTTCACGACTCGACGGTGGCTCGTGCTGATTCCTTTCTTTCTTTTTTTAACATTTAATTAATTAGTTACTTAAGGCTGTGTCAGGTCTTTGTTGCGGCACGCAGGATCTTCGTTGAGGCACGTGGGATCTTTTGTTGTGGCGCACGGGTTCCAGGGCACGTGGGCTCTGTAGCTGCACCACACGGGCTCTCTAGTTGAGGCGTGCGAGCTCAGTAGTTGTGGCACGTGGGCTTAGCTGCCCCGCGGCATGTGGGATCTCAGTTCCCCGACCAGGGATCGAACCCGCGTCCCCTGCATTGGAAGGCGGATTCTTTATCACTGGACCTCCAGGTAAGTCTCTCATGTTGATTTCTAAACACACAGGAACAGAACCGTACTGTATGTTTTCATGTCGCTCCTTTCATTCAACAGTACGTTCATGCGATTCCGCCGCAAGGCCACAGGCACGGTGGGACTGTTTGCTGGAGTATGTGGGGCACACAACTTGGCCGCTGCAACTTCACACGAGCTCTTCTCCAAGGTGGTCTGACCTGCCCTGCTGCTCCTCGCCCGCGGAGGGAGTCGGGCCCAGCCCAGCTGCTCCCCAGTGCCAGTCGGGCTGAGGCCGCCACAGTTAACTGGTCACAGGTTTTCTGCGACACCGTTTCATTTGCCCACTTGTCCACAGGTCTGTCTTTCCTTAATGGTCTGTAATGTTTACACATCGTGACACTAATCCTCTGTGATGTGCTGCAAATATTGTTTTCTCACTTTCTTTAAAGCAAACTGTTGATTTTAATGTAGCTCAATTTATCAATCTTTTGTTTTATGGTTGGTGTTTCTAAGAAATCTTTCCCTATGCTCAAAATTAAAAGGTTTGCATATGACACTTAAAATCTTAACCCATCTGAAGTCGACCCTGAGTGTGGTGTGATGCAGGGACAACACACCTGCACAGCTCCATTTATGCACACCTTCTTCCCACAGTGATCAGCCGACCCATCTTCTGTCACACACCAAAGCTCAGTGTTCGTACAGGCCTGTTTCTGGGCACCAATGTCACCACATTTTAATAACCAAGACTTTCCAAGTCCTTACAATGGGTAGGAAAAGGAGCCTTCCTTATTCTCCCTATTCTTCTAGGAGGATACTAGCGATCCTTGACAATTTTTTTCTTTTGTGGGTCAATGTAACACATTATAGCAGGGTGAATAAAACAAATGTATGACATGAAGAGTCATTATAAAGCAAATAGTGTGGATCACCAGAGTCAAGCTGGGGACCCCCTGCCTGGTGTTTCCTCTCCTCCGAAGTAATCACCATTCTGGCTTTTTACGTTGATCACTTCCGTGTCTTTCTTTCAAGTTTTAATGCCTACGTACGCATCCCTGAACATAGTTCACTTCTAAAAACATACTTTATTTAGGTATAATTTATGTACAGCAAATTGCAGTTAGTGTAGAGCCCACAGTGCTGACAAACATATACGTCTGGGAAACCATCACCTCAACCAGGACACAGAACGTTTCCGCGAAACCCCCAAGTCTCCTTGCCGCTCTAGCCCCAGGCAGGCAAACAGGGACCTCTTGGCCTGTGACCACAGATGAGCGTGTGTGTTCTGGGATTTCGCGTCAGTGGAGCCTCCGCACGCATTCTGTCTGGCTTCTTGCACTAAGCAGGCGCCTCTGAGGACTGGCCGTGTGCTGCGGCGGCAGCCTTTTACTGCTGAGTGGCATCCACTGGAGGGACAGAGCACCGTTTTGTTTATCTGCTCATCTGTGTGGACCTCTGGGTTGATCCCAGTTTTGGGCTACAAATAAGACTTCCAGGAACATTCAGGAACAAGTCGTCGTGCAGGCATCCACTCTGCCTTCTCTTGGGCTTTTGGGCAGCCCCCAGCAGTAGAGCTGCTGGACTGAACAGCAGGCATATTAAACAATGTACTTTAGTTCTGCCCAATTTTTAGTTTATGTAAACTGGATATCGCGTCCATTCTTGAGCACCGGCTCTCGTCTAACGTCCAGTCTGTAAGATGCACCTGTGCTGCGGACTGCTCTGGCTTGTTCCTTTCTGTTGCTGTAACACTTCTCCTCTGACTGTACCACAATGTGTCCAACCCAACCAGTTTTAGAAACACTGTGTTAAGTTCCACAAAACCCTTCTTGGGTTTTAAATCCACAGATAAACTTGCGGAAGCTGGAGAGCTTAAAGGTACTTTTTTTTTTTGCTATGTAGTTCCATTTGTATGAAGTTCAAAAATACGCAAAACTAATGTATGGTGAAAGATCACCTTTACTTTGGGGGCGCTGGTGATGACTGGGGACGTGTGAAGCAGGCTTCTGGGTGCTGGTAACGCACACCTTGGCCAGGTGGTGGTTACCAGGATGTGCTCACTTTGTTAAAGTTCACTGAGCTCGAAGGCACTAATCTTCTACGCATGAACACGAAGAACCTGTGTGACCCGGGTCCCTCAATGCTCTCCTGTGAAGTCTCATCGCCTTCTGTGCACGAGTCTTGTGCAACTCCTACTAGCTTTATTCATGGACGCTGCACAGATCTTGCTGCTGTGATAAACACTGTCTTCACGTAAACTACATTTCTGAATTATTGGTGGCGTAGAGGAAAATAACTTCCGTACACTTATCCTACAGCCAGGCTCTTGCTAAACTGTCCTGTTTTCTTCCGTCGTTTCCTATGTAGACAATGAGATCATCTGTAAAATGAAATTCTACTTCCTCCTTTCCGTGCCTCATGCCTTTAATGTCTTGTCTGTCTTACCGTGCTCGCCAGGAACCACGATTTAGGGTTAACCAGAAGAGGACATAAGAGGGCGGCAGGGCGGCTTTGTTTTTGCACATGCTTCCACATCTTTCCCGTTTTGGAAAACGTTTCATGTAGCTTTCTTTTCTCTTCTTTCTCTCCCTCTTTTGGTAAATTCCTTTTTTAGGGTTAAAGATATTTTCTTCTATTGCTTACTATTTAAAAAAGTAGTTACAAATGGGTGCTAAGACTTTAGCACAGGTTTTTTCTGAACTCACTGGGATGACCGCATGACTCTCCGTTACTATGTTAATGTGCCAGATAACACTGCGGAGTTCCTAACGTCAGAGACTCCTTGCATTCAGTCCTGGGGCAAAGCCGGTTTGGTAACAGGCTGCTCTTTGAAAACACCGTACACTGTTGGATTTAGCATGTGAATATTTTCGTGACGATTTTTGCACCTAATACTCATGAGAGAAACCAATGTCTAATTTCCCATTTCCTTCTGGTGCTGCTTTTGGCAGATTTTGGTCTCCACATTTTACTTCTCTCATAAAACAAAGAGGGGAGCACGCTCCTGTGCTGTCTCATTTCAGTTCTCCGGTAGAATCTACAAGACCGAATAATCTTTCTTTGAAAGTCTTGGACAATTCTCTGTGAAACTGTCAGAATGTAGTTTTCTCACTGGGAAGACTCAGAACTGCTGCTTTAATCTAATAGTTACTGGACCATTCACGCTATTTTTCTATTGGGTTAATTTTGTGTCTTATTTAAGTTTTAAAGTTAATTGTTGTGAAGTTGCTTCCAGTCTCTGGAGTTACGTCCTCCTTTTCACTTACGTACTCACAAAATCAAAGAAACCTTTTATATTACAGAGAATTTCAAACACACCCAAAAGCAGAGAATGGTAAAATGAACAGAGCCACCATCCAACTTTGATAATTATCAACATTCTGTTTCTCCTTCCACCTAATTATGGTATTTTGGGTGTCTTTTTTCTACTTTTCTTGACTAGTCTCTCAAAGGTTTATTTATTTAATGTTTTCAAAGAATCAAATTTTGGCTTTGATGATCTTCTCTTTGTTTCCTATTTCATTATTGCTCTTATGTATTATCTCCTTTGTTTCACTTTCTTTGAGTTTATTCTATTGCTGTTTTCCTAATTTCTCAAATTAAATCCTAAACTCATTAATTTTCAGGTTTTTAATACTTAACTCCAGCATTTAAGGCTTCAGTGGAAGTGCTCCCAAGGGCAAACCTTTTCTTTTTTTTAAAATTTTCTTGAAGTGCAGTTGATTTATAATGTGGTGTTAATTTCTGCTGTACAGCAAAGTAACTCAGTTTTATATACATATGTATGTGTGTGTGTGTGTGTCTGTGTGTCTGTGTGTGTGTATCTGTATATATGTGTATATATATATATATATATATATGTATATCCCTTTCCACTGTGGTTTATCATAGGGTATTGAATCTAGTTAGTTCCCTGTGCTCTACAGTAGGACCTTAGTTGTTTATCCATTCTCTATATAATAGCTTACATCTGCTAACCCCAAACTCCCACTCCATCCCTCCCCCAACCCCCTCCCCCTTGGCAACTACAAGACTGTTCTCTATGTCTGTTTCTGTTTCATAGATAAGTTCATTTGTGTCATATTTTAGATTCCACATATAAGTGATATCATATGATATTTGTCTTTCTCTGACTTACTTGACTTAGTATGATAATCTCCAGTTGCATCCATGTTGCTGCAAATGGCATTATTTCGTTCTGTTTTATGGCTGAGTAATATTCCATCGTGTATATGTACCACATCTTCTTTATCCATTCATCTGTCGACGGACATTTAGGTTGTTTCCATGTTTTGGCTATTGTAAACAGTGCCGTTATGAACATACGGGTGCATGTATCTTTTTGAATTATAGTTTTTTCTGGCTATATGCCCAGTAGTGGGATTGCTGGGTCATATGGTTGCTCTATTTTTAGTTTTTTGAGGAACCTCCATACTGCTCTCCATAGTTGCTGTACCAATTTACATTCCCACCAACAGTGTAGGAGGGGTCCCTTTTCTCCACACCCATGAGCAAAACCTTTTCTGCATTCCACAGGTTTTCACACTGGGTTCTTTCAAACATAATGTCAGTTAGATATTTACCTAGATTTATCAGGCTGTTTTTCATTCCTTCCTGTGTATGTTACAGTGATCTTCTGAGATCAATTTCCTTTTTCTTTTCTTTCTTCTTTTTATTTTTTTTGGGTCACGCTGCGTAGCTTGCAAGATCTTAATCCCCTGACCAGGGATTGAACCCATGTCTCCTGCAGTGGAAGCATGGAATCCTAACCACTGGACCACCAGGGAATTCCCGATTTCCTTTTTCTTAAAGTATACTTGTAGATGTTTCCTTTTAAAACAGGTCTCTTTGTAGCAAGCTCCTACACTTTTTCTTTATTATGGGAAAGAACAGTTTTGTGGGATACATAATTATAGACTGACAATCTTCTTTCAACACTGTAAAGATCACTCCATGGTCTCTGGTTTCATATGCTATGTCTAGAAACGGATTTTTGTTTGTTTATCCTACTGGTATATGTTGTGCTTTTGAATTTGTAGATTCAAATTTCCCATTAGTTCTGCAAAATCCTCAGGCATCTTATCTCTTTAAATCCTGCTTTTCTGTGGTCTCCATTCTCTCCCAGAGGGGCTTCCGTTAGGTGTATGTCAGACTTAGCCACTCCTCCATGTCTCTTAAGCCCTCTTTCACATTTTCTATTTTCCTTATAATCTTGGTGCATTCTGGGTACACTTTCCAGTTATATCTTCCAGTTCATTAATTCCCTCTTCAGCAGTGTCTAATCTGTTTATCAGGTATCTATCTACTGAGGTCTTGACTTTAATAATTCTATTTTTCATTTCTAGATTTTTATTGTTGGTCTTGGGTGTTTGATAATCTTTGTTTATAAGGTCATGCATGATTTTAAGGTGTGTGAATCCTGCAGGTCTACCTTGGGAAAATATTCCTCCAAAGCTTTGCCTACATCCAAGAAATGCCCCTGTTCCATCCCCTGCTCCCCAGAATCCAGCTTCAGAGCAAACTGTGTTAATAATTCAAGTAATTTAGGGACCTCCCTGGTGGTCCAGGGGTTAAGAATCCTCCTTCCAATGCAGGGGATGCGGGTTTGATCCCTGGTTGGGGAGCTAGACCCCACATGCCGCGGGGCAACTAAGCCCACGCGCTCTAGAGCCTATGCACCGCAACTAGAGAGACCGCGTGCGACAGCTACTGAGCCTGTGCGCCAAAACTAGAGAGCCTGCGCACTGCAACGATAGATCCTGCATGCCACAACGAAGATCCTGAGTGCCACAACTAAGCCCCGACACAGCCAAATAAAAAAATAAATAAGTCAATAAATAAATATTAAAAAAAAAAATTGGGGACTTCCTTGGTCGTCCGGTGGTTAAGAATCCACCTTCCAATGCAGGAGATGCGGGTTCAGTCCCTGGCTGGGGAACTAAGATCCTACATGCCGCAGGGCAACTAAGCCCCCACGCCACAACTACTGAGCCCGCACATACCACAACTAGAGAGAAGCCCGCGCTCCACAATGAAGAGCCCACTCGCCACAACAAAGATCCCGCAGGCCGCAACTAAGACCCAATGCAGCCAAATCAATCAATCAATCAATTTAAAAAAATAATTCAAGTAATTTAGCTACAGGTTCTTTTGGACTTTGTACAAACATATTCACATCATCTGAGAATGACAATGCCACTTCTTCATCTGAATCCTTATCCCTTTGTTTCTTTTTATTTCTTTAGAAATAGAAGTTGTGATAAGGGGCATCGCTGTCATCACTTCTTTAATCTCAAGGAATGGCTTGTAACGTTTCACCGTGACGTATGTAACACCTACTGATTTTATGGACGCCCTTCACCACGTTTAGGAGAGGCCCTTCTCATCCTAGTTAAGGGTTTTTACTATGAATGCTTAACTTTAGCAAATGCTGTACCATCTGCTAAGATTTAAACACACACACACACACACATTATAAATGTATTTAATTTTAAGAAACATTTAGAATTTTACAATACTTCATTTATGAATTAATGACTTTTTGTACTGCAAACTGCTTTTGTGAGTGTGTGTGTATGTGTGCGTGCTTTCTGAAACCAAGAGATTAACGTACTTCCAAAGAGAGAACAAGGTACTTTAAAGAAACATTTTCTTGTCATGACTCACATAGTAGATATTATTGAACATATTATGACAAATATTATTAAGCATGTACTAATAAAGTCTGCATATCAGGAAAGCTGACTAAATTAACCGAAGTGTCACTTTTCTCCTCTAAAGCATGCCACATCACTGTGCCCCAATGCCAGCGCATACAAAGCTCAGCTGGGAGGCTTGTGAGAACACGGATGTCGGGTCCCAAGTTCCTAGGCGGTGCTGCTGGTCCAGGACCACTCTGAGATACGCTGCTAGAAACCAGTCTTTACACACACGGGCAGGGACAAGTGAATGAGGTGTGAGAGTGTGGGCGAGGAGGCTAGTACGTGTGTGCCCGGGCTGTGGGTGGGATGTGCACGGCAGGCCTTCACGTGCTAGAATGCTACAAGGCAGCCAGGCTGCTTGGCTAGCTGACACAACTTCTGTCCCAGACAAGCAGCCGTGCTATGTGGGAGGGTCACGCGTGGTAACCACGAAACCATCCCTTTTTCGGACCACACTCCTAACAATTACCTTTTGAAATATTCCACTTCCCTCTCTGTCTCGTCCATGTCCACACTGTCTAGGTCGATATCTTTAGGCAGAAAGACATCATCTGTAAGATGAAAGAAAAGAGGTAAGTCAGCTGAACAGCAGGCCATCTTAGCGGGACACAGCAAAGCATTTGGTTTTACTTAATTTCAACAAGTTCACAAACTAAAGATCTTTTCTAAAATGAGATCTTGCATGGGACTTCCCAGGCGCTCCAGTGGGTAAAACTCCGCGCTTCCAACGCAGGGGACGTGGTTCCATCCCTGCTCGGGGAACTAAGATCCCCGCATGCCGCGGGGTGCGGCCAAAAACAAAAAAAAAAAGAAAAAAAGAAAGTGAGAACTTGTCTAATAAAATTTTTTAAAAAATTTAAAAAATGAGAATTTGCAAATGGCCACAGGTGGGCAGACCTCTCTCATGCACTTGGGAACATCCAGGTCACGTGGAATTAGCGAACTCCTGTGCTGAGTGAAGGAACCACTGCTTCAGGTCCAAGAGAAGAGACATACCTGCTGCCGCCACCGGGAGAGCCCTTGAGAAGACAGAGGCTGTCTGCCCCAAGGCCCCGCTGGAGGGAGGGCAGGGGGGTGGGGGGAGCAGGGGCACGGCTGTCAACAGACGCCGCGGACGTGTCTGTACCCAGGACCCAGATGTCAGCCTCTGGAGGAAGACGGCTCTTCTAGGCATTCAGTTTATCCAAGCAACATCCAGAGACTTCACCAAAAAGCTTTTCCGGTTGTCCCTACCAAACGCAAGGCTATATTTCATTTTGCAGTTGAGCAACCCTCTTTGAAAATAGGCTACAGCAGGGAGACGACTGATGAGGGAGCCTTGGCACCTCTGAGGGTTTTAATTCCCTCCTCTGCTCTGCCCACCCTGTTTGGTACCTGCCCGGCGCTCAGAGGCTCCATCCGTGCACACCTAGGTGCTGGGGGGCACTGGCGGTGTACGCACAGCACCCGGCTCCACTCACGGATGAGTGCAGACCACCGACAGTGCTCTGTTAAAGCCAGTCTCCATTCCCTGTCCCCACCTTAGCAAGGGACAATTTTTCGGAATCCTCAGTAAAGGACCCCCGTTCCTCCCATCACTGGGCATTTGCACAGCGGTAATGAAGGTGTGGTTTACCTGCATACCAGCGGCTAACACTGCTGAAGACTCCCAGCGCCATGCGGAGTGCCTTCACATCCACCAGCTCAAGGCAACGCCGCGGGCACCGAGGAGCCCCCGCACGGCCCCCTGCACGACCACAGCCCCTCCGGCACAGACAGCTCGGGGCCTGGGTCTTCCTCGACTCCGCCCCTTGCTGCTGTATCCCTGTGGTTTCAGCCACACCTGGATACCAACACCACCAAACCAACCCCGCCCCAGACCTCCTTCATGAGCGGCTCGTCCATAAAGCCACCTCCTCTGTACATCCACCCTTCAGGCAGCCGACCCCCAAGGCGGGCAAAGCCGCTGTGATCTGCTGCGGCCGCTCCCTTTCTGACAGTGATCTAGAAATGATCCTCCCCCCACCCCCTTCCTCACACTCACGTCCCACCTGTCGCTCCGTCACCATGCTGGGCACGTTCCTCGTCAACAGTTGCAGATGCCTGTCTCCATCCCACTGCTGCTGCTTCTGGGATGCCCCCCCAGCCCCCGCCCAGGCTCCCTGGTCCAGGCCGCCAGCCCGCACAAGTCACCCTCACAACACGCTCCTTCCCAGCCACTGAGACCGTTCGTTCATCAGGCCTCCGCTGCACACCTACCGCAGGCATCTCCTGGAGGCCCACCGGCTGACCCTGATCAAGGAAACAGTGATGCACGAGGAGAGGAGAGGTGAGGGGGGCCAGGAGTGTTTACAGGTGTAAAGAAGGTAAAGTCTTAGAAAGGCCAAACTCAAGTTATTCCATAAACAAGTTCTAGAAGCGGAGTTGGTTCAACCACAGAAGCAAACACAGAGCAGACACGTCTGCTGGGAGTGCTCTCATTATAAAGCGATTTCTAATACTCTTCTAATTAGAACTGATAACCGGTATTAAAAATCTTGGCACAAGAAAAAAATGGGACAGAACTATAACCAGATTCAGTATCAGACAGACATTTTTCACAACAAAACTGTTATTAACCAGGGTGGGAAGAAAGAGCGACCTAAAGAATTTCGTACCCGCCGGGCTGTCTGTTCACTGTTCAGACCACAGGAAACAGTTTGCTTCGCCAGAGCTTGGAGGACTCTGCGCCCCTGACCCCTACTTGAGGACACGCGCCTGGGAACACCGCTACACGAGGACCAACACGGGCACCTAATGTATTCACGCGCAAACCTACAAATACTATGCGCTCTGACAAAGCAGAAACAAACGCAGCTGAAAAATGGGAAGGGAAAGGCCAGCACAAGCGGGCAGAGGAGAGAAAACAGGGTCCGTGCACGGCTGTCCCCCAGGCAGTAGGTGGTGCCACAGGCCCCCATCTGGAGCAGGGATGGGGCACTAAAGGTATAAGTGCAGGGGCAGCACCGGTACAGAGTCGCAAACGTTCCTAAACACCAAGGATATACAGAAAGAAAGGCAAACATCTCACACAGAGAGAGAATCAGCGAATATAAAATATAAAACAGAGGACTTCCCTGGTGGCACAGTGGCTAAGATTCCACGCTCCCAATACAGGGGGCCCGGGTTTGATCCCCGGTCAGGGAACTAGATCCGGCATGCATGCCGCAACTAAGAGTGCTCATGCCACAACTAAGGAGCCCACAGGCCACAACTAAGACCCAGCAGGCCAAAAAATACAAACACACACACACATAATATATGCATGTATTAAAAAACTGATCTAATAATTACAAAATAATGTCAGGGCTGTCCTATCAATACATGGAAACAGGCTCACCTCACCTGTAGATAAGACTGTCAATGTGGCTCACACAGCAGGACTGAGGTGTCTCGGCTGTATGCAAGGGAATGACCTAAAACCAAGTGACTCAGACAGACCAGCAATGAAGGAATGAGGACAAAGGTGCCCCACCAGGCAAACAGAAACAGAGAGAAGGGGTAGCAATCACCATCTCAGACAAAGGAGAATTCGAGCCAAAAGTGTGAAACACGACAGAAAGGACATTTTTAAACAATAAAAACCAAATTCAATATAAGAAATTAGTTAGGAATATGTACCAAGTAACAAAGAGACCACCTTTTTAAAGCAAAACTACAGGAAATGCAAGAAAACACAGAAACTCAATAATAAATAACAATATATGTCAAGAGGACAAAAAACAAGTAAGGATACAGAAGACCTAAACCTAAACCTAAATCAAAAATATATCATGGATATAAATATATATTTAGTTTAATACCATGATAGCAGAGAAAATACACTTGTATCTCAAGTGAACACAGAGCAGTCACAAAAACTAGTCACAAAGAAAATACCAGTAAGTTTCATGAAGCAGAAATATTACAAACAATACTCTCGGATCACAGTGTACAAAACGTAGAAATTATTAACATAAACGAGGCTCTCCCACCTGGAAACCTAAAAGCCACCTATTAAACTACTGGGTGAAAGAGGAAAAGAAAACCACATGGAAACTGCTGAATTTCTAAAAAAGAAACCAAACGGAAACATTATCATACACTGTGGGATATACTTAAAGGAATGATCAGAGAAAATTCAAGGTGCTAAATACTTTGATCAGTAAAAATGAAGGAATGAAAAGAAATGAACTCAATTCCCAAATCAAAAAGTTAGAAAGAACAATGAAGTAAAACAAAAGGAAGCACAGGATAAAAAGATAAAAGTAGAGATTAATGAGGCAGAGAGACAAACAACAGTATACACCCAACTGATAAATCAAGAGCCTGGCTTTTGAAAACATTATATAGATAAACTATTAACTTTAACTGAGTCAAACAGAACAGGGAGAAAGAAAGCACAAACATACAAAATAAGAAATGACAAGAGGAAAATAACCGCTGAAAGAAATTTTTTAAAAAGTACGTACTCGGGCTTCCCTGGTGGCGCAATGGTTAAGAATCTGCCTGCCAATGCAGGGGACACGGGTTCGAGCCCTGGTCTGGGAAGATCCCACATGCCGCGGAGCAACTAAGCCCGTGAGCCACAACTACTGAACCTGCGCGTCTGGAGCCTGTGCTCCGCAACAGGAGAGGCCGAGACAGTGAGAGGCCCGCGCACCGCAATGAAGAGGGGCCCCCGCTTGCTGCAACTGGAGAAAGCCCTCGCACAGAAACGAAGACCCAACACAGCCATAAATAAATAAATTAAAAAAAAAAAAAGTATGTACTTCGCAGACATCTATGTGAACAAGCTGGAAAACTGGCTGAAAAGATAATTTACTACGGAAATACAGTTTAGCAAAATTAACCTCAGTGAAGAAAGAAATACTTAAATAGACCAATTACCATAGAGGACAGAGAGAATACCATCAGGCAACTTCTCCACAAAAAGCACCGGCCTGGGGGGCTGCACAGGAGATTCCTGTCAAATCATTAAAGCCTAAGTAGTCCCAATGGAAGGTGAATTGCTCTAGAATACTGAAAATGAAAAACAAGCAAAAAAAGCCTCCTAATTCTTTACGAAGTATAACAGGTCTAAGAAGAAAAATTATGTTTAATCTCCGTAGATACTAGAAAACCTTTGACAAAATTCAACACTCATTCCTGATAAAATACTCAAGAAAAATAGGAATTGCTGGATATTTTCTTAACATGATAAAATATATAAACCCTACCCTAAAGCCAGAATCTTAATGTAGAAACACCAGACGTTTCCATTAAGTTCAAGAATGATGCAATTAAACAAGAGAAAACAAGAAGCATAAGAATTGGAAAAGAAGTAAAGCTTTCTCTATTTGCAAATAGATGATAGAGTAGCTGGAAAACCCCAGAGAATCAACAATAAGACTCAAACAATGAAATAATCTGCTAAGGTAGGAGATATAAAGTTAACATACAGAAAGCAACAGCTGTCATACACACAAATGACCAGTTAGAGGAGCACCATCCAGTAGAAACACAACATGAGCCACATACATAACTTAAGATTTCGTAGTAGCCAGCTGAAAAAAATTAAACAACTGAAATTAATTTTAGTAATATACACTTTAATTAAATATGTCCAAAAGATTATCATTTCAATACGTAATCGATGTAAAAAATTATACTGGGACTTCCCTGGTGGCACAATGGTTAAGAATCCACCTGCCACGGAAGACCTAAACAGACATTTCTCCAAAGTAGACGTACAGATTGCCAACAAACACATGAAGAGATGGTCAACGTCACTAATCATTAGAGAAATGCAAATCAAAACCACAATGAGGTACCACCTCACACCGGTCAGAATGGCCCTCATCAAAACATCTACAAACAGTAAATGCTGGAGAGGGTGTGGAGAAAAGGGAACCCTCTTGCACTGCTGGTGAGAATATAAACTGATACAGCCACTACAGAGAACAGTATGGAGACTCCTTAAAACAACTAAAAATAGAGCTACTGTGGGACTCGAGGGACATTGTTCCAGCTAATGATTAAGAAACTCTCCAGACAATAGGGGCTTCTTAGACAATGGGTGAATTTCCAGGATGTCCGGCCCCCTTCCGAGAAGGAGGGGAGATAACAAAATGTAAAAAAGGTGTCTGTCAAAGACCAATCAGACAGCTGGGGAGAAGGAGGGAGATAACAAAATGTAAAAAAGGTGTCTGTCAAAGACCAATCAGGCAGCTGGGGACAAGTTCCCTCTCTGGTCCGAGCCTAAGCCGGGACCAATCAGCAGGAGAACACAACCAAATCTATAATTTACATACGGGGAAGTGGGAACCTATAAAACTGACATATTCGCGCCCAAAAGGGTTCCTTCTTCGACCTCCTGCGTGAGGACCAAGGAACCCCGGTGCACCGGCCTTCAATAAACCTCTTGCGTTTTGCATCGACTTCCGACTCTTGTTGTTTCCTGGGCGAGTCGAAACTCCTAGGAGACCGCGCAGGTCTAACACTACTATACAACCCAGCAGTCCAGTCCCACTACTGGGCATATACCCAGAGAAAACCATAATTCAAAAAGATACCTGTACCACAATGTTCACTGCAGCACTATTTACAATAACCAGGACATGGAAGCAACCTAAATGTCCATCGACAGACGAATGGATAAAGAAGATGTGGCACATATATACAATGGAATATTAGCCATAAAAAGGAACGAAACTGAATTATTTATAATGAGGTGGATGGACCTAGAGTCTGTCATACAGAGTGAAGTAAGTCAGAAAGAGAAAAACAAATTCCATGTGCTAACACATATATATGGAATCTAAAAAAAAAAAATGGTTCTGAAGAACCTAGCGGGCAGGGCAACAATAAAGACACAGACGTAGAGAAGGGACTTGAGGACACGGGGGGTGGGGGGGGCGGGGGGAAGCTGGGATGAAATGAGAGAGTAGTGCTGACATATATAAACTAGCAAATGTAAAATAGACAGCTAGTGGGAAGCTGCTGCATAGCACAGGGAGATCAGCTCGGTGCTTTGTGACCACCTAGAGGGGTGGGATAGGGAGGGTGGGAGGGAGGGAGATGCAAGAGGGAGGAGATATATGGATACGTATAGCTGATTCACTTTGTTGTACAGCAGAAACTAACACAGCATTGCAAAGCAATTATACTCCAATAAAGATATTAAAAAAAAAAAAAAGGAATCCAATGCAGGGGACACGGGTTCAATCCCTGGTCCAGGAAGATCCCACATGCCGTGGAGCAACTAAGCCTGTGAGCCACAACTGCTGAGCCCGTGCGCTGTAACTATTGAAGCCCGCACACCTAGAGCCCGTGCTCCGCAACAAGAGAAGCCACCGCAATGAGAAGCCCGCGCACTGCAATGAAGAGTAGCCCCCGCTTGCCTGAACTAGAGAAAGCCCGCGTGCAGCAACGAAGACCCAGTGCAGCCACGCCCCCCCAAATATATATACATATATATACTGAGTTATTTTACATTCCTTTTTTTTTCATACTAGGTTTTCAAAATCTGGTTATGTTTTTACACTCATAACCCGCACAATTTGGACCTTCCACACTTCGGTGCTCAGGGGTGACATGTGACTGGCTACTGCACCAGACGGAGTTGGAAGGTATGATTGCAGAAAACACCCCGTTAAAATTAAAAGCAAGGAAGATTAAATACTTAGGAATAAGCTCAATAAGAAATGTGAAAAACCTATAAGAGAAAATTTAAAACATTCCTAAAAGACATAAAGTAGACTTGAACAAATGGAAAAACTCCCCTTGTTCTTGGGAAGGATGAACAACATCACAGACACCAATTCTCCCTAAATTATCTTATAAATTTAATGCAATACCAATAAAGATACCAACAAGGTTGTTTTTTTCTTTTTTTTAAGGGAGCTACGCACACTGACACCAAAGTTCTTATGGGAATACAAACATGAAAGAACAGCCAGGAAAACTGAAAAAGGCTGTGAGGAGAGAAGAGCCCTTAAGTCATTAACATGTACAGAACCCCTGAAGCAGCAACTCAATGCAATAATGGCGAGTGAATGAACACAGAGGGAAAGAAAAGAAATTCCAGAACAGACCTGAGGACACACGGTGTAGCACGTGGTGGCATCCTGAGTCGCTGAGGCAAGATGAGCTTTTTAATAACTGGTGTTGGGACAACTGGTTAACTATTTGTAAAAGATAAAGCTGGATTCATGCATCACACGATACAAAAGAATAAAGTCCAAATAAAGGTATCGGGAGCTAAGTGAAAAAAGTGGAACCACGCTAATACTAGAAAAAACTTGGCACATTTCCTCCTTAACCTTCGTGTTAGTATAAACAATCACACCTAACAACTACTTAAAATCCAGAGTGAACTATGTATAAAGTAAAAGAGAAAACTTGTGCTTGGCTAAAAAGCACTGGAAAGAGTCAAAGACAACTTAAGGACCTGGGGCAATATCCACGATTCATAAGGAACTCTTAAAAAATGGAAGGAAAAGAGCAAAAACCCAATTAAAAAATGAGAAAAAGTTACGAATAGAAAATTCACAAAAGAGATATAGAAACAGCCCTTAAAAATATGACCTCACTATAATTAGAGAAAAATGCACATGACCACTTCAGGAATAAGTGCGCCTAACAGATGGGCTCAAGTTACAAAGCCTGACAACACACTCTCCCGGTGAGGCTGTGGCCAAACAGGGGCTCGACAGGGTGGGAGCAATGCAGGCTTCAGAGGAGCAGGCCACATCAACAAGCCCTGTCTGCACTGACCTCTGTGACCCAGCGCTCCCACAGAAACACCCACGCACAGCACCTGCGCTCCGCCCCGCTGTGTGTCATTACAAACCCCGAGAGCGGGGCAGTGTCCAGCGGAGCCCACTCAGCACCTGAAAGCACAAGGAAGAGCTGCGGACGCACACGGAGGGCCTTTGGAATACAGGATGTGGGGAAAAAGCCACGGGGAAAGGCGTCTCTACTATGCCAACCTTCTGTGTAAAGAACAGAAGAGCAAATAAGAAACTAAGTAGGAATGGGATAGGGAAAAAGAAATCAGGATTAAGGAGGGGAAACAAAACAAAATAGATACAATCAGAAACAAAGGAAGCCGGCTGCACTTCCTAGGAGTCCCCGTGGCTGTACTAAACGTGCCGCACTAGGTCCTGTGGGGGGAAGAGACCTGCCAGCCCTCCGGCTAGAGAAGGAACCCTGAACAGACACGGAGGGCAGGTGCGCCGGCCGGTCTCCCACCGCGGTGGGAGCAGGCAATTCTGAAGCCACCCGTGTGTCCCCCCAGGACCGCAAGGCAGGAGACACACTGTGGACCGCGGGGAGGGGGCTGCAGGGAGCGCAGTGTGGTTGTTAAAATCAAGAAATTAACACTGACGCAAGACTGTTACCTAGCTGTAGGCTTATGCGTGTTTCTCCGTTCATCCCTTTAACGTCCTAGGAAACAAAGTTTTCTCCTGACACAGGATCCAACGCAGGGTCACCGTCATATCTCTTTAATTTCCTTTAATGGGTCAGTTCCTCACTTTCTCACAACCTGACATCTCTAGAGTATGAGCCACCCATTTTTTAGAGTAAATGGCTATCTAGAGTAATTTCAGTTTGGTGCTGTTCCTTCACAGCCAGGTTCAGGTTACGCAGCGTTGGCGGCAGCGCCTTGGGGGTGACGGGTCTGTGTTGGTGGGTGCCCTGCCGTCAGGAGGCACACTGCCCGGTGTTGGTAACTCTCCTCCTGGACCGTGGTGCGTGCGGTCGGCCTGTCTCTCCTCTGCCAGGCTGACACCTGACCTGTGCTCACCCGGAGTGTCTCATGGGGAGACGAGTCCCTTACGCCGTATCAGACATTCATCCACTACTTTTAGCATCCGTGGACGACAGTGTTGCCCAGGGGGATTATTACTGTGCTCTTTGCCTACATAATGGTGACTTTTCTGATGCCATTCCTTCTCCCTTTCTTACTCAACGTTCTGTAGGAAGAGCTCTTCTTCCCCACGTATTTTTTTTCATTTACTTCATTATTTATACAAGGGCGGGTTAGTAGATGCTTTCTTTATGCTATAGGTTATAATCCTTTACTAACACTATTTCGATGCCCCCAGATTCAGTCGGTGGGAGCCCCCTCTGCATGGCCTCTGCACCCCGTTGTGCTTTGAGCACTTCTGTGCACAGTTAGATGTCCCGGCTCTGAGACCCAGAGCTGGTGTGTGGTTGGCAGGGCCTAGGAGGGGGAGCGAGTGTGTGTACGCAGGCACGTGTGCACTCCTCGTGCCCCCCCCCCCCCCACACACATCTGTGTCTTTCGGTAACTAATCTCTGCACTAAAAACCACCCGTTCACCCTGACAACTGCAGTCCGGCTCCGGTGCCACTGCGCTCCCTGCAGCCCCCTCCCCGCGGTCCACAGTGTGTCTCCTGCCTTGCGGTCCTGGGGGGACACACGGGTGGCTTCAGAATTGCCTGCTCCCACCGCGGTGGGAGACCGGCCGGCGCACCTGCCCTCCGTGTCTGTTCAGGGTTCCTTCTCTAGCCGGAGGGCTGGCAGGTCTCTTCCCCCCACAGGACCTAGTGCGGCACGTTTAGTACAGCCACGGGGACTCCTAGGAAGTGCAGCCGGCTTCCTTTGTTTCCGACTGTAACCATTTTGTTTTGTTTAGTTGTTAAAATCAACAACGACATCGTGCCCCGCCCCATCTGTATCTTGCTGTATCTAATCTCTTGTTTTGAGGAAATACACACAGCAGTATTTCAGGGTAAAAGGGCACTCTCATTTGGTTCAGAAAAGTAACCAAGAGGGAGAGATAGGACACAGCAAGTGTGGTGACACGCTGAGCTGACGGGAGTATGTGGGAATCCTTCGTGCTCTTCCCTGTAGTTTGCGGGAAGTCTGAAATTATTTCAAGGTAACCGAATACAACCACAATGCCTACGCGTCCCTCACGGCTGGTGCAGAGGTCACACAAGGCACGAAGCCACGACATGGACGGCAGCACCCCCCTCCAGGAGGGGTGGACCCTGAGAGGCACCCGACCCAGCGCCCTCCTCGCCCCACGATGCCCCAGCTACACAGGCGCCCCCTTCTGCTCTGTGTTTATTTACCGATTGAGCCGCTGCCTCTGTCTCCCTTCTTCTTCTTGCTTTTCTTGCTCTTGCCCTTGGGCTGCGGAGAGTCTGCTGGCACCGGCTTGCCACTCTGCTGGTGCTCGCTGGGCGCGGCGGGCTCTGCGGGGCCCGGGCTCGGCTTCTCCTCCCGGACGTGGTTCAGCTGCTTTCTGTTGTTGTTGTTGCTGTTGACTTTCCTCTCCTCCCTTCTGTGCTCCGCCAGGGGCGTGAGGTCAAGCACTCTGGCCTTTGACTCAGCCTGGGGCCGGGGCCGGGGCTGGGCCTCTGAGGCTCTGGGGGGCTCCAAGGGCTTCCTCGCCGGCTCGCCGCCCGCTTTACTGCTGTGCTTCAGCTTCTGTTTGCTGTTTCCCTCCTTGTGCTGATGCATCATGTCCAGGAGGAAGGACAGCGGCTGCTGCTGCTTCCCGTTGACCCCCTTCGGCAGAAGGAGCTTGGAGTCTCTGGCGGCCACGGGGTCGGGGGTGTCCGCGTCGGCCCCCGGCCCCGGCCCCGTGTCTCTATGGTCCACGTGTCTGGAGGGGGAGCGAGAGGAGGTTTCCGGGTCTTCGCTCGGCTCCAGCGAGCCGTTGTGCATGCTCTCAGAGCCGGGCACAGCCTCCGCGGCCGCCTGCAGACTCCGAGCGAGCATGTCCAGCTCGGGACAGGCCTTCCTTGGCCTCTCCTTCTTCTTCTTCTTCACGGCCCTCAGCTTCTGAAGCTCCTGCAGCCTCTGGAGCTCCTCCTGCAGCCGCTGCTGCTCCTCCTCCCGCCGCCGCTCCTCCGCTCGCAGGTGCAGGTGCTCCCGGGCCCGGGCCTCCGCTTCCAGGCGTGCTTTCTCCTCCAGCTGCCGACGTGAAAGGAAAAGGCAACTTAGGACAACAGTAAGTGCTCTAAAAAAAGTAAGACACGCACACAAAAGTGAGATAAAACTGAATCGCACGATAAGAATAGAAACACTGAAAGGGGCTGTGACAGGTCAAAAGCTTAAAACACACCTCCATCAAAGCAGGGGGTGGCAGTCAACAGAACATCCCTTGTAGCCTCCGACCTAGCCCCGGGCACAGAGGACGAGGTCAGAGCAGCCGCCGTGCTCCTGCCCTGCGTGGGCTCTCCCGTCTGTGCGCGGCGGCAGGTGGGGGATGAACTGGACAAGAACAAGACAGATCGCGAGGCAGCAGTTACACAGCCGCACAGGTGCCGCCAGAACCTTTCCAGGTGGGGAATGCTGCTGATGCGTTCATGTGGGTCAAAGCGACATTCAAGAAAATGTGTACTGAAAAGCTCGGAATTTCTTTTTCCCACCCTAGCAGGTAAAATTCCCAATATATTTTCACTAGTGTGACAGAGCAAATGACTTCCTAAAATATTCAACATGATGTGGCAAATAGACAAAGGTTATTTCTGCTGTCCAACTGGCAGGAAATTAATTTTCAACTCAAGCGAAGATTGTATTTTTTTTAGTGACACACATTGCAGGAGCACAAATGGAAAAGATTCCTTCTGATTAGAAAACAAACGAGGGACTTCCCTGGTGGTCCAGTGGTTAAGACTCCGCACTCCCAATGCAGGGGGCCGGAGTTCGATCCCTGGTCAGGGAACTAGATCCTGCGTGCCGCAACTAAGACCCGGGGCAGCCAAATAAATATTTTTTAGAAAAAGAAAACAAACAAAAACCCAGTGAGAATAAGGAGAACGGCTCCTCCATCACTGGGCTCCAGTAAGGCTCACGATCGTGAGAATCTCTGAAAAAAACATTTTGCATGGGAAAATGTAAAGGTCCTTCCGAATTTAAATATTCTTCATTATGTTTCAGAAGGCAATATTTTTTAAGAGACAACTTGCTTGTTTTGCTAAATAACTTAAACATAAAATTAGGTTAAAAATTCAATGACAGGTTTCAGAAAAATGTAACTTGCCAATTCAAGTAAAGATCATTTAAAATTCCTGCTCCATCTGTTAAAGGAAAGCTTTGCTGGAGGCAGCGCCTGACAGACGAACTCCCACCGTGTCTCCCGCAGTGGCCCCTGCAGGCACTCCAGGGCCTCCAGTCTGCAGGCCTGACCTGCCTCAGGACAGACTCTACAGCGAATCCAACCCCGGTGTGTGCTGCCTTCATTTCAACAAGAGACAAGGCAGCTTTGTGGGTCCCCCTGCAAACCAGGTGCTCGGCAGAGAGCACGAAGGGTGAGAGCGGGTGCCGAGGGCGACCCGGGATGCATCTGCAGCGTGGTCCGGATCCAGGCCGCCTGCAAGGACAGAGGATAGGAGTCCGGGTGGGGGCAGCCCTGAAAGCACCTGAGCCAGTCCAGAGGCTTCCGACGAAGCCCAGTGGCGACGGTCTCCAGGGCCTCGGACCACCTGGGACCCCGGGTGCTGAAGCACCCCTAGGTGGAGAACACACCTTCTCCCCACACCAGGTCTGGGGCAGAAGCAGGCCGCCCCCTCCAAGCCCCCTAATTAGACCTGTGGCCAATCCAGACCTATCTCAGGACCGGGGGTGGGTACAACAGCGGCAGTGAATCCACTCAGTTCAATCACAGCTACCTTAAGAGTCACGGCAACTAAGTTGGAAGCAACACCACACGACAAGTGGCCCGACCCTGGGTCCACTGTGGGCATGTCTCCTCCTTCACAGGGGCCTCACGCCCTCCCAAAGCAACCCATCCTACAGTCAGAGCCCTGTGGTCCTGACGAGTCCCCTCTGGGCACAGCCCACACCTGCCTGCTGAGGCGGGCTCGTGGAGCCTGACACCTTCAGGGAGCTGAAACCGGGAAGAACCTCCAAAAGAACTGGCGGGGGTGGGGAGGAAACCCCAGAGGAGATGCTGTTCCCATCACTTTCAGCGTCGCAGGAAGTAACGGATACAATTTCTCGCCTAGCGGCACAGTCTGCGCACCACGCTCCCGCGTTGAGACCCGCTCAGTCCGGCCGCAGCTCCCCACTGGGCCAGCCTGGCCAGTCTCAGCAGCTACTTGCCTTTGTGGCAGCCCCTGCCCTAACGGCGTGGGGGCCTCCTTACTCTCGACGTCACCGCCACGTGCAGGCCCTCCTTCGAGCGGTACTCCCTGATCCTCCTCTGCCAGTGGGGCCGCTCGGGGCCCTGCACCAGCCTCGGGTCAAAGGCGCTCCTTCAGCCCCAGTCTCCAGAAGCCCACAGTGCCCCGCCCTCGACAGCCAGGGCTGCTTCCCCTGCTTTCCTGGGAAAGAAGTTCCTTCGACAGACAAGAGGCGGAGGGGCTGCTGCTGCCCCGACGCTGGCCAGCACAAGAACCGCAGGCCTGTTTTAGAGCCATTAACAAACCCCTGGCACGGGGGGGGCTCCACGGCCTGAAAACACAACCTGGGTCTGGAAGCAGCGTCCAGTTCAGGCTGGCAGGCGGTCAGGGGCTCCTGAAGCAACACTGGGAGGCTGTCGCCCAGCCCCGACCTCAGAGGCCCCCCGGAGGCCGCCTGGCGCAGACCCTCTGTTTACCTTTCTCTGCTTATGCCGTGCACGCTTGGCGGCCCGCGTGCTGCTCACGGGCTTGGTCTCCGAGCTGTTTATGAACTGGAGCAGGTCCTCCACCCTGCGATGGTCAACCACACTCTCCCTTTCTGAGAGCTGATCCGTTTTCTTAGGCTGCTCTTCCTTCCTCTTGGTCAGCCGTAAACGAAGCTTTTCCCTCATTTCTGCATAATTTCTACTTGTTGGCGCAGCGGGAGGCTAAGACCAACGGAAACATGACGAAATGCAAGTTTTCATGATTTTGAGTATACCAAATTTCAGACCATAGCATTAAAAGTGAAATTTTTATTGCTCAAGTGACACATGCTCATCCGGAAAAGTAACTAAATAGAAGAAACAAATGGCGAGAAAAAGAAAACCTTTCATCACCAATTACCCAAAGGTAGTATTTTGGCACTGACCTGTCAAGCTTTACATATTCACAAAAACATCTGGCAGAGGATGTACAACTACGTACACAAATGGTTATTTTTAAACTAAAAAGAAACTATTATACATGCTGTAACTGATCTACTTTTTATGTAATGCGGTGTGACTATCTTCTCGCATCAATAGATGTGTTTATAGCATTTTTCCATCCCCTCGCAGGTTTCCTCTTCAGAGCCGAAAAGCCTTCTCACTGACTACTAAAAACACCTGCATGAGCTGAGGAAACACGGAGAGACTAAAGCAGAAAAAGAACAGCTCCCGGCCCTGCTCTTCTCGCCGCCCAGCCCCAGACACCACGGCTGACACCTGCTTGTACGGATGGAATGACTGTCCTGGCACACCACACAGTGCGGATGTGCCTCAATGCACTGGGCAGTCGAGCAAGAGGAACCCGCCTGCACAGGCCGTCCACTGTGTGGACTCAACAATTCCCACGCCTGGGGAGTTGGTAGGTCCTATCTAATCAAATGCAAAAATGCAGAGATGAGATACTCAAAACTACGTGTCATTATTTCTTTACGACAACTACAACCTAGAAGTGGAACCACTGTTTTAGACGGTATCTTGATTTTAATTATGCTCGCAACTAACGCTTTACACACAGTGTAACCATACCCTGAATTCAACCTGGTACATTATTCTTGCAAAGGAGCTTGCACATTTTACAATCCTAATTTAAACACGCAATTTACAAACACCCATGGCGAAGCACTAATTTTACGCACTTAAGTGCGCGCTCCGGCACCTGCCCCTCCCCCGAGGAGGCCCTCGGCAGAGGAGAGGCCAAGGCACTTACCCCGCCATGCCCGAAGAACTCACAGTAGCAGCAGTCACAGTACTTGCCCTCCTTCTGGTTGGTGGAGGTGGAGGTGCTGGAGCTGTGCTCGGAGCAGCTGTCCTCATCCGCAGTCTCGTCTCCGTCGTCCTGCTGCGGGTCATAGACGCCGTTCTCGCAGCGATGCCCTTCACAGTCGGGGTCGCTGCAAAACCCCGCAGGGCCCGTCAGCAAGCAGCCTGCCCCTCAAGGGGTGCGAGCATGGCGAGCGGTGGCCGAGGTGGTTCTTTCCGACCAGCCTGCCCTCACCAACGAGGCGCGGGGCCTGCACGACCCAGGGGCCGCGCAGGCAGGACAGGCGCAGGCCGGCGGGCACACCCAGAGGGGCTTCTCAGGTGCACACACACGGCCTCTCCACTGTCCCTCCCACCACCATTTCATCCTGGGGGATGTCAGGGCGGGGGAGTGGCGGCAAATTCAAAGGTAACGAACACTGACTTTTTAAAGAAAGCTGTTGAGTGTCCGTTGCATTGTTCTTCGCTCAGTGTGTAACAAACACGACTTCAAAACACCCACGGGCCCCCTGCCGCTGCCGGCGGTCTGCGCACAGACCCACAGTGGCCCTGTGCTCTGCGGAACCGGCCGAGACCGGAGCCCGCCCCTCCCCGCTGCCGTCCCCCGCTGGTGAGCTGCGAGGCCCTGGGCGCCGGAGTGTCTCCGGCAGTCCTGCAGGGTTAGGTCGCACAGCACCCATTCTGAAGCGCGCCGGCCTCTCCCCCCCCCCCCCACGCAACCCGCCCCGCCCCGGGCTCACCTGCAGACGCTGGGAGGCGCGCTGACGGAGCCGTCTGTGGTGGGGGCCACGGGAGCAGGACAGAAGCTCTTGCGTGAATCCGCAAACCCGGGAGAGGTGGCGGCCGTTTTGGGGAAGGACGGGGCTGCGAGACTGGCAAGGTGAGGCGCGGAAGCTGGAGAGAGGGCGGCGGGAGGGAGGGCAGGAAGCGGCACCAGACCTGTGGGGCTGTTCCTCGGGGCCGCCGGCACCCCGTGCCTGTGATCCTCCTTGTTGATGCCGTGAAAGACGTCACCTGCGTTCAGAGATGCCAGAGTCACTGCCAGTGGCCAAGGTCAGGCAGACGTTCAGGCTTCTCTAAGTTAAAACTTTTTTTTTTTTAAACCAACTTTTGGTCTGAAAATGTTCAAATCTATAGAAAACTTGAAGGAATAGTACAAAGAATACCCATACACCCTTCACCTAGACTCAAGAGTATTTATTATTTTGTTATATTTACTTTGTCTGTCTGTCTGTCTCTCTCACACACACACACACACTTTATTGGTGGCTTAACATGTGGAAGCAAAGCTGCACTCACTCCTAAACATTCCAGCCTGGACTCCTGAGAACATGCACGCTTTGCCGTAAAACCTCGACACCAGCGCCAACTACAGACAATTAACCTCATGGTGACATTCTCATCTCACGTACAACCCCATCCAGACTTCTGGCCTCTCCCACAGTCCTTTGCGGCTTTCCCCCGAACCCAGCATCTTTTAAACTTTCTTTTTTTCCTTCCACAATACTGACATTTTTTGAGTTGAGGCCAGCTGTCCACAATTCTGGATTTACAGTCTCATGTCCGATTTAGCTGAAAATATTCTACGCATGAATCCTGCAAAGGTTACGTTGGATCTTCCCATCTGATTGCACAGGAAGCACCTAACGTGTTTGCTGCCGTCGGTGAGGCTACATCTGATCAGGTGTGCAGGGGGGGCAGTCGGCACCTTATCTTCCCTTTGCCATCTGCCAGTCACCTGTGGGTGCTGCTCCCAGACACCGGCACTACTGCATTCCCCAAACTGAGATCCAACGTCCTGACGCCCATGAGGACGCTTACCGGGCCCCCTGTCACCGGCTGGCTGCAGAGTGGCCTTCTATCTGTACGTCTTGCACACGTCTTGCACACGTAGTCAGCAGCGAGCTTCCACCCAGACAGCTTCCCACCCGACTCCCTCTTTTGAGCGTCCCGAAGGATTCTCGACTTTAGTTGCGTGCTACAATCCGTTCCTTCATTCTTTCTGATGCTCAGACAGTCCTAACTTTGGCTAGTGAGGCCTCTCTGATCCGGCTCCCGTGTCCCTTTGACATTTGCCCCTGGTCTCTGACTGCCCCCCTTGCTTTCAAGCCCCCTCTTCGCTGTGCTCAGGGCAGAGTGTGACAGCGACACCACCTCCACACCAGTGGCCTGCACGGCAGCAGGGGCTGCATCTCAGGCTGGTCAGCAGCCCCATCAGCTGACTCTCCGTGAGGCTTCTACTTTCAGATGCCTAAAAATTACTCCACGTGTTCAGGAAGCAAAGACCTCTCCCCACCACAGAACAAGAAGCGCAGAGAGGAAAGGCAGGACACAGTGTGGCAAAGCCCTGGAGGGTATCAGTGTGACAGTGAAGTTCTCATCAGAGCCCTGGAGGACACGCTCTTTGTGCACGAGCGTTCTTAGGTGTTAATTACACTGACATCCCTGGCCAGGCCGAGTGAAAGGGAATTACAGAGCTGCTGAGGAAGAAGGAGCGAATACGCAGCGCCCACCCCGAGGGCTCCTGCGGGCTGGTGGGCCTTACCGAGGGAGGGCGGTCTCTTGGACGACACTCTGAACTGGCTGTTGCTCGACTGCACCGTGGTGGCCGTGCAGGACACGGAGGAGGTGGCTGACGACGTGGCCATCACAACTTTGTTTGCTTCCATAAAAGCATCTTGGAAATTGTACAAACATTTCTTTTTCGCAGCGTTTTTTTTCTCTTTGCTATCCGGAACTGCAGGCGTTTCATTGCTAGATGGAGGTGGAAGAGCTTCAGGTCTTGTTTCTGAGAGTGTTGGCCCTAATATGTCATTCCCTTCAGAGAAGAATGGGAAAATTAAGGCTTCTAAAAGAAAGAGCATTTAGCTAAAACCTAAAGGACATCTGCTGAATAAACTATTAACACTGGGGCTGCTACTTAAGTTAGGATTCCAATGGGATGACACTAGTCAACTAGTTTTCATCTCAGAAGAAAAATTTATTGAGCACCTACTATGTGCCAATTCCTGTGCTAGGTGCTTTCCAAAAGTTATTTAATGTCTTAAAATACTTTCTGAGCTTAGTACTATCATTCCTATCCTGAAGATGAAGAAACTGAGGCTCAGAGAGGCTAAGCAACTTGCCCAAGGTCACACAGTTAGAAACCCTTTCTAAGCACAGACCAGATGTCAAGTCTAGCTTGCTGTTCTGAGCACATGCAGGGGCGGGGGTGTGGGACCACCAGGGGCTCTGACCACGTGAAGACAGAGATGAGGCAGAGGTACCAACCCCTCTTCAGGCATGCCCTGCCCTGCCACTGAAGAAACAGCTGCACCTCAGCAGTTGAGGCCGCAAGGAGGAAGGTGCTTGTTAGAGGGGACAGGTCCCATGTAGGGTCAGTGCAGAAAGAGAGAAAAGGAACGTAAGTCATAGCATTCAAGCCACACCACCCTGCTGCACCGGGTCGAGGTCTGCTGGTCACCAATGCTCAAGAACCAAAGGCCCAACACTGCACCCTGGAGCCAAGACGCTCAGCAGCCCTGGGGCGGGAAAGACCCAGTGTCCGAGGCCCGTCCGGCTCCTGTGCCGGCAACGGGCCGCCAAGCCCAGAGCCTTGCTCCGCTCCTGGCGGCAGACATGGGTGGCTGGAGCAGCCTGAAGGGGCCAAGGGGCCTCCTGCTAGAGGTGGAGGTGAGGGGAAGCAGCAGCCCGGGCCCCTACTGGGGAACTGCAGCAACAGAGAGGGCAATCCACTCAGCACAGATCATTTTAAACTTTAAGAAAGTTTTAATGAGTTCCTTACCAGAAATTGTATCTGGCAAGAAAGTGCCAGGATTCCAGTTCTTATCATTCATCACTTCTGATCCCCAAAGACTTATAAATTTAGAACTATTCCACTCTGGAGTATTCCCAAAACAGCTCGGATAAATATGGTCTTGAAGAGATGCATTGAATACCTGATGTTTATTTGTGTGATTCTGAACAGGTGCTGGCGGTAAAGCCTACAAAAAAAAATGTTCTAATCATATATCAAAATTAATATTCTATTTACCTAAGTAGTTAAACTACAAACAGACAAGTCATTACTGAAACCCTGTGGGACGCGCCTGCCGTGAGCAGGTGTCCCGGGAGCACGTCTTGCAGAGGCTTACTTGAGTATTTATGAGGCTGTACGTGACGGGGCAAATCTGAACCAGAGGTAGATTTTAAAAGCAACTGATGCTCAAGGAATGTATCAGACAAACTTTAGACAACTCGGTGACTTCTCACATTCCTCCCTAGTCACATTTTATTTTATTTTTTAAAATAAATTTATTTATTTGTTTTTATTTTTGGCTGCCTTGGGTCTTCCTTGCTGCGCGCGGGCTTTCTCTAGTTGCGGCGAGCAGGGGCTACTCTTCGTTGCAGTGCACGGGCTTCTCATCGCAGTGGCTTCTCTTGTTGCAGAGCACGGGCTCTAGGCGTGTGTGCTCAGTAGTTGTGGCTCGTGGGCTCTAGAGTGGGCTCAGTAGTTGTGGCGCACGGGCTTAGTTGCTCCGCAGCATGTGGGATCTTCCCGGGCCAGGGATGGAACCCGTGTCCCCTGCATTGGTAGGCGGATTCCCAACCACTGCACCACCAGGGAAGCCCCCTA
Organism: Pseudorca crassidens; assembly: GCF_039906515.1. Classification (NCBI taxonomy): domain Eukaryota; kingdom Metazoa; phylum Chordata; class Mammalia; order Artiodactyla; family Delphinidae; genus Pseudorca; species Pseudorca crassidens. Next base: position 1,804,881 of record NC_090299.1, on the reverse strand, counting down.
GTCTCATTTTAAATGAGGCCCATTTGCATGAGATCTGTTCCTGTGGCTTCTTCTCATCTGACATTTTAAAAATCACCGTGCACCGCAAGAAGAGTAGCCCCTGCTGGCCGCAAAGTCAACTTTGGAATCACTCATAAAAATGGTCAGCTCTTACGCTGTTCCCTCACACTTGGACAAAGTGCAGTGTAAGTGTGAAGAAAAGATGGATTCTACATTGAGCTCTAAACCACCCTCCCCGGGGCGGGGAGGGGAAGACCCTTGTCTGAAGGTGCCAAGGGAGGGCGCTGGGTCCACACATTTATGGGGTGACTGGCCGTCAGCTGCTCCCTGCACGCGTCCTGGGCCATCCCTCCCCTTGGTCCCCCTGCCCCCGCCCCCCATACTCGCAACAGTCTTCCCCACCGCAGCCAGAGTGGGCTCATGGAATGTGAGTAGGAGGGCGTCACTCCCACACTCCGGCTGTGCCACTGGTCTCCCACTGCTCTGACGTAAAACCCAAAGTCCTGAACGTGGCCGGCCGCCCCCGTCCTTCCTGATCACGAAGCCCCTGGACACACGGGTCTTTCCTTGGTCCTCAAACTCCAAGCTGCTTCTTGACCCACAACTTGGCCCACACTGTGTCCACTTTCTAGGAGGTCCTAATCTCAGCTCAGACCTTGCTGACTTGCATTTATCCTACTGGCCACAGCCTAGATGTCGCGTCCTTGGAGAAGTCATCACTGCCTTTGCTCTCACCACCCAGCACCCAGACCACGGGGGGCCTTCCCATCAAACACACTAAAGTCCATCAGTTTTCCCTCTCAGCACTTACCACAGTCATAATTCAAGACTTATCTTTAACCTATTGGTTTAACGTCTGCCTTGCCTCGAGTTACATAAACTGCAAGGGGATGGGGCCGCCTGGATCCTGGCCCTGCCGCCCCCAGCATCTCGCTGATGCAGCACACGGCCTTCCCTCTGCAGGTGTGTGCCCAGGCCCACCCAGACGAGCTACAGGTCTGTGCTGGGAGCGTCCCTGAGGACACAGGAATGAGCAGTGAGTGCTGTGAGCTCAAGTGGGAGGGTTTGGGGATGATTCCCAGGGCGGTGATGGTCTGGCAGAACCCTGAGGGCCTGGCTGGGCAGAGGGTCGAAGGGAAGGGTCAGAGCACGGGGATGGCCAATGTCCAGGGACAAGTGTGCCACCACCTGACGGGCTGCAGGGGCCACAGCAGAGACAACCCCGTGTGACTTCCGTCCTGAAGGGGCTGGGAAGCCACAGAGGTTTCTACGCAGCAGGGTGAGACGGTCTGGTCAGCTGATTAGAAACATGGATCTGTGGCAACCTGGTGAAGGAGCCAGAGGGGCAAGGATGACGCAGAGAGCAGTTAGTAAGGGGCCGGGGAGGGCTGGAGCGCTGGCGGGGCAGGTGGGGAGGAAGGGGAGGGTTTGGGAGCTCCAGGCCGGCCACGTCTGAGCTGAGACTGTGCTCAGGTCAGAGCTGCTGCCTCTGGCTCCACCCCTGGGAGGCGTGGCCAGTGACGGAGCTGGACCTCCGGGCTGCCCAGTCTGAGGGGTTCAGGGCCAGCCCGCCCTTTACTAGCTGTGTGACCTCAGGCAAATTACTCAATCTTTTTGTGCTTTAGTTTTCTCATCTGTAATTTGGAAATACCTACCTCCAGGGGACGCGGTAAGAATTAAACCAGACAGTGCATGTCAAGGGTTTAGCATATGGCCGGGCCCAAAGGAGGCATTTCCCAAGTGCTAAGGTGGGTCTCCCTAGACACGAGCCAGGCCCCCACCCCACCCCCGCCCCCGCTTCCCTCCCTCAGCTCGGGCCGCTGAGCAGCTTAGCGCACCTGCTGAACGGGCTCAGAGAGACGAAGGTGGAGGGTGAGGCTGGAGCGGATTCAGGATTTGAAAGTGGGAAGAAACAGGGCTAGACTGGACGCCCAGGACCAAAGCAGAAGCCTGGACCAGTTGTTCTGGCGGAGCAGCCCCAGGGGCAAAGGGCGAGGACAAGAAACCTGTATTTCAACAGATGTCAGTTTCCACAAAGAAGTGACAAACTAAGAGCTGCTTTGCTGAGAAGGGACGGATGAAAACTAACGATCAAATGGAAGAAGGTTTCTTAGTCTTGAAGACCTTCTGCTAAGGGCAGACATACCTGACAGGTGGGAAGCAGCCGCTTGCTCACCACGTCAGCTCTGAGAAGCAGCTCGGAACAGCAGAAGCACGTTGAGGGCTCGGAAGCTACTCAAGAACTTCGGAGACCCTCTGGGCACGGCCAAGCGTTGCTGGCTCCTTCCTCCCGGAGAAAGCCTGGCTGACCGCCGGGAGCCGCCGCCTGCGTCTTTCCAGAGAGCCTTTGCTCACCCTTCAGCACTCTGGACACCCGAGCATGACCTCTCTGCAAACCCACCCCACAGGCTCGGGGAGTTCTCCTTCAGTGTTACTTTCCTACTCCGCACCTACAATTCCTATTAAGGTACGTCATAGTATTTGGAGTTTTCAAATTTGACTGGCTGTGTTTTGTCTTCTCTCTAGACCGCGAGGTCTCTGAAAACAAGCGCGAGGACTAACCAGTTTTAGTTTGCTAGCATGTAGCACAGGGCCTGGCACATACCGATGTTCAATAAATGGGCAGAAGTTGGCCTGGCGGAATAGGGGTGTAGCCATGGGGCTGTTATGCTGGAGACGTAAGTCAGCGATTCTATGCATCCGACTCACACACTTCTTCAGAGGCCTGTCTACTCAAACAGGAGGCCCAGCTGTAGAGAGCAAAGGGAGCAGGGGTCTGTAGCAAGCAAGCTGTATTTGTACGAATGCTTCTGCACAAGACGCCTACTAACTTCCATAGCTACGCGTTTCCTTCAGGGAAAGAACAGGCACCTGTCACCCAGACCATTCTGGGGCCACGCCTCCATAAAAAACACTAATGACTTAAGCACCAAATCAGCCTCTCAACATGTGGCTAACGCTATTAAGTTGGAACACTGCTTTCAATCTTTACACAAATCCACATGGCTTCAATTAACAGAAGTTCTCAATTGTTCTCCTCTTTGAGACAAAACTGACTCGCGGGAAAGCAAAATTTTGCTTTCAGTGGAAGCTCCGACACACACACTAACTGATGCCCTCACCACGCATGCCTCTGCGTTTATGCAGGAACCTAAGACCCAGCCCGTCTCACACCCAGATGTCATCCCAGATGCCATGAGCACGGAGCCGAGAGAGCACAAGGCTGAGCCACTGAGCACGGCGGGAGAGGCCGCTGACGCCCAGCGTGCAAACAAAAGGGTCCACTTATATCCCAGCAAACAAGAGAGTGACGACCCCTCTACTCTGCACTTCTTCTCAGAGGCTCTTCAGTACTCCTGCCAGAGGAGAAGAGGCAAGAGCCCCACCTCTGTTTCGCTGTTTCTTAGCGTCAGAAGAACTGAACTCTGCCTCTGAAATAAAACGCAGATCACAGGTCACAACATGACCCCCAGATGGCAATCTATTTATGTCCCTATTTTCCACACAGCATTTTTCTCCGTCGAATTCCAATTGATCTTACACTTGTACCACGTTTAACTTTATGAGAGACTTCTGCAGTGGTTGCACACAAGTAACCCGGTGAGGAGGTGACAGGTTCACAGGCCCACAGCCACGTGGGAGTCACGTCACCAGGCTCCACTCAATGCACTGAACTCACTGACCATTTCCAAATAACCCTTATGCTCCCGTGGAGACTTCAAGACATGTGTCCACCTTCAGCTCCAGGCCCTCCCTAATGGGGCAACTGCTTCACAACACATTCTCCAGATGGAAAAGACACAGGACTTAAAGCTGGAAGCCTCGAGCACCGCTCCCGGGCCACGCGCAGCAGGGGAGCCTGCTCTGCTGGGGAGCAGGAGGTGTGGCCCATGCGCTCGTCTCCAAGGCCGCAAGTTCTCCCTCCCAGGCGGGCGTGGTCCAGTGAGGGGGGACGCTTCGCTTGACGTCCCAGATAACTGGCACCAAGCACTTTTGTAACAAAGGGCTGAGCTACGGAGAAAGCAAGGGAAACGGTCCACAAAGAACTGACAAGAACATGGCAAGAAAAACAGGACCCAGTGGAGGTGCGGGAAGGGATGGCTGCCCTGGGGACGTGTGCGCCATCGTCACCGTGAGGAGGGGATGGGTCTGTGGTCCCACGGGAGGAAGGAGAGCTGGAGACAAGGGGAGCTGGAGGGTCCCAGAGGGTCAGCTCCCTGCTGGCACCTTTGCACCAGCAAATGCGAACCCTCTCTTGAGGAAGCGTCCCCTATTCAGCACCTGCTCAACAAAACATGATCTCATGATAAAAACAGATTTAGGTCCTCAAGGTTTCATTCAAACACAGAATAACTGTGTGTAAAATGCTTAAAGAGAGGAAAGATGAAAGAAAAAGTGATCAAGGAACAAGAGAATATAAAAAGTTTCTAACACATTTGAAAAATAAATAAATTAAAGCTTAGAAATAAGAATTACAGGTGGGATTAAAAACTCAAACTTAAGGGGCACGTTAGACCCAATTATAGAGAACCACTTAACTGGAAGACTGATCCAAAAGAAGTTCCCAGAACAGACTGAGAGACGATTTCAGGTACAGAGAGACCATCAGGTGTGACGTGCAGGATGAGAAGGTCTAACCAGAGGTGCAGGGAGAGACAGCAGAGCGGTTAAGAGGGAATACAAACAAGATAAAATGGCTGAGAATCATCAGACGGGGGATTTAAAGTTACTCACACGCTGAGGGCTCTGACGGGAAAGGTACACAACATGCACGAACAAATGGGTAATGTGGGCAGAGAGATTCTAAGAAAGAATCAAAAAGAAATGCCAGAAATAAAAAACACTGTAAGAGAAACTAAGAATTGGTAGACTGGACACAGCCAAGAAAAGAATCAATGAGCTTCAAGATAGGTCAGGAGAAACTTTTCAAACTGAAATGCAAAGAGAAACAAGAATTTAAACAAACAAACAGAACCCCCAAAAAAACCACCACCACCAATGACCAAAAAAGTAGAACAAAATGTCCAAGAGCTGCGGCGCAATTTCAGCAGCCATTTCAGTGTGGTGCCTGGAGTCTGGAAGGAGGCGGAACAGGCAGGAGGGACATCCGAAGGACGAACAGCCAAGCACGTCCCAAACTCACAACAGGCACCAAACCACAGACCCAGGAAGCGCGGAGGACACCAAACAGAACAGATGCCTGCAAAACCCACACCAGGGCATATCACATTCAAGCTGCAGAAAACCAAAGACAACGAGAAAAGCTTGAAAGCAGCCTAAGGGGGTGGGGTTGGGCGGGGGGAGAAACCCCTGTACCTACAGAACGAGGAACACAATCACAGAGGACATCTCATTTAAAACCATGCAAGCAAGAAGCGTGGAGTTAACTGTGTTTTAAGTGTTCAAAGAAGAAAAAAACCCACCAACCTAAAATTCTGTATCCAGCGAAATTATCCTTCAAAAGTGAAGGAGAAATAATGACTTCCTCAGACAAACAAAAACTGAGGGAACTCATCTCCAGCAGACCTGCCCTGCGAGAAATGTTAAAAGATTCTCTTCAGGCAGAAGGAAAATAATATAGCTCAGAAATTTGGATCTACATAAAGAAAGGGAGAGCAATGGAGAAGGAATAAATACAAGTAAAATAAAATCTCTTATTTTTCTTATTATTAATTGATCTAAAAAATAACTTTGTTTGAAGTAATAATAACAGTGTACTAGGTGGTTAATATATGGATAAATGAAAATAATGACAGCAATGTCACAAGGGATGGGAGGGAGGAATTGGGAATCATCTGTTAACAAGTACCTATGCTACACAGAAAGCACAATGGTGGTCTCTGAACAGGGACTTAGATGAGTTAAAACGTATGTTCTAATACAACTGCTAAAGTTGAAAGAAAGGCATAATTAATATCTAAGAGAAGAGATAAAATGGAATCAGAAAATGCTCAATTACAAGTGGAGAAGGCAGGGCTTCCCTGGTGGCGCAGTGGTTGAGAGTCCGCCTGCCAATGCAGGGGACACGGGTTCGTGCCCCGGTCCAGGAAGATCCCACATGCCGCGGAGCGGCTGGGCCCGTGAGCCACGGCCGCTGAGCCTGCGCGTCCGGAGCCCGTGCTCCGCAACGGGAGAGGCCACCAACAGTGAGAGGCCCGCGTACCGCCAGAAAAAAAAAAAAAAAAAGTGGAGAAGGCAGAAAAAGAAGCCTCTGATAACAAATAGAAAACAGTTACAAACATGGTTGTTATTAATCCAAACACGTAAAAGAATCACTTTAAAAGTGAATGGTCTAAATACACCAATGAAAATACAGAGATTATCAGAGTATATTAAACAACAAGAACCTTCCCCCCTCCCAAAAACCCCAAGATCCAAGGATACCTGTCTACGAGAAACCTACTGTAAGTGGTGGGTGGGGAGAGATACACCATGGAACACTAATCGAAAGATGGTGGAATGGCCATCATCAAACACTCTAGAAACAATAAATGCTGGAGAGGGTGTGGAGAGAAGGGAACCCTCTTGCACTGCTGGTGGGAATGTGAATTGGTTCAGCCACTATGGAGAACAGTATGGAGGTTCCTTAAAAAACTACAAATAGAACTACCATATGACCCAGCAATCCCACTACTGGGCATATACCCTGAGAAAACCAAAATTCAAAAAGAGTCATGTACCAAAATGTTCATTGCAGCTCTATTTACAATAGCCCGGTGATGGAAACAACCTAAGTGCCCATCATCGGATGAATGGATAAAGAAGATGTGGCACATATATACAATGGAATATTACTCAGCCATAAAAAGAAACGAAGTTGAGCTATTTGTAATGAGGTGGATAGACCTAGAGTCTGTCATACAGAGTGAAGTCAGTCAGAAAGAAAAAGACAAATACCGTATGCTAACACATACATATGGAATTTAAGAAAAAAATGTCATGAAGAACGTAAGACAGGAATAAAGACACAGACCTACTGGAGAACGGACTTGAGGATATGGGGAGGGGGAAGGGTGAGCTGTGACAGGGCGAGAGAGAGTCATGGACATATACACACTAACAAACGTAAGGTAGATAGCTAGTGGGAAGCAGTCGCATAGCACAGGGAGATCAGCTTGGTGCTTTGTGACTGCCTGGAGGGGTGGGATAGGGAGGGTGGGAGGGAGGGAGACGCAAGAGGGAAGAGATATGGGAACATATGTATAACTGATTCACTTTGTTATAAAGCAGAAACTAACACACCATTGTAAAGCAATTATACCCCAATAAAGATGTTAAAAAACAAAAAAAGAAAGCTGGTGGAGCTACACTAACTGCAGACGGAGCCGACTGCAGAGCGAGGAAAGTTATCTGGGATAAAGAGGGCCATTACTTAATAATAAGGGGTCAGCTCTGCATGAACACGTAACAATCCTAAACATGTGAGCACCTAACAGAAGAGCATCAAACTACACGAGGCAAAGCCCGACAGAGCTGCCAGGAGAAACAGGTGGATCCACTATTACAGCTGCAGACCTCAACCTTCCCCCATCAGAAATGGGGAGATCCAGCAGGGAGGGATCAGTAAGGACACACCCGAGCTCAACAGCACCATCAATCAACTGCTACTTCATCCAAAACCAGCAGATTACACGTTCCTCTGAAGGAACATGGAGCATTCACCAAGGAGACCACATTCTGGGCCACAAAGCGCACTAACAAATTTGGAAGAACAGAAGTACAGTGTCTGCTCTCAGACCAGAATGTAATTAAAGTAGAAATCAGCAACAGAAAGATAGCTAGAGAATTCCCAAATATTTGGAAATTAAATTCCCTATCACTTACAATTTTAATTTTTTCTCTAGTATTTCATCACTATATTTACCTCCTGCAACTACTTTTAACTTTCAAATAACACATGTGAACACACAAATGAAATGTATCATTGGTATGAAGACATCTGAAAACAGAAATAGTCTTCAAGTTTTTCTAATTTCAGGAAAATAAAATTTTAACACTGCTCATTCCAAGCATTTTAGGTCTTAAATATATTTGCCCACGATGGCAAAAGTATGAATTAAAAGAATTACAACTACAGTGACATAAAGTCTTCAAGGCGACAGCTGTCATTTCACCAGACCAGAAATTTCTAAAGGCCCTGACAACACAGAAACACCAGCAGGTCAGAAGAGCCTCAATGGGGACGGTGCCCGCCACACTCAGCAACACCTCCCTCCTCCCAACTGTGTGTGGACCATCGCGCTGAGCCGTGCTGGCCTCTCTGAGAAACCTGCTCTGACGGAGCTGAGGGTGAGTCTGTGTCCTCCTAATACAGCACATTTCTTCTCTACCATCTCCTACGGGGCTGGGAACACACGATGCATTTAGGTGTAGACGCAGCCACAGTACTCAGGTTAGTCAAACTAACTCCAATAACACAAACCAACTTTGCAAAACCTGGTTTAGTGACAACGTAAGATTGTTTAGAAAAGCAAACATTTTTTTTTGTTTTGTTTTTTTGCGGTACGTGGGCCTCTCACTGTTGTGGCCTCTCCCGTTGCGGAGCTCAGGCTCCGGACACGCAGGCTCAGCGGCCATGGCTCACGGGCCCAGCCGCTCTGCGCCATGTGGGATCCTCCCGGACTGGGGCACGAACCCGCGTCCCCTGCATCGGCAGGCGGACTCTCAACCACTGCGCCACCAGGGAAGCCCAAAGCAAACATTTTTATACCAGGTACAAATGAAGTATTCTGTCAAATGCATCTCAGTTTTCCAAATAAAAATGGCATCCAACTAGTGTATTTTAAATGTATTTGAATAATCTTGACATTAATACTAAACTGGCTGAAATACAGCTTAACAGCTTGTCCTCCATATTTGCCTTTCCAGCCACGAATCTTTCACATCTATCTACTGGATTACAGTTTAACGTACCAAATAAATAGATCTCGATACAGATGATGCTCCCCCGAAATGTTCTCCTTCCCCTTTACCTTCTATAGACTACTTACAACGTCCTGAGAAAAGGCCAAAATTCGGGGCGGGGCGGAAATCAGTTTTAACTAGAGGTCCCAATAGCCTTTGGGGATAATCAATTTCACTACTTTACTTGAAGATTTTTAAGAACTAATTCTTGAACAGCTTCCACCAGCAAGAAAGTATGAGAGACCATTCTATACTCTTTTCTCTGGGTGGTTCCCTAGGGACTAGAAACTGGAGCTCTATTCAGGTAAGAACGGGGAGCCAACAGCTTCCCGAACTCATACGTTCACCCAGAGGGCAAGGGCTGTGGATCAGGGAGACCATGAAAATAGCCTGGCCTTGAATACATACCTGAATAATGCTACTTAAAATCACCCCATTAACAAAGGTATCATTAAGTGTTCAAATTGAGCAATTCAATCTAATAAAATTTAAGCATAAATGTGAGTGGTCACCAAGCACCTATCATAAGAGAACATGACAAGCTGATTACACTCTGTTATAAACCAGTGGTTATAATCTCTCGCCTGTGCCCCTCCCCAGCTATGGCAACGTGTGGCCTTCTTGAGAAAGCCCCTTTCAGGCCACGTCCTCCCTTTCTCTCCCAGTGGAGAATCACTGCTTTAAGTAACGTTATCAGTAAAGCTTGGGGAAAATTCTACTTTTGACTGACTAGAACTAATAACACGAGGCAGAGTAAGTGACCAAAAAATAAAAATTCGTGATAAGAGTCAATAAAGGTAAGTTCAAAATAGCTAGAGAGGCACAAAGAACGAAACTAACCTGCAAATCTCACTGCAAAGTCTAAGATACTGAACATAAACCTGAGGCTCTCGGGAAGAAATGCACGCAAATCACACTGTCCCAGCCCCTCACTACTCTCCTGGCCAGGCCTCCCGGTCTGCCCCCAGCCCCTCCCACTCATCACCTGCCCGGCACACGGGCTCGCACCGCATGGCACCCAGGGTCCCGCCTTCAAGCTTGTTCCTTTCTACATAAAAGTCCTCAGTCTCGTGCTTAGAGGACACTCATTTTAGACCCTGTAGAGCCCAGCCAGTGTTAGAGGACTCATGTCACATTCAAATTATTTTACCCACCACACTGAGAAAAAGAGCCGGGCCTCCAAAAGCTGCGGGTGGAGAACTGACCTGCTCTCTGGGTGAGGAGAAGCCCTGTGTGGAAGATCCCCGAGCACAACCCGTCACCCCGGCACCATCTGAAAAACTCTTCACGTACTAGTTAATTCTGGAGGAATAAACCATGACTTTCATGATTGTTTTTACAAGTGTAAAGGTTGAAAATTCTGAGTTTAAGGTATTACGGTAAAAGGAAACATTTACAGACCCTCCAATCAAGTGCGGATGCTGTCCTACACAAGCTGCCAACTTATGGGTTTCCGTTTGTTTCAACATGTACCCCTCAAGGTCTGCGTGACGGGTGAGCTTTCCAGCCCTTTCTGCCCTGACTTACCTTACTGTGTGTGAAGGGGGGCGCTGTGTACAAGGTGGGGTGGATGAGAGGGCGAGGCAGGTGTGGGACGGCGTGCAAGGGCACATGTCCATGGATGTGGGGGTAAAGATGCAGAGCGGGGTGTGTGGGCTTCTCGGGGCTCAGGAACTGGTGGCCAGGAGGAAGGGCTCCAGCGGTCACTGCCGACGGCGTCAATCCAGACGCCTCTTGTTTACAGACGTGACATTCACAAGTGTTTGGAGCTTGCTCTGCCTAAAGGGAAAGAAAAAAGAAGTATTTAGTAAATGAGTATTTAGGGAAACAAAGAATTGTACGGACTGAATTAGAGCCAGTCACACGGCAGATACAAAGGCAGCAGGGCCCGTCCTGACACCCCAGGTTGACGGGTCCCTCCTTGTGAGGTAAACGAGGGCCCCCAGGACTGGGACTGAAGAGACCTGAAAAGAGAAGGGGGTGCGCACCTCCCCCCAGCTGGGTGTCTGCTGAGGCAGCAGCCACATCCATCTGCATCCCGCGCCTGTCTGAGCAGGGGCAAGGGGACTGGCAAGACGGCAGAGCGGAGAGAGGGAGCTGGGACCAAGGACAACAAGACCACCAGTGAGTGCCATGCTCCGCCGGGCTCACACTGCTTAACGGACGGTTACACAGAGATTCTTCAAAATGCACCAGAGATGGGACTTCCGGCTAAGGTGGAATGAAGCAGTCGGTGACTCTTCTCCCTCAAAACAAGTGTAAAACTGAACACAATTGTCAAAGGCAATCGTTTTGAGGCTCTGGAAATCAACCAAAGGAAAATAACAAATTGAGAAGCGTTTATTCATGCAAATCTGCTAGAACTTTCAGGTGAGAACAGAAGGGGTCTAGCCTTCTTGCCCAGGGCTCTTCCTGTTCCCAACTCCCCACACTCCTTAAAAAATTAAACTTTAAAACAAACAAACAAAAAAACGTAACTCAAGAATAAATAGCAGAATTAAAATGGTACACTAAAATTTTCTTTGATATGAAAAAAGGAAGTAAAGGAGGGACAGAGGTACAAAAAACATGAGACCTACAGAAATAACCAGCAAAATGGCAAATGTAAATATTGTCAATAATTACATTAAATGTAAATGACTCATTTCAAACAAAAGGCAAGGACTGATGGACAGGATAAAAATATGAGACCAAACTAAAAGACTGGAAGGCAAATTTTAGACTCAAAGACAGAAAGAAGCTGAAATTAAGAGCTGAAAAAATATATAACATAACAGTACTCCGAAGACAGGTGGAGTATTAATATTAGACAAAATAGTCTAAGATAAGAAGTATTAGCAGGGAAACAGTTCATAATGACAAAAGGGCCAATATGTTAGGGAGATAGAACAATAATTACGTGGATACACATTCAACAACACTGCCCCAAAATGCACGAAACAAAAACTGGCAGATTTGAAAAAGGAATAGACAACCTAAAAGGCATACTTGAAGACTTCAATATGTCTCTCTCAAAAATTTTCAGAACTAGATAGAAAATCAGGAAGGATATAGAAGACTTGACTAACGCTATCAATCAACTTGACCCAACTTTCATTTACAGGCCGCTCCACCTAATAGGGGCAGAATACAAATTATTTTCAAGTGCACCTCTAGGACAGACCACATGTTAGGCCATAAAACAAGTCTCAATAAATTTGGAAGCTCTAAAATCAGTAATCTAAGCTTTAGATTCAACAAGCTAGAAACAGAACAAACCAAACCCAAAGAATATAGAAAGAAATAATGGAGATCAGAACAGAAATCAATGAAAGAGAAAAGAGACAAACAGAGAAAAGTAACAAAACCAAAAACTGGTTATTTACAAAAATGGACAAACCTATAGCCAGACTGACTGAGGGGGTTAAAAAGGAGTAAACAAAATTACCCAAATCAGGAATTAACATTACTACAGACTCTACAGAATTAAAAGAGAGTATAATAAACAACCATATGATATCAAATTAGACAATTTAGATGAAATGGATAAATTCCTAAAAAGACACAAATTATTAAACTCATCCCAAGAAGAAACAGAAAATCTGAATAGACCTGTAGTAAGTAAACAAAATTTGAATTAGTAATTACAAAATTTCCCACAAAAAGAGACCAGGCTCATGGGATTTCACTTGTGAATTCTATCAAATATTTAAGAAATCTCAATCTTAGACAAATTCCTTCAGAAAATATATGCAGAACAAACAATTCCCAACTCATTCTATGAGGCAGGTATCACCCTGATACCAAAGCCAGACAAAGACATCATAAGGATGGACAACTATAGACCAGTATCTTTTATTAGCACAGATGCAAAAACCCTAACAAAATAACCAATCAAGCAACATATGAAAAAGGGACTATGCCATGAGCAAGTGGAATTTATCCCAGGAACACAAGGTTGGTTTAATATACGAAAATCACTTGATGAGATACACCACGGTAACAGAATAAAGGATGAAAACCACAGGGTCTCAACAGATGCAGAGAAGGCATATGAAAAACCCAAAGCATGTTCATGATAAAACTCCCAAAAAACTAGGAGTAGAACAGAATTTCCTCAACTTGACAAAGGACATCTATGAAAAACCTACGGCTAGCATCATACTTTACTGGTCAAAGACTGAATGCTTTCCCCCTAAGACTGGGAATAAGCAAAGACATCTGCTTGCACCACTTCTACTCAACACTGTACTGGAGGTTCTAGCTAGCTCAATAAGGCAAGAGTAGGGAATTAAAAGAATCCAGATTGGAAAGGAAGAAGTAAAACTGTTTATTCACAGACAACATGATCTTGCATGTATAAAGTCCAAAGTAATCTACCAAAAAAAAAAAAACCAACCCCAAAAACAACACCACAAAACTTCAACCCTTCTAAAACAAGTTTATTAGCAAAGCTGCAGAATTCAAGATCAATATATGAGAATCTATTGTATTTCTATATATTACCAACAGTCAATTGAAAATCGAAATTAGAAAACACCTTTACTATAGAATCAAAAGACATCTAATACTTAAGAATAAACTTAAGAAACATGTTCGAGAACCACAGACTAGAAATTTTTAAAAACCGCTGAGAGAAATTAAAGATGACCTAAATAAATGGAAGCAGCATGGTCACTGACTGACAGATTCAATTTTGTTAAGACTGTATTTTCCCAAAATTGATCCTTATCATCCCACAAATAAAAGATTAGGCCCAGAGAAGTTTGCTGATGAATTCTATCAAATATTCAAGAATTCAATGCAACCTCTATCAAAATCCAAGCAGGTCTTTTTGGAGAAGGTAACAAATTGTTCCTAAAATGTATACAGGGAATTCCCTGGTGGTTCAGTGGTTAGGACTCGGTGCTTTCACTGTGGTGGCCCAGGTTCAATCCCTGGTCGGGGAACTAAGATCCCACAAAGCCATGCAGTATGGCAAAAAAATAAATAAATAATAATAAATAAAACAAAAAATAAAATGTATATGGAAATGCACATAGATTTTGAATGCATTTAGACTTTGAAAAGGCTAAACAATTTTGAAAAAGGCCCACCAAGCTGCAGGGCAGATCCTACCCGATTTCCAAGCTTACAGTAAAGCAACAGTCAAGTAGAGTATGGGTTTAAGGACACAGAGATCAAATGAACAGGATCCTGAGTACAGACATTAACCCATACATTTATAGTCGATTGATTTGCAATAAATAGCCAATGCAATTCAACAGGGGAAAGGATGGCCCTTTCAACAAATGGTACTGGGACAACTGGATACCCAAATATGCAAAAGGTGAATTTGGACCCTAACCTCAGACCATAAGCAAAACTGAGTCAAATGGACCACAGACCTAAGTAAGAGCTAAAATTATAAATATTATAGAGGAAACGAGAGTTTTGTATTAGGTAAAATTTTCTTGGATATGACTTCAAAAGCATGATTCATAAAAGAAAAAATTTATAAACTGGAATGCATCAAAATTAATAACTTCTGCTTTTCAAAAAACACCATAAAAATACTAAGACATACCACAGACCAAAAGAAAATATTTGTAGATCACATACTTGATAAATGACTTGTTCCAATATATACCAATATATACAGAACTCTTTTTTTTAAAAATATTTATTTATTTGGAGGTGCTGGGTCTTAGTTGTGGCACGCAGGATCTTCGTTTCAGTATGCGGGATCTTTAGTTGCAGTGTGTGGACACTTCGTTGAGGCATGCAGGATCTAGTTCCCTGACCAGGGATCGAACCCGGGCCCCCTGCATCGGGAGTGTGGAGTCTTAGCCAATGGACCACCAGGGAAGTCCCCACAAAGAATTATTAAACTCAAAAACAAGACAGAGAAGGAAATGCAACCCAAACGGCCCCTCAATATATGACAGAATGAGCTCAACTTTGCCCATAAAAAATGGAATGAAAACTGAAACCTCACGGGGTTACCACTTCTCATCTACCAGACTGGCAAGAGCTCAAAACTCTTCCAGGGGGAGGGGAAGGCATCACGCTGACCCGGTAAAGCCACTCCTGGTGACCGCTCCTAGGGACAGAACTGCCTACGTATAAAATGTCAGATATGTAAGGTTACTCACTGAATAGTTTATGATGGGGAAACAAACGGAAGCAAACACAAGTGTCCGTCAGCAGGGACTAAAAAGAAAAACAAAACGAAACTATGACACGTCCACATGATGGAATACAAAGAGACCAGCAGCGGAGCAAGAGGAAGTGCGCTCTGTACAGGTGAAGCTGGTCAGGACACACTGCTAGGCAGGGAAGAGAACAGAGTGGGCATTAGTATAAGCCTTTTTCATGAAAAGGCGAAGAATAGTTGTATTTGCATAAATAAACACTGGAAGGACCTAGTTTTAAATAGGTAAAACTGGTTACGTATTGGGACTAGGGGCTGGGGGTGAGCAGGCGCTGCAGCCGGTAGATGAGGAAGGAGGTGGGAGCGAGACTTCTCAGGGTAGTAACACCTTCTGGTGTCCTTTCCTGCAGATTTACACCACCTACTAAAATGGTTTTAATCAGCCTGGACCTTCATCTGTTCTTCCTTTCATTTAAAAACTGCTTGAGCGCCTATTATAAAACTCTGAGTCTCTAAGAAAAAATAACAGTCTGGTAAGGTACCCGCACCTCTGGCTAACAGAAAAACAGACACTATCAGGAAAGAAAAGCTCCCTTACAAAACCAACCTCTTCTGAAATTTTAACATTCCACTCTTTCATTTTATTAAAAAAAAGCCCTTCCCTTGCTTCCCAGACAAGAAAACCTCCCCAACACTTAAATATCTGGAGCCACTCTGCGGTGCCACAGAGTCAAGACGACACTGATCACAGATTCAGGAAAGAGGAACAGGACTGAAGGGAGGGAGCGAGTCACGTCTGCTTATTTGCAAGGATGTCTCGACTCTCTCCAGGCCTAATCTTCAGAAGTTTTTCGAAATAAAATAATTCTGTGTTCAATAACGCTCATGTTTAGAGAAACCAGAGGCAGAAAAGAGACCTCTGGCAAAACAAAGTTCGAAAAAATAAAATCATACCTGCTGAGTTGAGTAAGACGGGGGTGGACTGTCCACTTTACTTTCCTCCTTCCCAGGGCTCCCGTCTCCTAGAGCTGTGTCTTCCTTCGGGGCTCCCGGGGGCTCCCCACTACTTTCGCCGTCTGCCTCCTCGTCATCAGCCTCTGAAGAACTACTGCTGGTACTGCTTACCTGAGGGGACTTTAAAAACAACCGTTTGTAATTTACACTTTTTGAAACAGAAGAATGGAGGCAACTGACACACCAGACACCGTCTGATGTCACTTACTGTCACTATGAAGACGCATGCCCATACCTCGTCCTTCAGGGCCATGTTTTCCCCGCCACCGTTCAGTTCACCGTGGATTCCATTCATGCTGGCCACCACCTCGGCATCATCATAGTTACTCAGCGGATAAATATCAGCAAACTTAGCTGACAACGGCGCAACATCTTCATCGTCACTACAACTGAGAGAGCAGAGACGTCACCAGGGGGCCGCTCTCCGCGAGCACAGCGAACGTACCACCCGCCAAGCAGACACCGCGCTCGTTCACAGGAGTGCTGCACTGAGTGCCACGCATGCCCCTCAGCATCTCCTCGTAACCTGAACGCACGAGGAAACGCCTGGAAGATTACCATTTGTGCTATTTGGAAGAATGGAAAACAAGACTCCAGAAGGAGAAACATTAAGGAAACCACAAAATTTAATCAGATTAATTGATGTTGCACATCTATTCAAGTTGAAGTGCCCTGGTGTACAACTGTTCTCTCCGCCATTTCCAAGCAGACACAATTTTTGATTCTAATTAAAGGGGTACGGAGAACAACCGTAGGTCTTTACCGTTTGTTTTTATAACCGCCAAAATTTCAGACACAGCCAGCTGAACAAAACATTAAAGGCACTTATGTGACAAAATACTACAAGATTTTTCACTACAAGGCCAGCTGTGGCCAAGTCCAGTCATAATCTTAATTACCAGCTTTAGCAAGACATCCAAGCGATGGGCAAATGGAATATCTACCAAAAAAAAGTAAGAAGACTTCAAGGCTAGAGCCTATGAAGACCACTTAAAATGTATGACCTTCTGGTACATGGAAAGAGCTGGCGCAGAGCTCCTGGCTCAGTGTGCGCGGTTCAAGGCACGACTGTAAACGGACACCCCACGGGTCCACGTAAACATGCCACCGCGCCCGCCTGGAGCCTCAACACTCAATGGCCTCCAGAAGGAACAAGCCTAAGAACTGGAGACCTTTTGCCTTTAGGGAAGAGTGTCCAGAATTGCCAAACTCAGGTTCTTTTCCACTTTTAGGAAGACAAGAGTCAATAGACTACAATGTGCTATCATCCGGAGCTCATCACAGCAAGCACGGACAGTGCCCAGCAGGCCTCCTGGGGTCCCACTGCACCTGAGGTAACAGCAGGCTTTGCCCTGGGCTGCACCCACACCTGCTCCTGAGGTGATAGCATCACCACGACCCAGAGGAGGAAGCCAAGGTGCAGAGATGAAGGAACTAAACCACGTGCTCCATGCAATGGAGGCGACCCCAGAACCCGTGAAGTCCAGACAGCACTGCAGCCCAGCGACTAAACCGCCACGCTTCTATTTCACCAACTTAGAAGCGGCACCACGAGAGACAACACGAACCAGCGGCCACATGGAGCTCCTTGGATCACAGAGTGTCTACCGGGAAGACACAGATCACAAGGTGCTGGCGGCCAGATGCCCAGAGCATCCGCACATGGCCCTGGCTCCGCCACTCAACGCAGCATGGGAGACCACGGCTGGCGCCAGCCGCCAGGACACAGGAGCGGGGCAAACTCTTCCAATGTAAGTTCTTATTCGACTGCACACGCTGAACTGCGGGATGCTCCTGTGATGAGCTAGCTGGCAGCTGGCTGTGAAGCCCTCAACGCTCTGCACCGGCTCCGAGAGCACAGGGCTTCTATAGCTACGAAGCACCTTGAGTTCAGTGAAAGGAGTCACGGGGTGCTCAGGCCAATCCCTTTACTATTCTTCTGTGTTTGAGACCAAATCCATATTGAGAATTGAAAGACTCCGAAGGAAAGCCTCAGAGTCACCGTGCGAAATCCAGACGGGGGAAGCGAGAAGTCTGAGAAATCCGGGGCACCATCCGTCCACTGGGAGCCATGGCCGGGGGGCCGGCCACCTCCACAGGGTTCCCGGCACCCACACACACTGTGACATGCAGAAGGCACGTTTTATTTCTTCAAACATATACCCGCGTGCAGCCTGTCCAGAAGCTAGAGCAGGTAGCCTCAACACGAGACACGGCCACAAGTCCGAAGAAACATGGGCCCACTCCCCTCCCTGTGAACTGGCGACAGCTGCACAGCCACCTCGCTTGTACAAAACATCCTTCTAGGTAATGTGGGAACACGGAGAACAGAACCTTTCAGTCACATGCTAAAGTGATCATCTGAGTTCTTAGCAAGACATGGAACAAGCATGGATGCTGGGCTGATGATGAGGCGGAATGAGCAGCGGGCTGGCCCCCCGTGATTCAGTGAGCGCGGGCCAGGCCGGCGCTGGGAAACACTTCCCTGCAGACCAGCATGTGTTTGTTTGCCTTACTGCAGTTATTCATTCACCTTCTTTTAGGCAGGTCATGAAACAGTGTCAAAGTTTGGGCTTACTGATTCCATGTTTTAAAATCTATTTAAAAGAATGAAGGGTCCTTTTTCTTGAAAAGCACTATAATGCTATCCATACTTCTGCAGACATTACTGTCTCTATTTCTCATCATTGGATTAGTTAAATTTCTGAAACCTTATGACAAAGTCACGACTTACAAAGTTGGTGCAGAGCCATTGTCTGTGAGGATGAGTCTGGGATGTTGCTGAACTGTAATGGGAGAGCTGGAACCTGACCCTGAGCTTGCTGATGACACGCTAGGTGGGCGCATCTCAGAGAGATAGTCGGGAGCAGAGTCCACCTGGAGTGGTAGCTGGTGAATGTGGATGTCGCCAGTGACGGGGGGGTCCATGATACCACAAGTGAGGATGTGTGAGAGGCTGCAGTCATCGCAAGCACATCTGATTGGGAATTAAGGACAGTTACCGAGACAGCCAACAGAGAAGGGCAGACCGTGCTCTTTAGAGGTTGGTGCCGGCCCTCTGTGGGGTCAGCGAGGGTCCCGCAGGCCCGCTGCGCGCACACGCAGGCTCACCTCCTCCTGTAGTTGCAGTTGGGGCAGTCGGGCATGCTCAGTCGCGACGACAGCACGTGCCTCATGGTGTCCGTGAAGCTGTTCTCGCCAGCGACGGCCTTCTTGTTCGTCAACTGGAGGAAATCACGAGACAACGGGTTAGTTTTACAAGACGCGCCGCCCTGTGACACAGCTTATATTTTCCAGTAATTGTGGTAGTGTGTGTCACACTCAGAACCAATGACCACAGCTTCCTAAGGTGGGGCAGGGCCAGGAAAAGGGGCCGCAGATGTGTGAGGCACACAGCCGTGGGGCTGGGAGAGGCCCTGACACAGGCCAGGGACCAGTAACCCCTAACAGGCTTCCTCACCAGCAAACACGCCGCAGCGTCCCTCACAGCAGACACCCAGCCTTTACCCTGAATCTGCCGTGGGCTTGGTACTTGCTAGGTACCGGGAACATAGAGATAATCACTGCCCTCAAGGAGCTTACATTCTGGAAGAGGGGACAGGCAAGAAACCAAATTTGAAGACCGTGACGTAGAAGGTGCCCTGGGAGACCTGCTCAGCATGCTGGAGGGGTGGGGGAGCTGCTCGGCAGGTGCCAAGCCTCAGCAAGGCCCAGGTGCAGTCTGGTGATCCCATCAGAGGCAAGGAGGGCGTGCGGGCCAGCGAAGAGCACTGAGCCGGGCATCCCCTCACGAGACCCTTGGCCGCCGCTGAGCCTGGGCTGAGCAGGGGTGCGTCTCGGGAACAGCCTCCCCGCCATCGGGCCTGTGCACACAGAGCTGTGGCACCCAGCGCCCACGAGTTACACAGACGCTTATGAGGCACGATGGAAGCTGGACAGTCAGCACGAAGGCGGCAGTGGGCGGGTGGGAAGGAACGCAGCAGTGAGGAAGGCCAGCTGGAGAGGACGCCAGTGGAGCATGGAGGAGGGGGGACCTGGGAACCACCTAGGAAGCGGCCCCTCAACCTCCACTCGAGCGGGCGAGCCTCTGGATTTTAGAGAAGGAGCCTGTGGACTGGCTTGGGCAATGGGATGGGTGGTGGCCAGAAGAGCCATGGGACAGGACAGAAGCCACACAGGTAAGCGAGCGGAGCACGGCTGCCCTCTGTCTACCTGTGGAGCCCAGAGGAGACCACGCGTGCGGGCGAGGCTGGGGCCACCGACACCTAGGGAAGGCCAAGGGAGAACGCCCGGCAAGGGAGACTAACTGGGAGAGAAGCCAGCACATGCACGGGAAGCAAGTTTCCCAGTGAAGTCCAATGCCCTGAGACCACCACACCGCAGCCCCCGCGAGTTCTGCCAAAGCGGCAGGCAGAGGGGTGGGGGGAAGAGCCGCTGGAGGAAGGGGTGCGCTGGGGCCGCCAGCAGCCACGGCGAAGGCATGGCCCCTGGCACACGTGGCGCGCACCAAGTTTCAGCCCTGCGACTTCACTGTATGCACCCTGGCGAGTAAACTGGGGACACGCCACCCGCCTAGGAGGAGTCCGTGGGGACTCAGGGGTGGCTGTGGCCCGAGCGGGTGGCTCTGTAAACGCGGGTGTCCCCTGAGGGATACAGGAGAGAAGGAAGTCGGAAGGAAAACCAGTTTACACCACTGCCACGCACAGTGAGCAGAACGTGCAGTGTGGTGCTGAAGCGCCGGTCTTTTGGAGCCGTCCACCCGCAGGGAGCAATTCCCATTCCTGTGAACCGCCCCTCCGGCCCACAGCCTCACCTGCTCTTCCATGAATCGCCTTTGTTTAAAAAGCTCCCAGTCTTCTGTTAGCATGCGCTGTTTGGTTTTCATTGTCATCTAATTCATGGGGGATGTAAAAAACAAAAAGTCTTAGTACCAGCAAGAGCTACCCCGGACATTTTCAAGGGGAGACTTTTAAAACGATACATACAAGAGACCGTGTCTGCGGACAGAAGCCACAGCACTACAGAAACGCTACCTTATACTCGATCTCAGCGCCTCACGTGACTCGCTCAAAATCATCGCAAATACTTTTCTTGCATGAAAAACACAGCGAGGAGTTCAGATTTTAAAGAGAAATTAACGTATCAGAGGCGGATCTGTCAATACAGTGAGTGGACAGTCACACTTCACTGAACAACCGCGAGGGGCCCTGCACGTGAAGCGTGAGCCCTGGGGAGGTCGCCCTGAGCGCCACAGCAGGCACCAGGGGCTGCGCAGGGAGGGGCGGGGGCCGCTGTTTAAGCACGAGCTTCAGCTTGTGAAGATGAGAGAGCTCTGGAGCTGAACAGCGGTGACGGTCACAGCAATGTGAGCGCACTCAGTATGAATGAACTGTAGACTTAGAAACGGTTAAGGTAGTAAATTTTGAGTAACGTAGATTTTCCCACAACTAAAAAGAAATTGAGGGGAATAGGGAATTAAGAATGGGCTCAAGGCACTGCCTTATTTGAAGGAGGAGGCTACGAAATGATTAAATCTTGGTGTTTATATAAATGTATTCTTGTAAATTAACCACTGAAAGGATATGGGATACGTATCTTCAAAATTATTAGAAGAAAAAAAAAAACGGAAAAGGGCGTATATTCAGTCCTACAGGGAAGGACATACTACAACCAGCAGCGCTCCCAGCTGCTGGACGGAATGCTGCTCGACTCACAGACCACCTAATAAATAGCCTATTACATCTTCAAATTAAAACAAACAAACAAAAAACTGCCCGTTAAACCCTCCAAAATAAAACAAGAGTAACTTAATAAAATCAAATTCATGCACTTAAAATTTTTTAATAGTTTAAAAGTATCAGAGAAGAAACCAAAGCTGAAATTACAGTCTGTTTAGAAACAGCTGACAAGGAAAGCCCCACAAATCAAATTTTATAAGATGAGCCCAAGACGCAGAAGAAAATGTACAGTTTAGTGGCGTTTATGAGAGAACAGAACAACAAAAAAAGCCTGAAAAGTATGCGTTCAATGGAAGAAGCCCAAACAAAATGAAACAAGAAATCAACTGATAAGCAATTAAAGGTAAAAGCTGAAATTTGGAAAACCAAGAAGTAAATGTGATCAATAAACCCAAAAGTTGGTTCTCTGAACTTCCTCCCAGGCCGAACAAGGGAAGAAAAGGAACAACAAAAATAGCGGGAGTGAGAAGGGACACGGACACATACAAAGATTTTCTAAAACCACAAGAGAAAACCCCTGTGCAATTCACGCCTTCCACATATAAGAGCAGCTGCCAACAGGTGGCTCGCGGCTATCTTGTCGGTCCTGCACAACGTGTTTTACAAGCTGAGCCAACGTGAAAAAGCCTTTGAGATTTCACCTAACAGTCTAGACTCCTGGCCTCTCTCGACGCTGGACAGCTCAGAGGGCAGGGTGTGGGCACAGCTGGGACGCCAGGGGCACTCCTTTTAGGGGAGCAAGTGCTCTCATTACAGTGCGAAGTTAGAGGCAGGGGAATTCTCCTGTAGCCATCACGCACCCATTTTCATCAGCTGCCCTGTAAGCACAAGCTTAAGCCCACCCCTTTATATGAATGTGTGGATAATTTCCCAGGCAAATATCAATTTGTAAAACTCACTTAAGAAGTAGGTTCATGAACACAATGTGTACTGAAAAGGCAGTAAAAGATACTGAGTCCTTGTTCCTTCCCCTGCAAAAATGAACCAGGCCCCAGAGTTTCATGGTAGGGTCTATGCAAACCCTTTGTAGATTAGGAAAGTTGAACTATTCCTAAAAACTGGAAAAACATGGAAAGTTCTCAATTCATTCTATGAGATTAGCATAATTATCCTTTATATAAAACAAACAAGACCTCAAAGATGAAAACTCAGTAATACCTCAGAATACAGATATAAAAATCCTAAATAAAATGCCTAATAATGGATTAAAGAATAATATATTATAATCTAGTAGGGTTTAATTCCAGGAATGCAAGGATGTTTCAAAATTAGGAAGCCTAATCTAATTCATACAAAAACACATAAAAAGAGAAAAAACATACAAACTTAATGTCTATTCCTGCTTTAAAAAATTTTTTTTTAATTAATTAATTTATTTTTAGCTGCATTGGGACTTCACTGCTGCACAAAGGCTTTCCTAGTTACAGCGAGCAGGGGCTACTCTTCGTTTCGGTGCGCAGACTTCTCATTGCGGCGGCTTCTCGTTGCACAGCACGGGCTCTAGACGCACGGGCTTCAGTAGTTGTGGCACGCGGGCTCAGCAGTTGTGGCGCACGGGCTTAGTTACTCCGCGGCATGTGGGATCTTCCCAGACTGGGGCTCGAACCTGTGTCCCCTGCATTGGCAGGCAGATACTTAACCACTGCGCCGCCAGGGAAGGGCTCTTTAATTTGCTAAAAAGTATCAAAAATTTGTATGGCAAGCATCAGACTTAATGTGAAACCTCCAAAGCGTTCCACAAAAGCCAGGAACTGAACACGGATGCTGCTGCTAGTAACACTCTTACTCATGACGCTTTGAAGATTCTAGCTGAAGTGAAAAAACAAAACACAAAGTTCAAATGCTAATAAAGAGGATAAGACAAAACTATTATTATTTGTAAACGATGTCATGGTCTCCTAGAAAACTCAAAGCAATCAATTCCAGAACTATTTGAGAGATGATGACACGGTGGGATGACTGGACACAAAGCAGAACTCAGCTCGCCTATAAGGACCAGCAAGCAATAACTCCTTAGAAAATGTATTCCACCATCTAAGATGCCACTCGTGATAGTCCCTAAAACTGTGAAACACCTACATATAAATTCAGTAAGAAATGTACAAACTATAAGACCATAATATAGGCTATAAAAGACAACCTAAAAAAGGAGATATATACCATAGTTTTGAATGGGAAGATTCAATATTGGTGCTAATTCTCCCTTTACGTAACGTGGGTCTGCAGTTTTCAGGAGAAACATTTTTCTTTCGTGAGTAACTATTACTGTTGCAAATTTTTAAAATGATTTAAAATGAGCTAAACATTAGAAAAAGTAATCATTTCTTTATCTTATTACAGAGCTCAGTACAGAGTTGTTTGATAAATATAATCAATAGAAACCTCCTCTTTGACCTTCTCTTCGCAGCCTCTGGGATTAATTTTGTGGAACATTTGGGTACCTGTAGGCTTATATATGCGTCACACAACAAACAAAGGATAAATCTTTAAAAGCAAACAAGAACAACGGATTTCAAAGCTGTCAACTGTCTCCCCATGGCCATACGTATTTGTGAATGCTAATTATTTTCCAGATGTGCAACGTTTTGCAGTCTTGAATTACTACGTAGTTTCTAAAATGCTACTTGATGAGAAGAGACTGACATCCATTCCAAGGATTCTAGAATGACTGGTACCCTCTGGATGCAACTAAAATTGCTCGATTTCCCTAACTGGTATTAATGGCATCGTAGTTCCTTGACAGGTGAATGAAAATAAGAATGCACCTTTGGGTTGCTTTAATGAAAGAGGATGGCTTTCCACTGTGAAAAGACAGAGAATGCTTTCTTTTTTTTCCTTGTAAAATACGTGTAACCTAAAATAAACCATCTGAACCATTTCAGTGGTATCCCCTCTCTCTTCATCTTGCAAAAGTGAAACGCAGTCCCCGTTAAACAATAACCGCCCGCCTCCCCTGGCCCCCGGCACCCACCCTCCTACTCTCTGTCTCTATGGATTTGCCTACTCTAAGGACCTCAGGTGAGTGGGATCAGACAGGATGTCTTTTTGTGTGTCTGGCTTATTTCACTTAGAGTAATGTGTTTAAGGTTCTTCCACGTTTTTAGGTCTTCCACGCAGGTCCCTGATTCACTTTGAGTTCCCTTTTCCATATGGTATTAGATAAGGGTACAACTTCATTCTTTTGCAGGTGGATACCCAATTTTCCCAGCACCATTTGTTGAAAAGACTGTCTTTTCCCCATCGAAGGGTCTTGGCACCCTTGTCAAAAATCACCTGACCATATACGCAAGGGTTTGTTTCTGGGCTTTCTACTGTTATCCACTGGTCTGTATGCCTGTCTTTATGCCAATACCATGCCGCTTTGATCACTGTGGCTTTGTAGTAAGCTTTCAAATCAAAAGTGTGAGCCTCCAGTTTTGCGCTTTTTTTCCCCAAGACTGTTCTGGCAATTCTGAGTTCCTTGAGATGCCGTATGAATTTTAGGGTGGGTTTCTCTATTCTTCAAAAAACATCGCTGGGGTTCTGACAGAGACTGCACTGAATGTGTAGGCCACTTTGGGTGCTGCTGGCGTTCCCACAGTGTTAAGGTGTCCAATCCCGGAACACAGGAGTGTGCCTCCATTTATTGGTGCCCTCTTTATTTTCTTTCAGCAACGTTTTGTAGTTCTCACTGTACAAGTCCTCCACCTCCTTGAGTAAGTTAATTCCTAAGTATTTTACTCTTTTCAATGCCACTGTAAATAAAACTGTTTTCATAATTTCCTTTTCAGATTGTTCACTGTTTGTTTGTACAAATGCAACTAATTTTTGTGTGTGCACTCTGTATCCTGCTACTTTGCTGAATTCACTTACAGTTTTTAAATTCTAACAGTTTTTTTTTTTTGCAGAGTCGTTAGGATTTTCTACATATAAGATCACATCATTTGCAGAGACCGTTTTACTCTTCCTTTCCAATTTAAATGCCTTTTATATCTTTTTCTTGCCTAACTGCTGTGGCTAGATTTTCTAGTACTATGTTGAATAGAAGTGGTGAAAGCAAGCATCCTTGCCTTGTTCCGGATCTCAGAGGATTAAAGGCTTTCTTTTAAACTTTCACTTCTTTTAAAATTAATTTTTATTGGAGTATGGTTGCTTTACAATGTTGTGTTAGCCTCCACTGCACAACAAAATGAATCAGCCATACATATACAGATATCCCCTCCCTTTTGGACTTTAATCTTTCATTATTGAGGATGATGTTTGCTATAGGTTTTTTATACTTGTGGCTTTTATTATATGGAGGTAGTTTCCTTCTATTCCCATTTTGTTGAGTGTTTTTAATCATGAACGATGGTGAATTTTGTCAAATGCTTTTTGCTGCATCAACTAAGATGATCATGTGGTTTTTCCTTGTTGATGTGGTATGTTATATTAATCAATTTTCATACCTTGAAACACCTTTGCATTCCAGGAATAAGTCCTACTTGATCATGGTGTATAATCCTTTAAATATGCTGAATTCTGTTTGCTAGTATTTTGTTAAGGATTTCTGCATCAATATTCATAAAGGACACTCACTGGTCCGTCGTTTTCTTTTCTTGTAGTGTCTTTGGCTTTGGTATCAGACTTAGGCTGGCCTCATAGAATGAGTTAGGAAGTGTTCCCTCCCCTTCAGTTTTCTGGAAAAGTCTGAGAAGGATGGGTATTAATTCTTCTTTAAATGTTTGCTAGAATTCACCTTTGAAGCCATTGGGTCCTGAACTTTTCTTTGTTGGGAGATTTTTGATTACTGATTCAATCTCCTTACTAGTTATAAGTTACTAGTTACTAGTAACTATTCAGATCCTCTATTTCTTCATAATTTTGTCTTGGTTGGTTCTTTGTTTCTAGGAATTTGTCCATTTCATCTAGGTTATCCAATTTGTTGGTGTACAATGGTTCATAGTACTCTCTGGTAATTCTTTTCATTTCTGTAGGACTGGTAGTAATGTCCCTACTTCATTTCCGATTTTAGTAATTTGTCTTTTTTCTTTTTCTCTTAGTCCATAAGCTAAAGGTCTGCCAATTTTGCTGTTCTTCTTGAAGAACCAACTTCTGGTTTCACTGATTCTCTCTTCTGTTTTTCTATTCTCTGTCTTTGTTTACCTCTGCTCTAATCTTTATTATTTCCTTCCTCCTGCTAGCTTTGGATTTAGTTTATCTTTTTTTTCTTTCTACAAGTTGCAAAGTTAGGTTGTTGATTCGAGATCTTTCTTTTTTAATGTAAACATTTATAGCTATAAGAACAAGTATTTTTAAAGAAACAAATTCGCTTTCAGTCTTACTTTTTAAGACCATATTTTCCTTTTAGAAACAACATGTATGTTGCTATTTTTACACCCCCCCATTTTATCACAATAGCAGTGATAACACTGTGCATTATATTCCTGATTATTATATTCCTCGCAGCAAGGAGGTTACTGCTTAGCACAGTGCTTAGCACACTGCACAGCAAGCCACCATTTATCTTCTTTCTCTTCACCTGAATTATCATTTTAGTTACACCGTTTTTCTGAAATCATCTAAATAAGATCACAAGTTATTGATTGTCATCAGAAGCTTACACTGACACAGCATGATGGAAAAGTCAGGGATAAATCAGACCCCCACTCTAGCGCATGGCACCAATCTCTGCAGAAGGAACCACCAGCTGCAGTGGAAGCCCCTTCAGATCAACTCCAGACGGAAGGCTCCTCTGCGGCAGACGGCGAGCCCCTGCTCGACACAAGGACCAGCGCTGCTTACATGCCCGCAGGCCTTCGTTTGCACTTGTACTCACGAATGAGCGTCTCCCCACTGCCACTATGCAACTCTGCAAACTCCCCGAGTAGTGCTCAGCACCAAACACAAAGTTCAACAAGCCCCACTGTCAGGGCCAGAGATGCAGGGGACCTCACAGGTCACCTACTCCAGCCACATCTAAGATTCCGATGTCAGGACTCCCCTGGTGGTGCAGTGGTTAAGACTCCACGCTCCCAATGCAGGGGGCCCGGGTTCGACCCCTGATCAGGGAACTAGATGATCCCACATGCGTGCCGCAACTAAGAGTTTACATGCCACAACTAAGGAGCCCACATACCACAACTAAGGAGCCAGAGAGCCGCAACTAAGGAGCCCGCCTGCTGCAACTAAGACCCAGTGCAGCCAAATAAATAAATATTAAAATAAATAATTAAAAAAAAAAGACTGCTGTCAATTCACTTCTGCACGTCTCCTCTCACAGGGAGGGGGCAGCTCTGTCTTCCTGTGTTTCTCCCTGGGGTCAGACTTCAATCGCTGGGCTGGAGGCCTCTCTCTCCAGACCTCCTCACAGCACTGAGGACAGGGTCTGCCCCAAGTTCCTGAGGCTGCACTGCCATTTCCTGTTGGGGTCTGGCCTGTTCGTAGATGCCTTGAGGACAGACAGCGCAGCCCTCACATCTGGACTCCAGAACTCTGTCTAGGACCCTCCCCAGCACAGGCTTCCAAGTGACAGTCTGTTTACTGCTGCCCATCAACGTTTCAGCATCTGATCCGCCCTCCAGTTGATTCGCCAGGACCCAGCTTCTCTCTACACGTCTGTTACTACTGTAGATACTAACGGGGTGGCAGAGGGGCCCAAGGCAGAGCTGCCAATGTCACTGTCCAGGCCCACAGCAAACACTGATGGGGGTGCCGTCTGGACGGACTGTCTGCTGTTGTCCTTGCAGCAGTTTATTGCCCACATGGACCCAGAAGGTTCTCAGGGGACGCGGCACATGGCTTGTGAGGTTCTAGGGTGTCCTCCCTCCTCTCCTAGTCCAGGGACCCTGAAGACAAACTGAGGCCAGTGTAAGCAGCAACCCTTGGTGAGGACAGACTCATCCTCAGTCGGCTGGACAGGGGGTATTTTCTTCAGCCTGATGTTGGGGACAGGGGTTCCGTGACCTGATGCAATCCACCCTTCCTGTAAGCCGAGACGGCAGGACAGAGACTTAGCAGGTGGCGTAACCTCGTGAGTTCCCACAAAGCAGCCCAGACCAGCTCCTGTTTCTCACACGTCTCTCTCCCTGAGAAGCCTTCGCACATCACTCGTTCTTTTAAAGCAAGAATGGCTCATCAAATTTCTTCTATCGTCAGCTTGGACCCCGACGACGAGAGTTCAGCCAGCGAGAGGCTGGCGTCTAGTCTTTGACTTTTTTCTGAAGGTCCCTCCTGCACAGAGAACTGATGCCCCAACGTCCCGGGAAACCAGGGCTCCCAATTCTCCCCTCTCCTCTGTACTCTGGATAAACCACCACACTTAACTGATGTGGGGTTTCCTCTAAAGGTAACCCAGTAACCGGCTCGGTGCAGCTCAATTCAGAACACAAGGGACTGTTTACTGCGGTCCTGCTTTTTAGTAACCACACACACACAAAACTGATTCAGAATTATACAATACAAAGGCTCAAACAGAACCAAAATGTCATCTAATCTGATTCTGTCATTTCACAAGTGGGAGACTAAGTAAGGCCCAGGGAGGGGAAAGGCTTGAATGAGGCTCACAACCAATCTGGGGCAGGGCCTGGCGCCAAATGCCCCTCAGGGTCCTCCGCAGGACCTGAGTCCAGAACACCCCGAGGAACAGGCAACAGCCCCCGTCCCCTGCAGCAGTCTCCCCTCCGGGCGCCTGTGCCCTCTGCTGCCCGGACAGCAAACTCCTGCAAACGGGCTGGTGCACGCGCAGGCGGCAGGGGGGAGGGAGCTGTCTGCTCCCCTGCCTCGGAGTGACTCAGCTGCCGGCCGCCTGGCTGCACAGGCCTCAGGGGCCGAGCTGGCTGCAGGTCCAGGTGGAGGATGCACAGGTGGAAGATGCACGGCTCCCTGACCCCGTGCCTACATTTGCCAGCCTCAGGCGAGTCACGCAACCTGGGGCCAGCCCTGCCCCCACAGCGGCCGAAGCTGAGGCGTCAGTGGTCAGCAACGAGCCACAGCTGGAGAATTCGAGTGCCCCGGGGGCCCCAGGACAGCGGGGAGCGTGGGCCAGGCACAGAGTGGCTCCCGAGGCCACGTGCTACACGTGCAGCAACTGTGGAAGAGGCCAAGCGCATGGCGCCGGCGGAGCCACCTGCCCAAGACAAGCTCAGCTCAACAGCGCCGAGTTGTCGCGTTGCCAAGGCGCACCTGACAGAGGGGAAGGCCAGGATCACGCGGGAGAATATGGTCGGAACCGCTCCCCTAGCTTCTGAATGAGAGACTACTTAGAGTAACGGTCCCTGAGGCTGCAGAGGGAGAACTGCCACACGAAACACGGAGTGAGGCTGGAACGAACAGTGACGTGGGCACACGCCTGTCCCTTCCTTCTTCCCAATCCCTCACCACGCTCAGGTGGCAACGCCGAGACGAAGCGTCAGAGCCAGCGGCCAGGCGGCACCCAGGATCCCAGGCAGACTGCACCAGCACCCGCCTTACGCCAGAACCAAGGTTCTGTTTTCCTACAGCCTCAAAAGTACAACACGGAGCTGTCACTGTTCCCTTATTACTCCTCACACCCTGCAGTACCCTGGAAAAGATCCATGCTGAACGCCTCCCCTGCCCAACCCTCCTGGGGGTTTTAGAAAGGCGGGCTGGCCGGCCGGGATGCCGGCTGGAAGCCCTGCCCGTGGGCCCCATCCCCACAGCAGCGCCTGCCTTCCACCCTCCTCCACCCCTGCAGACCACCTGCCCAGCACAGCCGTGTGTGTTCGTGTCTGCACTCCCGCTCGACATGCTTAGGGACGGGGGGAGAATGGGCTCTGAAGCTCACGTGTGGC
The DNA here is from genome assembly GCF_039906515.1 of Pseudorca crassidens. Lineage (NCBI taxonomy): Eukaryota > Metazoa > Chordata > Mammalia > Artiodactyla > Delphinidae > Pseudorca > Pseudorca crassidens. The sequence goes on along the minus strand of NC_090299.1, from coordinate 1,774,342 downwards.
CAGTGTTCAGTAAACGGGTCCTGACACAGCAAGGTTCAGCCGTTTCCAAAGGCCTCAGAGGCCCCCGCCGGCAGCACCGAGTCTGGGCAGCAGCCTGTGCCCGTGACCGTGGCTGTACCCAGGCCAGCAGGGACCTGACCAGCAGCTGACCCTGCGGGCATGGCTGGGCGTCCCCTCCGGAGCAACAGCAGCTGGGAGCCCCCGCTCGCACCCCTCCCCTGGGCACGTGGCGCCTCGCGGCGGGCTCCTTGCGGCCGTCCCAGCGGTGCACACCCACCTGCTCGTCCACGTAGGCGTCGATCCTCTTCTGGCACTCCAGCCACTCCTCGGCCACCCCGCGCAGCTCCTCCTCGGAGCGCTGGTACCGCTGCAGCAGGGTGCTGTACGTGTCCTCGTTGCAGGTGTCGTGCGTCGTGGTCCCCAGCCTGGGGAGAGAGGCCTTTCAGCACCCTGGCCATCATCTCCCCTCCCGAGGTGGCAAGTGGGGCACCACCACACACCCCACGAGGCTGCTGTGCGGGATGAGTTAAGCACACAGCCCAGGCACCCACGACAGAGTCTGGCCTAGAGAAGACGCTCCAGGAAGCAACAGCTCCTAAGAAAAAAATGAGTGGTGAGTCACGCTGTTCTACAAAGACTAAGGGCCAGAGATTCAGTTCACTGGATGTGGGGTCGTAAACTGTTTTTCCCTACTGAGATTCACTGACACAGAGAGAACAAAACATTTAATGAGAAATACAAAATTTGGACCTGGTTTTCAAATCAAGTAAAACAGGAAATTCAGTTCAATAAAAAATATAATCATAGTTTCATTTACTCTGTGTATCTTGCTAAGAAAGATGGTAAGATGGCAGACGAGAAACTAAACAGAAAACAAAAGTCACAAATAGAGGTAAACACCTGGGCTTCTCAAGAGGAGGGTGGCAGGGGAGAGAAGGAGAGTGGGGGAGGGGTGCAGGCTCACAGGCAGGTTATCTTCAGACACCGTTCCTTTTCCTAATACCTAAACGTGTCAACATTTGAACCAAAGCAATGGTGATAAAGACCTCATAACACAGAATTTCAAAATCAAAGGCCACGTTTATAATCGCTGACGAGCACAAAGATGACGCGCGGGCTTAATAATCGCTGCTGTTCACACGAAAGAACTGGAAGTGACCCGCTGGGATCAGTGATACCACACCAGACACGCCTTCTAACCACACACTAAGTTACACCTATGCGCTCACACTCAGACTCAGACACACATGCATTTACAGACACATGTTCTGAAATGGAGATGCTCCCATGTTAAGTGAGGAAAGGACTACGTCACCACGTGTAAAGATGCACATGTGTGGGAGGCGTGGACACTGGAAAAAATCTGGAAGCAGCACCCAGTTGTTTATGGTACCTACCTTACCTACCTCTTCAGGGTTTCCTTTGCTTTCAGAATTGTATTGCAATGACAATCTAATAATTTTATAATGAAAATAAACAACAGCGATTTAAAAACAAGAACTTTTCCATGGGTGCAGACACCTTCCTTTCCACCCTGGTGACCACTGCACAAAGACGCACGTCGTGCGAATGGACTCATTCTTGCCGAAGCCGTCTACACCGGCTCCATCACTTCAAGGAGGGAGCACGCGGAAAACAAGGTCACTGAAAAGCTGTGCAGGAAAGCCCAGAGCCAGGAAAGGGCACGACGCGACCCACGTGGTGATGGGGCTGGCTCAGACACCGAGGCTGTCCCCAGGAAACAGAAGTCCTCAAGACCCAGAATCCAGGGCCTCTCGAGGCCCCCCTGGCTCCACCCAGCACGTGGGTGCCTCCAGGCCTGAGAGCACGGCAGCCCACGAGGCAGCGGTCTTCTCCTCAACCCCTGCCTCTGCAACCCTGCTTGTCACAAGCTGATTTCCACTCTTCGTGCAAACCCCACCTTGCCCGTTAGGCCACCCAGAAGACTGGGGTGGAGGCGGAGGGGACTCATGCTCTCCCCCGCTCCTGCCTGAGGTGAGAACCGCTCCCCTCCTGTCCTACGCGCAGACTCTACTTAGAGCCAGTGGAGGGCAAAGCAGCCGGGGGTCCTGGGACTTCTGTGGTGGGGCACTCAGAGCACAAGCTGTAGGCACAGGGCTGGAGTCCAGAGAGGAAACAGGGAGCTGCTAGACTGCAGAAAGTGTCCTCAGGGTCAACAGCATCAATGGGTCAGCAGACAGGTTACTACCTACATATTCACTCTGCAAACACATGACAGTTAACAGCTGGTAATATCTATTATGAATATTGTCTATGTGAAACAATAAGTGATAAGGAAAATGAGATAAAATCAGTTCAGGTACGTTTACTTACAAGCCTAATTAAACATTCCCCTAACAATGAATATATCAATATACTTAAAATAAAGACCAAATTGGGCAATAGCTACTAAAACCACCACAACAAATAAGGAGAGACAACGGGGCTCCTGGTCTTGCCAGAGGGATGGAAGCAGACTCGGACAGAGCTTCTGGTTTCACACGAACTCTCAGGCAGCACAGACAGTGAGTGGCCTGCTGGAGGAACCAGACCCTGGCATCGCTACACGACAAACGGAGCTGGTTCCTTAATGGGTAAGTTGTGAGGGAAAGTGGATAGGGGTGGGGCCTGCATGTTAAAGCATCTCAAAAGGCAGGGAGAAAAAGGGGCCAGGAGTGGGGGTCAGTGTTTAACGGTGACACAGTCTCCATCTGGGGTGACATCCAAGTTTTGGAAATAGTGGTGACAGTTGCCCAATGTTATAAATGTAATTAATGCTACTGAATTGTACACTTTAAACTAGTGAACTATATGGTGTGTGAATTCTATCTCAATAAAGCTGTTAAAAAGCAGAGAGACATAACTTTCCTAAATTAAGTCAGTTCCTTGAATGAAGTCAACCTTTGGGTAGATCATTTGTATTTAAAAAAAGAGAAAAAAAAAACGACAGCAAATAAAAATCAGGCAAGACTATGGAAATGCACATGAGTAATAAGAGAATAAAGAACGGGGGACTTCCCTGGCGGTCCAGTGGTCTAAGACTCCACGCTTCCACTGCAGGGAGCACACGTTTGATCCCTGGTCGGGAAGCTAAGATCCCGCATGCCGGACAGTGTGGCCAAAAAAAACAAAAAGAGAGAGAATAAAGAAAGGGAATGACAGGATCGCTGTGCAAGACAACTGAGTGACAGCTCTGGGCGAGGCTCCTGGGCCCGGTGGGGCATGCAGACGGACTTGCTTCTAGGTGAGCACGCTGGGTTGGGGCTAAGGGATGTTCACCTGCTATCAATCCATTCAGCTTACATTTATTTTGTGTAGTTTTCTGTATCTGTATTTTACTTTATAATAAAGTTAAACAAAATGCAGGCCCAGAGACAAAGTGTCAGTGTTACGATACTCACAACTATGGATTTTGTGTGCCACGGACACAGTTATCACTTTAGGGGGTAGTGTTTGTATATAAGTTGTCACAAAATTTTTAGGAGTTGTTAACTAGGTATCTGTAAACTAGAAGTTCAAATCTGAATTGTTCTTGGGTCCAACAAAGGTGTCCCCTGGGGAACTTGAAGGAATGGCTCCTTCTGGCGCCCCAGACTCCTGGGGAACGCCCTGCTTGCCTTCTCCCCAGCTTCCATCCCCATCTCTATGCACCCTGTCCCTCACCCGCTCCTGGGAGCAACTCTGCAGCTTGGCCCCAGGATTAACACTGAAGACTCTAAACCACTGCTGATCTTTGGAGACTGACCACCATTCACAACGAACAAGATGAGAAATCCAGAGCCAGGGCACAGGAAAAAGTGGGGTTCTACAACACGTTTCAGGTTTCTGCCACCCACCCATGGTTTGATGAGAGGCCCATCAAACTCCCTGGCTCACCAGAAAAAGAAAAAACAAGGCTAAATACCCTGGAATGCTGCTATAAGGACCCCCACCCCCACCCCCCCCCCACGCACACACAAGATGCACGTCTTTTTATAAGAAGTGCTCTTGCTGGATTTGAGCATCGTAACTGGGCACAATCTCCATGAGGGTCGCTCACGTCTCATGGAGACATGGACACTCGTACAGGACACGCATGTCTCTGTGCACCCACCATGGAACCTAACGGCGCTGTCGGAGTGGTGCGGGAGCTGCTGGAAGCAGGGTGCGGGCCACACCAGTAACTCTTTGTCCTGACCACCTTGGCCCCAGTCCTCCTTCCCCAGCTGCTTTTAAGGTTATTCTTGCTCTGGAGGTAAGGGTGAGAAGTGGGAATAGCTAGGACCCCTCAAATAGGAGTTAGGAATACAGGAAACAAAGACTGGATTGAAACATGGATTTCAAGAGAAAAAAAAAATAGGTGACTATTGTGTAAGTTAACTACAACAATAATATATTGACGTAAAAATAATTCCCCTTCTTTGCGAATCTGGCCCAACCATATTTTGGTGTGGACCTTTAAACCAAGATGACTACAGTCTGTGCTGTTCTATGATGCGTCTACAGCCTGGGAATCTGTTCACAGATGGTAAGCAGATGAGGAACAAAATGACCCGCTGCAGGGCTGAGGTAGCTCACACCTGGCGCTCTAGCACAGGGACAGCAGATCCAAGGAGGGGCCCAATTTGTCAAGCCACCTCGGAGCAAACACCCCCGGCTGCACTTTCCCCTTCCCCCTCACCAGGGCAAGCGACCTGAGGCTATACTTGGGACTCCGGGCTTGGCACACCTGATGAAGCCCCACGGAAGCTCTACAGCAGTAAGAAGAACCCAAGCCATGGGCCACGATGTGGAGCGAATGCTTGAGAGACCTGACAGCGTGTCTAATACCTCCCCTAGCGCCCCAGAGCCCCTTAACACCACCAGCCCTCCCCCGGCCCCCCAAGTGCCCCAGCACAGACCACACCACAGCCACCTGGCAAAGCCTGGGACTTGTCAAGTGAACTGCTATGTTTACCGCAGCTTTTCCTTATTCAGGAGAAATCTGTGATGCTAAACCTTAGTAGCAATGATACTGGGTTTATTATTTTAAAGTTCAATCGTATTACTCTTTGGGTTTTGAGCTTTCAACCAAACTGTATTTTCCCCTAAGCCCGGTAATTTTCTGGCAAGAACTGCCCCTGCAGTGGCATTCAGGTGCGCACCTGCTGCACCCCAGGGACAGGAGCACGCCGTCACGCCAGCAGGACACATGCAGGTGAAGACCGAGTACCTGATCTGCGACACCAGTGCCGGCAGGCTGCTCTGGAGAAGTGGCTCCGAAAAGACCAGATCTTCAAAGAGGTGCTTATTGTGCAGCTCCCACGTAACCTGGAACTTTTTCAAGTGTTCATTTTCCTAGTGAGATAGATACACAGAAGATACATCCAATCAAAGACTAAAAAATTCCCAGAAGGGTTTCTCCCCCCGCCCCCAAACCCACATCCTCTGTCCAGGCCCAGAACATTCTGCTCATGAGGGGCTGCTACTCCCTGTGCATCCAGCCTCCCTTCCAAATGACTCGACACAAAACAAAGGGGTGGCGAGATGCACACAATGAGGGGACAGAAGAGAGAAACCAGCGTACACGGCCAGCAGCCACTTCTCATAGCCATGCCTCCCAAACGTACTGCAAGCCCTACCTCTCAAACAACTTGAGTAAACGCACACAAATCCTCTGATGCCGAAGGACAAGCACTTCCGCACCTGTCTCGAGAAGTCTCCCGTTCTGACAGACACAGTAACTTCCCTGCTAGTGACAATGCGGGGAAGGTCAGCTCTTTCTTTCCCTGCTAAACATGGGCAACCTCATCAGTTACTTTCGACAACAACTTTTGAACATTTGGAAGCATTCTGGCCATCACAGCGAGTGACCTCCAGAGAGGACAGGGTGACCGGGGCAGACAGCGCCACGACCTCCCCACGTGCAGCGTTCATATTCAACAGCTCTGGCCGCAACCACGCGTGTGTGAACCCACACGTCCATCTGTCAGTCACACGTACACTACTCGTGGCGCATCACCTCGCACCTGGGGAAACATTCCTCACCTGAGTGACGGACGGTCTGGAGAGGCTTCACTGGGCATCACACTCCAGTCCCCTCTGAACAGGTGACACATGCCGCCCCATGTACTGGTCTGTTCCTATTTACTGTGTAGCCCAACTGAGCTGAAATTATGACACCTGGAGACGTCAGGACACGATCTACACGTGGAGATCCCATTGCTCTGTGCCCTGATCACCAGTGGACGGAGGGGCTGAACGAGCAACTCAGGGTGAGCACACACCTGCAAGACGCTGCTGAGCACGTGTGCTCCTGCCCTACCATGCACGCACACCTGCTCTCGAGTTGCACGCAGCCCTCTGCCTGTACTCGAGACCCGCACAGAGACTCGGCAGGGCACCTATGGCATCTGCAGGAGGGCATCTATGGCAACTGCAGGAGGGCATCTATGGTACCTGCAGGAGGGCATCTATGGCACCTGCAGGAGGGCATCTATGGCATCTGCAGGAGGGCATCTATGGCACCTGCAGGAGGGCATCTATGGCACCTGCAGGAGGGCATCTATGGCATCTTCAGGAGGGCGTCTATGGCACCTGCAGGAGGGCGTCTATGGCACCTGCAGGAGGGCGTCTATGGCACCTGCAGGAGGGCGTCTATGGCATCTGCAGGAGGGCATCTATGGCACCTGCAGGAGGGCATCTATGGCACCTGCAGGAGGGCATCTGTGGCACCTGCAGGGAGCCTCAAGCCCTTGACTCTGGCAACGTTCCCAGTGCCTGTCCTCACTGCACGTTTAACCGAAACACCAGTGCCTCCCAGGTCTAAGTTTTATCATTCTTGTTTCACACGCAGCATCTCTCGGAGCAATTACGATACAGGAAAGCTGGGTGGGGCAGAAGACCAGGGCCTGGGAACCGAAAAACTAGGCCCAAGGCCTGGAATGAGGCCTGATTACAAGCACATAATTTTAAGAACGTGCTTGTAATAATGACATAGCCACCGAGGCAGTGAGGAAAGGACATGTGTCACACACTTCAGCAGAGACCACTCTGCACAGGCGCTGTGCCAGCACGAGGACACAGAGACTAGCGCAGCAGGTCCCTGACTGCCGCGAGTCCCCAGGGGACAGAGGATTGGCGACGGTCTGATTTATGATTTGTCTCCATGACAAAGGAGCTAAGGCAGCAGCCAGACTAGGCCCTCAGCCAGATGACAGAGGGTCCAGGGAAGGCGTCCAGGAGAGCCGAGGGCCTGCCTGGTCTCCCCTGTCAATCTCTGGGACAGAGTCAACAGTCCCTGCCCGCCAGCCTGTGAGCAACCCTGGGCACTGAGTTACAATACTTGCAAGGGTGGGACCACAGCTCTGGATTTGGGCTCACATTAACTAAAGGTAATAAAGGTAAAGACCGATTTATGAGGAAGATGTTTGACATTTTTTATGAAATCTGAAATTATACTTCCAGGTGAGTCATGCAAGAGAAACAGCAGACCCCAAGCTCGTTTCACAACCTCAGATCAACTTGGGACGACAACACATGCTAGTAGTGCGAGTACTTCCCGTGGGCCACCCTGAACTTGGTGCTGCCGTGCCCCATTCACAGGCCAGAAACAGTGTGCAGAGGCTGAGCAACATGCCCTGGGCCTGGGGGCACGGGGTGTGCGGGGGGGGGGGTGCTGCTGCAACAGCTGCTACGAGAGACGAGACCCGGGGGTCGGCGGAGACTTGGTGCCGCCCCAGCCGCAGGCCAAAGAAAAAGCTCCCGGATGGCCTGAGCCTAGGCACTTCCACCCAAACCACTCTCACCTCTCACTTCACCTGCAGGGAGGTGCTTGGGGGTTGGAAGAAGAAAGAGCGAGTGTGTACAGTCAAGTCCTGCAGCACAGCTTGAGAAACAGCTGGAGACCCAAGATTCTTCTGGCCTTGCAGATGGAAATTCAGATTTCATAATTCTTACAGCCTGGGAAGGCATTTCCTAGGTGAACTGAGGCCTAACTTTGGTCCCAGCTTTATTTCAGCGTGTACAACATTAGAAAACCTGTGGCTGGTTTGACGCCCAGGACACGAGCACATTTCCCAGGAAAGGCATGTGTTTGAAGACACCTCTCTACGCCCTGACACGGTCTGTGGCCCTGCGGCGGCAGGAGGGCCGGAGGGGCTGTCTCCAGAGAGGCTAAGGGAGTGAGCACAGCGTGAGCCGGCAAGTGTGCACGGCGAGGGGGCTTGCCGCTTCAGGGACAACTGACCCCACTTGTGGCCAAGCCCAAAATCCGAGCTCTCAAGCAAACATCAGAACTTTGGAAAACTTACATCTGCCACTGTGGCCTTGAAGCTTCTCCACATTTAAAGATCTTCCTGAGGAGGGTCACAGGGATGGTGACAAAGGCCATTTTTTATATTGAATATCGTGTTGCCTAACAGGACACTGAATATCTTCAGCAAGATCTGTGTAGCTCACTCGGTGAACCAGTGTTTTCAAAATGACCGACGTCTGATGCTAGAAAACGACCTGAAGCGTGAGCCACACCAGTGGACTGTGACGGAACAGAGCTGGCTCAGCTCAGTGACCCGGTTTCAGGTTCTACACTGCAGCTAACCATTAAGAAGCACTGGGACTCCGGTGTATTCTCTCAAAGAAGAATTTCCACAACAAACTGAAAAGTCTATTAGACTATTCTTCCAAATACATATCTGTGGGAGGCCCAATTTTCTTCAAAAACTTCAACCAAAACAACCTATGAAGATACACGGAGCACAGAAGCAGATGTAAGAACACATATGTCCTCCGTTAAGCCACACTAAAGAGATGTGCAAACATGTAAACGGTGCCCCTCTTCTTACCAAACGTTTTGTTTTGGAAAACAGTTTTTTTATTTAGAGATATGCTGTCTATGTTATGCAATGAGCTGTTATTTTAAAAGTGATTTAATGAATATCTTTAAATTTCTCCATTTTAATTTCACCACAGTAAATATTGATAGATAATATCTGCACAAACAAATGCTATTTGGGGCTCTCCGTTTTTAAACGGAAAGGCGTCCAAGTCCAAAAATGCTGAGACTCTGAGACACGGACTTGGAAGTTAAGCTCACCTCGGCTCTGTCAACTCCTACCCTGCTCAGATCACGGGGTAGACCCGGAAAGACGCTGTTATAAATCTGTGAACTGTTCTCAATCCGGTTTGAACACCCCAAACACAAAAAGAGATTTTTGAGGTAACTGGGACATTTTTCTGAGCGCACAGAAATCACCATCAATTTTCTCAGGTGTGACAACGGTACAGTGGTTACATGGGATGAAGTGAGCTCGCAGAGGGGATCTGCGTGTTGCCCGACTCACTGACTTCTAGGTTTGGGGGTTTTCACATCACATCAACAGCCCCCCACCCCTGCCAAGGTCACCCTAGGCACAGGCCCTTGCTGTCCCTCCTGTGGGCAGGGTCTCTCCTGCCCCCTCACAGAAGCTGTGATCATCTGTGGTCCCAGCATTATGTGCTGGACCTAGGCTGTACCTCCTTTCTCCCAGGACGAGAAGAAATCTTTGGAGGGAATGCTGGCTTCTGAGCACATGACTTTCTCAGGATTCCACCAGCTTTCGATTTGTTTTTCCCTCCAAGGCTTCTTGCCTTTCATGCCAACTCAGCAATGCGTTTTAAAAGGTTCTACCTTGATTTAGCCTGTGTTATCCAGAGTTCAGCTGTCTCCCCTGGAGGAAGGAAGGGTCCAGGTTACTGGTGTGGTGTCTCACTGGAAACCAAAGTGAGTATCTCCACGTGCAAAGCCAAGTGAAATAGATCACTGACCAAACAGCTGTATTCTGAGCTTAGAGCTTATGCTCAATAAGCACGGTTCAAATTATTTTCCAGTAGCTGAGTAAGATGGCGTGCACTCTAACCGGCCGAGGAGGGTGAGGCTGAGCTGGCCCTGGCTGGCTGGGGGGCAGCAGCAGCTCTCCGCACCGCTCTGTGCACCAGGCTCAGGCCAGTGATGGCACAGGGGAAGCGGCAGGGGAGCTGGACTTCTGGAGGACGGGGAGACATTCAGTGAGCCAGGGGCGGGTGCTGCTTGGGACGCCCGGGGGTCAGCCCCTCAGGCTCGGTGCTGAAGAGGGTAACCGCCCGCCCATGCATTCACCCGCTCATTTTCTCACGGTGGGTGCTTCCCTCGAGGTTTTCGGGACTCACCTGCGGGAACGGCAATGCTCTACTGAAGTGATGCCGCTTGAGGAGCTCTGTGAACCCCCCGAAACTACCTGCAAAATGGTTAATTTTTCTATCGAGGTCTATCAACTTTAGAGTCACATAAAGACCTTATGCTTAAAACCTTCGGAACCACTGGTTACTGCATTTGTTTCAAAATGCAGTTTTACCACTAAGAAAGCACCCAAAACCAGCCCAATGAACTCTCACTTAACAGTAAAATTTGAGTGATGATGAGAAACTCCACAGACTATTAGTAAGTCGAGAAAGCAAAGACGGCTTGTCCCTCTGTCCAGCCGGCAGGTGTGCCTGAGGCTGTCGAGGACCAGGCCCAGGAACTGAGTTTCTACCAGAGGCCTCCTTCCACCCCGCTGTGGTCATCTCCCTTCTGAGGCAGTCAGAGACCGCCCACAGGGGGTCAGCGTCTCACGTGGTTCTATGACCCTATCCTCAGTCCAGCGCTGGGCTGGTGAGTAGATCAGTAATGGTGAGCCGGGGGGCCGGACACAGGTGCCCTGCCGTCCCCCATGCTCTGCACTCCACCTGAGAACACAGCCCCCATCTGCAGAATTCACAGCACAGCCACTCCTCTGTCTCCTTCCTACTGTCACCCACTCCGGCCCTCACCTCACACGGTCCCCACACCGTGCCCCCAGGACCCAAGGTCCCCGAGCAGTATTTCCGCTTTCATCCAGCAGCCAAGTCCAGAGGGGAGAGAAAGAGGAGAGGAATCAGGCCCCCAGCCCTGCCTGCACATCTCGGAGGAGGGGAGGGGCGTGACGGGCCTCCAGACCCCCCGCTCCTGCCCCCCGTCCCGGGCAGGGGACATAGCCGACTCACCAGGGTGCCGAGGAAGGTGCTGATGGTGCGCGCCGCCTGGCACAGGGCACCGTACTCCTCGAGGAGCAGGGAGATGAACTGGTGCGCTTGCGGGGGGCCCTGCAAGGCGGACGGCGACTTCACCCTGGACGCGGCCGACAGCTGCCGCAGGAGCCGGACCTTCATCTCTAGCACGTACTCTCTGGCCTGCTGCTCCAGCCGCTGGTACAGCTGGTAGGGGTCCCGCTCGCAGAGCCTGCACAGGAGAGAGAGTCACCACTCGCCCGCAGGGGGACCCTGGGAGCCTGGGGGTGCCCACCTAACAACGACCGCCATCTTCTCACAGTCAGCCTGCTTGACAGAGGGGGAGCCCCCAGAGTCACTGGCCAAACAGCAGTGACCGGCGTCCACTGAGAGCTCGCTGTCAACCCCCAAGGTGACGCCGGGTCAGACGCGAAGCCACATGGCTGGGCGAGTCCCCGGACTCAGGCAGCCAGCAGGTAGCAGAGTGGGCACAGCGGAGCCGCGCGGGGGCCAGAGAACTGCCAAGCCCGGGAGACCCCAGCACTCATCTCTGACCGCTTATATGCGGACAGCGGAAAAGCCACGGCCCCCAGAGGTGACACCTGGCTGCAGCACGGGAGCGGGCTGCTCTTCCTTCTTCCTAGGAATTCAGTATCTGATCCAAATGGGCTGCTTCTACTATTTTCATAATCAGAAGAAACTTTACAGACAGTGTATCTCCTTTTAAATCATCCCACCAAAAGGTACTAAAGGCGGTAAGAGAAAATGTGTAAGCTGAAGGTCAGAGACAACAAGTCAATACACGCCCCATCAGGCCACACAGCAACGACCATCTTCACGAATTTCTTCCCTAACTTGGAGAGCATCAGCTTTTACAAACTTGTTCTATAGTAACTGGCATGACTATGTTTCAAGTGACCACTCGTTTCAGCTGTGCACTTCTGAGGAGCCTCCAGATGGAAACCTACATCCGATGAAGCGACAACTACAGCACCCGCCTGGAGCCCGTCACCAGGAGGAGCCGCTGGGACAACCACAGCACCCGCCTGGAGCCCGTCACCAGGAGGAGCCGCTGGGACAACCACAGCACCCGCCTGGAGCCCGTCACCAGAAGGAGCCGCTGGGACAACCACAGCACCCGCCTGGAGCCCATCACCAGGAGGAGCCGCTGGGACAACCACAGCACCCGCCTGGAGCCCGTCACCAGGAGGAGCCGCTGTGACTTCCGCACCCACGCTGTACAATACATTAAGCTGTAGCTCCTGGATTTGGGTAGTGGATCCTTTCACCTCTGGGCACCACGCTGGGTCAAAAGAGAAGACTGTAAGTTGTCACCTATTCCACTTTTAAGTGACCACACTACCTAGGTTGTAAAAGACAAGAGCCGAGTGAAAATGGAACTCGTGTAGCCTTACAAAAAACATGGCCAGAGAAACAGTAAGAACCGATGGGACTCCCACTGTGGTGAGTCTACTTCACACAGATATATTGACTTTCTAGCTTAGCATGACAATCATAATTTTAATTACCAGTATAGCAACTGTTCTCTGAAACAGAAGGTATTTCATCTCTTAAAGGAAAGTCACAGAAGACTCAAAATGACACAGGGACAATCGAACTTACAAGGAGACTGGATGCCTCCTTCTTGGTTCTCTTCGCCTGCTGGAATTAGACATGCGTTGCATTTTATTTCTTTGTCCATTTCTGTATCTTATAAATTTAATGACTTGACCACATGGTACTTTTGCAAGTAGACTTGTAAAAAGCGCTATGGCCAAGGGGCAGGAAGATGAAGATGCTGTGGAAGCTCACCCAGCTGTGCGTTCAACAAGCACTGGGCCCAGGCGGCTGTGTCAAAGCCACAGCAGGAAGACGCCAGGAGAACAAACTCTCAGGCCGCTGGATGCTCGGAGCACACACACATACAGAGCGTAATTCCAGGTAGTGGCGGCAGTAACACGATAAAAAAGAAGGGAAGGGTTGATAAAGAATGATGCGGGAGGCCCCTCGGAGTTTAGGTCAAGTGGTCTCTTTGAGATGGTGACTCTGAAGTTTAAAGTGAAGGATGGAAGGGAGGAAAAAGAACCCTGAGCAAGGAAGAACATTCCAGACCGAGCGAAGAGAAGAAACCAGCAGGTCTGTGGAGGACGGCACGAGAGCCAGTGTGGCTGAACGCAGTGATGATGTGCGAAAATGGGGGGCGGTGGGAGGGGGAGGCAGAGCGGCAGGATGCCAAGGGCCACGGAAAGGGGCAAAGGAGAATCGCCGCCAGCTGTCAGGTCCTAGACACGGCCTTTACAGACGGCCCTTCCCGGTGTGTGCTGGCGTTCAGACAAGAGAAGGGTCCTTAGACATGGAGACGAGGAAAAGCGTAGGACGTGGAAAACATGTGGAAAACACGCGACATATACATACCCGGACCTCAAATGGCGGCGTGGAATGTTTCCATTCTTAACGGTGTGTTTCGTAACTAGAATACTGCTGTTTCCCAAACCTCTCTGCCGTTAACGTCCCATCTGAACAATCGTTTACTGAGCATTTCCTTCCAACCGTCTCTGATTTTACTCTGGCCTCTTCCGAAGCATTCACAAGCTGTGAAGCTCCGAGTGTGACATGCAGGTTATATGTGCGTTCCTAATATTCACTAGGTAACCTAACTTCTAAAAAAGGCACACACCACCCAGAGCCATTTCACGTAGTCAAACCCTAGACACACCGGCCGAATCACTAACTAGTTAATACAGCCCATAGCCAGCCACCACCCCCATCTCCAGGAGGAACTCTACAGTACAGCGAACAAGAGGTTACAGAACCCCAAAGGGGCTGCATTCAAAACATGAAAAAAGGACCAAAATGAGAATCAGTTCATGGAACGTCTCGCTCAAATTTACTGCTTTTATTGGGAACATCTCCAAACAGAGGAAACAAATGGTACAAACTCTAAGGAAGAATAAAAATTACACCCACTTCAAACTCTGTGCTGTCACTGAGCACAAGGTCCCTGCCTGCGCGAGCGCCCTGCCGGGAGCCCCGCCCAGTGAGGAGCACCTGTGTGAACGGGCCTGTGACAAATGGCTCTCCATCCGCCACCGGACCTCACGGGGCCTGGGTTTCCTCATCTCCTAAGCGGCATAACTGCCTCTCCTCCGCGGGGCAATAGAGCAGGAGTGCCTGAGAAAGTGCTCAGCGCCATCGCGGGCACAGCAAGTGCCCAGAAGGAGTCTTACTGTCAGCCTCAACACTAAGGAAGGAGACAAGTACGTTCGCTTTCATTACACAGGTAATAAGCCTTCCATCAGAATGAGAATCTGAGAGTTCACCCAGCCCGTCTGCTGCAGGCCTGCCACGTGCCCGGGGCCGAGCTCGCGGGACAAGCTCTCCCAACCCCGAGAGGGGAGTCCCCCCGAGCAGAGGGGAAGCCCGGCTGGGCGGCTGGTGGGGGAGGGCCGCGCCTGGGCAACACGCACCTGTCCACGAGCTCCTTCACCCCCTCCTTGTCGGGCACCAGAGACTGGTCCTGGTCGTCCGCCAGCGGGGTGCCCGCCTGCCGGTAGATGCAGCGGACTGTGTAGCGCACTTCCGACCAGTAGTTCTGCAGCTGCTGAGGTTCCCGCTCCGCCTCTGCCGAAATCTCCCTGAGGACAAACGCCCACAGGACCGGCGCCATCAGCCCCGGCACAGCCCCCAGGGCCCTTGGCTGTCAAGGCTCCCGTGGGCCCTGGTCCGCCTCGGCCGAGCCGGGACCCGAGACCAGTCAGGACCCGCGCGTCTGGCTCCTCTTCCCAGGCCTCTGGCAGCGGCAGTGACGGCCTCCCCAGCCTCCAAGTCGGAGGCATCCATCGACCTGAGACCCTAACTGTTTCGGGGAGGCTCCCGCCCTCTGTGAGAACGTGCCTCCTCCCACCAGTCGTCAAGGGCAGCAATGAAGGAGGACCCCACCCCCCGCAGGCGGAGGGCCCCCCCATACCCGTACCTGCGCTCGCTGCAGGCCTCGCAGGCGCACGCGGTGTCCGAGGGGGCGGCTGTGGGTAACGGCTGAGCGCCCAGGGTGAGCCTCCCGCCACCGGCCTCGGGCTGCGAGCTGCCGAGCGGGGAGTGAAGAAGGAAGTCTTGACCCTGCTTTAGAGAAAAGAGAACAGACTCATTATGAGTAATGCTCACGGCCCAAATTCGTTACTAAGTATTCAGGACAATGCCTTTTAGAAAAAATGGAAAACCTACACATCAAAAAGAAAATATTTCAACCGACACTACATAGGAAACTTTCTCTCTGACACCCAAGAATTTTGTCTGGAACCGATTATTTTTCTACCTTCTGATAGTCACATCATAACCCCACGAGGACGGTCCACGAATCTCCTTCACACATTAAAAAAGAGCGATTCTACTCCCAGTGCCCTAACTGGTACCTGCAACCACCATCCCGGGGGACGCCGCTCGGCAGAAACCTGAGCCTCTGCCCCACAACGTCCAGGAGGAGGTGGGCTCAGACCCTGACACCCCGCGGCCGCCATGGAGATCACGACCCCTTACCTCCCCCTGCCTAAGAACATGGTCCCATGACCCGCACAGCCGCCACCTGGTCCCTCGGGGACGTGGGCTCCAGGTTTAGGGCTGAGGACCCACACACAGTGCAGGAAGGTGCTTGCACGTCCCCCCAGGGCTCGTGAGCAGGGCAGCCAGCTCCGGCCAGCGCCCCAGTGGCCTGAAGAGAAGGGCCAAGTCACAGGAAAGGCTCCTGAAGGGAGGACAGCATCGCTCCTCCTCCCGTCACCGTCAGGTCAAGTGCAAAGGCTCTGAGACAAGCCCGGCTCAGCCCTCAGCCGGGTGCCAACGCCCCCGCCTGCGGCCCCACCCCATCCACTGCTGGATGAAGCGCAAGAAAGTCCTCCAGTGGAGGGGCTGGGAGCAGGGGAGCCACTCCCAAGCCACGGGTAGGGCTTGCGCCATCATTAAAGAACACCCCCAGCCCGAAAACGTTCCTGCTGGGTGAGCGGACCCCGGAGTTACACCGGGGGCAGAGCGGGGACGGGGGTGTCACACAGTCCCCAGCAGGCAGTCAGTGCAAGGGCTCGACTGAGGCCTAGGAAAACCTCGACAGGGCCTCCTATGGGCAAGAGCCACCTGCCATGGACGACCTGTGAGGACCGCAGGGCCTGGGCACCAGAGGGGACCACAGGGAGACCAGCAAAGAACGGAAGAGTGGGGGGCGGGGGTGGCAAGGGGAAGGCCGCAGGACAGGCACCGCTGCCCTCCAGCCCCGCAACATGCCCTTGGGTGACGCCGACGTCACTCATGGAAGCTGGGGGAGAAGCTCTGAACCAGATGAGACACTTGCGTTTTCTGCAGATGGGACATGCATTCCTGACAATGAGACAATGCGGATTCTAACTGTGCCTGGAGAGGCCACGGGTCTGACGGACAAGTCAGCGAGGGGCAGGAACGGGCGGTCAGACGAGACGGGTCTGAGGCGGTGGTGGAGGAAGCAGGCTGCTCCCCGAGAGCAGCGAGGCCGCGCGCCCTACCTCCACCCCCCACGCACCCACACTCCACCCCACCCACGTGTCCAGCCCAGCCGAGGCCACTGTCACCCACCCCAGGCCTGGATACCACAGTGCTACAGCCGCCTTGCACACCGAGGGTCCGTTCTCCAAGCAGCAGCCAGAGTGGTGTTTAACGCACGAATGAGACCACACAGATCCCTGCAAAGACCCGCCCACACCATCTGAACAGACTCTCATGTCTTCCCGCTGTCTTCAAGGTTGGCCAGGACCAACGTCTGCTTTTATTTCACTGCACTTGCTCCCTTCACCCAGAGGGCTAATCTACTAAGCCTTTGAATGGCTTCCGACAAAAGACGAATTCTCTCCATCAATCACACCTCAGCTAAAAGATACCTACTCAGGGGGGCTGGCTGAACCAGTTCTCAATTCTTGCGTCTCAGCTCCAAACCCACCACCTTCTGCCCTGCAAACATTGCTCCTCTGCTGTGGTCGGCACCTGGCCTCTTCGGCAGAGGCCTCCCTCCTGGTCCCCGGATGCACTGGCCCACTCCTACCACTCGGAGGCCGAGGGACCAGGTGCAGCCCCTGCTCCGGCGAGCCCGCCGGCCGCTGCTCCAGCCTCCCAGCAGCCCCTCTGCTCCAAGCGTGTCCTCGAGCCCTCCCCTGACCCCGAGTGGCTGCTCCCTGGATGCACCACGACTGTATCCTTAGAGCTCCCTTCTCGGGTCTGGGCATGGGTCTCCCGTCACTAGCTCACCACCCTCCACATTCAAGTGACCCTGTTCACATCCGTGGTGCGCTGCCGCCTCCTGACCTTGGTCACCCTGGCTAATCTCTGACATCACAAACTGCTATCTGAATTCCTGGGGTTTTCCTGTTTTAGACCTGTCTTCACCACAAGAAGATCAGCTCCATGAGAGCAGGACCCGTTCTGACCCGCCTGCCACTGCACACGAGCACCAGCGACGCTGCCTGGTACCCTGGGAAGACTCGGAACAGCGGCCAAGAACCTGAAAAACCTTTCCTACTGACATGGGAGGAAGCTTCAGACCTTTCAAAACGGGGCGCGTGGCTACCATATGGTAAATCCTTAAACGTGTCACCTCACGGTGCACATCTTACATTTAACTTCAGTTACTGTGTTATGCCCAAGTCCAACACAGTTTAAAAGAATACAACAAAATCCAACACTTCAACAATGTGAAATATACAACGTCCAGCATCCAATAACAAAGCCAAGAGGCAGGAAAATACAACACATAACCAGGAGGGGAACCAATCCATAGAAACAGACCCCAAATAACAGAGACGATGCGACCAACAGGCAAGGACCTGGAACTGGAGACTATGAATAAACTCCATATGCTCATGAAAGTAGAGGAAAACAAACATGGTGAGCTGAGAGACCAAAGATGCAAAAATACGCAAATGGAACTTCTGGAGATGAAAAATAAAAAATATCTTGAAAGAAAAAAATACATGAGATAGACAAGAGCAGATTACACCCAGCGGAATATCAATAAACCTGAAGACAAGTAATACAAATAAATATCCAAAATGAAGCACAGCGAGAAACAGGATTGAGAAAAACAAACAAAGCATTTGTAAGACAAAATCAAGATGTCTAACACACAGGTAATTGTGTCCCAGGAAAAAAGGGGCTGAATCATTGACGATTTCCCAAATCTGATGAAACTGTAAACTGCCGTATCTTAAAAGCTCCTGCAATCCCAGCACAGTAAACCAAAGCTAACAACCGAGTCACACAGAGCAAAACTGTTAAACACCAGTGAGAAGCACACAGCTGAGAAGCAGGCAGAGGAAATCACCCCTTCGGTCTACAGGAGCAAAGAGAAGAACAACGACGCCACTGCGCATCAGAAACAGGGTGGGCAGCAAAGACCTGACCTACAGCCTAGAATTCTGAACAAAAGTAACAGTTAAAAATGAGGGCAAAATAAAAGCTCTCAGTCAGACAAACAGAGGCTTCCCTGCAGGACAAGAAATGTTAAAGGCAGTTCCAGTTAAATGGCCCCAAGTGGAGATGTGGGGCTACACATGATGAAGATGTGGGCCAAAGACCCCTCTCATTTGTAAACTCTTTTAAAAAGATAACTAACCTGGGGGGGTGGGGTGGGTGGGGAGAGGGATAAATTAGGAGTTTGGGATTAGTGGATACAAACTACTATATATAAAATAGATAAAAAACAAGGTCCTACTGCATAGCACAGGGAACTATATTCAATATCCTGCAATAAACCATAATGGAAAAGAATATGAAAAAAGAATATGTATGTATAACTGACTCACCTTTGCTGTACACGAGAAACTAACACAACACTGTAAATCAACTCTACCTCAAAAATAAGAGAGAGACTAAGCAAACTATGATATCAGAATGATGGAATACTCTGCAGCCATTAAAATATGTATAGAGTCTATACAGAGATATGAAAAAAGCAAGTTAACTATTGAAAGCAAAAATAATAAAAATCTATGGTAAAGTTTACAAGAGATATGCAAAAAATATATGACTACACTAACACAAAAAACGGTGGTGCTCTGAGTACAATATTGAAAGGTTCTTACACTACATATTAAGTACATAATATTCTTTGAAAGTAGAGGCTGAAAAGTTGAAGATATATACTGTAAACTCTAGAACCATTAAAAATTATGAAACAAGGTGATATAGGTAATTAGCCAAGAGGAGGTAAACAGGGTCATAAAAATATTCGGGGACTTTCCTGGTGGTCCAGGGGTAAAGAATGCACCTTAAAATGCAGGGGACGTGGGTTCGACCCCTGGTCAGGGAACTAAGATCTCACATGCCACGGGGCAACTAAGCCCACGTGCCATAACTACTGAGGCCACGCACCTCCACTAGAGAACCCATGTGCCGCAACTACAGAGCCCACATGCCCTAGAGCCTGCACGCCACAACTAGAGAAGAGAAAACCTGCACACTACAACTAGAGAGAAGCCCATGTGCCTCAACGAAGATCCTGCATGCTGCAACTAAGACCCGATGCAGCTAAAAATAAATAAATAACAAATCTTAAAAAGAAAAAAAGAAAGAAAAATATTCAATTAATCCAAAAGAAAAGATGGAAAAGAAGAACAGCAAACAACAGATGGGAAAAATAGGGGGGGAAAAAAAAGCAAGATGGTATATTTAAATCCAAACTACCAATAATTACATTAAATGGAAATAAATATTCTAATTGTTAGCAGAGATGGTCAGACTGGATTAGAAAGCAAGAGCCACTATGTTTTCTACAGGAGATTACAAAGACACAAATAGGTTGAAAATAAAGGTTAGGAGACAAATTCCATGCAAGCACTAACCAAAAAAAGCTGGGTGGTATTAGCATCAGCAAAAGTTGGCTTCAGAACAAGGAATATTGGCACCAGTGAAGGGGATGATGAATATGATGATGATAAAATAATAATGACAACAAGACTGATTCAACAAGAAGCAATAACAATGCTAAACGGGTAAGCACTCTAATAACAGAGCTCAAAATACGTGAGGCAGGAATTAAAAGGATAAATGTAAAAGTCCACAATTACGTCTGGAAATTTCAACACTCCTTTCAATTACTAGACCAGACGGAAACATCAGAAAGGGTGTCAACGTGACCACCACCGTCAACCAATCTGATCTAACACTCACAGTACACTCTTCCCAACAACAGCAGAACACAAATTCTTTCAAGTGCACATGGAACATTAACCAAGACTGAACACAAAACAAATGTCAACACGTTAAAAAAAATTCAATCATATTAAGTACGTTCTCTGATTACAATGATAATAGTAATAAAAAGGTCAAAAGGTACAAACTTCCATTTATAAAATAAATTATGTCAAGAGGATCTAATGTACAGCATGGTAACTATGTTAATAATGCTCTACTGCATATCTGAAAGGTGTTAAGAGAGTATATCTTAAAAGTCCTCATCACACACAAAAAAACTGTTTTTGTAACTATGTATGATGATGGACGTTAACTAGACTTACTGCAGTGATCATTTTGCCATCTATACAAATACTGAATCATTATGTTGTACACCTGCAACTAATAGAATGTTGTATGTCAATTATACCTTAATTCTGGGAACTCCCTAGTGATCCAGTGGTTAGGACTCAGCACTTTCACTGCCAGGGCCCAGGTTTGATCCCTGGTCGGGAAACTAAGATCCCGCAAGCTGTGTGGCACAGCCAAATTAAAAAATACATATATATACATATACCTTAATTTAAAAAGACATCTAGAAAACACACCAAATTATAAGCAAGTTTAAAAACACACTTCTAAATAACCCATGGGTCAAAGGATAAATCATGCTAAGAGTAAGTATAAAATATTTTGAACAGAATGAAAAACACAACATATCGAAATTTGTGGGATGCAGCTAAAGGAATGCTTAGATAGAATTGTCGGGAATAAAACACACATCAGAAAAGAAGAAAGGTCTCAAATCAATGATGTAAACTTCTACCTTAAGAAACCAAGAGGGCTGCCCTGGCGGCGCAGCGGTTGAGAGTCCGCCTGCCGATGCAGCGGACACGGGTTCGTGCCCCGGTCCGGGAGGATCCCACATGCCGCGGAGCGGCTGCGCCCGTGAGCCATGGCCGCTGAGCCTGCGCATCCGGAGCCTGTGCTCCGCAACGGGAGAGGCCACAACAGTGAGAGGCCCGCGTACCGCAAAAAAACCCAAAAAACAAACAAACAAACAAACAAACAAAAAAAGAATAATAAATTAAGTATAAAGTAGAAAGAAAGAAAGAATAAACCTAAGAGCAGAAATTAATAAAATAGAAAATGGAAAATCAATTAAAACAAAATGTGGTTCTTTTCCCTTTTATTGAAAAGATCAATGAAAATGATAAACCTCTAGCCAGGCTCTCAGGGAGAAAAAGAGACAAAAACAAAACCCAAACAACTGATATCAGGAATGAAAGGGAGGGCACACAATCACTACAGATCCTGTGATAAATTTAAAAATAACAAGGAAATATTCTGAACAACTTCACACCAATATATTTGACATAAAAAGGGCGAATTTCTTTCTCTCCCCAGTTTTACTGAGATACAACTGACATATATCACTGTATATGTTTAAAATGTACAGCGAAACGACTTGACTTGCATATACTGTGAAATGATTATGCAAATTTCTTTAAAGACAAAAATTAACAAAGCTCACTCATGAAGAAAGACAATCTTTACTAACTAAACTGGACTCACAGTTCAAAACCTTCCCAATAATGCCAATTCTAGGTCAAGAGAGCTTCATGGTGAATTCTACCAAACATTTAAGGCAGAAATAATACCAATTCTACGCAAACTTTTCCAGAAAATTAAAGAAGAGAGAATACTTCCCAGCTTATTCTAAAAGGCAAATATTACCCTGACACCAAAACCACACAAAGATATTGTCAGACAAGAAACTTAGAGACTAATATCCTTCATAAACACAGATGCAACAATCTTTAGAAAAACAGTAGCAAATCCAATACAGCAATCTATAAAAAAGATAATACACCATAACCAAGCGTGGATTATCCCAGGAATGCAAGGTTCATTCAACATTTCAAAAATCACCATGATTAAAAAAAAAAAAAAATCACCATGATTAATTTTGTTAACAAACTAAAAAAGAAAAGCTCTATGATCATCTTAATAGATGTAGGAAGAGAATTTGTCCAAATTAAATATCCATTCATGATAACTCTCAGCAAACTAAAAACAGAAGTAAACTTTTTCAACCTGATCTACAAGATTCTTCTTCTATACTTAATGGTGAAAAACTAAATGCTTTCCCCTTAACACTGGGAACAGGGAAGGATGTCTGCTCACACCACTTCTATTCAACATCATACTGATGGCTCCAGCCAACGGAATAACGAAGAAGAAAAAAAAAGACATACAGATTGGAAATGAAAAAACACATTATTTTTAGATGATGTGATCAACTACGTAGAAAACCCTACAGAGTCTACCAAAAGACCACTAGAATTAATAAATGAATCTTGGGACTTCCCTGGTGGTCCAGTGGTTAAGAATCGGCCTTCCAATGCAGGGGACACAAGTTCAATCCCTGGTTGGAGAACTAAGATCCCACATGCCGCGGGGCAATGAAGCCCAGGCGCCACCAACTACTGAGCCCACGCACCACAACTAGACAGCCCGCATGCCACAAATTACAACTCTGCAACTAAGCCCGTGCGCCATGACTACAGAGCCCACGCGCTCTGGAGCCCGCGTGCCACAACTAGAGAGAAGCCCACGTGCCGCAACAAAAGGTCTCGTGTGCCGCAACTAAGACCCAATGCAGTCAACAAATAAATAAATAAATAAATGATTTTAAAAATAAATGAATCTTCACAGGATATAAGGTCAATATACAAAAAACAGTTACACTTCTATAGACTAGCAATAAATGATTGGACACTGAAATTTTTTTAGAAGTACTATTTAAAATAGCAAGAAAAAGATGAAATGCTTTGGAAATGTTTCAATACACTGTGTGTAAAGCCTACATATTGAAGACTACAAAAGCACTCTAAGAATAAACTTAAAAACTAAATAAATGAAAAGTCATATCATGTTCATGGACTGGGAGACTCAATATTACTTTGATGTCATTTCTCCCCAAATTGGTCTACAGACTCAACACAGTGCCAGTTAAAATCTCAGTGGGTTTTTCTGTAGAAACTGGCAAGATGATTTTAAACTTTATATGGGAATGCAAAGGACCTAGAACAGCCAAACACTTTTTAAGAAGAACAAAGCTTGAGGACCTTTACTACCTAATTTCATAACTTACTATAAAAAGCTTCAGGAATCAGGACAGTATGGTACTGCCAAAAGCATGGGTATACACGTAGAGTGGAAGTCCAGAAGTAGACCCACACATACAGCATCAACTGATTTTTGACAGAGGTGCCAAGGTATTTCAATGAGGAAAAACAAACAGCATTTTCAACAATAGTTCTTGAACAACTGCATGCCCATATACAAGGATGAACCTCAACCCTTACTTCACAAAAGATACAAAACTTCACTCAAAATGGATCAAGAATCAAACGCAGAAGCTCAAACTGTAAGACATCTAGAAAAAAACACAGGGCAAAAAAATCTTTATAAACTTTGGGTAGCAAAGATTTCTTATACAGAACACAAAAAGCCCAAATCATTTAAAAATTGATAAACTGGACTTGACCAAAATTAAAATTTTTTGATGTTCAAAACACAGTGTTATTGGGACTTCCCTGGTAGTCCAGTGGGTAAGATTCCACGCTCACAATGCAAGGGGTCTGGGTT
The DNA here is from genome assembly GCF_039906515.1 of Pseudorca crassidens. NCBI lineage: Eukaryota > Metazoa > Chordata > Mammalia > Artiodactyla > Delphinidae > Pseudorca > Pseudorca crassidens. The sequence continues at coordinate 1,750,504 of NC_090299.1, read as the reverse complement.
CGATCCCTGGTCAGGGAACTAGAGCCCGCATGCCGCAACTAAAGGATCCCACATGCCGCAACAAAGATCCCACGTGCCACAAGTAAGACCCAGTGCACCCAAAATAAATGAATACATAAATATTAAAAACAACAACAACAACAGTGTTAATGTAATGAAAAGGCAAACCACACTGGGAGAAAATGTCTGAGAAACATACCTGATAAAAGGCTTGTATTCAGAATATATAAAGATTTCTGGCAACTCAATAGTAAGACAAACCACCCAATTAAAAATATGCAAAAGGTCTGAACAGTCACTTCACTAAAGAGACAGAAAATAAGCACATGAAAAGATGCTCAACAAGTCATTAAGAAAATGCAATTTAAAACCATAATGAGATAACACTAGGAGCCATTATCAGACTGGCATAATTAAAGGCTATCAATATCCAACCTTGGTGAGGATGGAGATATAAAGGAGAACTCTCACACGCGGCTGGGAAACAGTATAAGCGTTTTGGAAAACAGCATGAGAGGTCCTTATAATGTTAGTCACACACTTACCCACAACCTAGCAATTCCACTCCTAGGTATTTACCAAAGAGAAATGAACTCTGTCCAAACAAAGACTTGTACTCACATGTTACCAGCAGCTTTATTCATGATAGCCCAAACGAGGAAACACCACTGTCCCTCTATTGGTGAGTGGATAAACTGTGGTTCATCCATACAGCGGAATACTGCTCAGAAATCATTAACTACTGATACATGCAAGAACATGATAAGACTTAAAAGCATTATATTAAGCTAAAAAAGGCAAAGACTACCATTCAGATTATCTTTCTGTGAGGCTGACTCAAGTTCTGCCCTCTTGATCTGACAATTCGTGGTAGCAGTGACACGTTTTATTAGCACAACCACTTTCATGAGGTTCATTACAAAGGAATTTTATATGTTTGCATTATGAACCAAGACTCAACAGAGCAAACATTCGAGATAAGGACGACTGTTAACAAACTCTTAAATGGTTGGTTTCAATTGGAACTACATGCCTTTGATTAGAACTGTGGTCATGGTAACCATTAAGAGAACCTGGCTACTTAGTGTAAAACGCAAGACTTACATTTTAACAATATATAGGTGAACACAGACACAAATGCTAATGTCCACAACCAAAAGCCTTTATACATCAGTCAACCCTGAAAACAGGAAAGTAGAATATTAATTTGCTAAGTAGTCATCCTTGTGGCAGGATGCCTGAGGGCTACACAGGCCCCTTTAAAGAAAAAATAGGGACTTCCCTGGTGGAGCAGCGGTTAATAATCCACCTCCCAATGCAGGGGACAGGGGTTTGATCCCTGGTCCGGGAATATCCCACATGCCATGGAGCAACTAAGCCCGTGCGCCACAACTACTGAGCCTGCGCTCTAGAGTCCACGAGCCACAACTACTGAGCCCACGTGCCTAGAGCCCGTGCTCCACAACAAGAGAAGCCACCCCAATGGGAAGCCCACGCACCGCAACAAAGAGTAGCCCCCGCTCGCCGCAACTAGAGAAAGCCCGCGCACAGCAACAAAGACCCAACGCAGCCATAAACAAACAAATAAATAAAATAATAAATAAATAAAAGAAAAAATAATTCTCCAGAGTACCATCTCCCACTCCCCCACACCAGACTTAGAACTATTTTTGTTACTTAAACAAACACAAATGTAAAATGCAACATAATTTATGTTTTTAAGGCCTTTTTATAACTATAAAAAACCAAGCTGGTCTACAACTTAAATACAAAACCCTCTGAAAATCATTAAAATTCAAATTAACATTATTTTAAAGACACAGATGGGGGAATTCCCTGGCGGTGGTCCAATGGTTAGCACTCAGCACTCTCACTGCTGAGAGCTGGTTCAATCCCTGGTCAGGGAAATTAAGATCCCACAAGCCTCACAGCAGGGCCAATAAAGAAAGAAAAAAAAAAGGATGATTCGTTGAAACCAAATTGCTAAATTCAACACAGCCTGGTTCTGACAACTAAGTGCAGGCAGGCTCTCCTGAGTGGGTCTCTGCACAATGTCTCCACCATCCCACCTCTTTGCCTGTCTGAATTTCTCCTGCACAGAGCGGGTCACACCTTTGATGGGTCTTTGCTTGGCTTCAGCAGAGAATGTGAATATCAAGACAACTGCTGCTGCTGCCTCAGTAACCCTGAAAAGCAGTGCACCCAGGCCCACAGAAGTCAGGGGCAAAGCCTTCCACACGATCTGAGCCTGCCTGCCCCATTATCAGAATACAAGCCATCAGAGAACTCACAGATCAGGAACACACGTCCACAGCCCCAACAAGGTGTGAACTCTACTGTACAGGAAGCATACTGTAAACATTCTTAAGTCCTGAAACATTACCTGTGGATACAAATCAAAGGAAGGCTCGGTCCTTCATTCAAAAATCATTCCCAGGTACCTGCTCTGTGCCAGGCCTGTGTAGACACCCTGAGATGGGTGAGACAGGAACCAGGGCAAAGGAGCTGCAGTAGAAACTCGGCGTGGGGTTAGGGGGTGCCAGCAGGTCGGAAGGGCTGAGGCGCATGCCGGCGGTAAAGGGTAAGCGACTCTGCTCTCAGTTACCCTGGGGCCAGGCCTCTGCTGAGCCTGTTCAGCCGAGCCGCCCTGCCTGGCTCTCTCTCCAACACCGGACGCTGCTGAGGGGGAAGGTCCTTGCCGATGGGCAGTGATGTCTCCACCTTCAACAAGCACCTCAGGCTGTCCAGCAACCCGGATGCCCTGTCAGCTCACTGTTCTCACTGAAACCTCACCCACTCCCTTGCTCCTTCCCAGTCCCCTCAATCCACTCTCGCCCTCAAAAACAAGTTTATAAAAAAATTCTGGCAGCAATTTTCTCAACTTCTACACTCCTCACCCAACCTTACTTGCATCCTCTACAGGCTTGCCTGCAAATCTGTCTCTTCCAGAATCAGGCTCTCCTGTCTTAGTGGGACCTCATGAGGGCACCATCTGTCTACCTTACTGCTCCCCCACCCCAGCCTCAAGCTCTGCCTCCCTGACGCCAAGCCGAGGTGAGAACACAGGCGACCGGGGCTCAAGTGCTGCTGGCGCTCACTCCAGAGGCTGGGGCTGCCTTACGAATGTGTCTGAAGTAGCTGTGACCCAGCAACTCCACTCCACAGATAAACACTCTGTGATGCCTGGGCTCAGGGATGCCCGGAGAGCTGGTAAAACATCCCTTCTGGGGGTGTCTGTGAGGTGTCTCCGGAGAGACCAGCACTGGAATGGGCAGGCTGAATACCGAAGCCAGCCCTCCCCAGTGAAGATGGATATCGTCCACTCCTCCGAGGGTCTGAACGGAGTAAAAAGGCAGAGAGATGTCCACCTTCTGCCCTCGGACACCAGCGCTTCCGGTCCTCCGGCTTTGCAGAATGTGCACAGTGAGACTTCTGGCCTCCATAACCACTTGAGCCAGTCCCTAGGATAAACCTCTTCTTTTCTTTTCCCTATCTATCTAACTATCCATCCATCCGTCCATCCACCCATCCATCTCCTGTTGGTTCTGTTTCTCTGGAAAATCCCGACCAAAACACACCCTAACAAAACTCTTACAAACGAGTACCAAGAGATGGATATATAGATGCCCGACGGCATTTTTTTTTTAAATAACTGCAAAACCCAGAAAACAACTCTGTATCTTCCAACAAAATTTGTTTAAGTAGTATTTTTTAATGGGCATTTTGTTTTCGATACTGGGCTTCAATATTTTCCCCCAGTTTTATGGAAAGATAATTGATGTACATCACTGTAAACTTTAAGGCATACAGCATGATGGTTTGATTTACCTATATTGTGAAATGATTACCACAATGGGTTCAGCTAACACCCATCTTCTCACACAGATAGAGGACAACCTTTTTCCTTGTGATGAGAGCTGTTAGCATTCACTCTCTCAGCAACCTGCCTATGAGTCATACAGCACCGTCGGCTACAGTCACCATGTTGTACATCACATCCCGGGGACATGCTTATCTTGTAACTGGAAGTTTGCACCTGTTGACCACCTTCTTCAATTCCCCATTCTGTCACCCTCTGCCTTTGGTAACCACAAGTCCGATTTCTTTTTCTCCAAGTCTGGCTTTGGGTTTGTTTTTTGTGTTTTTAGATTTCACATGTAAGTGAGATCATACAGTATTTGTCTTCCTCTGTCTGACTTACTTCACTAAGCAGAATGCCTTCAAAGTCCATGTCTATCCATGTTGTCCTAATGGGAAGGCTTCCTCATTTTTTATGGCCAAATAACATCCCATTGTTTTTATATGTGTGTGTGTGTACACACACACACACACACACACACCCCCCATCTTCTTTATCCATTCATCCAACAATGAACACTTAGATTGTTTCCATGACTCGGCTATTGTACATAATGCTGTTATGAACATGGTGCTGCAGGTACCTTTTCAAGTTAGTATTTCACTTCCTTTGTATATATTCCCAGAAGTGGACCTGCTGATGCGTATGATAATTCTATTTTTAACTCTTTGAGGATCCTCCATACTGTTCTCCACCGTGGCTCCACCATTTTACAATCCCACCAACAGTGCACAAGGGTTGCTTTTCTCCACATTCATGCCAGCATTTGTCATCTCCTGTCTTGCTGATGATACGGCCCTTCTAACAGGCCTGGTTCTGATTTGCATTTTCCTAATGACAAGTGATGTTGAGCATCTTTTCATGTACCTGTTGGCCTTTTACATATATTATTTAGAGAAATGTCTATGGGTCCTTTGCCCATTTTTTCCCTGGCTTATTTGGTTTTTTGCTGCTGAGTTGTATAGAGCTCTTGAAATATTTTGGATGTTATCCTCTTATCAGATATATGGTTTGCAAATATTTTTTCCCATTCTGCAGATTTTCTTTTTTTCTTTCTTTCTTTTTTTTTTGCAATACGCGGGCCTTTCACTGCTGTGGCCTCTCCCGTTGCGGAGCACAGGCTCCGGACGCGCAGGCTCAGCGGCCGTGGCTCACGGGCCCAGCCGCTCCGCGGCATGTGGGATCTTCCCGGACAGGGGCACGAACCTGCGTCCCCCTTATCGGCAGGCGGACTCTCAACCACTGCGCCACCAGGGAAGCCCTGTAGATTTTCTTTTTCACTTTGTTGATGGTTTCTTTTGCTGTCAGAAGCTTTTTAATTTGATGTAGTCCCAGTTGTTTATTTTTTATTTTGTTGCTTGTGCTTTAGGTGTCAAATCCAAAAAGTCACTACTAAGACCCATGTCAAGGAGCTTTATTCCTATATTAAGTCTGTAATCCATTTTGAGTTAATGTTTTTGAGTGGTCTAAGATATGGGTCAAGTTTCATTCTTTCACACGCGAATATCCAATTATCTCAGAACAATTTATTGAAAAGATTGTCTTTTCTCCACTATTCAACAAAATTATTGATGAATAAATTACAGTATAGCAACATAGTGGATTATATGTGAATTGTATTATGTGAAAAATGAATGAATTATATTAGGGAAAATGCACAAACTGCAGCTACCCAGACAGCATGAGGAATCATAAACAGAGAAGACAGCATAAGCACACACTTTCATAGAGGTCAAAAACAAACAAAAATAAATAATTTATTATTTAGAGATACACATATAGGCAGTGTAACTTTTTTTTAAAGGGTTTAATAAAGTAAGGGAATGAGCAATACAAAAGGACAGCATTTACCTTGGAAGGGGAGAAACAAAGATGGAGAAGGGAAGAGCACCCAGGCACACAGGTGTTAGGGAGGGCCTGATTTTTAATGCTGACTGGTGTTCATTTTATCATCCCTCACAACATGTATACTGTAGACATAATTCATATATATATCAAATATCACATAGTAAAAAAATAAAATTTAAATGGGAGGAAAAACCTCTCCCCACTACGAGCTCTTTTCTTCATTATTTCAACATTTCCAAGTCCCTCCTCCAGCTGTGTCTGTCCTCTCCTCCCCTCACAGTCAAGCATCTGAAAGATCAGCCCCTTAACTGGACTTGCTCAGCTTCCTCTCCACTGAGTTATTGTTCACACAGTTCAGCCGGGCTTGTGCTCCAACTGAACACAGACCTATCTAAGGTCAGATACCACTTCTCTGCTGCCACACCAACACTCTGTGTCCTCTCGCAGATAACTTTTCTCAGTGTCTGTCAGGACTGCTGGCAGAGTGTCCTCCAGGGACCTCCCAGGCTCTCCTCGTCCTGCTGATGTACCAAAGCTACAAGGCTCTGTCTCCCCTGCCCACTCCCCACGGGCCACTTCTCAGGGCTGTTTATGCAGCTGAGGACCCTGAGACAAAAGGCAGGCTTGCTTACTGCTTACAATAAAAGGGCCAGATCCCCACCCGCACCACCACCCCCAGCCCGTGCTCCTGAACTGGGACACAAACCCCCTGTACCCCCTGCACCGATGTGGGCCTTGGGGAGGGGAGGGGGTGAGGAGAACGGGATGTTTCTGCTGTGCCGAGTAACAAAGTCCTTCGTCTCTGACTCAGGATTCTCAAGTCTTCTGCCAGCACCCATGCAACAGGAACAAGCCAGCTTATTACCTTCAGGTAGGGTTAAAAAAAACTAACCCCAGACCCAACAACGACGACCTTGTGCTTGTCACACTCCCTTGCTTTTCGTTCTACTTCTCCGCCGTCTGCTGCTCAGTCATCCCTACCTCCACTGTCAGGTGTTCTCTAGAACTCCTCCTCAGGACTCCACTGCTCCCTCCACCCACTGACTTGGGTATCGTGCCAGGGACCAAGGTTGAGAAGAGGAGTAAAAGCCATCTGTTTGCTTGTTTTTTAAACTGAAGTATATAGTTTTGATTTACAATGTTATGTTAGTTTCAGGTGTACAGCAAAGTGATTCAGTTACACACACACACACACACACACACATATTCCTTTTCAGATTCTTTTCCATTATAGCTTATTACAAGATATTGAATGTAGTTCCCTGTGCTATACAGTAGTTCCCAAAAGCCGCCTGTTTTAACGACTGTTGCATGAATGACCAGCAAAGGACATCTGAGACAAACAGCCTGTAACCTAAAACTGCAGATCTTGAAAAAAATTTGGGATTCCACTGACAGAAGTAAAGTCAAAAGGCCTGTTTAACGTATATTCAGATGGGGGGTGTCTAGCAACGTCCCATTAACAACTTAAAAAGAGAAGTCAATTACACCTATACCAATAAAGTTAGAGGAAGAAAAATTAAAAGATATCATTTAAATAGTATAAATAAGGGACTTCCCTGGTGGCGCAGTGGTTAAGAATCCGCCTGCTAATGCAGGAGACATGGGTTCGAGCGCTGGTCCAGGAAGATCCCACATGTCGCGTAGCAACAAAGCCCATGAGCCACAGCTACTGAGCCTGCGCTCTAGAGCCCGTGGGCCACAACTACTGAGCCTGTGTGCCACAACTACTGAAGCCCGCGTGCCTAGAGCCCATGCTCTGCAACAAGAGAAGCCACTGCAATGAGAAGCCTGCGCACCGCAACGAAGAGTTGCCCCCACTCACCGCAGCTAGAGAAAGCCCACACACAGCAATGAAGACCCAACGCAACCAAAAATAAATATAAGCTAATAAATAAATTTTAAATAATAAATAAATAGTATAAATAAAAGTATGTATAGGTAAATGATTTTTTTAAAAAGGTGCAATGGGGGACCTCCCTGGTGGTCCAGTAGGTAGGACTCCGTGCTCCCAATGCAGGGGGCCTGGCTTTGATCCCTGGTCAGGGAACTAGATCCCACATGCCGCAAAGAAGATCCTGCAGGTGGCAACTAAGACCTGGTATAGCCAAATAAACAAATAAATAAAAGGTGCAATGGCATAATACAGAAAAATATGAAACACTTATAAATGGAGAAAGACCCCATACTTACGGGATTAGAAAACTCAGTATTCATAAGAAGTTAATTCTTCTCCTACTGACTTACAGTCAGTGCAATCCTGGTCAAATCTTAACAGGGTTTTTTTTTTGGGGGGGGGGAATTGAGAAGACAATTATCATTTATACAGAAATGTAAGGAACCAAGAATAACCAAGACATTTTTGATGAGTACAAGGTAAGAGGGCTTTCTCTCTGAATACATTTGTTACAGAGCTACAGTAATTACCACAATATACACAGCAAAGTAGACTTAGTAGCCACTGTGTTCTTCACCACCACGTGCTTAGTGAAAAAAAGGCCAGTGCCACTTAAGAGTGTCCTAGATGCTGCAAAATCATGAACTGTATTAAATCTCAACCTTTAAGCACATGGCTTTTGAATATTCAATGTGATGAAACGGGAAGTCTGCATAAAGCATTTCGGCAATATTCCAGAGAAAAGCACTGTGCGCTGTGAGCTGAATGAGCCACTCCGTCCATGAAACATCAATTTTACTTGAAAGAATGCCTGACAGACCAATCTATGTTTATTCAGACTTGGATACTGTCAGACATCTTCTCAAAAATGAATGAAATAAGCCTGTCCCTTCAAGGAGAACAGCTGATGCTACTTGAGGCCAATCATAAACTCTGAGCTTTCAAGCGAAAATTGGAAGTTTGGAAAACTTGTATCCATCACTGTGGACTTGCACACTTACCCACATTTAGAGGCCTTTCTGATGAGGTCGGTGGTGGCAGTGACAAATGTGACTAGTAACACAACAACCTGAATAATGTAAGGTGTCACTATCTCAAAGACCTCCCTTACTCAGTAAACAGCTATTTTACAAATGACCAATGTGTGGTGCAGAATCACGTGTGGGTAAGAGGTTCATTGAGAGTGCAAGACAGACAATGGATTTCAGTTTAACAGTGTAGGAAAAATCCTCTGATATCATTTCAGATTCTGCATTACAGCTAACCATTAGGAAACTATTACCTGTCATGGTTTGGTGTGGTATCAAAGAATATCCAGTTATCTGAAGAAGCCATTAAAATATTTTCTTCATATAACTTCAGTCAAAACAACCTATCACCCAGAATGAACACAGAAGCAGGTATGAGAATTCAGCTGTCTTCTATTACCCAAACATTAAGAAGATTTGCAAAACAGTGCTATTCTACTTACTATTTTTGTTTTGGAAAATAGTTTTCATTAAAAAATATGCTATTAATCTTAACCCCATGACTCTGCAATTCCTTTCCTACATGTATATACAACAGAATGTGTGAACGTGTGCTCCAAGAGCATCATTCATGATAGGAAAATTTGGAAAACAACCAAAATGTAGTATAAGTTCACAAAGGTGAAGAGTATATAGTAATGAAAATGAAAAAACTACAACATTTATGAATCTCAAACATAATGCTGAACAAAATAAATCAGACACAAAATAATGCATACTGCATGATACCTGTATAAAGTTCAGAACACCAGAAGAACAGAACAACACTGCTTAGGGACGGAGGTGTGGGTGCTGTAACTAAGAAAGAGGAGCTGGAAAGACTGCAAACTCTGCAGAGAGGTGGGGGGGGGCGGGAGAGACACAGAGGGGATCTAGGTGAAGGGCAGTGCTTGACTTGTGACCTGCACCGTAGCAGAAATAAACCCAAACAGATCAGCAATCACAGGAAGTGACAAAGATTAATTTCACCATTAAGAAGTAGCTTCTCGGGGCTTCCCAGGTGGCGCAGTGGTTGAGAGTCCGCCTGCCGATGCAGGGGACACGGGTTCGTGCCCCGGTTCGGGAAGATCCCACATGCCACGGAGCGGCTGGGCCCGTGAGCCACGGCCGCTGAGCCTGCGCGTCCGGAGCCTGTGCTCCGCGACAGGAGAGGCCACCACAGTGAGAGGCCCGCGTACTGCAAAAAAAAAAAAAAAAAAAAAAAGTAGCTTCGTGCCGCACACTAGAGACTAAAGATACCACACATAGCAACGAAGATCCAGCACAGCCAAATAAATAAATAAATAATTTAAATTAAAAAAAAAAAGAATCAGAAGAAGAAGTAGCTTCTCAAATGCAAATCAAAACCACAATGAGGTATCACGTCACACCTGTCAGAATGGCTATTCTCAAAAAGGCCACAAATAACAACCACTGGTGAGGTTGTGGAGAAAAGGGCAGTCTTGTGCACTGCTGGTGCGAATGCAAACTGGTGCAGTCTCTGTGGGAAACAACGTGGAGGTTCCTCAAAAAACAAAAAATAGAACTACATACAATCTGGGTAGACAGCTGAAGAAAATGAAAACACTAATTTGAAAAGACACATGCACCCCAATGTTCACTGCAGCACTGTTTACAACAGCCAAGACAAGGAAGCAGCCTAAGTGTCCATCGACAGATACTGGATAAAGAGCGTGCGGTACATAGATATACACGTATACAATGGAATGCTACCCGGCCATTAAAAAAAAGAAATTTTGCATTTGCAACAACATGGATGGACTTGGAGGGCATTACGCTGAGGGAAATAAGTCAGAGAATGACAAATGCTGCATGTTATCACTTACACGTGGAACTGAAAAATAAAACTACCGAATATAACAGAACAGAGAAACAGATGCGCATATAGAGAACAAACTAGTAGCTGTCAGTGTGGAGAGGGAAGGGGGAGGGGCACGGTAGGGGCAGGGATTTAAAAGATACAAACTACTATGTATAAAATAGATAAGCAACAGGGATATAAGGATATATTGTATAGCACAGGGAATACAGCCAATATTTTATACTAACTATAAATGGAGGATAAACTTTAGGAATTGTGAGTCACTATGTTGTACACCTGAAACTTACTGTGTATCAACTTTACCTCAATAAAAAAATAAATAAGTGGCTTCTCAAAGGAGACCAAATTGAGTATACTTCTATGCTGACTGCACAAGGACACTTACAAGATGCAACACAGAGCAAATGAGAACAAGAGGCTACGAAAAGGAGAGGAAGGGAGGGAGGGAGAGAGCTCAGCGACCTGCACAAACAGTAAACAAAAAGCCCTGAGGAGGGGCCACCACAACCAAAGGAACAATGTACTGAGATTTAATCAATCAACCTGTATTCATCCAGCACAGCCTTAAAACCTAGAGAGCAAAAATGGAAACATTTACAAGAAAAAGGGACAAATACACACGCACAGTGGGAGGTGTTAACTGACCTTACTCAGAAATCAGCAGATTAAGCACAACAAAATTAGTTAAGAACACAAAAGGATCTAAGAACACAATTAACAAGGGGTTGATCTAATGGGAGTACACAGAGTCCTCTATCTAAACGCTGAGAAAACATTTTCAAGCACACATGGAACTTTTATAAAAACCTAACCACATATTAGTGTAACTGACTGATAAGGGGTCACTGTAATACATGCCATGATCTCCAACTGTAACAGCATTAAATTAAAAGTCAATATGATTAAAGGTGATCCGAGAGATATATGTTTGGATATTTACAGATACTTCAAAACAATTTATGGTTAAAAACAGAAATAATCAAAATTGGATAACACTTAAAATTGAGCCAATACAACTAGCAATTCAAAATCTAGAGCAGTAATTAGAGGTTTCCAGCACACATCAGGGCAGAGTAAGAAAAACTGATGAGAAGAACTGCAGGTAGAGAGACAGAAGAGTGGCCACAGAGAAAGAAGAGACGAGACCTGTGGTGGCCTCAGCAGGGCTGTGTGGTGAAGGTCACCTGGCAATCAGTGAGTGGCACTGGGCTGTCTCCCATCCGCCCCCCAGCAGGCGGGCTGAGCAAGGCCAGGTTCCCGCCAGGTCTCTGGGGTGAGATAAGTACAAGAATGCAGCTCCCAAGGCAGCTGGTACCAAGCTCAGGCTCCCCAGACACTTGTCAGCAGCCCTGAGAAGAGGCCTAGAAAATGGAGAGCCCCCCACACTGACACGCACCCCACCTTGTCACAGCATCTGTACCCTGCTCCCAAGAACAAGAAACTGGGAGAACCACATGTCTCAACTTACTGACAGCGTCTGTCTGTAATTCGGGACCCTGTGGTGCTTGCCATCACTACCTTTCAGCACACTGAACAGAACAGAACATCTGTGGAGGGATAAACAAGAATCTGCCCACAAGCGAGCCTCTGGGAAGACAGAGAGGATGGTGAGGAGACACGGTAGAGGGATGGACTCTGCACCAGTCTCTCTGTGCCCCGGAACTTCTATCAGAGGCACCACAGCGTTAACCAAATACTGCCGTGTGCGCGTGTGTGCGCACACACACACACAGAGTAGTAATTAATGAAACAGACAAAGTGAAAGAGATTTTAAAAATTAAAAAAAAGTTCTTTGAAAAGACGAAATCAACACACTTCTAGAAAGACTGGTTAAAAAAAGAGAAAGAAAAAGCACAAATATGAGGAATGAAAAGAGCTGTATCTACAGGTACGGTAGGAACTGAAAACAGACCACCCACACACAACTTCATACCCCAAATGACAATTTCTAAGAATGTAATTTACCACGACTAACTCGAATAGCAATGGAAAATCTCTTATCACTTAAAGAAACTGAACCAAAAGTTTAAAAGTTACCCAGAGACATGCCTGTCTGTGAAGGGAACAGGAGGAGGCTGACAGCAGGAGGCGCGAGGCCACAGGCAGACGACGCTAGAGCATCTGCACTCTGCTGGGCGCGAGCCGGACGGGAGCAAAGAGAGGGAACGAACAGCAAAAGCAACAAGGCCCTGCAGAGGATGGACAGGGGTGGGCACCTGGGAGGCAACTTCCCTCGGCCACAGGGGTGACCAGCCCAGCAGGGCCAAGTGGGTGGGGGGTGTTTGGGAAGAGAGGAGAAGGAAGGGAGTGCTCCATCTCTGCATCTGGGGGCGCAGTGACAAAGCCAGGGCGACACGCTGGACGCCCTTCCACGACCTGGCACCTCGCAGTCGGGAAGCAGGACCCCAGCGGTGCTTTTCTCCAGTCACGTCTGCCAGCCAGGGGCAGCACTGAACCAGGCCCCAGGCAGACGAGTTAGCGGCTTTCCAAGAGAGAAATGACAGTGAGCTCAGAGGGACCTGACGGTGGGAAAGGGACCGAGGAGGTCCAAGAACTATGGCAACGGAGGACACTCAGGCAAGTGACCTAGAAAGACAGGATCCAGTCGGACGTGTGAACCGAAGTCCTCTTAGGTGTGTGGGCAGGACAAAGGTCTAGGCACAGAAGAGGAGGTCTCTGGAGAAATGGACAACGTGGAGCTGGGAGGCACAGAGCAGGGAGAAACATCAGTGCCCCACCACGACTGCCGGTAACAGAATGTGTATCTGCAAGAGAGCAATTCAGCTCCGGGTCCACTGTCCGTGCTCAGAGCCCTTACCCTGAAGATCAGAGACAGCGGGACACACACAAACTCGTAACTCTGGGCCCACCAGAGAGCACAAAGGACCGGCTGAACGGGACAAGTGTGACAGGCCACCTGGGGACAAGGCGAGGAAGGCAGGCAGCCATGAGTGGGTCGGAGGCCACAGCGCAGCATGTGACAAGTCCTTAAAGGTTGGGTGTGGCCGGTGGGACTTGCCAGGCCGGGCCCTTCTCTGGGAGCCAGCAGAAGCCTTCACTGCTGAGGTGGTGGGCGGTCTGCACCCGAGGCCCAGGCTGATCCTCCGAGAAGAGGGGACCGAGCCCTCCAGGAGACAGGCCCAGGACCCACACGGACACGAGCACAGGCCACACCCCGAGGCCCCTACAGATGCAGGCAGAGTCTGGCTGCCACGCGGCAGGGGCAGCATCACCAGGAAAGCTGCACCCCGAAGCCCGGGCACAGGACTGCCCAAGGCTCAGGCTGGACAGGGGAACCGAGGAAGCACCAGGCAGGAGGCTCTCGCCGCCGGCACACGGCGCGGGCAGAGTGTGGAGAGAGACCCCGCGGCCCGCACAAGCACAGGGGGCAGCAGCCGCCAGGGGGACGAGCCACAGCAGCCCCAGGGCCCGTCAGACTGGCCGAGCGGGCCCCCTGCGTCTGCACGTGCTGCCTGGCACTGCCCCCAGCGAGAGCGAGGAGCAACAACACTGAAGGGAGAAGCAACACCAACACTACACAAACTCTTCCAGAAAAGAGGAGCAGGAACACATCTCAACTCACTTTACGAGGCCCTGAAAGACACAAAAGACAAGAAGACTTTAATGAGCCTCCATGGGCAGACCCTCTTCACAAGCACAGACGCGCAGTTCTCAACCAAACGTGACACGGACAAAGCATGTCCACGGAAAGACATGTGCAAGGACGTTCACAACAGCTTGACGCAAAGAACAGTCCAAATCTGGAAACAACAGAAACGTCCATCAACAGTGAACAGGTAAACAAACTGTGGTATATCTCTACAAGTTATTCAGCAATAAAAAGGAACAAACGACTGATGCACAACTCTCAAAGCACAACACCAAGAAGTCTACGGGACACCCCAGAAAAAGCAAATCCACGGGGACAAAAATCACGTCCGTGGTTATTAGGAGGGGTTGGGAGGAGGGGAAGGGCTGCCTACCGAGGTGAACAAGGGAACACCTGGGGGTTCTGTATCTTAGCCGTGGTAGTGGTGTTTACACAACTGTATAAATCTGTCAAAACTCAGTGAACTATATACACTTTAAAATGAGTGAGTTTTACTAGGTGTAAATTACATCTCATTAGTTTAAAAAGTTCAGCAATTTTAACCAGCTTGAGCAAAGAGGCCAACTGTACAATAGCAACAGAAGGTTTACGTCTACAAACATAGGTCAACATTATACCTCTGTGGTCCCTGGTGTCACTTTTTTGATGAGGAGAGAAAGCCTCGTGTGTTGATCCATTATCCAGGACAAACTGGGAAGTCAGGAAATGAGACTCCCCTCGTGGCAAGACTAGTTATGGGAAATGACAGGCAATTTCGCTTCTGCCTCCAAAACCAGGATGAGCAACAGCAACCCTTCTCCCAAAGGCACAGTCAGGCCAAAACACAAGAGCAGGACTGGAAACAGGAAGAAGAGACGGCAAACTTCAAGAAGCAAAGAAAATGCGCTAGCCGGGGGAGACTCAAGAATGCTGACTGGAAGTGAGCAGGGAACAAATGGGTATCAGTAAGCTACACAGCCTTCCATTAGAAAATGGAAAACAGACCAAATACTTTAAGTGGACACAGGAAGAAAACAAAAGTAAAATCAAATGATAAAAGCACAAAGATCTGAGGGTGAAAAGACTTCAGACCGACTATGCCATCTTTTTAATCCCTAATTCCCGATTTATCCATTGCTTTGTTCATTCATTTATTTATTCATCAATTCAAATATTTTGGGTACCTAAAATATGCCAGGCTAGCACTGTTCTTGGTAAGAAAATACACAAAAAGAGCTGCCCTCTTGGAGTGTATAGTCCAATGAAGGAAAAAGACAACCAAAATGAAGAAGTAAAGTGCACAGTGTATTAGAAAGAAGTGCTGAGGGGAGAACAGAGCAGGAAAAGGGGTGGGGGGAAGAGGCTGAGTGAGAAGCAAATTTCTAGTTTGATAAACAACAGATTTTGAGTTTTAGCTACTAAAGCACTACTATAGAAACTGGCACGTGAGCTGGGGTGCTGCCTTCAAGGAAACCCTAAAACAGAAGCCACTGGCTCAGTGGCGGGCAGCAAGGGGGCTCAGGCGAAGGGGCAGCAAACTGTCGGCGACCAGTGTGGAAAGCAGTCCCAGGTCAGGAAACAGAATGTGGTGCTGGGTGCTGCTGTCATCGGCCACGTGCAGAGTGGCATTAGCAGAAAGACAACAGCTCAGAAAACAATCATCAAGCAGAAATCAAAGGAACGGAAGAGCCCTAGAATGCGGGGCCTCAAATGGCTGCAAAAGCCAACTCCTTCCAGAACCCAAAGAGCAGGTTTGCAAGCCCTTTCAGAACCAGGGCCCATGCAGACACCGTCTGGGCTAAAGATCCTGATGTTCTCAAGAAGGCCTCATTTAGCCGAGGCAGGAAATCAATGGAAAAGGGGTGGGGGGGAGTCCGACTTGAGAATTGCATCTGGGAAAGAATTTCAGGCGAGTTACCAGCGCATGGAATTGTCTAGCACTAATAAGCACACGAACGCCTCTAGCTTTTCACCAAGCTACACTGCCAAAGACACCCTGAGAGCAGACTTAAAAAGCCAAAACCCACCCTGCGGGCCCCCCAGGCTTGCTGACGGGGCTGTCTGACCGAGGAGGGCAGGGCCCTTCCTACTGACTGCAGGTGTCATCAGGAAGAGGGGCGGGGACCCCAGCCGCTGGAGCCAGGGACGAGGAGATGGCGCGGGAGGGAGTTCCTCCAGAAAGCAGACCCAAATGAGCCATCTCGCGCGCCGTTCCGCTCCGCCGCGCCGGGCACTCACCGCCGGCGGGTCGAGGCTGCCGTGCCGCTCCTCGTTCTCCACGGTGCGCCGGCAGTCCGGGCACACCCACAGAGGCAGGTGCAGCACGCTGTTGCCCTTGGGCGCCATGGACAGGGCCAGCTTGCTTGCAGTCTTTACTCCACTCTCTAAGAACGAAGAGTCTTTCCGCTCGCTTCTGCACAGAAGACAGTAATCCCCAGCGGGGTAGGGTGGTGTTCTATGATTCATGCCAAAATTAAAAGGAGTCTGGAACAGAAAAAAAATTTGTATTTTCAAAACATGAGCCCGAGAAGGGTCGTCTGCACCGTAGAGAAATCATCCTGAAAATCCTGAAGATAGGTTCGAGAGAGGGACACCTGGGCAACAGGTGAGCAGGGAAGCCAGAGTACACATGGGATGGAGCTGTCAGGACCCCCAGGCCTCTCTCCCATCTGGAGTGCCCCTACCGTGAACCCATCAGGTGGGAAAGTGCACCAGGACCCATGCCAAGCCTATTCTGGCTGGAACGTTGCCCAGATGCTCCCCCAGCCCTGCCCAGCCAGCAGCCCAGCTCTTCCCTCAGCCCATGGCTCTCTCCCTGTCTTCCTGTACCCAGGCTCGCATAGGCCATTGGCTGTACTCGTTACCTGGACTACGTATAAGCATGTACACGACTGGTACATGTCAGCCACAGCTGACAGAGTGCTCTCAAATGGGCCCCAGGCTCCATTATCAAAGCCTGGAATGACCAGGTATCAGGTGCTTAAACAAGGGGGCTGAATGGATAAATGAACAAATGAGTGATTCAAAGAATGAATAACGGGACTTCCCTGGTGGCGCAGTGCTTAGAAATCCGCCTGCCAGTGCAGGGGACACAGGTTTGAACCCTGCTCCAGGAAGACCCCACATGCCACGGAGCAACTGAGCCCGTGCGTGCCACAACTACTGAGCCTGAGCTCTACAGCCCACAAGCCACAACTACTGAAGCCTGCATGCCCTACAGCCCACGTGCCGCAACTACTGAACCCATGTGCTGAAACTATTGAGGCCTGCGCGCCTGGAGCCCGTGCTCCGCAACAAGAGAAGCCACTGCAATGAGAAGCCCGCGCACTGCAATGAGGAGTGGCCCCTGCTTACTGCAACTAGAGAGAGCCCACGCATAGCAATGAAGACCCAACACAGCCAAAAATAAATAAAATTAAAAAAAAAAAGAATGAGTGACAGCACCATTAAGACGCCAAAGACTTGCACGTATATTCTTACCTGCTTTCATAAACCAGTGATCAAAACTGCTTACACCTGTCACATCCACAGGGTTCCCTGGATTTAACCAAACCCAGCTCAGCAGCCATCTGAATGTCTGGGGTGCAAGGGGAGAGAACTGAGTACTATCTCCCATGGAAGTAGCTGTCTTTCTCTGTCCCAACAAATCCAAGCAGCCTGTCACCGACAGAACAGCCACAGCCTTCAAACCTCTCTAGGCCGCCTTGCTTACCCAGAGCAGAAGATGATGGGCCCCAAGGTTAGAAAGGTCCCCGAGCAGAAATCATAATGCTAAGAGCCAGAACTGTCTTGCGAGCACCCAGTTCATTATCCACTCATCTGTCTGTCTGTCCATCGTCCATCCATCCAGTGTTTACCGGAAGCCCACCGTGTGCCAAGGCACAGGCCCAGGCACTGGAGACACAGTGGTGAATAAAACAAAAATCTCTGCCGTTAGGGAGGTAATTCTTGTCAAACACAAAGACAAAGTAAAAAATACAGAACATTAGATAGTGGTAACTGAGAAGGAGAGAAGAGCAAGAGAAAGTGTCTGGGGCCGGGGACGATGCCCTTCATTCACCGTGGCCATCAGGGCCTCCCTGAGGAGACATCTGAAGTGTGGGGCTGCTGGAAGCCGCACGGACACCTGAGAGCAAGCGCACAGGCCCCGGGGCAGAGACGGAGGGGAAAGGGAGCAGGGAGCCAGGCACGGCCTGGCCCCACTCGTGTCCTAACGGGGAGACAGGATGTGCGTGGAGAAGAGATGCGATGGCAGAAAGGAAGGGGCCCAGGAGACCGGGGTGAAGCCGCTGTGAAGGCAGAGCCCATAGGACGACCGAGGAGCCTGACGTCAGGGGAGAGGAGAGAGGCCAGACAGCCCCCCCGACTGTGGACTGCGCGTGTGGAACAGCTCCGAGGTGAGGAGGACCTCGGCCGTAGGCATCTGGAACACACTGCACGTCAGGCATCCTTACAGGTCAGGTGACTGGGTCCTGCTGGTCCCAGAGGGACACCAGACAAGCACAGACAGAACTAGCCAGCGCCCCATGGCAGTAAGTGCTCCTCCACCAAGAGGAAGAAATGAAGTCTCCAAGGGTGCAGAGTGGGACCAGCAGGAGAGCACGGCTTCAGCGAGAGCAAAGCTAAGCTGAGACCCAAGTGCTAAGGAAAAACAAACGGAAAAGAGCCGTGTGAAGATCCTGGAGAGGAGCGCTGGCGCAGGGAACTGCTGCGAACGCGGGCCTGTTCGGGGCAGGATGAAGGCCGGAGGCTGAAGCTCGTGCCCCGTGAGGGGCTGGAGATTGCTCAGAAGGGGATGGCGTGACCCAATTTTCATCTTACAGGGAAACCTGTTGTGTGAACAATGGACTCTGAGGAGGTGACCACACGTGAGGCAGTTCCAGGTGCAGGCGGCCCTGGAGAAGCAGAGCGGTCAGGCTCGGGGGCTCGCCCGCCCGGGCAGTGGACCCACCAGCAACGGGGGGACAGGCTGCAGCGGTGGAAGGAGCAAGGGTTGGTTTTGGCCGCTGTGCGGTCAAAGTGTGCGTCAGCCACCCAGACAACGTGGAGCACGGCACCTGCTGGAGCAGCGACCGGAGGGGTGCAGCCGGATATGCAATTTGGGGTCTGTAAAGCCAGAGCCAGATGGGATGATCTGCGGAGGGCATGCAGCCAGTGTCCTGAACGGAGGTCAAACTTCTCGAGGCTTGACCACTATGCTCAAGAAGGAAGCGAGTCCTCTCGGGAGGTGAAGCTCTACTCTGCGAACCTCTTTCAGACAAAGCAAGTGACACTCACACAACAGCAAAGCCTGACTAAACCTCAAGCTAACCACATACTAGTGCTTGCCACATGGTCACCCTCCCGTGACTAAACGTGAGGGACAAATATAAGTCCCACTGGTTCTCGTAAAAACATTTTACAGGTGCACTGAAGTATAACTGAGGAACAATAAGCTGAAAAGATCTAAAGTATGGGACGTGAATAGTTCGGACACGTGAAGACGCGCGTGAAACCATGCGACAACCAAGATAATAGACATCGTCCTAACCCCGAAGGTTCCAGGAGGCCCTCTGCTCCCTCTTTCTCCCCGCTGCCTCTTCCCTCCACCCTTCAGAGGCCACCACTGCACTGAGTTCTGTCTCTGCAGATCACTGGGCAACTTCTAGAACTGTTTATAAATGACGTCACATAACATATTCTCTTCTGTCTGGCTTCTTTCACTGAGTGTCATTACCTGGAGATGATTCCATTCACAAGTCTGTTCTAGTCCTGAGAGTAGTCCATTGTGTGGGTGAGCCACAACTTGCTCATCCATTCTTTTTTTTCTGCCCTTAATTTTTATTTATTTATTTATTTTGCTTACCCATTCTGCTGCTTGGAACCATTCAGGTTATTTCCAGTTTTCAGCTATTACAAATAATAGTGGCTATGAGCATTCATGTATAAATCTTGCTGTGAACACATGTTTTTGTTTCTCTTGCATAAATACCAAGGAATAGAATGACTGGGTTGTCTAACTTTTAAGAAAATGCCAGGACTTCCCTGGCGGTTCAGTGGTTAGGACTCCGTGCTCCCACTGCCAAGGGCCTGGGTTCAATCCCTGGTCGGAGAATTGAGATCCCACATGCCACGTGGCACCGCCAAAAAAAAAAAAAAAAAGAAGAAGAAATTGCCAAACCTCTCCCAAAGAGCAGTGTTAAAGAGTCCCGGCTAGCCTATATCCTCATCAGTAAGTTTTTAAATTGCAGCCACTGTAATGTGTATAGTATTGTCTCAATGTGGTTTCCCTAATAATACGTTAAATATCTTTTCACAGGCTTATGCAGTATCTATTCAAACTTTTGGCCTGGCTCAAGGTCTATCAATTTTATTATTCTTAAAATAATCAGCTTTTGGTTTCATGGGTTTTTCCTTATTAAAAATCTTTCTTTCACTGACTTTTGCTTTTATGTTATTATTTCATTTCTTTGAGTTACTTTGGGTATAAGCGGCTTCTTCATCTTCTATTTTCTTAAGGTGGAAGCATAGGTCATCAAGCCCTTTCTCTTGCATAAAAAGGTGGTTAATGCTGTAAATTTCCCTAGTAAGCACTGCTTTGGCAGCATTTTACAAGTTCTGATGTGTTGTGTTCTCATTCTCATTCAGTTCAAAATACTTTCTAACTTCCGTCTTGATTTCTTCTTTGACTCATGAGTTGTTTAAAGTGTGGTTTAGTTTCCAAATATTCGTAGTTTTCTAAATATCATTCGGTTACTGATTTTTTATTTTTTTATTATTTTTTTTGTGGTACGCGGGCCTCTCCCGTTGCGGAGCACAGGCTCCGGACGCGCAGGCTCAGCGGCCATGGCTCACGGGCCCAGCCGCTCTGCGGCATGTGGGATCTTCCTGGACCCGGGCATGAACCCGCGTCCCCTGCATCGGCAGGCAGACTCTCAACCACTGTGCCACCAGGGAAGCCCTCTGTTACTGATTTTTTAAAATATAATTCCACTGCAGTCAGAGAGGATATTCTGTACTATTTTAATTATACCAAATTTATCAATACTTTTTTATGGCCCAGAATATGGTCTATTTTAGTAAATGTTCAATGTTTACTTAAAAGAATGTGTATGTATGCTGCTGTTGTTGGGTAGAGTGTACTATAAATGTCTGTTCAGTCACGTTGGCCAATGGTGTCATTCAAGTCTTCTTTAACTTCACTGATTTTCTATTTACCTTTTCTATCAATTATTGAGAGAGATATTAAAATCTCCAAACACAACTATGATTTGTCTATTTTTCCTTGAAGTTCTATCAATTTTTCCTCCATATATTGTGAAGCTTCATTATTAGGTTCAAAAATGTTCAGGACTGTTATGTCCTCTTGATGAACTGAGCCCTGTACCAGTATGACGTGACTGTTTTTACCCTGGTAACATTCTTTATTCTTTGCTCCTGTATTGATTTGTCTGACACTAGTACAGCCACTCCAGCTTTCTTTTCACATAAGCAATGCATATCTTTCTTTATAACTTTTTTTTTTTTTTTTTTTGGCTGCACCACAGGGCATGTGGGATCTTAGTTCCCCGACCAGGGATCAAACCCGTGTCCCCTGCAATGGAAGCCTGGAGTCTTAACCACTGGACCGCCAGGGAAGTCTATCTATGACTTAACTTTTAGCTTACCTGAGTCTTTATATTTAAAGCAAGTTACCTGCAGAAAGCATACAGTTATGTCTTGTTTTTTGTTCCAACCTCACAATCTTTTAAAACTGGGATATTCAAACCATTTACATTAAATACAATTACTGATATGATTGGGCTTTTTAAATCTACCGTCTTATTCTTTATTTTCCTACTGATTCATGTTTTTGTTTCCTTTTTCTTCTTTTTAGCCTTAAAAAGTTGAATAATTTTTGTGGTGCTGTGTTACCTCTTCTGCTGGCTTGTGAGCTCCTCCTCTTTTCTTTTTGAATTGGCTGCTTTAGTGTGTACAGTATACATTTTGCCTTGCCACAATCAGCGATCAAATAAAACTTTATCACCTGGCGTTTCCCATCGCCTGGTCTTCTTTATGCTACTGTTGTCATACCTTTTCCCTCTACCTAAAACCCCCATAACTCATTGTTATTTTTGCTCCAGACAGGAAACTATATTTTAAAGTAATTTAAAAAAACACATTTACCCATATATTTACAATTTCCAGTGCTCTTCATTTGTTTGTAAAGATTCAGATTTCCATCTGGTGTCATTTTTCTTCTGCCTGAGGACTTCCTTTAACATTTCCTGTGATGAAGAACCCCTGGTCATGAATTCTTTCAGCTATTTATGTATGAAAAATCTTGATCTCATTTTCTTTTTTTTTTTCATTTTCATTTTTGAAACATTTTTACTGGTTTAGAATTCTAGGTTACGTTCTTCTTCCTTTCACTATGTTAAAGCTGTCCTCCTTCTATCCTCTGGCTTGTACTATTTGCCGTGAGAAGTCTGCTATTAGTCTTATCGCTGAAGTTTTCTTTTAATCACTATTTTCAGCATTATAAAATTACGATGTGACTGGGTGCAGTTTTCTTCATGTTTCTTGTGCCTGAGGCTTTTTGAACTTCTTGGATTTGTGGCTTAGAGTTTTCATCAAACTTGAAAATTTTTCAGCCATTATTCCTTTAAATATATAAATTTTTATTCCTCATCCCCACTCTTTCTTTCTTTCTTTCAACATACATATAGTGTGCTGTTTGAAGTTGTTTCACAACTCATTGATGCTCTGTTCTTTTTATTTTGTCTTTTTATTTTTATTGTGGTACGCGGGCCTCTCACTGTTGTGGCCTCTCCCGCTGTGGAGCACGGGCTCCGGACGCGCAGGCTCAGCGGCCATGGCTCACGGGCCCAGCCGCTCCGCGGCATGTGGGATCTTCCTGGACCGGGGCACGAACCTGTGTCCCCTGCATCGGCAGGCAGACTCTCAACCACTGCGCCACCAGGGAAGCCCTGTTCTTTTTAATTTTTTTAAAATTTCAATCTTCAACTCTCTCATGGTTCTTTTTGGGTAGTTTCTATTCCTAGCTCTTCAAATTCACTAATCTTTTCTTCTACAGTGTCTAATCTGTTGCTAATCTTCACATAATGCATTTTTTATCACAGACTGTAGTTTGCAACTCAAGATGTTCATCTGGGTTTTCTTATATTCTGTTTCTTCTTAACACACTCATGCTTTCCTCTATCTTCCTGAATGTGGAGAACATCCAATAGCAATAACAACTGTCCTTATCTAGTAATTCTATCATATGTGTCATTTCTGAGTCTGTTTCTATTCATTGATTTTGCTCCTCATTGTGGACGGTATTTGCTTGCTTCTTTCTCTGCCTGGTAATTTTTGACTAGATTACAGTTTTATCCTGTTAGGTACTATTTCATTCCTTCAAATATTTCTGAGCTTTGTTGGGGGCCATGGTTAGGTTATTTGGGAAGAGTCTGGTTCTTTGAAGGCTCACTTGTAAGCTTTGGGAGGCAGGATCAGAGCACCTTTAATCTTCCCCACTACTGAGGCAATACCATTGGGAGCACACACTGACTGCTGGGAACACTAACTACTTGGGGCCCTATATGAGCTCCAAGGATTGTTCTACTACTCACTTCCAGGGTTCTTTTCCTGTGCTCAGAGTTTCCACATGTGCACGTGCTCATCAGTACCCACATGAAGATTTGAGGGGAACGCCGTGTGTCTCCAGAACTCTATTTTTCTCTTTGCAGCTCTCTCTCTTCTCTGGTATTCTGCCCTGCAGATTCACTTTGGCCTCCCCAAATTCTCAGCTCGGTCTCCTCAACTCTGTTTGGGCTACTCCTCCTTCCTCCTCGAACCATGGCCTGCAAATTCTTTCCAGGTAGTAAGTTTGGCCAATCCTAGGGCTCATCTAGCTTATCTTCACTCAGGGATCATGGTCCTGCACTGTCTACTGTCCAATGTTGGAAAACTGGGATGTTTGTGTCCTTCATTTAGTTAAGGTAGGAGGATAAATCCAATCCAATTACACTGATCAAAATATCAATTTTAAAAAATGTACCAGAATGAACATAACCAAACAAGCGCTTTCTCCCAAATCCTATACAGAGAAAAGATATTTATACAAATATATAAAATGTATATATATTAAAGTAAGGGACTAAGGTAACCAAGAAATTTTCCCCTAAGAGCATGTACATATTCCTAAAATGGTCATACTGCTGAAAAAACTTGAAAATGCACTACAACTGAGTCCCTACACCTACGGGGTAAAATATTTTACCCTTTCTGAGTACACGGATTTTCTACTCTGAGGTAAAAGCTACCATTTGTGGCCAGCATTTGTGTGTACCAAATCACAAGTATTCACTTTCTTACTAAGCTTATACTCTAGCTCTGAAAGTAATTTCCAAAAGAAATTCCAAATTCAACATGAAAAACTCAGATTTACTCTTTAAAGACCTTACAGGTAAACTTCTTATAGACAGAAAGGAAACATGGCATTTTAGGGCATTAAAGACACTAAAAAGCCACAGCTTCGCAGGTGATAATGGCACATCTCAGATCACACAGCCAGTGAGGGCTAAAGCCAGGACTCTACTGTACACAACACACAAATGTGTCTGTTTTCACTGCATTATCATCTCCTGCCTAGAACACGACACGATTATCTCCTCCTGACTGGTCCCCAGCCTGCAGGTCTGTACTGTCTGCCTTCCACACATCCTTTGCCCCTTGCAGAGTGACCTTACACACTGCACATGTGACCAGAACATTCCTCTGCTTTGAACCCTCCAGCAGCTCCTACAGCCGAAAAGGATCAAGTATGATCACTGAGTCTCTGCCTCATTACCCAGATGAAATTCCTTCCAATTCTACTGGGTGGGCCAAAAGGTTCCTTCAGTTTTTTCCATAAGATGTGGCTCTAGTAGCACTTAGTTGTCTTTAACTTCATTCGAAACGCTGTTAGACTCTATGTGACAGCTGTCATATCAGCATGCATTTAAAAAAAAAGACCTATCAAAACTGGTGAATTTTTGTGTAGCTATTTTAATACTGAAGATGAAAGAAAATAGCAACATTTTTGGCATATTATGCTTTATTATTTCAAGAAAGGTAAAAACGCAACTGAAACGCAAAAAAAGATTTGTGCGGTGTATGGAGGTGCTGTGACTGATCAAACGTGTCAAAAGTGGTCTGTGAAGTTTCGTGCTGGAGATTTCTCGCTGGACGATGCTCCACAGTCAGGTGGACCAGCTGAAGTTGATAGCCATCAAATCGAAACGTTAACTGAGAACAATCAACATTATACCATGTGGGTGACAGCCGACATACTCAAAATATCCAAATAAAGCACCGAAAATCATCTGCACCAGGTTGGTTATGTTCATCGCTTTGATGTTTGGGTTCCATGTAAGTTAAGCAAAAAAAAACCCTTCTTGACAGTATTTCCACATGCGATTCTCTACTTAAACATAATGAAAATGTTCCATTTTTAAAACAAATTGTGACAAGTGATGAAAAGTGGATACTGTACAATAATGTGGAATGGAAGAGATCGTGGGGCAAGCGAAATGAATCACCACCAACCACACCAAAGGCCGATCTTCATCCAAAGATGGTGATGTTGTGTATATGGTGGGATCGCAAGGGAGTCCTCTATTATGAGCTCCTTCTGGAAAACCAAACGATTAATTCCAAGGAGTTCTGCTCCCAACTGAAAACAGCACTCGACGAAAAGCATCCAGAATTAGTCAACAGAAACGCGTAATCTTCCATCAGGGTAACGCACGACCACGTGTTCCTTTGATGACCAGGCAAAAACTGTTATAGCCCGGCTGGGAAGTTCTGATTCATCCGCCGTATTCACCAGACAGTGCACCTTCAGATTTCCATTTATTTTGGTCTCTACAAAATTCTCTTAATGGAAAAAATTTCAATTCCCTGGAAGACCGTAAAAGGTACCTGGAACAGTTCTTTGCTCAAAATGATAAAAAGTTTTGGAAAGACGGAATTATGAAGTTGCCTGAAAAATGGCAGAAGGTAGTAGAACAAAAGGGTAAATACGCTGTTCAATAAAGTTCTTGGTGAAAATGAAAAATGTGTCTCTTGTTTTTACTAAAAAACCAAAGGCACTTTTTGGCCCACCCAATACACCCCTGCCCCGTTCAGCTATGGGGCCTCAGTACATGCCATTTCCCGCCCCAAAACACCAATCCCCCTCCTTTAACCAGGCAACTGTTAGGCATCCTTTCGAACCCCACTGTGGTATCCCTTCTTTTTCTTTTTCCCAGTCTCCTCCAACATGCTCTCCTCAGCCAATACAAGCCACCACATAGCTAATCACTCCAACTCCTGTAAACCTTTATGCTTACACAGGTTTTCTTATACTTTCACATGTCCATCTTCTCATTAAGTCCCATAAAGCACCCAGAATACAGAAGGCATCTAATAGATACTCACTAAAGGAATTGAAACTACTCCAAATCAGTAATTCACATTTTGTCTTCCCTATTTCAACTACAATTTTTCTTTCCTTATTTCACACACAATCTTTTATTAGCTGCCTGTGCTGAAGTCCAGGGATGACTCCATGTGTGGTCAATCCTTTCTGCTGCTTTCCTGAACTCTGCTCTCCCAAAGCACATGCAAATGCCTTGAGCAAGTGGCACTGCCTGGGAATAATTACTAACATTAAGACTTAAGTTCCCTCCTAACTGGTTACAAAAAAACTGTTAACAGAATCATACCATGAGTTAGGTGCAAAATTACCTTAAGTATTTAATGCTTTGTAATTTATGCAATCTTACAGAGTAAATATTTAGCAATTTATAGATTTCAAAGTTGTTCCATTTAAATTCAATAAAATTCAATAAACATTAATTATTGATTCCATATTATTACATTATTATAGCATCCTTCTTATAGTTAATGTAAAAATGAGTTTTCTTTAGGATTTTTCATTTCAGTTTTTATGTTAAAAAAAAAATACAGAAAGCCTACAGAAAACTGCAACCATTTTTTCTTACTGCTGCAAGTTAACTTCCTGAATTGGCCCAGCTCTTAACCACTAGTGGGCGTACAGAAGTAAATAGGGTGGTTCTGTGAACTAATGAGGCAAAGTGGTATTTGCTATCTGCCACAACCATGGTTATAGAAAATGATTTTATGCATGTAACTGTTATTAACATGGCTTTCCTTTACAAATGTAGTTATGTTTAAAGTCTAGTAAACAATGTAATTACTGTTACTTTTTTTTTTTTTTTTTTAAAGAATGGATCATTTTTATTTTATTTTTTGGCTGCGGGGCACGTGGGATCTTAGTTCCCTGACCTGCATCCCCTGCATTGGAAGCACAGAGTTTTAACCACTGGACCACCAGGGAAGTCCCTACTGTATGTTTTGATGCTACTTATCTGGAAGAAAATAAATGTCTGAGTAAGCCTCAGGATGCCAGGACAAGTTTAGTATCACTCACTGCTCCTTCATCTGACGGCGCAGCAATTCATCCATTCAAATATTTACAAAATACTTCAGGTCTCTGCATTCAAGTTCCACATGGCAAAAGAGAAACATAACTTGAATTTATTAATAGCAGCAAATCAGACAGTTAAAAGACTTACAGCTCTGGAAATATGTATTTCTTACACTTCTCTTTACCAATCTTTAAAATACAGCTAATCTACTACAGTTAAATGAAAAATTGATTATCAGAGTACTACTAATTTCTCAGACTGCAGTCTGCATCCCCTTATAAATCTGAAGGTACCTGAAAATCACAGCAGCCAGTCATTTTGTATAGGATGTTAACAGTGTTTACAACAATACATCAGAAGGGAGGGGAAAAAAACCACATAAATAGAACAGAGACTGGGGAAGGCTTTTGGTCAGTCCCTAAACGGGTCATCCACGTTTGAAAACTGAGTGACCTGGAGTAATTCCAAAGGTAGCCACTCACATGTTGGTGAACCCCAAGTCATCAACATGGCCCTGCTGACATGAGCAGAGAGGCCAGGGCCGGAACCCTTCATCCACCCCTCCCCCCCACCATCACCACCACTCACTTGGCCACAGGGAGGCAGCTGGCTCAAGGACAACCGAACCAGAGGCTGGCCAGGGACCTTAAGTACTGATGCCCACAGATGGTGCCTGCAGGAATTATGGTCCAGGGACTTTCCTGGTGGCACAGTGGTTAAGACTCTGCACTCCCAATGCAGGGGGCCCGGGTTCAATCCCTAGTCAGGGAACTAGATCCCACGTGCCGCAACTAAAGATCCCGCATACTACAACGAAGATCCCGAGTGCCACAACTAAGACCCAGAGCAGCCAAATAAATAAATAAATTCAAAAAACTGTTATGGTCCCAAAAATTCACAAGGCTGGGAGATGAGTTAGGGCGAGGGGCACAGGAACTGCCATCAGAGGGTTAAGAGTGTTAAGGGAACAGGGAGGGGTGCCTTTGGGCAGGAGCTGGAGAGAATGGGGAGCAAAGATGCAGACACCCAGCTCCGGGAAGGTGGAGCAGAGACGTACACATGAACCACGGGCAGGGCACACACGTGGGCAGCAAGAGTAGGTGGGCTGGGCTCTGGGCCCCTATACAGACTGGGTGTGTCTGCTTCAACAGGGGATCCTGGCCAGGTGAGTAGGCGCCCGCCAAAACATTTGGTCTCCTCCAGTTTCGGAACAAGGGGAAACTCTGAAAACATTTACTGAAGATTACAAGGGCTCTTCATGCTAGAGAGGGTGAAGGAAGATGGGTGTACTCCATACAGCTGATGGTGGCATGAAGGTGCAACAACCTTTCTGGAAAAATCACTTGGCAGTATGTTTCCACAGGCTCCCAGCCGTCTACCTGCACCTGTGCCCTCGGGCATGCCTACGCTACACGTGCCTCCTCACTTAGGTGAAGCCTTCTGCTCAGGCACCAGACTCTGCCAGCTGCCTGAGGACTCTGTTCCACTAATCGTCCCCTCTCTTTTTTAAATCATCGATTTTTCCTTCTTTCCTGCATCGTTTCCATTAGGATAAACAAAACACCCTCCTCTTAACCTCACTTCCACCTCCAGCTACTAAGTGCCTATCTTTTCCTTCCTTTTCAGGAACACTCCTTCAAAGCTCTCCACCCCAGCTCTGTCTAAAAGAAGTATGATGCAAGTCACAAACACGAGCCATGTAGTAAGTTAAAAACAACAACAAAGGTAAAAACAACAAGATGATAACACTCCACACTGGTCAGTATGGCCAAAATCCAGGACACTGACAACACCGAATGCTGGCTGCCGAGGGTGTGGAGCAGCAGGGACCCTCGTCACTGATGGTGGGAACCAGAATGGTGCAGCCACGCTGGAGGACAGGTTGGTGGTTTCTTACAAAATTCAACATACTCTCACCATACAACCCTGCAATGTGCTCCTCAGAATTTACCCAAATGAAATGAAAACTTGCATCCACACAAAAACCTACACACAGATGTTTATAACAGTTTTACCCATAGTTGCCAGAACTTGGAAGCCACCAAGGTGTCCTTCAGAAGGTGAATGGATACATAAACTATGGTACCTCCACGTAACGGAATGGTACTCAGTGCTAAAGAGAAATGAGCGATCAAGCCATGAAAAGACATGGAGGAACCTTCAATGCATATCACGAAGTGAAAGAAGCCAGTCTGAAAAGGCTACAGACTGTATGATTCCAACTATACGACATTCTGGAAAAGGCAAAACTATGGAGACTGTGAAAAGATAAGCAGTCGGCAGGGATTGCGAGGGAGAGAGGGTGCATAGGCAGAACACAGAGGATTTTTAGGGCAGTGAAACAACTCTGTGCGATACTACAAAGATGGACACACGGAAAACCCGGACTTTGGGTGATGATGATGTGCCGGTGTAGGTTCACTGACTGTGACAAACCATGGTGGGGACACTGACACTGAGAGGCTGTGCACATGTGAGGATATATGGGAACTTTCTGTACTTCCTGCTCCATTTTTCTGTGAACCTGAAACTGCTCTAAAAAAAAAAAAAGTCTATTAAACCCCCCCCAAGAACACAGGTGAATTCTAGTAAGATTTTATTTAACTCAATATACGCACAACATTATCACATCGAAGGTAACCACGCCCACTCTCCAGCCGCCTACCTCCAGTAGGGCTCTCGCTCCCCACCAATCTTCCAGCATCACACTGCTCTCCACGGACATACGACACACAGCTCACCTCCTCCTATCTGATATTCTTTCTTAGACTGGCCTCCCAGCTGTCACACCCTCTTGGTTTTTCTGAGAACCCACTCCAACCCCAGAGGCTGTGCCCTAAGCAGAGACGGCAGATGTGCTTCTCCGGACGGGATTCTCAACTGCAGGGTCAGTCCCAGCCGAGCTCCTCGCTCTCTCTTCAGAGTTTGCGCCTCGTTTCCCTTCCCTCCCTGGTAACTTTCAAGGGAGAAGAGAGAAGAGAAGCCTTCCCCTCAAGTCCTCGGGGGTCTACAAATGGTGCCGTGGATCGGGAGGTGCAGGACGGGGGCCCACAGAACGCCCGCTTCAAGTCCCAGCTACATCTCAATGAGCGTCAGACAAAAAGCAAACTATCCTCAAAAGGGGAGTTCTAGAAGCTGAAAGGGCTAGCCAGCTGGTGACCTGACGAGTCCTGAGCTCGATGCCCTCCTGCCAGGAGGCGGCCACCTCCCCCGTTCAGTCAGGATCAAGATACCAGCTCCTGTGAGGAGGCGCCGGAGGGGACGGGGGCCAGGGGCAGGTCTCCAGAGGACAGCGTCGCGCGGACAGCAACACACCTGCACCCGGCAGGCCCTGACCTCGGCCCGCGAGTCCCCCCCGCGTGGACCCCAAGCCCACAGAGAACGACGTCTCCCTTTGCCGACAGGGCACACAGGCCACCTGCACCTGTGGCTCCCAGGCTCAGGGAACAAACTCCATGGACTGACAAGCAGTGACAACCAGTAAGGGCCATCAAATGAGGAATGCGAAACCAACCTTCCCACAGGCAAGAAGGGTCACCACACCCTTACTTGAAGCCTGAGGCACAGACATTGTTGCAGGTAGAGTGAAAAGCTAGTATATCAGAATTTCTAGAAATGTACTGTATTTCATTTTCGGTATTTTCCTAACTATAATCTCATATTTTGATTGAAAAACACAGACTGTATTTCCTGTAACTATATGCTTAAGCATTTTTTCTGGCATTAAGTATGAGATACACAAGGTTATACATAAAATTGTACCTACGACATACAATGCTCACTATTATATATAAAACAATAAAAAGTTTAACAAAAATCTACTCCAAAGAACTTCTGAAATCTGTTTTTAACCCTAATGATCTCATCTCAGTTACCAGTAATAGCTTATTTCGAAAAGAGCAGAGTTATCATCTCACACCCGTTAGAATGGTCATCACCAAAAGACAAGAAATAGCCAGTGCTGGCGAGGCTGTGGAGGAAGGGGAGCCCTCCCTCCTGCACCGTTGGTGGGAATGTAAACTGGTGCCGCCACTACAGAAAACAGTACGGAAGGTCCTCAGAAAACTAAAAATACAGCTACCATATGATCCAGCAATCCCATTTCTGGGTATTCATCAGAAGAAAACGAAAACGCTAACTCAAAAAGATATATGCATCCCCATGTTCACTGCGTTATTATTCACAATAGCCAAGAAAGTTATGGAACAACCTAAGTGTCCACCAATAGATGAATAAAAAAGATGTGTATATACATACATATCTGTATCCACACAAACAATGAAATATTACTCAGCCATAAAAAAGAATGAAAGCTTTGCCATTAGAGACAACATGGATGGACCCTGAGGGCATTATGCTAAATGAAGATTACATCAGACAGAGAAGGACCAATAGTGTATGATCTCATTCATATGTGGAATCTAAAACAAACAGACAAAATCGAGCTCATTCATACAGAGAACATACTGGTGGTTGCCAGAGGTGGGGGGGGTTAGAGGATGGACAAAAGGAGTGAAGGGAATACAAACTTCCAGTTGTAAACTAGCAAGTCATGGGGATGTGATGCACAGCACAGCAGCTAGTTAATCCTACCTGCATATTCAAAAGTCACTAGAGTACCCAGGAAAAGTGCTCATCACAGGAAAAACATTCGGTAACTGTGTGAGGTGATGGGTGTCAACCAGACTTACTGTGGTGATCGCTTTGCAACATACACAAATATCCAGTCATTACATTGTACACGTGAAACTAACAATGTTGTGTCATTATACCTCCAAAAAAATTTTAAGAGCAAAATCAAAAGAAATATTAGATAGCTTTAAGATAATCGCCAAACTAACACAAGACTAGAGGTGCGCATCCAACTTAGTAGCCACCGGCCACAGCTGGCTACGGAGCACTTGAAACGTGACAAGTTCAAACTGAGACGTGCCGAAGTATAAAGTGCACGCCAGATTTCACAGACTTAGCATGAAGAAAGGAATCAATTCTTTAGTAATCATTTTTATACTGATTCCATGCTGAAATAATCTTGAGGCTACTTGGGCCACAAGTAATAGATACTAATAAAATTGATTATACCCGTTTCTTTTTACTTTTGTAATATGGTTACTGACAAATTTCCAATTACATACGTGGCTTACGTTCCATTTCTATCGGGCAGTACTGGGTTGGAGTGTCACTACTCCTCTCTTTTCCCATCTTCTGTGAGTGCTATCCAACACTGGGCACAGAAGGGAAGGAAGCCACAAGGAATAATTAATTTACAAACAGGAAGAACAGCTAGAAAATCAGGAGTTGACTACAGTCGACAATAACTCTATACACCATGTTGGTTTAAACCCCAAAGTCTTTTAACACAGAACCGTAAAACTTCTGTAAAACAAAGGTTTTTTTGTAAATACCAAACTTAGACAAAATATCTGCAACACAGAGGCAACAGGCCAATTTCCTAAATATGTACAGCAGCTTCCAATCACCCCAACAGCCCTACACTGTTAGTGTAATTATCATCCTCATTTCACTGAGAAGGAAACTAAGGCATGGAGTTTATGAGACTTGTTCAAGCTAGTAAGTATCAGAGCAAGGATTCAAACCCAGGCAAACTGGCTCCAGACCACTGGAGGGTGTGCTGGGGTCACTTCCTGGGCGAGGCAGCTTATTGGATGAAGGTCACCTTCCCAGAGAGAATGCAGCTGTGAACCCTAAAGCTCATCTTAGCTGGGACACAGGCACCGCAACCAGGTAAAGGAGGCTGAGCCTAAGCGGGCACCAAAGTCAAACACACGTACATTAGAGAAGATGAACAAAGCCAAAAGCTGCTTCTCTGAAAAGACCAATAAAATGGACAAATACCGGTAAGAATCATTAAGGGAGAAAGTACAAAACACCAAAGTCAAAAATGAAAAAGACATCATTACAGACCAAACGAACACTTAAAATAATAATAAGGATATTACCAGCATCTTTAGGTCAAACTTTAGGTGAGAGTTTGATGAAGTGCTCAAAGAATTCCTAGAAAATATAACTTTCCAAAATAAATAAATAGAAACTAGAGCGATATTATAATTATTAAATAAATTCAAACATATGTAACTCCAAGCCTAGATGGCTTACACAAAAAATTAAGTAAGAAAGCAATCTAATTTTAGACAAACTATTGCAGATAATAGAAAAGAGTACACACTAAAAACTAACCATAATCTGTATACCAGAATCTGACAAAGAGAAAGGAAAATCCCAGCTTACTCTCACTCATGAAAATAGATGAAAAGTTCTAAAGGAATTTATGAGCAAACCAAATCTAGTAATATGCAGAAAAGGATACTACTATTACCAAATGGGTTTACCCAAGAATGCAAAGTTAGTTTAACACTGAGCTGATTTTCTAATTACTCTGTCATACTACAGAATAAAAGACAAGTTATCATGTAATTAAAACAGATGCAAAAAAGGCTTTTGATAATATCGAACATCCATTCATTAGTAAAGAGCATTCTAGGAAATCAGGAATATAAGGTAACTTTCTTAAACTGATAAAGGCTGTCTTAAAAAAAAAGACCCTATTAACACTAAACACAGTTAAAGATGAAACAATGAAAGTTTTCCTCTTGAGATCAGGAACGAGATGACGGTACCTACAATCGTCATTTCTATTCAGCATTATAACAGAGATCCCAGCCAGCAGAGTAAGGTAAGAAAAAAAATAAAAGGACTAATGATTAGAAAGGGGGAAAAGAAGTGCCATTATTTGTAGATGATGCTATTGTACACACAGAAAATCCAAAAAGATGTAAAGATAAATAAGGAGAAGTAATAGTTTTCAAATGCTGACTTTTAAAAAATTTCAGATACCACTTAATTATAACATCTAAAAGAGAAAACTCAAGCACTGCCCTCTCCCCCTTGGAAGCTTTGGCCATCTTAGTTGGTGTGAATGAGTGGTGCTGAGGGGGAAGGACAGTCCTGGGTAGGATGCACCTGTCTGAGGTGCACCAGGGCTGGGAATGTGGCTGGCAGTTGGAGACTGGTACGCACAACAGGATTGAGTAAGTAAGTAAACATGTTGAAGACAATGTAGCCAGGTTTTCCCTGTAGGAGAAGAGAGGTACAAATACAGAAAGGAGGAAGACAAATAATAAACTCCAAATGTTGGACTGGAATTGAAAAGATTCAGTGTGAACTCCTGGTTTCAATAGATTAAAAAACCTGATGAGGAGTGTGGGTGTCCACACACACACACACACACACACACACACACGCCCACCTACTTCCTAGCTCTTATACCTGTGAGGACATTTAGCACCCAAATTTTTTTTTTTTTTTTTTTGTGGTGCGCGGGCCTCTCACTGTTGTGGCCTCTCCTGTTGCGGAGCACAGGCTCTGGACGCGCAGGCTCAGCAGCCATGGCTCACGGGCCCAGCCGCTCCGCGGCATGTAGGATCTTCCCAGACCGGGGCACGAACCCGTGTCCCCTGCATCGGCAGGCGGACTCTCAACCACTGCGCCACCAGGGAAGCCCAGCACCCAAATTTTTACTTGTAAATACTACTGTCCATTAAAAGGAACCGGGGCTCCTTGATTGCATGGCTGATTTCAGGACTTGAGAAAACTCAAGATGAGAATGCAACATCTGGTACCATAAAGTAAGGAAATATTCAAAGAACGATGAAGACATGTCAAAAGGATTCGGCAGCCAGCCTGAAGGGGCTCCCACTGACTAAATCTGATATACACTGCATAAAACAGGAAACCACACCAAAAAAAAAAAACACCAAACAGGAAGCCATAAGTCCATACTTACACAGGGGATATACAAATAGCAAGGAAGAAAGGAAAGTTCTAGCTCACTACAGAATTTCAATAAACGTAGAAGGAATAATGAAATTAGAAGATCACCATTTGGCTACCACTGAACTAATGGATTCAACCAAGAATTATCGATGGATGCTAAATTAGAGGGAGAAAGTTTGATGAGAAACAGGATATTTATGATAAAGTACTTCTCTACAAAAGACATATTAATTACTTATTATTAGTAAGTACAAAATATTACTAATTAACTTTACAGTGAAAAAGCTGGTCAGACACCACCTTAACCACGTGATAAGAGTTACCACCACCTGTAACGGAACACATCAATGTCACAAACTCCTAAGATGATGTGCTGCAAAGAATACAGCATGACTTGTGTGGAATTCCCATCAAAATGCAAAATTTCAGTCCAATCATGAGGAAACATCAAATATACCCAAATTGAGGGTCATTTACAAAGTGCGTGGCCTGTTCTCATAAAAAATGTCAAGGTCATAAAGGACAAGAAAAGACGGAAAAACTCTTCCAGATTCAAAGGAGACTAAAAAATATGGCAACTAAATGCAATGAGTGATCTTGGAACTTATTCTGGACTATAAAGGAAAGGGTTGAAGCAAAGGTCTTTTGTTTGTTTTTGCTTTTAAGAACATATTTCAGACAAATGGCAAAATCTGAATAGAAACTTTGGGTGAGATGCTAACACTGTAATAAAGCTAACTGTCTGATTTTGACAGGTATACAATATATATAGAAAAGAGTGTCCTTGTTTTTAGGAAATACATACTGAGGGGTAATAGGCATTATGTTTGCCATTTTTCTTCAAGTAGTTCAGAAAAAAATTAAAAGATATATGTGGGGGAGGAAGGAGAGAAAGAAAAGAAGTGGGAGAGAGGAGAGAAAGAAACAGAGACAGAATAATAAAGCAAATGTGATAAAATGTCAAAAAACTGGGGAACTGGGGTCAAGGGTATATAAACGTTTTGTACTATTTTTGTACTTTTCTATAAATTTGAAATTATTTCTAAGTTAAATCATTTAAAAAGTTATCAAGCACCAAAGGATAAATCTAAAGCAAGAGAGAAACCATACATACAGAGAAGATTATAAACCTTTATTGAGAAACGATGTTCCAAATAAATGGAGAAAAATACACAGACTAAAAAAACTCAAGGTGACAAAGTCAACATTCCTCAGAATGATCTATATATGCAATGCAATCTGAATCAAAATCCAAACAAATTTTCATGTGGTAACTGAGAAAGAATCTAAAGTTTATATGGAAATACAAAGGGCCAAGAGTAAGGCAGCACTCTAGAAGTGTAAGGAGGACTACTGAGACTTACCAAGAAGCTGCAGTAACTGAGAGAGTGTGGTGCTGGCCCAAGGACAGACAGAGGAAGGAACAATACAGAACCAAGGTACATATGGACTCTAAAACTATAACAGAGACTGCATTCCACAGCACTGGAAACAGTCTTTTTAAATCATGATGCTGGTTCAACTAGGTATCTAAATGGGGGGAAAAATTAAATCGAACCCCCATCTCACACCATATACAAAACTCAATTTCAGAATTATAGATCTGAATGTGAAAGATAATACTGGTATCCTCATGACCTCAGGGGAAGAAAAACATTTTTAAGCAAGATATCGAAAGCACTAAGACATAAAGGAAAAGATCAACAGATTCAACTCCTTAAAATTAAAACTTCTATTCAAAAGACAACATTAAGAAAGTAAAGGACTTCCCTGGTGGCGCAGCGGTTAAGAATCCGCCTGCCAACACAGGGTACACAGGCTCGATCCCTGGTCCAGCAAGACCCCACATGCCACAGAGCAACTAAGCCCGTGTGTCACAACTACTGAAGCCCGCGCACCTAGAGCCCGTGCTCCACAACAAGAGAAGCCACCACAATGAGAAGCCCGTGCACGGCAACGAAGAGTAGCTCCTGCTCGTCACCACTATAGAAAGCCTGTGCGCAGCAACGAAGACCCAACACAGCCAAAAATAAATAAATTTAAAAAATAAATTCAAAAAAAGTGAAAAAGCAAGAAAAATATATACAACCCAATAGAAAAAAATAGGCAAAAGACCCAAACATCACAAAAAAGGAAACCCACATAGTCAATTAACATATGAAAAGGTAGGGCTTCCTTGGTGGCGCAGTGGTTAAGAATCCACCTGCCAGTGCAGGGGACATGGGTTCAAGCCCTGGTCCGGGAAGATCCCACATGCCGCAGAGCAACTAAGCCCATGCGCCACAACTACTGAGCCTGCGCTCTAGAGCCCGCGAGCCACAACTACTGAGTCTGAGAGCCACAACTACTGAAGCCTGCGTGCCTAGAGACTGTGCTCCACAACAAGAGAAGCCACCACGATAAGAAGCCCGCACACCACAGCAAAGAGTAGCCCCCACTAGCCACAACTAGAGAAAGCCCGCACTCAACAACAAAGACCCAATGCAGCCAAAAATAAATAAATAAATAAAGTTATTTAAAAAACCAAAAACCTTGTTTAAATATATGGAAAGGTAATATTTACAGTGAATCACCACCATAAACCGAGCAGAGTGGCTAAAATGAGAAACTGTGACAAAACCATATTTAGTCAAAAATATGAAACAATGGGAACTTACAAACTGCTGGTGGAGTGGAAATATGTATAACCATGCTAGCAAATAAGCATTATATTAAGACTGAAAACACACATACACTATGACCCAGTAATTTCTCTTCTAAATATATATCCTTCCTGATATGAAGTCTTACATGAACCAAAATACATGTACAAGATTATTCATACGAGCTCCAAACTGGAAAGAACCCAGATAAATTGTGGTCTATTCATACAGTGAAATACTATTCAGCAATTAAAATGGACAAACTGTAGATCTGTTCAAAACAAATGTTAAAAATACTGAGTAAAAGGAGCTATACGCCAAAGACTACATGTAGTAAGCTTCCATTTATGTAAAGTTCAAAAACAAAGACAAAAAATCCCTATAGTGCTTGGGAATGTATGTTTAGCAGCTATCCACGAAAGGAAAGAAAGGGAACTGTGATCAGGATGTAGCCTTCGTGGGCTTTTGGAGTCCCCAAAATGTTCTATTTCTTTATCTGAATGGTGCTTATACCACGGATCAAATTAACATGACCTGCAGAGCTGTAAATTTTGTATGCACTTTTATGATATTTAACAATAAAAAAGTTCTGAAAAAAGAGAAATAAATATTTGACAAAGGAACAAGGTAATCCCATGGGGAAAGGAGAGGCTTCCCAATAACTGATACACCACTGGATATCCATCTGGGGGGGACACCTCCAACCTTACCACACACACCATACATAACAACTAACTTGAAATGGATAACAGACTTACACATGAAAGCTAAAATTATAAAACTTCAATAAGAAAACAAAGAATAAAATCTTCCTAATCTCAGAGTAGACAAACATTTTTTCTACTTAAATTAGACAAGATTTCAACCTTGGGGTAGAGAAATTTGGGGGACCCCTAAAGCACTAAGCATACTTGATAAACTGGACTTCATCAAACTTAAAGATACCTGTCTCTCAAGACATGGTTCCTTTGGCTTCAACTCCAGGACGGAGGCGGCCGGGAGGAGCACTGCTCCCACCTGTGCAATCAAAACCAACCAGCCGTGCAAATCCATGACTTTTTTGGGAACCTATCAGGAAACTAATGTCACTGAGCAAACTGCCCAAAACCTAAGTGCCTGCAAGAAAAGAGAACACACACTCAGCCAAGGCAGATGCAACCACACACTGGTAAGAAGAGTTCATTGAGAACAGATGACATACTGGTGAAGGCTGAGTGCAGGCTGGCAGGACACTGTCTGGGGTAACAGAAGTTGGGGGAGTCTGTACCCTTCTGCAACCCCCCTATGAAACCCCCCGGATGGTCGCTGGGAAGATCTGCAAGAGCCCTAAGAAGCATCGAGGGCGGTGCAGAACTGGGGAGGGGAGCAGCAGCCATGTGTGAAGGGCAAGCAATGCCACCCCATCCTTCTCCATATCCACTAAACCCACAAAGGAAAAAGCCCTTCCCTGTACAGATCATACAGGGAAAGGCGTTGGTGAACACTCACTGCAAGCTGGGAAAGGAAAAAGGGGACTGGGGGAAGTACTCCTGGAGAATGGGCAAGATTACACAGTGAGCCCACAACTACCGCCAAGGAAGGGCAGGAGAGCTGAGAGGGCTGTACCCCAAGACTCAGGGGCCCCATACACACCTAGGACTCAGCCTTACTCAGAATAAGGAGCCAGCACCACACCACTACCACACATGTCCAAGTCAAAAGCTTCAAGTAGGGAGTTCCCTGGCGGTCCACTGGTTAGGACTCCGTGCTCCCACTGCCAAGGGCACGGGTTCAATCCCTGGTCGGCGAACTAAGATCCCACAAGCCACAAGCCATGGCCAAAAAAAAAAAAAACCTTACAAAAAGCTTCAAGTGGGACTTCCCTGGTGATGCAGTGGTTAAGTTGCATGCCAATGCAAGGGATACAGGTTTGAGCCCTGGTCCAGGAAGATCCCACATGCCACAGAGCAACTAAGCCCGTGTGCCACAACTACTGAGCCTGCGCTCTAGAGCCCGAGAGCCAAAACTACTGAGCCCGCACACCTAGAGCCCGTGCCCTGCGACAAGAAAAGCCACTGCAATGAGAAGCCTGCGCACCACAATGAAGAGGAGCCCCCGCTCGCCGCAACCAGAGAAAGCCTGCGCACAGCAACGAAGGCCCACCGCGGCCAAAAATAAAAATAAATAAATTTATTAAAAAAAAAAAAAGAATGCCCGCTCTAAGGCCAGACTGCCCGGTTTCACTTACTAGCACGTCAACATGGGTGTTACTTAACCTTTTGTCTCAGCTTCCTCATCTTCAAATACCTGCCTCACAGGCCTGCCATGAGGAGTGAGTGAGTGAACACAGGTAAGGTGCTCAGAGCCCCTACCTGGCACATAGTGAAGGAACACCACGTGTTAGCTAGCGTCACACAGGAGCACAGAGGTCTGCTCCTCGAGGGGGAGGTCACTGTCATCTGACCAAAGACTATCAGACTGAATTCTGAAAAATGACTGTGAAACAGGGAACTCCCTGTCACTTCAGCTCCAGGATGGAGACGGCTGTCACTACTGAGGGCCTGGGTTCAATACCTGGTCAGGGAACTGAGATGCCACAAGCCGCACAGTGTGGCCAATTAAAAAAAAAAATCATTGTGAACCAGAGAGCTCAAAAACATTCCACCTAGGCACTGTATTCATATTCTCTCAAGATACATACATTTTTAATTACTCTGTTTTGGGAGTTAAGATACAATTAACTTTTGAAAATATTCACTGCGTTTACGTTTCTCTAAGTGAAAAGAAACTAGATGATCATGAGCTGAGAGCCCTGGAAGCACCCCCTCAGAGAGGCTGGCTCTTCTGGAAGCACGTGGTAAGGGGCTGGGGCTCTAGGACTGAGCACTACCCACTCAAACCCGTGCCTGAAAGGTGTGGGCCACGTCCCGTTGAAGAGCAATCATAATGGTGCAAAACGGGCGGCCAAGCAATCACCCAGTGTCTGTTCGCACCTAATGGTCTGTGGTGAATGCAAGAAAAGGTAAATGCAAACAAAGCACATCACCAGAAATACACTCACAGAAATAAACCTCAGGGTTAGAAAATAACCCCCTTCTCCTACACTCCTACTTCTTCTGTGCAGTACAGGCAGTATTTACTGAAGATGTACAAGGTGCTGGAGACGGCTCCAAAGACCAATCTATCCTCTGGCCCTTGGGAAAATGGCATGGGAATGAACTGTTCCAGGAAAATGAAAGCCAGAAGAAGAGGAGATGACTCATCAGGCCACACAGCTAAGTGCCGGGCACTGTGCTAAACGCACTCAGCTGCTTCCTCCCCTAACTGTTACAAGGACTCCAAAGGGAGGCACTATTACCTCACTCTAAAGTCCTTAAAGCTTAGTAACAGGACCATAAAGTAACCGCACCTAACATCACAGAGCTAGGATTCAAATCCAGGCAGTCCAGGGGCTTCCCTGGTGGCGCAGTGGTTGAGAATCTGCCTGCCGATGCAGGGGACACGGGTTCGTGCCGCGGAGCAGCTGGAGCACAGGCTCCGCGGCGGGAGAGGCCACGGCGGTGAGGGGACCGTGTACCGCAAAAGCCTGCCGCAACTGGAGAAAGCCCTTGCACAGAAACGAAGACACAACACAGCCATCCATCCGTCCATCCATCAATAAATAAATAAAAATTAAAAATGAATATCTGCTTTAAAAAAAAAAATCCAGGCAGTCTGAATCCAGGACCTGAATTCACAACATTGTGATTAACTGCCTCTGCTGGTCTACTTCCTGGGAGGGTCAGGGAGGGCTTCCTCCTCTCATGACCCACCTGGATAATGGCTCTCATCTTTCAATATAATTCATGCATCATCTTCTCTTTAAAACCTGACTCATTTGACTCCCATTCTCTCCCAGTCTTATCAATTAGTAATATCCTCTGTCTGCTCACACAACTTTCTCACTAGGTGTGCCTGCCTCTCTCTCCCCCAGTGAATTGACGGCACACTCCTTGAGACCAGAGAGTTTGTCCCAATCACATTCCTTCTACTAACACCTTCCATAACATCGCTCACAGGGCAGGCAATGTCCACGGAATGAACAAGCAGAAGAAGACCCTTCAGTCTTCTTGGGCTTATCATCCATCACACCCAATGGTTTTCAAAGTGATGGCAGCAGATAGGAAAAGGTTGACTGCCTGACATGAGAGTTACCTGAACTTCCCATCAGGATAACTTATGCAAGAAGATCCTGAAATCACATGTATATTGCACAATCAAGTTGCTACACTGCAACTTCTTTAAAAACTACACCTAGGGCTTCCCTGGTGGCGCAGTGGTTAAGAATCCGCCCTGCCAGTGCAGGAGACATGGGCTCGAGCCCTGGTCCGGGAAGATCCCACATGCCGCGGAGCAACTAAGCCCATGTGCCACAACTACTGAGCTGGCACTCTAGAGGCCGCAAGCCACAACTACTGAGCCTGCGTGCCACAACTACTGAAGCCCATTGCCTAGAGCCCAAGCTCCGCAACAAGAGAAGCCACTGCAATGAGAAGCCCGCGCACCGCAACGAAGAGTAGCCCCCGCCCGCCGCAACTGCAGAAAAGCCTGTGCGCAGCAATAAAGACCCAATGCAGCCAAAAATAAATAAATAAATAAACCAATTAAAACAAACAAACAAACTACACCTATGGCCTCCTGGTGAGTTCCTTATGATCAGTAACGAAGGAAGAAAAATTTAAGTCCGTGTACAGAGAGTGGTAAATGATGTCCTGGCACTAGTCAGCAGTGGATGGCTGCAGCAAGATGCTGCAACTCAGAGATGGTCCTGAAGGCTCCGATGAGGAGGTGAGATCCAGCCAGTGAGCAGACATTCAATTAGTATGCGTGGTTGTACCCCTGGTCAGGAAGGAGAAATGGCCAGAGAGGCAAATCCACACCGACTCACTGACAGCAGTTAATGTTTGGCTGGAGGGTCAGGAATCTGGAAAGAACAAGGAGGGATAATCAGTGACAAAGAGATCTAGAGAAGGCTCTGAGAATGGGCAGGGAGTGCAAGGATAGTTGTGTCCTACACGAGTGCCCACAATGACAGCCACTGCAGAAGCAGGTGGACAAGATGACCTGCCCTGTGTGTCTCTCTCAGCCTCTCTCACCAACTCTCAGTGAGCTCACGAACAAAGAGACATGGCAGCAGGGACTGGAGTGATGAATCTGCTCAACGACATGAACTTCCACCAAGGATGACCTGGATTTTCCAATGTTAGGTATCTATCTGCAGGGCATAGCTTCTCGGGTATTTGGCATTATGTGCTTTCTCCAGCTCTGGACTTGGGAAGCAGCAACGTAGCTGGGAGCCCCAGAGAGCTGGGACCTGTGCCCCAGCCTCAGTTACTGCTTGCTGCACCCTCTCCTCGGTGCCATGCCTCCACACACCAGGGGTCCTTCAGGGTTGGCTGTCTAGTGAGCCTGCTACCCAACCTTTGTCCCACACAGAGCCCTAGAG
Source organism: Pseudorca crassidens (assembly GCF_039906515.1). Classification (NCBI taxonomy): domain Eukaryota; kingdom Metazoa; phylum Chordata; class Mammalia; order Artiodactyla; family Delphinidae; genus Pseudorca; species Pseudorca crassidens. Next base: position 1,707,125 of record NC_090299.1, on the reverse strand, counting down.
CTGCCCTGGCCCAAGCGATACACAGAAGTGTAGGAGTTCCTGTAGAAGGGGGCTACTGCACCAGCAAGCAGCTCCAGCAGTGCTACCCTGACCCTTTCCGTGTGCCTGCCCACCAACCTTGGCTCACGTGAGCCCTAGAGGTGCATTTCCTGTGGCCCATCCAACACAGAAAACACACACCCCAGGACTCACTGAAAGGGTATCCTAGCTGCCTCTGTACGCCCACCCACCAGTCTCAGCTCACCTGAGCCCCAGATTGCTTCTGTGTGCCCAGTAACTGCGAACTAGCCGTGGCCCAGGCCATCCAGATGCAACCATACCTGCTCCAACAAGGTATGACCTCCAACCCTGGGAAGCAGTCCCCTTCCCAATGTGTCCTTCTTTAGGTACTATCCCTGAGCTCGAGAGTATAGAGTTCTCTTTCCAGTTTACAGTTATTCTGGGACTTCCCTGGAGGCGCAGTGGTTAAGAATATGCCTGCCAATGCAGGGGACACGGGTTCGAGCCCTGGTCTGGGAAGATCCCACATGCCGCAGAGCAACTAAGCCCGTGCACCACAACTCCTGAGCCTGCACTCTAGAGCCTGCAAGCCACAACTACTGAGCCCATGCACCACAACTACTGAAGCCTGTGCACCTAGAGCCTGTGCTCCTCAACAAGAGAAGCCCGTGCACCGCAACAAAGAGTAGACCCCGCTCACCGCAACTAGAGAAAGCCTGCGTGCAGCAATGAAGACCCAACGCAGCCATAAGTTAATAAATAAATAAATTTACAGTTATTCTCCTATCACAGCTTAGTAATTCCTTAATATATTAAATTTGCCTTGTTTAAATTACTAGTATACGGTTTTGTCTCCTTGTTGGGCCCAGACTGACACACTGTGTCTGCTCCCCAACGTCACCATCTATGGACTCGCTGCATACGCCTTATTCACTGTCATGACACCACAATGACCAAGGAGTTTGCTTCAGGGTAAAAGTGAGGTGATGAGCCCATGATCACTAGATTCACTCATCCATCACATACCTCACCATTCAGAAGCAACTGGCTCCAGAGTATGGTGGAATGGCCTACTGGGAACTCACCGCACCGAAGAGGGGACCTTGGGGTTAAAGAGCTGCCCCACAAGCTGCAGCTGTATACACTCTGCACAGATGGCCAACAGACGCTGCTACACCTCGTACTGTCCAGGAAAGAGGGGTCCTAATGAGAGCAGCATCTCACTGACACCTAATGACCAATCCAGGAAGTTTTCCTTCCGGCCCACTCAACTCTGGTTCTGACAGGTTAGAAGTCTTAGTACCCAGAAGCTGAGTGCTCGCCCAGGGTGACACAGTCTCAGGACACCAGAAGCCTGCCCGACCAGCTGGACTCCTAATGCCTTTGAACCACCAGACTAAAAAAAAATGAACAAACAAAAAAACAGTGACTAAGTACAGTGATGGTCAAGGATAAAGAGCATGTGAAACAAGCAGTGAATCCCAAAAAATATGTCTTTAAAAAGTATATGTATTTCTAGGGCTTCCCTGGTGGCGCAGCGGTTGGGAGTCCGCCTGCCGATGCAGGGGATGAGGGTTCGTGCCCTGGTCCAGGAAGATCCCACGTGCCGTGGAGCGGCTGGGCCCATGAGCCATGGCCACTGAGCCTGTGCGTCCGGAGACTGTGCTCCACAACGGGAGAGGCCACAGCAGTGAGAGGCCCGCGTACCGCAAAAAAAAAAATTAAAAAAAAAAAAATATATATATATATGTATTTCTAAACTAAGCTTCCTTCTTAAATGTTAACATGTCTTCCAAGAATAGTAACATTAATGCTGATAAATTTTTTCCAACCCTCTGAATTCCTCATGAAACAGAATGAAGAAAAATTAATAAAACATCACCCCAGAACTCCCCCCAAAAAATTCAGTCAGCTATGTTTTTGTTTTTCTACATACACATGCTTCTAAATAAAATATACCTAAAAACCTATGAAGAATGTAATGGAATAAATCAATGGGGGCAGACTAACAGAATGCCTTCAGTGTCTCCCTCAGCACCATCCACTGTCAAGGGCCGACCAGCACAAACGGATGAAGCATCGGTGTCAACTAAAGAAGAAATGGCAGGAAGACAGTCTTTTGGTATGAAGAGCCTGGGACTCTGGAGTCAGAATGCCTGGATTTGAATCCCAACTCTATCTCCTAACAAGCTACCTAACTTTGAGAAGTCACTCAACCTTTGTAGAACTCCTTTTTTTTTCTTCTGAGAAACTGACACCCCATAGGTGTTAAAAAATATTAAGTTTATTTTTTAAAACAACACTGAACTCTAAAGCTGCTTAGAAAATATACATGCAAAATAAAATATAGTACAACAGTGATTGAAGGCTACTCACTGTTTACCCTTAAGCAAGTCATTAAGGCCTCCAAGCCTCAGTCTCCTTATCTGTAACTGGAGGATTTTTAAAAAATCCACTCAGAGGGTTGCCATAGAATCAAATGAGATATTACAAGTAAAGTACTTAATAGAGAATCTAGCACATAGTAATCATTAAGTCAAATAGCAGCTATGTGTTACCATAAAATGACAAAAATTTTAAATGGGCAAAATAAAGCAGGTAACTGCAAATAAAATAAATGCATGGGTAGCAATATTAAAATCAGAAAAAATATAAGTAACAAAGATTACTCTGTTAATAGGAGGTAAAGTTTTAATGAAGACATGTTTATTTTCTGTATCAATATAAACATGTTGAAATACATAATGCAAAAACCATTAAAGTCTCCAGATAAAAATTAACAGAATTTACCAACAGTCATACAGGGTACCTATGAATATGTAACAAACCAAGTAAACAAAAACATAAATGACAAATTTAAATAAGGCTTAACGGTTGGATTTATGTCAAGATTTAAACTCCACTGAATACTTCTTTTGTTAAGCTCCAGAAATACAAACCAATCAAACAATATTCTACCAAAAAAACAAACAAACAAAAACCTACATTTCAAAAGGCACAAGCTGTAGAGGCCATATTCACTTAAAAACAAAAAAAACGATGAAATATAAAATTCATAAAGTTGAAACCATATACTTCAAAATCCAATTCACTTCAATATTCAAAGCTCTCTCAGATAAATACTGTAACAAAGAATAAAATCTGTAATTACAATCCCACCAATAATTAATACTAGAGAACAGAGATCATCATTGAATTCTCAGTAACAGCTGTAGTAACTAGCAAACAGTAAGTACTAAATGAACATTTGCTGAGTGAACAGATTTCGAGTAACAACAAAACTGAGAACAGTGTATCTCAACACTTTAGTTGTTAAGTTCACGGCTTTAACCACCAGTATTATTTTGAAGGAAGGGAAAGAAAAAAAAACTTTGGCTAAAGATTAGAACCAATTCAGAAAGGCCCAAAAGAAAACAAGGACAAGTTACTTTAAAATATGAAAAAGTTAATGACATATAAAAGAGAATTGTTAAACAGTAAAGAGTAGTTAAAACCTGGCAGTTCTCACTGAATTCTATACTTAAAAATGGTTAAAAAGGCAAATTTTATGTTACATATATATTTTACCACAATTAAAAAAATAATTTTTATACCTGAAACTAACACAGCATTGTAAATCAACTGTATTTCAATAAAATTTTAAAATAAGGACTTCCTTGGAGGGCCAGTGGTTAGGACCCTGTGCTCTCACTCCCGAGGGCGTGGGTTCAATCCCTGGTCGGGGACCAAGATCCTGCAAGTGCAGTGTGGCCAAAAAATAAAAAAATAAAAATAAAAATCTCACGATAAAACGAAAAAATATAAATAAAATTAAAAAAATATTTTTTTAAAAAGGGCAAGTCTAAAGGGGGGGAGGTTATTGAAAATAAAATAATATTAAAAAACAAAGAGCACAAACATTAACTAAGCACCAAGTCCAGAAATAAGTCCCATTATATCAAGTCAATATATTTAAAAGGAAAATGAAAGGAATAAAGATTTTTACATTTTAATTAAACGAAGGATCAAAATTGACTCAGCCAGAAACATTAAACCTAGACCAATGACCATGAAGAAACTGAAAAATTTGCAGAGAATCACCTCCTTTAAAAGTTCCAGACCTGGAAAGTTTAACAAGTGATTATCCTTTAAGAAACAGAATATTCCTGGGGACTTCCCTGGTGTCCAGTGGTTAAGAATCTGCCTTCCAATGCCGGGGATGCAGGTTCAATCCCAGGTTGGGGAACTAAGATCCCACATGCCGCAGAGCAACTAAGCCAGCGTGCCACAACTACCGAGCCCACACGCTCTAGACTCTGTGCGCCACAACTAGAGAGAAGCCCGCACTCCCAACAAAAGATCCTGCGTGCTGCAACTAAGACCCAACGCAGCCAAATAAATAAATGAAACAGAATATTCCTGAGCACAAACAACATGCTTACTTAATGGAGTTAAAGGTTAAATACTCTTAAAAACGTCTTCAAGTTATGAATGGCACAAGATAATTAACATTTACTGAGTCCTTCTAAGATTATCACTCTCTCATCTACCTCAAACTACCAGAGCCATGGTTTTAAATAAATTTCTACCACTGTTCCACTATTTATGGATGTTCTGAAGTCAGTTTATCTTGTACAACAGACTCCTGACATTCTCAATGGACACATCAGGACCTTCAAGAACACATGATAGGGCTTCCCTGGTGGCGCAGTGGTTGAGAGTCCGCCTGCTGATACAGGGGACTCGGGTTCGTGCCCCGGTCCGGGAAGATCCCACATGCTGCGGAGCAGCTGGGCCCGTGAGCCATGGCCGCTGAGCCTGTGCGTCCGGAGCCTGTCCTCCGCAACGGGAGAGGCCACAACAGTGAGAGGCCCGCGTACCGCAAAAAAAAAAAAAAAAGAACACATGATATGACAAATAACTAAAACATTTAAATGACCTCATCAGACCTTTTAAGAAATATATAAGATTAAACCACGCACTGCTCTTTTTGACTTTACTTATTAATCTCATAAGATGGTCACTGTTCACAGGGCAGAAGAATCACAAAAAAGCTAAAATGAAATAGGTGTGGGGGGATGAGCAGTCCCCAGATACGTGACTTTCAGGAAAACCTAGGAACTTCAAGGTCTTCTCCATTCAAATTCATGCCTTTGTAAAATTAAGAACAGAATGGTACCAATTAGTTACACCCAAAATAATGAACATCTCTAAGAAATATTACATGGACTCCTTATATCCTCAATATTTTGAGGTATTTTAGTCTTCACATTAACTAAAAACCTTAGGTAATGTAACAGTGAGATGAATCCCTATACAAAGAAGTCTAATAACACTCAAGCAACCACATCAAGAAAGCTGTACGGAAATGACCCTCCAAACTACAGAGACTGCTCAGAGAACAGCGCATCTCCAGCCTAGGTTGCCCACACCTGTTACAGTACCTCCCCCAGGTACTGGACAGGTACAGGTACAGAGTCAGCTCCCAAAGCTCAGGTACTGCCTGGCTCTGGCCCCTCACCCCTAGCTGTGCAGCTGGCCTTGAACTAACCCTTAGGCTTTCCATGCCTATTTCGTCAACATAAAACGGGGATAACAGCACCTCCACTTCAGACTACTGAGGGCAAAAAAACATACAACCTAAATGGTTAGAACTTTGCCTGACACAGAGTAGGTGCTATATAAATGCCAGCTAATGTTTCCGCTGCTGTTGTTTTGTTTTCGGCTGTGCCACACAGCATGCGGGACCTTAACTACTTGACCAGGGATCAAACCCGTGCCCCCTGCAGTGGAAGCTCAGTCTTAACCACTGGACTGCCAGGGGAGTTCCTAAATGCCAACTAATGTTAATATATACTAATAATTGGGTTTGTGGCAGAGCTACTCAGCGATTACTAGATACACTGTAAATTAATGCCAACAGACCATATAAACTAATTTCTGATCTGTCTTCCATTATAATCCTGGACAGCTGCTACTTCTACCTCTCACTGCTGTCCCAACTCACCTAAAACATAAGCCTCCTGGGAGTTCCCTGGCGGTCCAGTGGTTAGGACTCAGCATTTCACTACTGAGGGCCCGGGTTCAATCCCTGTTCGGGAACTAAAATCCCGCAGCCAAAAAAAAAGCGTCCTGAGAGCAGAAACGGCTCCACGTGACACTTGCTTGCAACCTCACCACGCCCAGCAACACCCAAGATTTATACATGTTCCTCCAATGTTACAATCCCAGGATCTAGCATGTACCCAACACATCAAAAAGCCTCAACAAATGTTTGCCCAGTGAGTAAATTTGCATTCTTTAAACTACACCAACTTGCAATCCAAGCTCCTGACTTGGCGAGTCTGGCCCTTGTTGCCACTGACCAGATTCTACTCATTTGTTGGGCATCAACCCTGACTTTGCTCACTCGGTACACTCACTCCAAAGCTGGCTCCCAGATGGTTGCTGTGGTTCGCTGCTCCCACAATGATGCGCTGTCCTTGCTCCTTCCCCTCCCGACAGGTCAGCCATCTCTAACCCAGGGCTCAAGCAAGAGGCAATGCAAGTGTTTGGGGTTGGGGCGAGGAGCATGACCCAGCAGACGGAGGGGGTGGGTCATGAGGCCTCCTTTCCCACAGGTGGGTCATGAACCCAAAAGGCTAGAAAGATTTTATTCCTCATATTTTTAAAAAAGTTTAGTTCAGGGCTTCCCTGGTGGCACAGTGGTTGAGAGTCCGCCTGCTGATGCAGGGGACACGGGTTCATGCCCCGGTCCGGGAAGATCCCACATGCCGCGGAGCGGCTGGGCCCATGAGCCATGGCCGCTGAACCTGCGCGTCCGGAGCCTGTGCTCCGCAACGGGAGAGGCCACAACAGTGACAGGCCCGCGTACCGCAAAAAAAAAAAAAAAGAAAAAAAAGTTTAGTTCAGCTTCTCAATGCTTCCAATAGGGCAAAAGGCCTACTTCCTACCCAAGTAACTAACTGTTCAGTAGCCAGACTTAAATGATGAGTTAATATTGCTTCTGATTTTAATGTTTGTTTCTAAATTAGTGCAAAATAATTTATATAGTAAAAGATGCCGTGCAAGTAGTATTTTTTTAATATAAATTTTATGTATTTATTTATTTATTTTTGGCTCCGTTGGGTCTTCATTGCTGCACACAGGCTTTCTCTAGTTGTGGCGAGCGGGGGCTACTCTACTTTGTGGTGCGCGGACTTCTCATTGCAGTGGCTTCTCTTGTTGCGGAGCACGGGCTCTAGGCACACGGGCTTCAGTAGTTGTGGCACGTGGGTTCAGTAGTTGTGGCTCGTGGGCTCTAGAGTGCAGGCTCAGTAGTTGTGGTGCACAGGCTTAGTTGCTCCGCAGCATGTGGGATCTTCCTGGACCAGGGCTCGAACCCGTGTCCCCTGCATTGGTAGGCGGAGTCTTAACCACTGCGCCACCAGGGAAGTCCCTGTGCCTGTAATATTGAAAACTCCCGTGTTCAAATTTATTATGGCGGTTTAGATGTAAGCATTAATACTAGGAAAGAGGTCTCAGCTTCTGAACGTTAGAGAACCCTGAGGCCCTGGTCTTGGCCTCTGCTCACTCTATGCTGTCCCTCCGCCAGCCACATCCACTACCATCAATACACACACAATTCCCAAAAGTTGGTTTGCGGGGGACTTCCCTGGTGGTCCACTGTTTAAGCACCCAGCTTAAACGCAGGGGATGCCAGTTAAATCCCCGATCAAGGAACTAAAATCCACATGCCGCCGGGCAACTAAGCCCATGCACTGCAACTACCGAGCCCACGCACCACAACTAGAGAGCCCATGTAACACAACTACAGAGCCCACACGCTCTGGAGCCCGTGTGCCACAACTAGAGAGAAGCCCACGCACCACAATGAAGAGCCCACGTGCTGCAACGAAAGATCCCGCGTGCCACAACTAAGACCTGGTGCAGCCAAAAACTAAATTAATTAATTTATGAAAAAAAGAAAAAGAAGTTGGTTTGGGGGCTCAAATGTCTATGGTACAACTGTCTAATCTGCACTGCCCCCGCTTGGATGTCTCAAGGCACTTTGAGCTCAACATGTCCAAACCCAAATCTACATGCCTCGGCCTCTGTGGCAATGGTGAGCCAGAGCCCCTGGCAGCGTCCACCGCAAAGAAAACAGCAAGAGAGCAAAGGGACAGCCCTGCCCAATACAAGGAAGACCTGTGCCCTGATGAGACACCCACAGCCCGTTCTCCACATCCATCCCCCCATTTTCCACATCCCATAAGCAAAATTCAAGTAGGCACACCACATGCCCTGTCAAATGCCCACCCATGCCTGACACCAGGCCACTAACTAGTCTTCCTGCTTCAGCCTCTGCCCTTACATCCATGATGCATCTGCAATCACTCTTTTAGAACCTAAGTCACAGCACTTCACTCTTCTGCTCAAAACCCTCCCATGCTCCCATCTTAACAAGATAAAAACCGATGTTGTCAGAGAGACAGACAAGACCCTCTGTCCAGAACAGAGCCCGACAAGCAGGCACTCAGCAGACACTGGTGGGACGGAGGGACAAGCGTGACGTACACATGGCAACATCGGAACCCCAAAACGAAGCTGCGGGCCAAAGTAAGAGTAGGACCCGCACCCTACACCATTCGGTAATAAACACACAAATACATACAAGAGAATGAAGACCTGTCCCCCAGACATAGCCCTTCTGCAGTATCTCCTATCAGGAGAAATCCTTTCTGAAGTCAGACTCCTAAGAATTCGCTTTGGCCCTCCCACATTCAATGCACCTCATTCGCCATCTCCACTGCCACCGCCACCTCTCACGTGGGTTACTGAAGTGCCTTCCACCCGTCTCCCTGTAGCCACTGTCACCAAGCAAACAAACCATTATCCTCACTGCAGCCAGAGAGCTCTTCTCTGCTTTTCAAAGCCCACCAAGTGTCTCCAGGTGCTCTTAACCAAAAGAGCAAAACCCTCTGGCCCAGCCCTGCAGGCCCCACCCAGAGCTTCCCAGTCTCCCCCTCCAGGCCCCTTGCTCCAGCACACCTGGAGGTGAAGCTGGGCATGGCACAAGGCTTCCCTCCTACCTGGCCTAGTGATAGTTCTAACCCACAGGCAGCCGCGAGGCCCAGCCTGAAACCTTTCATCCCACCTAAATCTCTCATTTTACATACCAGAGGAGGACAAGAGACTCTCTGGGTCACACCGAGAATTCCTAGCAAGGCTAGAAAAATGCCCAGGTCCCCGGCCCAGCCAGTGCTTGGAGGCTACATCCTCAGACAATCTGGTTTCCAGTAGGTGCCGTACAGGACCTCATTCAGGGGGAAAAGGTATTAGAAAGAAAGCTTGAAATGTTACTTTCAGCTTAACTTTTAGCTGAAACTCAGTCTTCATACTCTGTTTTGCTGTCCTGACCAAGATTTTAGAAAGTGGTAAATCAACAGTTCTGCTCTAGAATTTTACTTCTAGAGGTAAATTTTACTAAAGTTTACCTCAAAACTTTCTTCCGCCAAGACACCTTTAAATAAAATTAGGTTTTCTGCCTCGAGACCACTAACTTCCAAACTCATATTGCACATGTGAATTTTTTACAAATAACACAAGCGCACTGTCCTATCAGATGTGCATCTCCAAGCTTGCCTGCAAGGTGGCCCTCATCAGGGAAAGTGTCCCCACAGTCCCCCTGCCCTGTACTTCAGGCCCTGCCCTCTCCTTCATGCCTCAGAATGGATAATAAACCCACGGGGGAACAGGCAGCCCATCACAGCACGGTCGGGGACCCACAATGAAGCCTAGCATAAAAATATGATCTGGTCCACTTCTGAGAAACGTGAACCAAAATACAAAGCACGATCAGCCAGTAGTCATCGAAGGCTACCAGGAGGAAGAGCTGCGGCCATGGCAAGCAGAATGGTCCAAGAGCAGACTCTATGGGTAAGGTGGGCCAGGCCAGAAGAGGGAGGGGCTCAGGGAAGCTGCCCCACAGCAAGAAGGACCTACAGGACAGGCAGGGTGCCCGTGCGTGGCAATTCTTATCTTAAAGTAAGCTGAGCGGAGCAACTTTCTGTTTCGTGCAATCTAAAGATCCCTAAATACAACAGAGAGTGGGGGGAGGAGGGAAGGGTCAAGGTGAGGAAGAGGCACTGACGTGGCAGCACTTAGAGCACTCGACTTCCATCTGGGAAGCACGGCCAAAGGCAGCCCACCTGAGACTGAAGCCTAACAGAAACAATGATCCTCCTAAACCGGCAGCACAAAAGCTCCCAGCCCTCAGAGTGAGGGCTGAAAAGTAGCCTGGGCTCCTCTAGCCAAGCCCTGCTCTAAGCAGGAGCTCTCCAAGTGCTGCACCCATGGGGTAATTTGCACACCTTCTTCTAAATGGCACACAGCCTTACATCTAGATGTGGGAAGGTTTATTTCCTGTGTCACCATGGTATTTCAGCGATGAAGGGGAGAAAAGAGTTTCAATTATTCCAGTCACGAGAGAGGGCTGGAAGGCCCTTTAGTGCTGTGTGATACACCAAAGGACTGTGTGGTGACCCCTGCAAGAAGGAATAACAGGAGGTGACCAAGAGTATTACTGTTCTTCCCCAGTACATGAAATACTTAGGAAAAGTTTAAAATGTACTGAGAAAAAACATAGAGATTTCGTTTATTCTGATACCTCCTAAGCGTATCATCAAAGTTGTTTAAAAGAGATTTACAGAGATGCTTCTTCAGCTCAGAATGACCCTCTCAACTTAATAAAATGCCTTAAGAAATCCAGATGACCAAATCCACGATGGCTCCCAGAATGTACTACCTTCTTACAAATGGAAGATCTGAACACACTGAATCCAACCCTGCAGGCAGAAATAAGGCTAAGGTGATTTATCCAAGGGAGCACAGACCCAGACTGGTCCCAGGCCGAGCAGATGGCAACCAGAGACTCCACTCAGTGCTGCCTAAACGCCCAGAACTAATTCTGAAGAACTCCTGGGCTATTTCGTGGAAGAGGGTCACAAATACAGAAGATATTCCAAAGTGAACATTAGAAGTCATGCTTTACGTTTCTGTTGCTTAAATATTACTTGTGAAAACCTCCAGATGTATGTGAATTATCCAGCATCTGACTCTAAGAGTACGGCTCCACTTTCAAGGGCATCTGAATGAGATGAAATCAAATTATGACAATATACCAGTCCTAAAATTTCAAGGATGAATGTATGAATCCCAAGACCATCCAGAAATTTCTGTCATCTTTAACTTCTTTTATCAGTGCCTTATAGTTTTTTTTTTTAATAAACCTCTTATTTTTTTTATTTTTTAAATTAATTAATTAATTTATTTATTTTTGGCCGTGTTGGGTCTTCATTGTTGTGTGCGGGCTTCTCATTGTGGCTTCTCTTGTTGCAGAGCACGGGCTCTAGGCACGTGGGCTTCAGTAGTTGTGGCACGTGGGCTCAGTGGCTGTGGCTTGTGGGCTGTAGAGCTCAGGCTCAGTAGTTGTGGCGCACGGGCTTAGTTTCTCCGCAGCATGTGGGATCTTCCCGGGCCAGGGCTGGAACCTGTGTCCCCTGCATTGGCAGGCGGATTCTTAACCACTGCGCCACCAGGGAAGCCCAGTGCCTTATAGTTTTTGAAGTACAGGTCTTTTGCCTCCTTAGGTAGGTTTATTCCTAGGTATTTTAGGATACCTTTTTGATGTGATGATAAATGTAATTGTTTCCTTAATTTCTCTTTCTGATCTTTTGTTATTAGTGTATAGAAATGCTGTGTATTAACTTTTTTTTTTTTAATAGGAACTTTTTTGTTTTTTGGCTACATTGGGTCTTTGCTGCTGGGCAACGACTTTCTCTCGTTGAGGTGAGCAGGGGCTACTCTTCGTTGTGGTGCACGGGCTTCTCAATGCAGTGGCTTCTCTTGTTGCGGAGCATGGGCTCTAGGTACACGGGCTTCAGTAGTTGCTGCACGTGGGCTCAGTAGTTGCGGCACGTGGGCCCTAGAGCGCGTGAGCTTCAGTAGTTGCAGTGTGTGGGCTCAGTAGTTGTGGCTCACAGGCTCTAGAGTACAGGCTCAGTATTTGTGGTGCACGGGCTTAGTTGCTCTGCAGCATGTGGGATCTTCCCAGACCAGGGATCACACCCATGTCCCCTGCACTGGCAGGTGAATTCTTAACCACTGAGCCACCAGGGAAGTCCCTGTGTATAAACTTTGTATCCTGCCACTTTACCAAATTCATTAATGAACTCTAGTAGTTTTCTGGTAGTGTCTTTAGGATTTTCTATGTATAGCATCATGTCATCTGCAAACAGTGACAGTTTTACTTCTTTTCCAATTTGGATTCCTTTAATTTCTTTTTCTTCTCTGATTGCCGTGGCCAGGATTTCCAAAGCTACATTGAATAAAAGTGACAAGAGTGGACATCCTGGTCTTGTTCCAGATCTTAGAGGAAATGCTTTCAGCTTTTCACCCTTGAGTATGACGTTAGCTGTGGGTTTGTCATACGTGGCCTTTATTATGTTGAGGTAGATTCCCTCTATGCCCACTTTCTGGAGAGTTTTTTTTTTTTTTTTTGCGGTATGCGGGCCTCTCACCACTGTGGCCTCTCCTGCTGCAGGGCACAGGCTCCAGATGCACAGGCCCAGTGGCCATGGCTCACGGGCCCAGCCGCTCCACGGCATGTGGGATCTTCCCAGACCGGGACACGAACCCGTGTCCCCTGCATCGGCAGGCGGACTCTCAACCATTGCACCACCAGGGAAGCCCAGGAGAGCTTTTTTTTTTTTATCATAAATGGATAAAATACCTAGGAATAAATCTACCTAAGGATGCAAAAGACCTGTACTCCGAAAACTATAAGACGCTGATGAAAGAAAATGAAGATGACACAAACAGATGGAAAGATATACCATGTTCTTGGATTGCAAAAATCATTACTGTCAATACTGACCCAAGGCAGTCTACAGATTCAATGTGATCCCTATCAACTTACCAATGGCATTTTTCACAGAACTAGAACAAAAAGATTTTAAACTTGTATTTTTATGGAAACACAGAAGACAATGATAGCCAAAGCAATCTTGAGAAAGAAAAATGGAGCTGAAGGAATCAGGCTCCCTGACTTCAAACTATACTACAAAGCTACAGTAATCAAAACAGTATGCTACTGGCACAAGAACAGAAATATAGATCAATGGAATAGGTAAGAAAATCTAGAAATAAACCCACGCACCTAAGGTCACCTAATCTATGACAAAGGAGGCAAGAATGTACAAAGGAGAAAAGACAGTCTCTTCAATAAGTGGTGCTGTGAACACTGGGCACCTACAGGTAAAAGAATAGAATTAGAACATTCTCTAACACCACACATAAAACATAAAAATAAATTCAAAATGGATTAAAGACCTAAACGTAAGATACTACAAAACTCCTAGAGGAAAACACAGGCAGAACACTCTTTGACATAAATCACAGCAATATATTTTTGGATCTGTCTCCTACAGTACTAGGAAAAAACCAAAAATAAACAAATGGGACTTAATTATACTTAAAAGCTTTTGCACAGCAAAGGAAACCATAAACAAAATGAAAACGCAACCTACAGAATGGGAGAAAATATTTCCGAATGATGTGACCGACAAGAGACTGATCTACAAAATATACAAACAGCTCTTACAGCTCAATATCAAAAAAGCAAACAACCCAATTAAAAAATGGGCAGAAGATCTAAATAGACATTTCTCCAAAGAAGACATACAGATGGCCAACAGGCACATGAAAAGATGCTCAACATCACTAATTAATAGAGAAATGCAAATCAAAACTACAATGAGGTATTCACCTCACACCAGTCACAATGGCCATCATCAAAAAGTCTACAAGGACTTCCCTGGTAGCACAGTGGTTAAAAATCCACCTGCCAATGCAGGGGACATGGGTTTGAGCCCTGGTCCGGGAAGATTCCACATGCCGTGGAGCAACTAAGCCCACACACCACAACTACTGAGCCTGCACTCTAGAGCCCATGAGTCACAACTACTGAGCCTGCGCACCGCAACTACTGAAGCCCACGTGCCTAGAGCCCATACCCCACAAGGAGAAGCCACTGCAATGAGAAGCCCATTCACCACAACGAAGAGTAACCCTGCTCACCGCAACTAGAGAAAGCCCGTGCACAGCAACGAAGACCCAACGCAGCCAAAAATAAATAAATACATTTATAAAAACCAAAAATCTATAAATAATAAATGCTGGAGAGGGTTTGGAGAAAACGGAAACACTGTTGGTGGGACTATGAATTAGTACAGCCACTATGGAAAGCAGTAGGGGGATTCCTTAAAAAACTAAAACAGAGCTATTATATGATCCTACAATCTCACTCCTGGGCATCTATCCAGAGAAAACCATAATTTGAAAAAATACATGCACCTCTATGTTCACTGCAGCACTATTTACAATTGCCAAGATATGGAAGCAACCTAAATGCCCATCGGTAGATGAATGGATGAAGAAGATATGGTGTCTTTATGCAATGGAATATTACTCAGCCATAAAAAAGAATGAAATAATGCCATTTGCAGCAACATGAGTGGACCTAGAGATTATCATACTAAATGAAGTAAGCCAGACATAGAAAGACACAAATATCACAAAATGTCGCTTATATAAAGAATCTAAAAAAAAAAGGATACAAATGAATTTATATACAAAACAGACCCACAGACATAGAAAACAAACTTATGGTTATCAAAGGTGAAGGGGAGAGATACATTAGAAGTTTGGGATTAACATATATACACTGTTAATATAAAACAGATAACCAACAAGGACCTACTGTATAGCACAGGGAATGATACTCAATATTTGGTAATAACCCATAAGGCAAAAACATCTGAAAAAAATAGATATATATGTATGTATAACTGAATCACTTTGCTGTACATCTGAAACTAACACAACATTCTAAATCAACTACACTTCAATTAAAAAGAAAATTAGTGGGACTTCCCTGGTGGTCCAGTGGTTAAGACTCTGCACTTCCACTGCAGTGGGCTTGGGTTTGATCCTTGGTTGGGGAACTAAGATCCCACATGCCACGTGGTGCAGCCAAACAAACAAACAAACAAAAATTTGTGATTTTGTGAGCAGATAATATTTGAGTCTAACTGATTATGAAAGCATATTCATTTTAATTTTAATGGAATTAGCTAAAATAAAAACTGGGAGTCACAGGGCCTTGATTGACACTTGCTGTTCCCTCGGCCTCTTACCCAGATGTCTGCACAGCTTTGCTCTCTCACTGTCGTTGGGTGTCTGCTCATTGTTACCTTCTCAGGGGGGCCTTCACTGACCCCGCCCCCCACCACTTAACACTGCAGGCATCATGCGCACATGCCCCACCCCATCACCCACCACCCCACCCCACCCTACCCTAACTTACTGTCTCTTCCCATGCAAGGGGGCAGGGGGATCTTCAACTGCTTCGTCCACTAATGTATTCTCAGTGTGAAGAACAATCCCTGACACATAACAGATGCTATAAATATACGGTGAATGAACCAGTGATTCAATGACGCTAGATCTCAGGTGTGCCTCTCAAGCTCCCAAGAGTATTTCAGGATGGTAAACACCAAAATTTGCACTATTAACACTGACAAAGAGCAGTAACCTCACACCTGCACAGTTATGTTTAAATATGATGGAATAAACTACCTCTGGACTGGTTTTGTTTTACTGTTAAATAAAACCTAGTTTTTAGAAAATTATGTTCCACCACTCTTAGCAACAGAATTTCCATTACAATTTCTCAAGCCCACACATGGATTTCTAATCAACCTGGCTTTTTACAAGAGTCTGGATGAGTAAGCCCATGAGTGTTTCAATAAATAACTAGGATGATATTGAAACAAACTGTGTTTAACTTCCTGAACAAGCTAAAGACTTAATCCTACCAATCATGAGCTTCCATGCAACAGGAAAGGGAAGAAAATGATCTTAAGATTCTCCTATATTCCAGAATCAGAATTAACTAAATCTGGAATCAACTTTGCACACAAGGAAACATATTCGAGGCATTATCTCCTAAGACCTAAGTTCTAACTCTCCAAATAACCAACCCCCCCCTTTTTATTCCCCCCTCCTGTTTTGCCCCTTACCCTGTAGTCGATATACCTGGTAGTAACACACACTCCTTACTGCAGGAAACGCTGGCCTAGAATGCTTTCCTGTATCTTTCTCTTTAGCACTTTTGAACGTCTGGACTAAATTGGCTATACTGTCTAAACTCACATCATGGAAAATTTCTGCACTTCAAATGTGATACTGAAATTTTCAGATATCTTTCTAAAAATTCCTAATTCTACATTTCATTTGATCCGTTCAACAAACACCTATTGGGGGGGCGGAGTCAAGATGGCGTACTAGGAGGACGTGTAATTCGCATCTCCTCACAACTAGGGCATCTACCAGGCACTGGTGGGGAACCACAGACACTTAAGCGGCCGGGAGGAACCCCCAGCGACAGGCTTGCGGGATCATGGTTCCCAGGCTGGAGGTCAAGCCCGAGCTCTGAGTGGGAGCTCCAAGTACAAACCGCTGTACTAATAGAGAACCTCAGACCCCAGGGAATATCAATCGGAGTGAAGTTTGAACAGGTCCTCATCTCAGCGCCAAGACCCAGCTCTATCCAACTTCCTGAAAATGCCAGTGCTGGACGTCTCAGGACAAACAACCACTAAGACAAGAATTACAGCACCACCCGTCAAAAAAAAAAAAAAAATGAAACGACAAAAAAAAATGTTACAGACGAAGGAGCAAGGTAAAAACCCACAAGACCAAATAAATGAAGAGGAAATAGGCAACCTACCTGAAAAAGAATTCAGAGTAAGGACAGTAAAGATGATCCAAAATCTCGGAAATAGATGGAGAGAATGCAAGAAACGTTGAACAAGGACCCAGAAGATCTAAAGGGACAACAGTGGTGAACAGCACAGTAACTGAAGTTAAAAATACTCCAGAAGGAATCAATAGCAGAATAACTGAGGCAGAACAACAGGTAAGTGAGCTGAAAGATAAAATGGTGGAAGTAACTGCCAAGGAACAGAATAAAGAAAAAAGAATGAAAAGAATTGAGGACAGGGCTTCCCTGGAGGCGCAGTGGTTGAGAGTCCGCCTGCCGATGCAGGGGACGTGGGTTTGTGCCCCGGTCCAGGAAGATCCCACATACTGTGGAGCGGCTGGGCCCGTGAGCCATGGCCGCTGAGCCTGCACTCCGCAACGGGAGAGGCCACAGCAGTGACAGGCCCGCGTACGGCCAAAAAAAAAAAAAAAAAAAAAAAATCCTAGGGGTCCTGAAAGAAGAAGAGAAAAAGAAAGGGTCTAAGAAAATATGAAGAGATTATAGTTGAAAACTTCCCTAACATGGGAAAGGAAATAGTCAGTCAAGTCCAGGAAGCACAGAAAGTACCATACAGCATAAACCCAAAGAGAAACACGCCAAGACACATATTAATCAAACTATCAAAAGTTAAACACAAAGAGTGATTATTAACATTTATTAAAAAATACACACTTCCTGAGTTTGCCTGAAGATGGCGGAGTAGAAGGACATGCTCTCACTCCCTCTTGCGACAGCACCGGAATCACAACTCACTGCTGAACAATCATCGACGGGAAAACACTGGAACTCACCGAAAGAGATACCCCCACATCCAAAGACAAAGGAGAAGCCACAATGAGACGGTAGGAGGGGCACGATCACAATAAAATCAAATCCCATAACTGCTAGGTGGGTGACTCACAAACTGGAGAACACTTATAATACAGAAGTCCACGCACTGGAGTGAAGGTTCTGAGCCCCATGTCAGGTTTCAGTCTCTGGCAACAGGAGGAGGAATTCCTAGAGAATCAGACTTTGAAGGCTAGCAGGATTTGCTTGCAGGACTTCGACAGGACTAGGGGAAACAGAGACTCCACTCTTGGAGGGCACACACAAAGTAGTATGCGCGTCGGGACCCAAGGGAAGGAGCAGTGATCCCATAGGAGGCTGAACCAGACCTACCTGCTAGTGTTGGAATGTTTCCTGCAGAGGCGGGGGATGGCTGTGTCTCACCATGAGGACAAGGACATTGGCAGCAGAAGTTCTGGGAAGCACTCCTTGAGGTGAGCTTTCCCAGAGTCCGCCACTAGCCCCAACAAACAGCCCAGCCAGACTCCAGTGTTGGGTCGCAACAGGCCAAACAACCAACAGGGAGGGAACCCAGCCCCACCGGATCAGGAGACTAGTGGATTAAAGTTTTACGGAGCTCTGCCCACCAGAGGAACAGCCAGCTCTACCCAGCACCAGTCCCTCCCATCAGGAAACTTGCTCAAGCCTCTTGGATAACCTCATCCACCAGAGGGCAGACAGAAGATTCAAGAAGAACTACAATCCTGCAGCCTGTGGAACAAAAACCACATTCACAGAAAGACAGGCCAGATGAAAAGGCAGATGAAGGAACAAGATAAAACCCGAGGAAAACAACTAAATGAAGTGGAGATAGGCAACCTTCCAGAAAAAGAATTCAGAATAATGATAGTGAAGATGATCCAGGGCCTCGGAAAAAGAATGAGGCAAAGATCGAGAAGATGCAAGAAATGCTTAACGAAGACGTAGAAGACTTAAAAAACAAACAAACAGGGCTTCCCTGGTGGCGCAGTGGTTGAGAGTCCGCCTGCCGATGCAGGGGACACGGGTTCGTGCCCCGGTGCGGGAGGATCCCACATGCCACAGAGCGGCTGGGCCCGTGAGCCATGGCCGCTGAGCCTGTGCGTCCGGAGCCTGTGCTCCGCAACAGCAGAGGCCACAACAGTGAGAGGCCCGCGTACCTCAAAAAAATATATATATATATAAAAAACACAAACAAACAGAAATGAACAATACAATAACTGAAATGAAAAATACACTAGAAGGAATCAACAGCAGAATAAATGATGCAGGAAAATGGGTAAGTGACCTGGAAGACAGAATGTGGTGGAATTCACTGCTGCGGAACAGAATAAAGAAAAAAGAATGAAAAGAAATGAAGACGGCCTAAGAGACCTCTGGGACAACATTAAACAGAACAACATTCACATTACAGGGGTTCCAGAAGGAGAAGAGAGAGAGAAAGGACCCGAGAAAATACTTCAAGAGATTATAGCTGCAAACTTCCCTAACATGGGAAAGGAAGTAGCCACCCCAATCCAGGAAGCACGGAGAGTCCCATACAGGATAAACCCAAGGAGAAACACGCCAAGACACACAGTAATGAAATTGGCAAAAATTAAAGGCAAAGAAAAATTATTGAAAGCAGGAAGGAAAAAACGACAAATAACATACAAGAGAACTCTCATAAGGTTAACAGCCGATTTCTCAACAGAAACTCTACAAGCCAGAAGGGAGGGGCATGACATATTTAAAGTGATGAAAGGGAAGAACCTACAACCAAGATTACTCTACCCGGCAAGGATCTCATTCAGATTCGATGGAGAAATCAAAAGCTTTACAGACAAGCAAAAGCTAAGAGAATTCAGCACCACCAAACCAGCTCTACAACAAATGCTAAAGGAACTTCTCTAACTGGGAAACACAAAACAAGGAAAGGACCTACAAAAAGAAATGCAAAACAATTAAGAAAATGGTAATAGGAACATACATATAGATAATTACCTTAAACGTGAATGGATCACATGCTCCAACCAAAAGACACAGGCTCACTGAAAGGATACAAAAACAAGACCCAAATATATGCTGTCTACAAGAGACCCACTTCAGACCTAGGGACACAGACAGACTGAAAGCGAGGGAATGGAAAAAGATATTCCATGCAAATGGAAATCAAAACGAAGCTGGAGTAACAAAACTCTTATCAGATAAAATAGACTTTAAAGTAAAGATTATTACAGGAAACAAGATATGACACTACATAATGATCACGGGGTCAATTCAAGAAGAAGATATAACAATTATAAATATATATGCACCCAGCATAGGAGCACCTCAATACATAAGGCAACTGCTGACAGCTATAAAAGAGGAAATCAACAGCAACACAAAAATACTGGGGGACTTTTAACACCTCACTTACACCAATGGACAGATCATCCAAACAGAAAATTGATAAGGAAACACAAGCTTTAAATGACACAACAGACCAGACAGATTTAATTGATATTTATCAGAAGTTCCATCCCAAAACAGCAGATTACACTTTCTTCTCAAGTGCGCACGGAACATTCTCCAGGACAGATCACATCTTGGGTCGCAAATCAAGCCTCAGTAAATTTAAGAAAATTTAAACCATACCAAGCATCTTTTCTGACCCCAATGCTATGAGATTAGAAATCAATTACAGGGAAAAAAAACATAAAAAACACACATACATGGAAGCTAAACAGTACGTTACTAAATAGCCAAAAGATCACTGAGGAAATCAAAGGGGAAATAAAAAAACACCTAGAGACAAATGACAATGAAAACACGACGATCCAAAACCTACGGGAGGCAGCAAAAGCAGTGCT
This sequence comes from Pseudorca crassidens, assembly GCF_039906515.1. Lineage (NCBI taxonomy): Eukaryota > Metazoa > Chordata > Mammalia > Artiodactyla > Delphinidae > Pseudorca > Pseudorca crassidens. The sequence goes on along the minus strand of NC_090299.1, from coordinate 1,686,641 downwards.
AAGGAGTAAGGTTACAGCAATACAAGCCTACCTCAAGAAACAAGCAAAATCTCAAATAAACAATCTAACCTTACACCTAAAGGAACAAGAGAAAGAAGAACAAACAAAACTCAAAGTTAGCAGAATGAAAGAAATCATAAGGATCAGAGCAGAAAAAAATGAAATTGAAACAAAGAAAACAATAGCAACGATCAACAAAAATAAAAGCTGGTTTTTGAGAAGATAAACAAAACTGATAAACTATTAGCCAGACTCATCAGGAAAAAGAGGAAGAGGACTCAAATCAATAAAAGTAGAAATGAAAAAGGAGAAGTTACAACAGACACTGCAAAAATACAAAGCATCCTAAGAGACTCCTACAAACAACTCTATGCCAATAAAATGGATAACCTGGAAGAAATGGACAAATTCTTAGAAAGATATAACCTTCCAAGACTGAACCAGGAAGGAACAGACCAACCAATCACAAGTAATAAAATTGAAACTGTGATTAAAAATCTTCCAACAAAGAAAAGCCCAGGACCAGATGGCTTCACAGCTGAATTCTATCAAACATTTAAGAGCTAACACCCATCCTTCTCAAACTCTTCCAAAAAATTGCAGAGGAAGGAACACTCCCAAACTCATTCTATGAGGCCACGATCACCCTGATACCAAAACCAGACAAAGATACTACAAAAAAAGGAAATTACAGAGCAACATCACTGATAAACATAGATGCAAAAACCCTCAACAAAATACTAGCAAACAAAATCAAACAAAACATTAAAAGGATCATACACCATGATCAAGTGGGATTTATTCGAGGGATGAGAGGATTCTTCAATATACACAAATCAATATGATACACCATATTATTAAACTGAAGAATAAAAACCATATGATCATCTCAATAGATGCAGGAAAAGCTTTTGACAAATTTCAACACTCATTTATGATAAAAAGTCTCCAGAAAGTGGGTATAGAGGGAAACTACCTCAATATAATAAAAACCACATACTACAAACCCACAGCAAACATCATTCTCAATGGTGAAAAACTGAAAGCATTTCCTCTAAGATCAGGAACAAGACAAGGATGTCCACTCTCACCACTATTATTCAACATAGTTTTGGAAGTCCTAGCCACGGCAATCAGAGAACAAAAAAATAAAAGGAATCCAAATTGGAAAAGAAGAAGTAAAACCGTCACTGTTTGCAGATGACATGATACTATATACATAGAGAATCCTAAAGTTGCCACCAGAAAACTACTAGAACTAATCAATGAATTTGGTAAAGTTGCAGGATACAAAATTAATGCAGAGAAACCTCTTGCATTCCTAAATACTAATGATGAAAAATCTGAAAGAGAAATTAAGGAAACACTCCCATTTACCACTGCAACAAAAAGAATAAAATACCTAGGAATAAACGTACCTAAGGAGACAAAAGACCTATATGCAAAAAACTATAAGACACTGATGAGAGAAATTAAAGATGATACAAAGAGAAATACACCACGTTCTTGGATTGGAAGAATCAATACTGTGAAAATGACTATACTACACAAAGCAATCTACAGATTCAGTGCAATCCCTATCAAATTACCAATGGCATTTTTCACAGAACTAGAACAAAAAATCTTAAAATTCGTATGGAGACACAAAAGACCCCAAATAGCCAAAGCAGTCTTGAGGGAAAAAAACGGAGCTGGAGGAATCAGACTCCCTGACGTCAGACTATAGTACAAAGCCACAGTAATCAAGATAATATGGTACTGGCACAAAAACAGAAATATAGATCAATGGAACAGGAGACAAAGCCCAGAGATAAAACCACGCACCTATGGTCAACTAATCTATGACAAAGGTGGCAAGGATATACAATAGAGAAAAGACAATCTTTTCAGTAAATGGTGCTGGGAAAACTGGAGACCTACGTGTAAAAGAATAAAATTAGAATACTCCCTAACACTATCCACAAAAATAAACTCAAAATGGATTAGAGACCTAAATGTAAGGCCAGACACTATAAAACTCTTAGAGGAAAACACAGGAAGAACACTCTTTGACATAAATCACAGCAAGATCTTTTTTGATCCACCTCCTAGAGTAATGGAAATAAAAACAAAATAAAACAAATCAGACCTATGAAACTTAAAATCTTGTGCAAAGCAAAGGAAACTACAAACAAGACGAAAAGACAACCCTCAGAATGAGAGAAAATATTTGCAAATGAATCAATGGACAAAGGATTAATCTCCAAAATATATAAACAGCTCATGCAGTTCAATATTGAAAACACAAACAACCCAATCCAAAAATGGGCAGAAGACCTAAATAGACATTTCTCTAAAGAAGACATATAGATGGCCAACAAGCACATGGAAAGCTGCTCAAAATCACTAATTATTACAGAAACGCAAATCAAAACTACAATGAGGTATCACCTCACACCAGTTAGAATGGTATCATCAGAAAATCACAAACAACAAATGCTGGAAAGGGTGTGGAGAAAAGGCAACCCTCTTGCACTGTTGGTGGGAATGTAAATTGATACAGCCACTATGGACAACAGTATGGAGGTTCCTTAAAAAACTAAAAATAGAATTACCATATGACCCAGCAATCCCACTACTGGGCATATACCCAGAGAAAACCATAATTCAAAAAGACATATGCACCCCAATGTTCACTGCAGCACTCTTTACAATAGCCAGGTCATGGAAGCAACTTAAATGCCCATCGACAGACAAATGGATAAAGATGTGGTACACACATACAATGGAATATTACTCAACCATAAATAGGAATGAAACTGGGTCATTTGTAGAGACGTGAATGAATCCAGAGACTGTCAGAGTGAAGTCAAAAAGAGAAAAACAAATATCGTATGTTAACAAATATATGTGGAACCAAAAAAAATGGTGCAGATGAACCGGTTTGCAGGGCAGAAATTGAGACACAGATGTAGAGAACAAACATATGGACACCAAGGGGGGAAAGCAGTGGAGGGGTGGGGTGGGGTGGGGTGGGGTGGGGTCATGAACTGGGAACTTGGGATTGACATATATACCATATGTATAAAATGGATAACTAATAAGAATCTGTTGTATAAAAAATTAAATAAAATAAAGCTCAAAAACTCAAAATAAAATTAAATACAAAGAGAAAATTTTAAAAGCAGCAAAGGAAAAGCAACAAATAACATAGAAAGGAACTGCCATAACGTTAACAGCTTATTTTTCAGCAGAAACTGCAAGCCAGAAGGCACTGGCAGGACGTGTTTAAAGTGATGAAAGGGGAAAACCTACAACCAAGATTACTGTACCCAGCAAGGATCTCATTCAGATTCGATGGAGAAACCAAAACCTTTACAGATAAGCAAAAATTAAAAGAATTCAGCACCACCAAATCACCTTTACAGCAAATGCTAAAGGAACTTCTCTAGGCAGGAAACACAAGAGAAGGAAAAGACCCACAAAAACAAAGCCGAAACAGTTAAGAAAATGGTAATAGGAACATACATATCGATAATTACCTTAATTGTGAATGGATTAAATGCTCCAACCAAAAGACACAGGCTGGCTGAATGGATACAAAAACAAGATCCATATATATGCTGTCTACAAGAGACCCACTTCAGACCTAGGGACACATACAGACTGAAAGCGAGGGGATGGAAAAAGATATTCCATGCAAATGGAAACCAAAAGAAAGCTGGCACAGCATTTCTCATATCAGACAAAACAGACTTTAAAATAAAGACTATTACAAGAAAGAAAGAAGGACACTATAAAATGATCAAGGGATCAATCCAAGAAAAAGATATAACAATTGTAAATATTTATGCACCCAACATAGGAGCATCTCAACACATAAGGCAAATACTAACAGCCATTAAAGGGGAAATGAACAGTAACACAGTAATAGTAGGGAACTTTAACACCCCACTTTCACCAATGGTGAAATCATCCAAAATGAAAATAAATGAGGAAACACAAGCTTTAAGTGACACAGTAAACAAGGTAGACTTAATTGATATTCATAGGACATTCCATCCAAAAACAACAGAATACACTTTCTTCTCAAGTGCTCATGGAACATTCTCCAGGATAGACCGTATCTTGGGTCACAACTCAAGCCTTGGTAAATTTAAGAAAACTGAAATCGTATCAAGTATCTTTTCCGACTACAACGCTATGGGACTAGACATCAATTACAGAAAAAAAACTGTATAAATACAAACACATGGAGGCTAAACAATACATTACTAAATAACCAAGAGATCACTGAAGAAATCAAAGAGAAAATAAAAAAATACCTAGAAACAAATGACAATGAAAACACGATGACCCAAAACCTACGGGAGGCAGCAAAAGCCATTCTAAGAAGAAAATTTATAGCAATCCAATCCTACCTTAAGAAACAAGAAAAATCTCAAATAAACAACCTAACCTTTCACCTAAGGCAATTAGATAAAAAAAGAACAAAATGACCCCGAAGTTAGCATAAGGAAATAAATCATAAAGATAAGATCAGAAATAAATGAAAAAGAAATTTAGGAAACAAGAATAAAGATAAATAAAACTAAAAGCTGGTTCTTTCAGAACATAAACAAAATTGGTAAACCATTAGCCAAACTCATCAAGAAAAAAAGGGAGAAGACTCAAATCAACAGAATTAGAAATAAAAAGAAGGAACAACTGACACTGCAGAAATACAAAGGATTATGAGAGATTACTACATACAACTATATGCCGATAAAATGGACAACCTGGAAGAAATGGACAAATTCTTAGAAAAGCACAACCTTGCAAAACTGAACCAGGAAGAAACAGAAAATATAAACAGACCAATCACAAGCACTGAAATTGAAACTGTGAATAAAAATCTTCCAACAAGGACTTCCCTGGTGGCGCAGTGGTTTAGAGTCCGCCTGCCGATGCAGGGGACACAGGTTTGCGCCCTGGTCTGGGAGGATCCCACATGCCGCGGAGCGGCTGGGCCCGTGAGCCATGGCCGCTGAGCCTGCACGTCCGGAGCCTGTGCTCCACAACAGGAGAGGCCACAGCAGTGAGAGGCCCGCGTACTGCAGGGGAAAAAAAAAAAATCTTCCAACAAAGAAAAGCCCAGGACAAGACGGATTCACAGGCGAATTCTATCAAACATTTACAGAAGAGCTAATAACACCTACCCTTTTCAAACTCTTCCAAAAAATAGCAGAGGGAGGAACACTGACCAACTTGTTCAACAAGGCCACCATCACCCCAGTACCAAAACCAGACAAAGAGATCACACATACACGCAAAACCACAGGCCAATATCTCTGATGAACATAGATGCAAAAATCCTCAACAAAATAGTAGCAAACAGAATCCAACAGCACACTAAAAGTGTCATACACCATGATCGAGTGGGGTTCATCCAAGGAATGCAAGGATTCTTCAATATACACAAGACAATCAATGTGATACACCACATTAACAAACTGAAGAATAAAAACCATATGATAATCTCAATAGATACAGAAAAAGCTTTTCACAAAATTCAACACCCATTTATGATAAAAACTCTCAGAACGTAGGCATAGAGGGAACCTACCTCAACACAATAAACGCCATATATGACAAACCCACAGTTAACATTGTTCTCAATGGTGAAAAGCTGAAAGCATTTCTTCTAAGATCGCGAACAAGACAAGGTTGCACACTCTCACCACTATTATTCAACAGTTTTGGAAGTTTTAGCCACAGCAATCAGAGAAGAAAAAGAAAAGTAATCCAAATCAGAAAACAAAAAGTAAAACTGTCACTGTTTGCAGATGACATGATACCATACATAGAGAATCCTAAAGATGCTACCAAAAAACTACTAGAGCTAATCAATGAATGTGGTAAAGTAGCAGGATACAAAATTAATGCACAGAAATCTCCTGCATTCCTATACACTAATGGTGAAAAATCTGAAAGAGAAATTAAGGAAACATTCCCACTGACCACTGTAACAAAAAGAATAAAATACCTAAGAATAAACCTACCTAAGGAAACAAAAGACCTGTATGCAAAAAACTATAAGACACTGATGAAAAAAATTAAAGATGATACCAACAGATAGAAAGATACACTATGTTCTTGGCTTGCAAGAATCAACACTCTGAAAATGACTATACTAACCAAAGCAATCTACAGATTCAGTGCAATCCCTATCAAACTACCAAGGGCATTTTTCACAGAAGTAGAACAAAAAAATTGCACAATTTGTATGGAAACACAAAAGACCCTGAATAGCCAAAGCAATCTTGAGAAAGAGAAACGGAGCTGGAGGAAGCAGGCTCCTGGACTTCAGACTATACCACAAAGCCACAGTAATCAAGACAGTATGGTACTGGCACAAAAACAGAAATATAGATTAATGGAACAGGATAGAAAGCCCAGAGATAAACCCATGCACATAAAGTCACCTTATCTTTGATAAAGAAGGCAAGGAAATACAATGGAGAAAAGACAGCCTCTTCAATAAGTGGTGCTGGGAAAACTGGACAGCTACATGTAAAAGAATGAAATTAGAACACTACCTAACATCATACACAAAAATAAACTCCAAATGGATTAAAGACTTAAATGTAAGACCAGACACTATAAAACTTTTAGAGGAAAACATAGGCAGAACACTCTATGACATAAATCACAGCAAGATCCTTTTTGACCCATCTCCTAGTGTAATGGAAATAAAAACAAAAGTAAACAAATGAGACCTAATGAAACTTTAAAGCTTTTACACAGCAAAGGAAACCATAAAAAACACGAAAAGACAACCCTCAGAATGGGAGAAAATATTTGCAAACGAAGCAACTGACAAAGGATTAATCTCCAAAATATACAAGCAGCTCATGCAGCTCAATATCAAAAATACAAACACCCAAACCAAAAATGGGCAGAAGACCTAAATAGACATTTCTCCAAAGAAGATATACAGACTGCCAACAAACACATGAAAGAATGCTCAACATTACTAATCATTAGAGAAATGCAAATCAAAACTACAATGAGGTATCACTTCACATCAGTCAGAATAGCCATTATCAAAAAATCTACTAACAATAAATGCTGGAGAGGGTGTGAAGAAAAGGGAACCCTCTTGCAATGTTGGTGGGAATGTAAATTGATACAGCCACTATGGAGAACAGTATGGAGGTTCCTTAAAAAACCAGTATGACCCAGCAATCCCACTACTGGGCATATACCCTGAGAGAGCGATACTTCAGAATATATATGCTCTAGGCAATCCCACTACTGGGCAAATACCCTGCGAAAGCGATACTTCAGAAAGAGTCATGTACCACAGTGTTCACTGCAGCACTATTTACAATAGCCAGGACATGGAAGCAACCTAAGTGTCCATCGACAGAAGAATGGATAAAGAAGATGTGACAGGGCTTCCCTGGTGGCGCAGTGGTTGGGGGTCCACCTGCCGATGCAGGGGGCGCGGGTTCGTGCCCCGGTCTGGGAGGATCCCACATGCCGCGGAGCGGCTGGTCCCGTGAGCCATGGCCGCTGAGCCTGCGCGTCCGGAGCCTGTGCTCCACAACGGGAGAGGCCACAACAGTGAGAGGCCCACGTACCGCAAAAAAAAAAGAAGATGTGACACATACATAGAATGGAATATCACTCGGCCATAAAAAGAGACGAAATTGAGTTATTTGTAGTCAGGTGGATGGACCTAGAGTCTGTCATACAGAGTGAGGTAAGTCAGAAAGAGAAAAACAAACACCGTATGCTAACACATATATATGGAATTAAAAAAAAAAAAAGGTTCTGAAGAACCTAGGGGCAGGACAGGAATACAGACATAGACGTAGAGAAGGGACTTGAGGACACGGGGAGGGGGGAAGGGTAAGCTGGGATGAAGTGAGAGTGGCATGGACGTATACACACTACCAAATGTAAAATAGATAGCTAGTGGGAAGCAGCCACTTAGCACAGGACATCAGCTCGGTGCTCTGCGACCACTTAGAGGGGTGGGATAGGGAGGGTGGGAGGGAGACGCAAGAGGGAGGGGATATGGGGATACACGTATGCATAAAGCTGATTCACTTTGTTATACAGCAGAAACTAACCATCACTGTAAAGCAATTATACTCCCATGAAGATGTTAAAAAAAACAAAACAAAACACTTATTGGTCTATGAACAAGGTTACGATGCCCTTAAAACTTTTCTGCATTTAATAAACTTCCAACCTAGTAAAAGACAATAAATGTGCAGGTACACACAAATGTGTTACATGTCATAGAGCTAACGGCTGTAGCTGAGAGAGGATCAGGTACGCAGAATGGAGAAGGCAGCATCAGGTTCACCCTGAAGGACCACAGGAGTCTTCGGAGGCAGAACTGGAAGGAAGGGTGAGGGTGAGAAAAGAGAGGAAGTGAAAGAAAAGCTTTCCTGGAGAGCAAAAGCGGGGAGCCAAGATCCAAATGAGGTGTGAGAAAGCACAGGATGATGGGAGAAAGGAAGAAGGGACCCAGCTGGCGAAAGGTCCTGCCTGGTCACCAGCACGTGGCACTCCTGTGGAAGGAGTCCAGTCAGGAAGACCTGAGCAGCCACATAACAGACTGTATGTCCAGGAAGGGCACAGGGTATGGCTTTGAGGTCATCCTGCATCTATTACCAGAAGCAAAGAAGGCACTCAGACTCAGTTGATGAATGTAATTTACATGTAATAAAAAATACACTCAAACCTACAAAGATACAATAACATAAAAACAAAATTGTATTTTTGCAAATTTGTCTTTCTTATTAATACTGAAAACATTTTATATCACAAAAACTCATGAGAAAAAATTTTAAGAAAACCAGTGTGACTGAATGTACTTTATTATTTTTTAAAATCTTGGTATGTTTGTGTTAAAACCAGATTTCTGGAGCACTATAAATTCAATTATTTAGAAAGCTAGCTTTACTGCCAGTCTTCACTGAAAACGGTGCTTCTCCTTTATTGACACACAGATCTAAAGGGAAGAAATACACTGCTGGCTGTATTTACTAAATCATGTTAGTCAATTTTCAATCCTATCAATCAATTGCACAAGGATTTTTGTTGAAATTCAGCTAGTCAATTTCCATCTTAATCATTGGAGTTCTTTGTTCTTAGAATCAGGAAGCAAAACATTCTTGTATTTTTAAAAAATAAGGTTAAAATTAAGTGTTAACAGGAAATTTTAAAACAGGCTAAAAGTTCATTTCCAAGTTTGAGGGTGCAGTAAAATGACTATTTACGTTATTCTTAGCAAAACAAAACAAATAACCAAGACAACTCTATATATCCAATTTCAAAATGCTCTCTAAAGCAAGAGTTTCTTTCAAAAAGCAATTTTCTATTCATTGTTAAAATGTCACCTTTACTTTGAGAAAGCAGATTAAGTATTTATTTTCTCAAAAATACTAAATTTGCTAGGTAGCTTTCTACTGACAGCCGCTCATTACAGAAGAGGTCCGCAAATCTGGACCACTTGTCCTTAAGTAAAAGAAAAACACTCAGTTCACCTCAGAATAGGCAATGCTTTCAATTTTGCCACAAGATAACCAGCAAAGCTCTGTGTCTTGCCAAGTATTTTCATAGTTACTCCCCATCTCATCATAAACATTGTAAAGATTTACTACTTTGTAAAGGTCTCAGGCTGATCCCTTCTGTGATTCTGGCTTCAATTCGTTGCTTTAAGAACTTCTCTATGCATCATGCGCTGAATAACTTTCACGTGTGCTGTTCTTGCTGCAGTCCTACCCTATCCAAGAATTTTTTTTAAATTACAGTGGCTGCTCCATCACTGGTTATAGCTAGTTTTCGCACAAAACCCTGTTTATTAAAGAAGTCGTTTCAGAATATATATGCTCTAGGCTATTCAGCAGCTCACACACACACAAAAGTACTCAATCTGAATCTACCAAAAAGCATAAGCTGAAAACTGTTAAGAAACAACGGTGTTTGCATCATCCCAGGGCAAACCCTCCACACATCATTTATTCTAATAATTTACTTCTTGCAAATCTTCTGCAATATATTCTGTGAATACCCCAAAAGTATTTGCTATCAAAGGAATGTGTTTATTTTGTTGCCATTTTGCTTCCCGGGAATTTTTCAACCCTTCTGCCTACTTCCTCACTCCCAGCTAGAAGAGCTGGATTTCCCAGTGCGTGCCTGTGGCCCTTTTGTCTGTTAGTATTAGACAAGTACAGAAGATGCTGTGGATTAGCTTGACCAGCTCCATGGCTGAGTAAGGTACTTTTGTTCTGCAAATCATTCTCAGCAGCGCAGCCTAGAGACCCTGTCCCACCAGCCCTTTCCAAAATGTTGTATGTTCCTGATTCTCCGTATTAAATGCCTGTCTGTGCAAAACTGGCTGCAGTTGCTCCTGCAACTGAACCTTATAGAAATGTAAGTTGCCTCAGAAGGAGTTTATCCTTAAGCTTAATGAAATTTTATAAAGTACTCGATGGAACATTATATGACTTTAAACACTGCTGCAAAATGCATAGGTGCTGTTTCTCTTCCGGATGCTTAGTCTGTACATATTCTGCTGACTGTGAAGGCTGTATACTTCCCTTCTCTAAATCTCAAGACAAGATAACCACTTTGGGGCTTCCCTGGTGGCGCAGTGGTTAAGAACCCGCCTGCCAATGCGGGGGACACGGGTTCGAGCCCTGGTCCGGGAAGATCCCACATGCCGCGGAGCAACTAAGCCCGTGCGCCACAACCACTGAGCCTGCGCTCTAGAGCCTGCCAGCCACAACTACTGAGCCTGCGAGCCACAACTACTGAAGCCTGCGCGCCTAGAGCCCATGCTCCGCAACAAGAGAAGCCACCGCGATGAGAAGCCCGCGCACTGCAGCAAAGAGTAGCCCCCGCTCACCGCAACTAGAGGAAGCCAGCGCGCAGCAGCAATGAAGACCCAACGCAGCAAAAAATAAATGAAATAAATAAATTTTTAAAAAAGATAACCACTTTGGACATGATTAGTCATTAATAAAAGTGGATATAGGGCTTCCCTGGTGGCGCAGTGGTTGAGAGTCCGCCTGCTGATGCAGGGGACACAGGTTCATGCCCCGGTCCGGGAAGATCCCACATGCCGCGGAGCGGCTGGGCCCGTGAGCCATGGCCGCTGGGCCTGTGCATCCGGAGCCTGTGCTCCGCAGCAGGAGAGGCCACGGTGGTGAGAGGCTCGCATACCGCAAAAAAAAAAAAAAAAAAAAAAAAAAAGTGGATATAACTCCACACTTCTAATAATCTTTGAGAGTCAATTATCAGTTCTGCTGAGATCATTTTCTCAACCTCATTACATGGTTAATAGTTTGTGCAGGAAGTAGTAGCGGTGGCTCTGCCATCAATTTCCTTGTTGTTTCATATGCTTTCGTTATGGGCAGTATCTCCAATCCAGGGTTTCTTTTAAGACTGCCTGTTTTGTGAGGACCAGTTTAATTAAAACTAGACAGCAGAAGTCATGAACGTACTTAATGAACACTCATTAACTGCCATGGGCGGCAACACTCTGTTAAGTGAACAAACATCCTCTATTGACTCAAGGTACCTCAGAAACCACACAAGACTCATGATTCTGAAGTACAGATCAAGTGAGGGTGTCAGTCTCGACCCACATACTAAATATCTGTGAAGTGTAATGTCTTACTTGAAAACATAAGGACTAATATGCTCTTCCTGCAGCACCAAGGAGCACCTTACTTACTCCGCGTGGGCCTCTGACGTATACCACACGTTAGAGACCCTTGCAGGGGGCAATGCATGGTCTCTCAAAGCGTGTGACCAAAGGAGTGACAACCAGAGAATCATAAAGTTGTAAAGAACGTCAAGATCATCTAGCACAATCTTCTTACCTGAGAGATGTGTCCAATGTACAACCACATACAACTGGCCTGAGATCTTTAGAAAAAAGCTTCTCTTGATAAACTTTCTAGCAAACAAACCAGTAATACCTAACCACTACTTTGTAATGTGGAAAGAAGAGTTTAGTCTAAACGTGGACAAGCTGAGTTCACTTGGCACAGACGAGGGGAACACAGGCCTCCGCCATCATTCTAGTGAGCACAACCATAGTGGCAGACTTAATCAACCGTGTGAGTTTCTAACTATGATCAGAAATCTCTACCAACACATGGTAAAAATATCAAGTATAAGTCTGAACTTGAGAGGAAGAATGGGACATAGACTCACCTGTAACAAGGTGAGTGCTGTTAAGTGTGGGGGGAGAAGAACCAGGACACGGCCATACAAAGAAAGGCAAAAGAGAGTTCCAGAAAGGCATGTATGATCAAGGTCAGATGCAACAAGCTCAAAGGGTATCAGAATTTAAAAACAACTACAGGATTTTTTAAGTATGATCACTTAATGACCTCTGGGAAGGCTGATTAAAGTGGTAGATGAAAGAGCTAGATCAGGGAGGAAAACAGGAGTTGAGGGTGAAGGAAGTAGAAGCAGTGTTAACCAGTATCATTATCCATTATTTCAAGTGATTTGACAGCAATGGGTAGGACAACGCCAGACAGAAATGTGCCTAAAATGGTTAAGCAAGGTCAAGAGACAGACTGAGGGGAAAGGGAAGATGGTAAACTCAAAATCTGAATGCAAAACAACCCAGTAGAGGAGGAAAGATTCAAGACCCAGGAGAGAAAGGACAAAGAGCTTTGGAAAAGACCCTCAAGTAACATATTCACACACAAATTTTGCCCTGAGTTCCCATGGGTTAATAGACTCACTCAAATCTATCAGTTAAGAACCTCTGGAGTATAGGATTAACTTTGAAAAAAAGGACAAATGCTTTCTTCCAAATTAGAAGACAAGGACAACACATTTCAGAAAAAAGGGAAAGAGGGAGAAATCGCAGGAGCTCACATCAGCTGGCCTGGATCCCAGAGCAGCGTTTTCTGAGTATGTACTATATACCGAGTAAGCCACAAAGCACGGTTTACAGAAAACATTCCAATAACCCAGGGAGTGCAATCCAGCCTAACTCAGGGTTGTGGCCAAGCTAAGGACAGGTACCAAGGGAACCCAGAGGGAGGCAACAGCCTGGCCTAGGGTGCTGAAGGCAACACTTCCCACACGGACGGACGGCACATGACCTCCTCCTGGAGAGATGGCAGTTAACTGGGCAGTGAAGGCAGAGAAACACTGCGCAGAAGCAGCACCGGGAAAGGCACAGCAGACACGGCCCGTTCATGCTATGCAGGCCGCACCGTACAGGCAGAGCAACATGGCTACTGTGGTGCCAGACAAAGGTGGTGGCAGCAGCGGAACAACAAGGCAGAAGGAAGCTAGCTAAGAGCAAGAAGGATGAGAACCTGTCCGTCAGCCAGTCTGGCAGACAAGGCGCCGTAGGAAGAACAAGTGAAGGTGTCATCAAAGAAAAGTGAAGGCTTCCAGCTACTCAGGCCAGCGGCAGGTTTATGTGTAGAAAAGGTGAAGAAAGTAGTAGCAAAGCCTGACTTAGAGACAGACAAGACGCACAGACTGGGATGGGAATAAGCAAGACTAGAATAACAGGAGGATTTTATATCTTGGGTGACTACTGGTAAGTAATGAACGCCACCAGGAGCTGAAAGGTACAAGAGAGGACCCTCGCTAGGACAATGAAAAGAAGTTTTCAAAGTCAACTCTTTGGGCCTCACTTTCCTCAGCTAGCAAATACTGTCTCCGCAATAAATGTGTGTTCTGCTGTTGTCCCGCCCAGTTCTAAAGTTCTATGAGTCTATGATTTGCCAATCCCAGCATTCCAGCCGGAACACTGGTGCGGGCACCAGTAAAGGTGCAAACGCATAAAGGAGCATCAGATCATGGTTTGCAGAGAGGCATGTAATTGGAATGACTGGTTGACAGATCCAACCTTGCTATTTTTCTTTTTAAAAGTGAGATACAATTGTTCTTTTAAAGGAAAGGAGTATATTGGGGAGTTCTCTGGTGGTCTAGCAGTTAGGGTTCAGCACTTCCCCTGCTGTGGCCCGGGTTCAGCCCCTGGTCGGGGAACTGAGATCCTGCAAGCCACCCAGCGCAGCCAAACGAAAAAAAATAACAACAGAGAATATTGACAGTAACTACAATTTAAACCACTTAATGAGTAATGCTGCTTTTTATGCTTTTAAAAACAGAAACCAACAACAATATTATAAAGAAAGTCAAGAATTCACTTATGGAATGTCTTTATCCAAGGCAACCAAACAGCTTTGGCAAAGGGCTAGTAACTCCCTTCTCTAAGCTGTCCTGAGCATCAACTAGGGATGTACCTGCACTGACAGGTCACCCCCTTCAGTAATCTCTAAAGAGGGGGCTAAGCTCTCAGCAGGAACTTGTAGACAGTGTTTCCCTTGCTGGGCTACTTTCACCACAGTGGAATAACAGCCAAGCACCTCTAGAGAAAAAAATTAGCTTGTCGCAAACTATTAAATAGTTAACGATCTCACTGAATTTTAAAATAAATATATAGGGACCTCCCTGGTGGCACAGTGGTTAAGAATCCGCCTGCCAATGCAGGGGACAGGGGTTCGAGCCCTGGTCTGGGAAGATCCCACATGCCATGGAGCAACTAAGCCCGTGCACCACAACCACTGAGCCTGCGTTCTAGAGCCCGCAAACCACAACTACGGAGCCCGTGCTCCACAACAAAGAGAAGCCACTGCAATGAGAAGTCCGCGCACCGCAATGACGAGTAGCCCCCGCTCACTGCAACTAGAGAAAGCCCGCGTGCAGCAACCAAGACCCAATGGAGCCAAAAATAAATACAATTTAAAAATAAATAAAATTAATATAATATTACTACTATATTTTAAACATAAGTACTAATTAGCTTTTGTAGAACATTCTTGAGGAAAATAAAAATCAATATTCCCATTCATAGATGAGGCAGCTAAAAATAATTAAAATTCTAAATCACTAAATGCAATGTGGTGTCCTGAATTCAATCCAGGAACAGAAATAGGTAATTTGTGGAAAAATCAGTGAAACCCAAATAAAGCCTGTAGTTAACAATATTGTACCAATTTTAATTCCTTAGTTTTGACAAATATACAAAGGTTAAGGGAGACGTCAACATTAGGGAAAGTTGGTTGAAGGGGCTATGAGAACTCTCTATACTAACTTGGAAACTTTTCTGTAAGTCTAAAATTACTCCAAAATAAAAAGGTTGTTAAAAAAGTCCTGGGTCATCGGAAGTTAAATTCCTTAACTTCTCATTCAGTTTCAAGATGTAACTAATAATGTGCTCAAATCAAGAGAAAAATGTTCTCTGTGTTCTATGAATGAGAAAAAGTTAATTTCCACAGGAGGTGTGATAGATAATTCAATGCCACAAATATTACTGGAATTACTCTAAGATAACCTAGAAACTAACATTGATTTGAACTGTTAAAAAAAAAAAAGTCTCGTAGGCTCATGAAATACAAATTATTCAATTTCAGCTCATTCTGGTTATATGGTCTCTAAAATAAAGTCACCTTGTGTCTCCATCTGTATTCAGAAAGCCTATAGAGTCAAAAAAAGTCCAACAGAGAGTCATACAATGCAGAGAAGCACCCCACACTAGCACCAAATAGATATTCAATTAGTAATCAAGCCAGGAAAAAAGGCCTCAAGTTAATAAACATATTCCAAATAAATGAAATACAAGTAAAGGTGCAAATATGAATATGAATGATTAATGAAAATCAAGCAGCTGTCTATAAGAAACCCACTTCAAATAAAAGTATATAGGTAGGTAAAAAGGAAAAGAAGAACATATACCATGCAAATACCAATTAAAAGAAAGCTGGAATGGCTATGCTAGTATCAGACAAAGCAGTCTTCAGAGCCAAGAAAACTACCAGGGACAAGAGGAACATAAATGAAAAATAGGGTCAAGTCACCAAGAAGACACAACAAACATAAATGTATATGCACCAAACATGAGATCTTCAAAGTACATGAAGCAAAAACTAAACAAACTGTAAGGAGAAATGAAGACATCCACAATTTTAGCCAGACTTCAACACTCCTCTCTCAGCAACTGACAGAACTAGTAAACAAAAAATCATCAAGAATATACAATTAATGTATAACTGATCACTCTGCTGTACACCTGAAATTAACACAACATTGTAAATCAACTATACACCAATACAAATTTTTAAAAGGAAGGAATATAGCATTAAACAAAAAAATCTAGCTGACATTTGAGAGATCACTCCACTCAATAATAGCAGAATAGGGACTTCCCTGATGGTGCAGTGGTTAAGAATCCACCTTCCAATTCAGGGTACACAGGTTCGAGCCCTGGTCCAGGAAGATCCCACATGCCGTAGAGAAACTAAGCCCGTGTGCCACAACTACTAAGCCTGCGAGCTGCAACTGCTGAGCCTGCGTGTCACAATTACTGAAGCCCGTGCTCTGCAACAAGAGAAGCCACCACAATGAGACGTCTGCGCACCACAACGAAGAGTAGCCCCCACTCACCGCGACCACGGAAAGCCCACGTGCAACAATGAAGACCCAATGTAGACAAAAATAAATAATTTAAAATAATAATAGCAGAATACACATGTTTTAAGTGCATAAGTAATACCAAGATAGACCATAAAAACCTTAAAATTCTTCAAATAATTAAAATCATAAAAGCATGTTCTCTGGCCATACTGGAATTAGACTAGAACACAGAAACATGATAACAGGAAATTCAAGAACATACTTTTAAATAACCTGTGAAACAGAAAGATTCAAGGGAAATTAGAAAATGTTTTAAACTGAATGAAAATGAAAGTACAACATACCAAAATTTATGGGATGAAGCTAAATTATGGCTAAGAGGGAAATTTATAGCATGTGTATATATACATATATATATGTATACACACACACACATATATATATAAAGATATGTATACTGAGAATATGTATATTAGGAAAGAAAAATAGCTTCAAATCAATAATCTAAGCTTCTACTTTAAGGAATTAGAAAAGAAAAATCAAAATAAACCCAAAGAAAGAAATAAGGCAAAGAATAAAATATAAAATTAAAATTAAAAAAAATTTTTTTTTTTAATAGTGAAATCAGGGCTTCCCAGGCGGCGCAGTGGTTGAGAGTCCACCTGCTGATGCAGGGGACACGGGTTCGTGCCCCGGTCTGGGAGGATCCCACATGCCGCGGAGCAGCCAGGCCTGTGAGCCATGGTTGCTGAGCCTGCGCGTCTGGAGCCTGTGCTCCGCAGCGGGCGAGGCCACAACGGTGAGAGGCCTGCATACCGCAAAAAAAAAAAAGAAATCAAAAAAGAAAGATAATAGAAAAAAATCAACAAAACTAAAAGTTGGTTCTTTAAAAAGATTATAAACTTGAGGAACTTCTACAAGACTGGCAGAAAAGAGAGAAGACAAATTGCCAATATCAGGAATCAAAGAGAGGACACAGACCTCCACAGACATTAAAAGGATAAAAGGAACACTACCGACAATTCTGCACACATAAACTCAGCAACTAAGTTGAAATGGACCAATTCTTTGAAAAGCACAAACTACTAAAATAGAAGGGAACGATTCTTAATTTGCTTTATGAGGCCAGCATTATACTAACACCAAAGCCAGGCAAGGACAATATAAGGAAACTACTTATGTATATCTTATAAAAAATAGATACAACAAAGCACAACAAAATATTAGTAAAGTGAATCCAGCAATTAATTTAAAACGAGTAATATACCACACTCAAGCAGGGTTTATTCCAGGAATGCAAAGCTGGCTCAATATCCAATAATCAAAAATGTGATCTACCACATTAACAGACTAAAAAAGAAAAAACACACAGTTATATCAATAGATTCAAAAACCACTTGGCAAATTTTAACACCTATTGAGAAAATTCTCAGCAAACTAGAAATAGAAACTTCCTCAACATAATAATGGGCATCTACAAAAAAACTACAATAGACATCACACTTTATTGTGAAAGACTGAATGCTTTCCCCCTAAAGTCAGAAACAAGGAAATTGTACTAAAAGCCCTATCCAGTGCAATAAAGAAAGAAAAAGAAATAAAAGGCATACAGAATAGGAAACAAAAAAATTCACTATTCACAGACACAATTACCTACACAGAAAACCTAAACAAATCCACAAAAAAACTCTCAGAATACATGATTTTAGCAAGATCAACAGACAGAAGTTGAACACAAAAATTAATCACATCTTTATATACCAGCAATGAATAAAAAGAAACTGAAATTCTTAAAAACACCATTTACAAAAGTTGAAAAAAAAATGAAATAATTTATGAATCTAAAAGACATGTACAGGATATGTATGCTGAAAACTATGAAACACTGATGAAAGAAATCAAAGATGTGCTATACATAAATTCTATCTCAATTTAAAAAAGAATCAAAGATAATCAAATAAATAGAAACACACACAATGTTCACAGACTGGAAGATTCAACACTGTTAACATGTCAATTCTCCATCAAATTGATCTACAGATTTAAGGCTACTCCTATCAAAGCCCAGCAGAATTATTTGTAGACCCAGACAAGCTGATTCTAAAATACATGCAAAAGCAAAATGACTAAATAGCAAAAACAATTTTTTTTTAAGTTGGAGGAATCACCTTGTTAATTTTTTAAGGCTCACAGTAATTAAGACAATGTGACATAGGCAATGGGATAAACCCACAGATCAAAGGAACAGAATACAGTCCAGAAATAACCCAGACAAATAAGGTTAACTGATTTCTGACACAAGTGAAAAGTCAATTCTATGGACAAAGGGTATCCTTTCAACAAATGGGTTTGGAACAAACCTGACAACTATATGGGGGGAGAAAAAAAAGAACCCCTACCCAAATCTGATACCTTATACAAAATTAACTCAAAATAAATAATAGATCTAAATGTACAACTATGGCATTTTTAGAATATAGGAATAAAATCTTTATGAGGTTTTATAAAAGAAAGAGTTCTTAGACGTGATACCAAAAAGTATGACCCAAAAAAATAACTAGGAAGCCGAACTTCATCAAAATTTAATTTTTTTTCTTTGCAAAAAAAACAAACAAACCCAAAAAACAGTTAATAAAGTATAAAAACTAGCTACAGGGACTTCCCTAGTGGCCCAGTGGTTGGAACTCTCTGCTCCCAATGCAGGGGGCCTGGATTCTATCCCTGGTCGGGGAACTAGACCCCACATGCATGCCGCAACTAAGACCTGGTGCAGCCAAATAAATAATACATATTACAAAAAAAAAAAAAGACTAGCTACAGACTGAAAGGAAATGTTTGCAAATCACAAATCTGACATAGGACTCATAACCAGAATTATAAAGAACTCTCAAAACTCAAAACTAAGAAAATAAAACAACTCAATTAAAAATAAGCAAAGTCCTAAAATAAATAAATAAATAAATAAAAATAAGCAAAGTCTTAAACACTTTACCCAAGAGTATACAAGAATGGCAAATAAACAAGTGAAAAGTGTTCAATAACGGTAGTCACTAGGGAGGGACTTCCCTGGTGGTGCAGTAGTTAAGAATCCACCTGCCAATGCAGGGGACATGGTTCGATCCCTGGTCCAGGAAAATCCCACATGCTGCGGAGCAACTAAGCCCATGCGCCACAACTTCTTAGCCTGCACTCTAGAGCACGAGAGCCACAACTACTGAGCCTGCGCACCTAGAGCCTGTGCTCCGCAACGAGAAGCCACCGCAATGAGAAGCTCACTCACCACAACAAAGAGCAGTCCCCGCTTGCTGCAACTAGAGAAAGCCCGCGCAAAGCAATGAAGACCCAACGCAGCCAAAAATTAATTTTTTAAAAATAATTGGCACTAGGGAAATGTAAATTAAAACCACAACACCACGACACACCTATTTATTAATGGTTAAAATAATATCTACTGACAATAACAAGTGCTAGCACGGATGCAGAGCAACTGAACTCTCATCATTGCTGGTGGGAAGTCGAAATGGTGCAGCCACTCTGGAAAACAGTCTGGCAGTTTCTTACAATGTTACCACATGACCCTGCTCCCACTCCTTGGTATCTACCCTAGAGAAATGAAAATTTACTGTCACACAAAAACCTGTACACATATGTTTTACAGCAGCTCTATTTATTATCATCAAAAACTAACAGAAGCCCAATGTCCACCAATAGGAGAATGGATAACTGTGGTACATCCATACAACAGAATACTACTTGACAGTAAAAAGGAACAAACTACTCATACCTGCAACAACCTGGATGAAAGTGACTCTCAAAGTGACTAAGCTTAGTGAAAGGAACCAGCCTCAGGAAGTTACATACTAGGGACTTCCCTGGTGGTCCAGTGGTTAAGACTTCGGGTGGGGGTTGATCCCTGGTCGGGGACCTAAGATCCCACATGACTTGTGGCCAAAAAACCAAAACATAAAACAGAAGCAATACTGTAACAAATTCAATAAAGACTTTAAAAATGGTCCACATCAAAAAAAAAAAACTTTAAAAAAAAGTTACATACTGTATGATTCCATTTATATGACCTCCCCAGAAGACAAAAGCACAGTAAGTGGCTGTCCAGAGTTTAGGGGTGGGGGAAGAGTGTGACTGCACAGGAACAGCAGGAGGGAGCCTTTCTGGGTAATGAAATTGCTCTGTATCCTGACAGTGGTACATGAATCCACGTGTGTTAAAGTCCAAACAACTGCACATCAAAAAATATAAATTCGGGAGAGTTCCCTGGTGGCCTAGTGGTTAGGATTCCAGGCTTTCACTACTGTGGCTCAGGTTCAATCCCTGGTCAGGGAACTGAGATCCCACATGCCACAAGCCCAATATACATACATACAAAATGTATTTTACTACACGTTAATTTTTTTGATTAGCGTACAGTAAAACCCCTTAGAAAACCTCTCTGGCAGTATCTACTAGAGTCAAACCACATGTATACCTAGCAAATCCACTTAGGGCATATGCTCAACAAAAAGGAACACTCTTATCCACCAAAAACATGTACAGGAATGTGCATATCAGCTTGATTCATATCAGCCATAAAATAAAATAAGCCAAACGTCCATCAACATCAGAATGGATAAATTGTGGAATATTCACGCAACGGAAAACTGCACGCCACGGAAGAGAATGACGACTTGCTACATCAACAACACGGATGCATCTCAAATATAATGTTCAGCCAAACAGCACCAGCACAGAGTACCTTTAAGTGAAATTCAAAAACAGGCAAAACACGTGAGAAAGTGGTAGGGATGACGAGGAAGAGAACAAGGGCACATTCTAGCATACTGGGAATATTCTTTATCTATATTCTGTATGTTGAAATATTGGTCCCATGTGTGTACACATACATAGAATATTGTATCACAGAGATGCTCTCTGCAGCTTTACCCACTGTCAAACTTAGCTAAATCACATAAGGTTCTAGATCTTTACTTCCTCAGGTCACTAAGGCAAATGTGCACTAGATAGTAATGACTAAACCTCATTTCGTCACGGCAGCTATTTCTACAACACAGGGAAAGCCTCTAAGTGCATCCCAGTATACCCCAAGATATATAATCATACCATCTGACCACAGGATACACTGTATGGTGGCCTTTAAACATTAATAACATTATCTCCTTCTTGCCACCTTTTCAGCAATGAAAGAGGATTTACGTTATTACAAATGCTCCCTATACTACATGTTTCTCTGACTTTAAAACTGTAATATCACTGTTCGAAATGTACTTTGATCCCTACCCCAAACAGTTTCCTTTTATAAACCTCTAACAGCGTTACAAAAATAGCCCTAAATTCCCATTTGAGCTCTCCAAAAGTGTAAATTTTATGTAATTTGATATCCCAACAGCTAATAACACGGATCAATTTCCACAATACAAAAATTTTGGTAAATAATATGTGTATGACTTAATTTTGCACACCGATTCAACTACAGAATTCTGATGGTATAGATATTTTTATTGTGTGTAAATTCCTAAATGTTTAACTGTTAAAGAGTGGGAAAAGGCAAAATCAGTTTTATTTGAAAAAGCAAAATTATTGGTAATATAAGGTTGTAAAAGTATCATTCACCTTTTTGTCCATAAGTAATATTCATTGTAGAAAAGTCTTAAAGCTTGAGGCATGTGCCAAAAGGAAAAAAGAAAGCCATCAGAACTTCCACCACAAAATATTTTGATGTGTATACCCTATCAGACCTTCCTATGCAAATATATATACACACAGACACTTTACAAAAATGGCCATGCCATGCCGCCTGCAGGATTCAGTTTTCTTTTTTTTTTTTTGGCCATGCCATGCGGCTTGCAGGATTTAGTTCCCGGACCAGAGATTGAACCTGGGCCCTCAGCAGTGAAAGCGTGGATTCCTAACCACTGGACCCCCAGGAAATTCCCACAAACACTGTTTTCTATTTTGTAAGCTTTTCTCTTTCTTAATACATCATGAACACTATGCAAATTACATTTTAAAACAGAAATGCAAAAAAGTAAGATATTTTCATGATATCCTTCACCTACCAAGTTTTTACTCAGGGCTAACCCTTTATTGTCACATTAGAGCAGACCAGCACACTAGGCTGTTAAGAGTGGGACTTGTCCAAGCCGCATATCATCATTTTTACATCATCATTTCACAAGTGGGAACGCTTCATCAATAACATCCTGCAGCAGAGTCCTATAAAGCAAGCCAGGTCAGCCTCCTGAAAACAGCCATCAAGCACATGCACAGCACTGAGTGCCACTAGGCACTGTGTAAGCACCTTCCAGCCTCCACGCGTTTAATTCTTCCAACAACCCTAGGAGCCGGAAGCCACACCACCTAGAAAACACCGCCTGTGAGGCTCTGCCTGAGGGCACAGAACCTAACAAATTTGTGTCCCCTGAGCTTTGTACACCAGAGTTTTGTTGTGGGCCAAGAACTCTATAAGCTAAGTTATGTTTTCCTACTTATCCTACAGCCCTCATTTCTTTGTAGAAGCCACCTACATGCAAAAATGCCCTCTTTGCCTCAGAAGCCGCCTCTGATGAAGGTGGTCCTGGGTCTAACGCTCAGTGCTGTCCCCAGCACACTGGGCAGTGGGCCTAAGACCCCTCCTGAGAATCAAGACAGTCCTTACACTCTTACTTCTCTTAGACACCTTCTGCCCCGGTGACCCAATATGAAATGGAAACATGCACCCCAAGAATCATAAGCCTCTCTGGGAAACGGAGGGCCAGTACCCATTCACCATTACTTGTTGACAAACGCTGTCTTGGGTGCCTGTTCTGCCCTAGATAAGGTGTCCCAAAAAGCTCACCATCTGTAGGGAAACAATTCAGAGGTTTCAGAATTACATGAAGAATGTTTGTGATTGGCATCACCCTGTTACCATAAAAAGTATCTTTGATGCACTATTACTAAAACACTTGTGAAGAAATTTTAAAACTAAAGACATAGCTTTAAAACTTTAAAATATAGTAAAAGAGAATGTTTTTAAAGGTTCAGGTCACAACTCAACAGTACATAAGTAAAATAATATTAATAATTCATTAATAAAATACAACCAGCATTTTATTAATGAAATTGAACGAAAAAGAAAAGATCAAAAAGTATCAGAGTATTGTTTTGTAAAACCTGCTGTGTGAGTGTGTGTGTGGTATATTTTATTGCTGATAGTGGGTCATGGTCAAAACTCTGGATTCATAAGTTTAATAGAAAACAGTCTTGTCAAACAAAAATAATACTAGGTGTATGGTTGTGTGAGTTCAAAAGTGTGATTAGAATAATAACTGAGGGCTTCCCTGGTGGCGCAGTGGTTGAGAACCCGCCTGCCAATGCAGGGGACACGGGTTCGAGCCCTGGTCCGGGAAGATCTCACATGCCATGGAGCAACTCAACCCGTGCACCACAACTACTGAGCCTGCACTCTGGAGCCCGTGAGCCACAACTACTGAGCCTGTGCTCTAGAGCCCATGAGCCACAACTACTGAGCCCGTGTGCCGCAACTACTGAAGCCGCGCACCTAGAGCCCGTGCTCCACGAGAGAAGCCACCGCAGTGAGAAGCCCGCGCGCTGCAACGAAGAGTAGCCCCCGCTCTCAGCAACTAGAGAAAGCCCGCACACGGAAATGAAGACCCAACACAGCCAAAAATAAATAAATAAAAGGAATTATGGAAAAAAAATAGAAAAAAGAATAACTGAACGGTTATTTTAGCCAAATATTGCAAAGTAATGGAGAATTATTAAACCTGAAATAATGGTATGAAAGGCTAGCATAAGAATTTTTACTAAATCAATAAAAATGGGTGTATTTTACACCCAACTACAGCCAATATTATAAACACTTTTGTAAAGCATTTGTTTGGGCAGACCTCCCAGCCTCCCCTCCCCAGCAGCAACAAACACCGCCCTTAATTTACACTCCATCGATGCAAATGCATAAGCCTCACCCTGGATCCCAAGAACTACACCTGTTTCACTCTCCAGTGTACTGGAAAATGGCAACCTCCAGGGCTACAACCCAGCACCCAAAACAAATCTGACAACATAATCTAAAGGAAGCTCCAACTGCAGAGAACACTGTGTATTCGTATAATAGTATAAGCATCAGAGAGCCATGCCATATGCAATGATTTCTTATCTGCTCTCACTACATATCGTTTCCAACACAACATTTAGAATCCCGCATAAAACAATTTCTGTCTCGGAATTTGGTACACAAATAAATACTCCTGATGAGGCTTTTGTTGTTACTGTTGCAAATGTCTTTAAAACAACTTAATTTAACAGTCCTAACAACATAACTTTTGAAAAAACGCATTATCTTTCAGGAGACAACTGAATGAGTGGAAATGACTGCCAACTGCATACCCACGTACCAGTACCGTGTCTTGTAAAGTGTTGTGACCAAGAGCGGAATAAAAGTGGCAACAATCCACAACTGGCAGAGGCAGTGTGTGCTAGCTGCCTTCAAAAGCAAAACAGAAAAAATTACTACGCAAATTCCTTAAGTTCAAACCCTAAATATATACCTGGGTAACCAGACGACCAATTACCTCTAAAAACTTTTTAAAAGCAGAGGTGAAGAGCCAGGGCCGCCACCTCCGAAGACTGTCAGGTATCTTTCAAACGACCGTTTTGGAGAAGAACAAGAAAACTTCTAGGAGGCACTTCCCGATGATCATTCGCCAGGCGTGGAGGAGGTGGGCACCGCAAGGGAAGCCCCGCTCGTCACCTGACTCACAATTATTCTGGAATTGCACCCGAGTAACCTCAAGGACGACCTCGGCGCGGGGCGACACAGCACCAGCCCGGATCCGTGACAGCGCCGTGCAGGTGGGCAGGCGGTGCCGCGCTCCCGGGAGATGCGGCACCTGGCGCGCTGCAGTCTGGCCCGAGGCTCGGGGCGCGGGTCGGCGGCGCCTCCCACCCCGGCCCGCGGTCCCCGCCGGCCCCGCAGGAGGCTGTCAGGGCGCCACCCGCCCGTGGCCCCCGCCCCCGCCCCACCGCCGCTTACCTCGAAGTAGCCTCCGGGGGCGGCGCCGCCCGCGCCCGCGCCGAGGGGCCCGTTGGCCGCCGCCGCGCCGCCCGGGGCTGCCAGGCCCGTGGCCTGGGAGCCGCGCAGCGCCGCCGCCGGGCCGGCCTTGCCGCCGCCCGCGCCGCCGTTGCCACCGCCCGAGCCGCCGCCGCCGCCCCGCTTGTTCTTCCGGCGCTTGGCCCCGCGCTTGGCGTCGGCCGGGCTCATGGCGGGCGGGCTGGCGGGCGGGGAGGGCGCGGAGCGGGCGCGGGGCCGCGGGCGGCGGCGGAGGGCGGGGAAGGCGGGGAGGCTGAGGCAGCGGCGGGGCGCTCCGGCCGGCCGCGGGCGGGGGGCGCTGCGCGGGGTCGCCTCCGGGCGGGGAGGGCCGGGCGGGTGGGAATTGCGGGGCGGCCGCTGGGCGGGAGCAACGGCGAGTCCACCGGGCCCGGCGCCGCCGCTGACCAGAGTTAGAGTCCAATATGGCGGACACAAGGGGAAAGGGATCCCAGTTTACGTCGGGGGAGGGGGAAGGAGCGGCGGGGAGGGGGAGGGGTGTGGGCGCCCTCCCCCCCCGCCTTACTCCGCCCTCCCGAGCGCCGCTCCCCCTCTGCCGCGCCCTCCCCTCCCGCCGTTAACTTGCGCCGGCACGCAGGCACGCCGGGAGCTGGAGTCCGCGCGCCCGCTCTGCTGCTGGGGGCGTCCGGCGCGGGGACCACGATTCCCGTCAGGACGCGCGCGACCGAGCGCCCGGACGGCGCGAGGGGCTGCGGCAGGGGAGCTGGATGCGGCGGTGACGTCACCCCGCGCTCGCGCCGCTCGGCCCCACCCGAACCGCGCGGCCTTCTGGGACCTGTAGTTGGGCGGAGTGGTCTGGCCAGCTCAGGGCCGCGTCGCCCGCGGTGGATGAACTACAAGGCTGGCGGCAAGGAGTTCCGCCTCTTTGACAGCCTCCCAGACGCCCCAGCGCCCCGCGTCCCCGCCACCGGGTCTGCAGGCCGGTCCTGTCCCTGGGATGCGCCGGGCGGGCAGCTTCGGCTCTGGCCCGCCAGGAAAGGCCCGGTGACCTTGGCCCTGATCTGGGTTCGAATCCGCCTCCTCCACTGGCTGGCTCTGTGATCTTGGGCCGGGCCCCTCGCCCGTGTCCAGGTGACTCATTGGGACGAGAATGACCCTCCTCGTGGGTTAGGCTGTTCCGGAGGGCGCCTGGAAAGCGCTGGCCCGGGCCGCCGTCGGGTCGGGGACCGCCCTGGGCGCTGGGGCTGCCGCGAACCGGAAGACCTTGCCGTTAGCTTAGAACCCCTGGCCCGGAGGCACCCTTCTGAGCTCGCCCTCTCCCTGAGGTCCCGTGCAGCCGTCGCCCGGCTTCCCGGTGCCTTCCGACCCTGCACGGTCCCAGGGTGGTCCAGCCATATCTCACGACCTCGCAATCACCCCACCGCAGAGGCCACGAACCCCGTCAGACCCTCCCGGGCCTCGCAGTGGGGCCGCTCCGTCTGGACCCTCCTCCTCCCCGGGCCCCTTGCCCATCATCAGCAAGCCCCAGGTACAGTTTTGCCCTTAGACCCGGACCACAGGAGTCCCTCGCCTGGGTCCCACCCATCGCAAACACCGAGACACAAAAAACATGTATGTGTTCCCCTCTTTGGTTCCATGGCTGGTTACGGGACCGAGATGCAGAGAAACTTGGTGCTAGGATGTGTAGTACGAGGGCCTCCATTTGCACTGTTTCCTGGGCCCCGCACCGTTAGCTCTGGGCCTGCCAGGTGCCACTGCCTGGCCGTTACCCTTGCCCCAGCTGCAGCCGCGGCCTTCTAATCTCCTGACCCATTCTTCGTTCCACAACCGGAATGAGTCAATGTGATCAAATTAATTCTCTCTTTAAAGCCTTTCAGAGATTCCATGTTATGTAGGCAGAATAAGACCCCTCACCCCTCCTGGAGTGTCTTGAATGACCCTGCTGCTGAAGGTAGAGTTTGAGAAGGTGGGTGGGGTGCCTGCCTTAGCACCCCACTGGGTGGGCAGTGTTTTGGGCTGCCCCCTTCCCCATACAGGCTGCGTCAGACACTCCCCACTCGCACAGCCCCTGTGACTTCGCCTGTCAGAGCACATTGCGTTGGATTGGGGTTCTTGGTGCTCACCAGTATCCCCAGAGAAGTCAAGTCTTGGGCCGGGGGGAGCATGGGAGTGTCTGCATCCTGCGCCTCTGAACCCCAGCTCCTGCCAGGCAAGGGCTGGGCACACATCAATCCAGTATTTGCTGGATGAATGAATGACATAATAATGACCATTTGTCAAGCAATTATGCACCAGCCACTCTGCCTCCTGCTATATCATCTCATCTAATCCACACAACCGTTCTCGAGATAGGCACCATTAGCCCTATATTATGGATGAGAGACTAAAGTTCAAAGATGGTGAGGGATTTGCCCAAAGTCACCCAGATAGTCAGAGGCAGGGCCCAGATTCCAATTCAGATGTGGCTCAGGTGTGACTTTTGTGTTCCAGCAGAGCACAGGGTGATACAGTGAAGAGTCCTTCTGGCGCCTGGGGACAGGAGCAGCCTCTCTGAGGAGGTGAGCTGAACCAGAGCCAATCACCGTCAGAGCAAAGAACTTTGAGCAGTGCGAGACTCAAGCAGGGGGAAGCTCAGCATGTCCCAGGAACCAACAAAAGCAAGGTTGGGTTTTATTCTAAGTACAGCTGAGAGCCATGCAGCGTTTTGAGCAGGGACTGTCATGGTAGGATGTATGTTTCTGAGAAAACTCTGGCTGTTATGTTGAGAATGGATGTCAGGGTAGCAAGATTGGAGGCTGGCGCAGCAGGTGGAGGGGGTGCTCCTGGCGGACAGAAGTTACGAAGCAAAGGCATAAAGCAGCGGTTCTCAACCTTTGTTTTTCATTATCTCCCCCCTAAGGAAAAATTAAGATACTAAGGAGAAAATACTAAGGAATAAGATTTTGTCTGGTAGAGTTGAGCTTTGGGAGGGCCACAAACCACTGTAATATCTACGATTTGTTTCTCCTCTTAAGAATCAGTTTTCACCCCCTTGAGAACCAATAGGAGATATATATATATACACACACACATATATACATACATATATATATACACACATAAATACATACATATATATACACACATATACATACATATACATACCTATATATACACACATATACATACATATATACACACATACATATATTTATACACACATATACATACATATAAATACACACATATATAATACACACATATATAAATGTATAAATATATATATATATATTTAAAATAAGGAATTGGCTCACACAGCGATGGAGGCTGACAAGTCCCAAGACCTTCAGTCAGCAAGCTGGAAGCCCAGGAGACCCAATCGTGTAGTCCAAGTCCAAGTTCAAACGCCTGAGAGCCAGGAGGGCCAATGGAGTTGTTCTAGTCCAAAACCCAGCAGGTCTGAGACCCAAGAAGAGCTGATGTTTCAGTTTGAGTCCAAAAGGTAGGGGAAAAAATGATCCAGCTTGGAGGCACTCAGGCACCAGGAGCTGGCTTTTTGTTCTATCCAGGCCTTCAGCTGATGGTATGAGTCCCACCCACAGGTTTGTTTTTGTTTTTGTGTTTTTTAATTTATTTACTTTTGGCTGTGTTGGGTCTTTTGCTGCGCGTGGGCTTTCTCTAGTTGCAGCGAGTGGAGGCTACTCTTCCTTGTGGTGGATTCTCTTGTTGCAGAGCACAGGCTCCAGGCGTGGCCTTCAGTAGTTGCAGCACGTGGGCTCAGTAGTTGCAGCACACGGGCTTTGTTGCTCCTCAGCATGTGGGATCTTCCCGGACTAGGACTTGAACCCGTGTCCCCTGCACTGGCAGGCAGATTCTTAACCACTGCGCCACCAGGGAAGTCCTCACAGTTTTTTTCTGTTGTTGCTGTTTTTTGTGGGGTTTTTTGGCTGCCTGGCATGTGGGATCTTAGCTCCCCAACCAGGGTTTGAACCCATGCCCCCTGCATTGGAAGCATGGCATCTTAACCTCTGGACC
This sequence comes from Pseudorca crassidens, assembly GCF_039906515.1. Lineage (NCBI taxonomy): Eukaryota > Metazoa > Chordata > Mammalia > Artiodactyla > Delphinidae > Pseudorca > Pseudorca crassidens. The sequence continues at coordinate 1,657,123 of NC_090299.1, read as the reverse complement.
ACCAGGGAAGTCCCCCACCCACATTGAGAAGGGCAATCTGCTTTACTCAGTCTACCAATGCAAATGTTAATCTCATCGAGAAACACTCTCAACAGACACATCCAGAATTATGTTTAACCAAATGTCTGGGCACCCTAAGGCCCAGTCATGTTGACCTAAACTAACCATCACAAGGGAGAATGCAGGACATAGGGCCAGAAAGGTCTATGTATACTGTTAAAAATAAAAGCAGCTCAGTCTGGCAGGAGCACAAGTGGTCACAGACTTGTGGGCAGTGACCTTGGAGAGGATTTAGGCATGGAGATGGCCACTCAAAGCACCCTCATGCTCTGGAAGGCTCTTAGAACCACTTACAGGAAAAGGCAGCATGTGTTGGATATTTTTGTAAAAGTCAAGTTTTATTACTTTCATGTGCAGTAAATATTAACCAAGATATGAATATGTACTACTACACTAGTAACACCAAACAATTTTATAAGAAAAATTAGATATGTTCATTATCTCACAATTTATAACCAGGGAGCATTACATAATAATGAATCATTACCTAGAAAGCCTTTTCTAATTTCTGGCTTTATTAAGTCTGCAGAAAGAACAGTTGAGCACCTTTGCTCAAGCCATTTCCTTGCCCCAGGCAGAACTACGGCAGCAGGCTTCCACCCCCAAGCAGAGCACAGGGAATTCTCTGTAGAAACTATACGATGCAAGAGCAGCAATGGGCATATTAATGTTTGGGGATCCCAAAGAATCAGGCAGTCCTTGATGCTCACCCAGAATTGAAGCCCACAGGTCAAAAGCTCTGCCCACCTGGAGCTTCTAATCAGCTTTTAAAACATGGCACTTGTAAACATGAAGGGACAGTGAAAGATCACCAGTCATTTAAGAAATGGCTCAAGTGTGGATAGAAAAAATGTGTGTGCGGGGGGGCAGGCCAAGAAACGGTTAATGGAAGGAATCAAAAACTTTTTCAAAAACTGCTATTAGCCTCAGAGATGTTTAAGAAAGGAGGCTTGAAAATTAAAAATACAGCGAAAATTGTGAAAGAAATTCAATAGAAGGGCTGCAAGATAAAGGAAATTATTCAGAAAGCAGAACAAAAGACACAGAAAATCAGAGAGAAATGAGACTTAAAATCTCAATCAAGGCGGTCCAGCAACTTTCCAATAAGAATTCTAGGGGAAAAAATGGAGGTAAATAACTTTTGAAAGAAATAATACAGGGACTCCCTTCGTGGCTCAGAGGTTAAGAATCCGCCTGTCAATGCAGGGGACACGGGTTCGAGCCCTGGTCCGGGAAGATCCCACATGCCGCAGAGCAACTAAGCCCGTGCGGCACAACTACTGAGCCTGCGCTCTAGAGCCCGTGAGCCACAACTACTGAGCCCACGTGCCACAACTACTGAAGCCCACGGCCTAGAGATCATGCTCCGCAACAAGAGAAGCCAACGCAATGAGAAGCCTGCACACCGCAACGAAGAGTAGCCCCTGCTCGCCACAACTAGAGAAAGCCCGCGTGCAGCAGCGAAGACCCAACGCAGTGAAAAATAAATGAATAAAAATGTTTAAAAAGCAGTAATACAGTTTACCAGAAGTAAGGAGTTGAATGTCCAGATTGAAAGAGCCCACCAAGGAAGATGGTTAACTGTAGAAAACCAGAGATGAAAAAAAAAAAACCAGCCTAAAATGCTCAGGAAGAAAAACAGAAGTCACATAAAAAAAAAAAAAAAAAAAAAGGAAAAAAGAACCTCACTAAATGTTTTAACAGTAACATTTGAAGCTAAATAGTGGAGCAGGGCCTTCAAAATTCTGAAAGAAAATCAAATATACAATAGAATTGTATAGCCAGCCAAACTGTCAATTGTGTATGGAGACAAAAAACAATTTTGGACAAACTATATTTTTCAGGTAAACAGACTGCACCATAGTAAAAAACCCTAAAATACCAGTAGGTCTGTTTCTCACATACGGCCTAAGGCTGTTAAGTAGCTCTCCTCCACCTTTTAACCAAGATGAGGACTAACCAGGGACAGGTGCTCCAGTGCTCAGTGGGAAGCCCTAATGGTATCCTAAAGGTGGAAGTGAGCCAGTGGTGAACAGAACCTTACCAAACCACAATACCGCCCTGACGTAGCTTGGTGCACAGCCAGATGAAGGTGGGGAGCACCTGCTCCATTTGCCTAGCAGAGGAAAAGAGCACCTGCAGCCTCTATGATTTTTTTTTTTAGCTGCACTGGGTCTTCATTGCTGCGTGTGGGCTTTCTCTAGTTGTGGCGAGTGGGGGCTACTCTTCTTTGCCGTGCACGGCTTCTCATTGCAGTGGTTTCTCTTTTTGCAGACCACGGGCTCTAGGTGCGTGGGATTAGTAGTTGTGGCTCATGGGCTCTAGAGTGCAGGCTCAGTAGTTGTGGCACACGGGCTTAGTTGCTCTGCGGCATGTGGGATCTTCCTGGACAAGGGCTGGAACCCATGTCCCGCCTGCATTGGCAGGCGGATTCTTAACCACTGGACCACCAGGGAAATCCCTGATTTTTTTTTTTCTTATGCACAAGTTCAGCTTTCAATTAAAAATTTCTAGGCATATCAAGGCACATGGCCATTTTACTGAAAATAAAAAGACAAAAGGCTACAAAAACTCATAGGTGAGTCACATATTGGAGTTGGTAGGCAAAGACTATACAATATAATTAATATGTTCAAGAAAATAGAGGAAAAGGTGTAAAAAAAGACGAAAAAATTGATAATTGTAATCTATCAGGAAATTAACTAGAACTGAAAAAGTAACTGAAATTGACTTCAATAGATTAATAGCCAACTAGACACAGTACAAGAGAGGATTAATGAGTTAGAATTTAATATAAAACAGCACAGAGAGAAACAAAACAACTGATAAAACAGAAAAGAGAATAAAAAGTACATGAGACACAGTTGAAAGTTTAACATATGTGTAACTGGTGTCCCAAAAGGCAAGAAGAGAGAATGCCACAGACAGAAGCAGATTCTCCAAAATTGGTGAGATATTCACCCAGTTTCAAAAATCTCTGTGAACACAAAGCAGAATAAAAACAAGCAAAACCACACCTGAGCACATCATTACTAAACTGCTGAAGACAAAGAAAAAACTCAGCCAAAGAAAATATTCACGTATCTTCAAAGGTATGTGACAGCTGACTGCAAGAGAAATGAAGCTAGGAAAAAATAGGATGACAAAGAGTAATTGGGGAAGAAAACTGTCAACTTATAATTTTTAAAAATTGTAACGTATTTAACACAATATATTCAAAATATCATGACTAACACATGTAACCAATATAAAATTACTAACAACATATCTTAATACTCTTTTTTTATACTAAGTCTTCGGAACCCTGTGTGTTTTATACTTGCGGTCTCTCTACATTTGGATTCATCGTGACTCAAGTACTCAGCTGCCACGTGTGGCTCGTGGCGACCATATTAGACAGCGACCTGTAATTTTTTACTCAGAAACAAAAATATCATGCAAGAATGAAGGTAAAATAATGGCATTTTCAGATTAACAAAAACAGAATTTATTGCCAGCAGGAATTCACTAAAAGAAATACTAAAGGAGGGCTTCCCTGGTGGCGCAGTGGTTGAGAGTCCACCTGCCGATGCAGGGGACACGGGTTCGTGCCCTGGTCCGGGAGGATCCCATGTGCCGTGGAGCGGCTGGGCCCGTGAGCCATGCCGATGAGCCTGCACGTCCGGAGCCTGTGCTCCGCAGCGGGAGAGGCCACGGCAGTGAGAGGCCCACGTACCGCCAAAAAAAAAAAACTAACAAACAAACAAAAACAAACAGAAAAAAAGAAATACTAAAGGAAATTCTATGGGCAGTAGGAAAATTATTCCAGATTGAAATGGAGGAATAAAGACCAAAGACATACAAATGGGGTGTGTGTGTGTGTGTATATATATATATATATGCATATATATGACTTTATATATAGATATATGAATGATAATAGTATGCTAGTATTTTTTTCATTTAAAAAACTTTGGTAAAATAATACAAAATTTACCATTGTAATCCCTTTCAAGTGTACAATTCAGTGGCATACCTACATTCACAATGCTGTACAACCATCACCTTTATCCACTTCCAGAATGTTCCACCATCCCAAGCAGAAACTCTGTACCCATTAAATAACAACCCCAGGCCCCGGTAACCTCTACTCTACTGTCTCTATGAATCTGCCTATTCTAGATACATCATGTAAGTAGAATCATACAGTATTTGTACTTTTGTGTCTAGCTTATTTCACTTAGCATGATGTTATCATGGTTCATCCATGTTGTAAGTATGTATCAGAATTTCATTCTTCAGGCTGAGTAATATTCCATTGTATGGATATAGCACACTTTATCCATTCATCTGTTGATGGACATTTGGGTTGCTTCTACCTTTTGGCTGTTGTGAATAATGTTGCTATGAACATTGGTATACAAGTACCTGAGTCCCAAGTGTCTGAGTCAATTCTTTTGGGTGTCTATCTGGGAGAGAAATTGTTGGAACACATGGTAATCCTATGTTTAACTTTTTGAGGAGCCACCAAACTGTTTTCTAGATCAGCTTCATCATTTTATATTTCTACCAGTAATGCACAAGGGTTCTAATTTCTGCACATCCTCACCAACACTTATTTTCTGTGTTTCTGATAATAGCCAGTGGGTGTAAAGTGGTATCTGTGGTTTTAATATACATTTCACTCATGACTAATGATGCCGAGTTCCTTTCATGTGCTTATTGGTTATTTGTATGTCTTCTTTGGAGAAATATCTATTTCGGTCCTTTGCCAATTTTTAAATTGGGCTGATTTTTTGTGCTTGTTGAGTTGGAGAAGCACTTTATATATTCTGGTTATTAGGCCCTTATTAAATAGATGACATGCAAATATTTTCTCCCATTCTGTGGGTTGTCTTTTCACTCTCCTAATAGTATCCTTTGATGCACAAAAATTTTTAATTTTAATGAAGTCAAATTAATTTTTCCTTTTGTTGCCTGTGTTTTTGGTGTCATGTATAAGAAAACTTTGCCAAATCCAAAGTCATGAATATTTGCCTTCATGTTTTTTTCTAAGAATTTTATAGTTTTAGCTTTTAAATCTAGGTCTGTGATCCATTTCTTCATTAATTTTTATATACTGTTTAAAGACCCAACTTAATTTTTTTAAATTAATTTATTTTTATATTTATTTTTGGCTGTGTTGGGTCTTCGTTTCTGTGCGAGGGCTCTCTCTAGTTGCGGCAAGCGGGGGCCACCCTTCATCGTGGTGTGCGGGCCTCTATCGCGGCCTCTCTTGTTGCGGAGCACAGGCTCCAGCTGCGCAGGCTCAGTAGTTGTGGCTCACGGGCCTAGTTGTTCTGCGGCATGTGGGATCTTCCCGGACCAGGGCTCGAACCCATGTCCCCTGCATTGTCAGGCAGATTCTCAACCACTGCGCCACCAGGGAAGCTCCACCAACTTAATTCTTATGCACGTGAATATCCAGTTTTCCAAGCACCATTTGTTGGAGAGACCTTTCTTCATTGAATGGTCTTGAAACCCTTGTGAAAATCATTTGGCCATAGAAGTGAGGATTCATTTCTGTGCTCTCAATCCTACTCCATTGGTCTGTATGTCTGTCCCTAAGTCAGCACCACATTGTTTTGTTTCCTGTACCTCTATGATGTTCTCAAATTGGGAAGTGAGTCTCCCAACTTCTTTTTCAAGATTGTTTTAGCTATCCTGGGTCCTTTAAAATTCCATACAAATTTCTATTAAAATTGCCATTGGGCTTTGGTAGGGACTGCATTGATTCTATACTATATTGCCTTGGGTACTATTGCGATCTTAATACTGTCTTCCAACCCACAAGCATGGGATGCCTATTTATTTAGGTTTGCGTCCTTCAGCAATGTTTTGTAGGGATGTATGTGTCTCAGTGTACAAATTATGCACCTACTTGGTTAAATTTACTCCTTTTATTTTTTTTGACGCTATTGAAAATGGAATTTTATTTCCCTTTCAGATCGTTGACAGTGTATAGAAATACAACTGATTTGTGAATTTATACCCCAGAACTTTGCTGAATTTGTACTGTAACTGTGCGCTAACTTTGGGTTTAGTTTGTTTTTTTTTCAGTTCCTTAAGGCATACAGTTATTGATTTGATCTTCTAATGTAGACATTTATAGCTATGACTATCCCCCTGAGCACTGGTTTCACTGCATCCCATGTTTTGGTATGCTGTGTTCTCATTTTCATTCTTCTCAAAGTATTTTCTAATTTCCCTTGTGATTTCTTCTTTGAACCATTGGTCATTTAAAAGTGTGTTGTTTGGGCTTCCCTGGTGGCGCAGTGGTTGAGAGTCCGCCTGCCGATGCACAGGACACGGGTTCGTGCCCTGGTCCGGGAAGATCCCACATGCTGCAGAGCGGCTAAGCCCGTGAGCCATGGCCGCTGAGCCTGCGCGTCCGGAGCCTGTGCTCCGCAACGGGAGAGGCCACAACAGTGAGAGGCCCGCGTACCGCAAAAAAAAAAAAAAAAAGTGTGTTGTTTAATGTCCACGTATTTGTGGGTTCTCCTAAATGTTCATTCCCTATAACCCAGTAATTTCACACTTAAGTATATGTCCAACAGGTATGTGAGCAAAACTGCACCAAAAGATATACAGAATGTTCACATTTGGCTACTAATAGCAAAAAACATAAATTAATGAAAGAATGGATAAACTGAAGCATATTCATCTAATGAAATACTATACAGTACGGAAAATGAACAAACTACACAACATGAATCTCACAAATATAATATTGAGCAACAGAAGCCACCCCCCTCCTCCACAAAATACACATTGAGTGATTCCATCTATTTATTTTTTAATTTGGCCATGCCGTGCTGTATGCAGGATCTCAGTTCCCTGACCAGGGATTGAACCTTTGCCCCCTGCAGTGGAAGCACAGAGTCTTAACCACTGGACCACCAGGAAGTCCCCAATTCCATCTGTTTAAAGTGCAAAGAAAAGGCAAAAGTAAAGTACGTGAGTAGGATTGTGTTTTGGTAATTAAACTATAATTATAGTTAAAGGAGTGATTTTCATAAAAGTCAGAATAGCGATTACCTTGGAGGAAAAGGCAGACTGTACTGACCAGGAGGGAGGACAAGAAGGGGCTTCTAAGGTGTTGGTAATAGTTTCTTGTTGCAGTTGGTTGTTTCACAGGCTTTTGCTTTATGGTAATTCACTGAACTGTACTTTTGAAGTAATTCAGTGAGGTGTGCTTTTTGTGTGGTATATTTCACAGTATAAAAGATAAATAAATACAGTGGCCTTGAGTTCGTAACTAAGCCTTAAACACCTCATAAAAGCAAGGGTAAAAAATTAAAAAGCAAGGGTAAATACTTTCTGGAGGAACCCACCTTCAATTCAGGTCTCAAAGAATTTTCAGATAGTTACCAAGTTACCTGGGTTCAAAGTAAGGGAGAAAAAAGTTTACAAAACACACAAAGAAGGAAGTCATCATTAGTGAGAGCCAGCAGGAATAAAAGGCCTCAGAATTAGACCCACAAAGACTTTGGGTACTGGAATTAACATAAATAGAATATGAAACAGACAAATCTCTAAAACTGATTAAAACAGAAAGCATAAATTAGTATTAATGATAAAAAGATGCTGCAGAGACTAATTAGCTTACAAGAGAATATTTTGAACTTTATACCAAAGACTTGTAACGAGATGAAATACACAAATTCCCAGAAACCTGTAACTTAACTGACTTAAATGTGAATAATTTGCAAACATTAAAAAATCAAATCAGTATTTTAAAATCTTTCCTTAATAAAAATAATAGCCCAGAAATTTTATTGCTGAGTTCTACTAAACATTCAGGGAACAAATAATTCGAATCCAGGGTAGAGAGACAATTCTCCTTAGTCTCACTGTAGGGAACTTACTTTGAAACCAAAACCTGGCAAAGACAGTGTAAGAAAATGATAGGTCAATGTAACTCATGAACATGGGTATTTAGAAACCCTACACCAAATACTGGCAAAACAAAGTAAGAAATGTGTAAGATAAAACATCATGAACAAAGTAGATTTACCCATGAAATATGCTGGTGAGCACTGAAAAAAAATCACTGTGATACACTACATTAACTGATCCAAAGGGGGAACATCCTATGTCTCAGTAGAAGTAGAAAAAGAACCAATAAGGTGATACATCCCTTGTGACAAAATAAAACAGAAATAAAATACAAACTCCTATCTCGTGGTTGGAAAAGGAACCTCTGTTACCTGTTATCTAACAAGTTCATAAAGAAGAAGAAAGTTCCAAGAATTAGAACATTCCATTGCAGATGATATGGTTGTGAACGTACAAAATTTTAACAGAATCCAGATTCTTAATTAGAATGAGACTTTGGCAAGAATGCTTACACAATTTACAAAACCAATTAAATTTCCATATGGCAACAACAAAAAAAGGTAGTTAAGATGCCACTTAAGTTTCAAAACTAAGAAACCTAGAAACAAGCCCCTTCTGTAGCCAGCTACAGAGGATGTTCTGTAGGACATCCTCTGCTAGTACACACCTGTGGTACACACTCCCCGCCCTTTCATGGGACTCTGCTCTCCTCCCTGGGCTTGCCGAGGGTGGAGGCCTCACCTGGCTCCTGGCTTCAGACACTGCTGGTCTAGGGGGGCCACCAAGGGAGTGTCTGGTCAATCACACCCTCAGGTCTCGGGAGGCCTGTACACTGCGAGGGCGCCAGGCCTGGGATCTGCACTCAAGGACCCTTTCCTCTTCTCTTTACCTAGACAAGTTTCAGACCTTGCGGAGCACAGCTGAGCATCTCTTCCTGTTCTCTTGGACTCCCGTACCTCACCTTTGCCAGTTTTATTTCCCATTGGCCTGGGGAACTGTCTCCCTCGATGATGTACGGCCTAGCAGGGCACGGGAGTTGGGTTTCTCAATACCCACCAAGCCAAGTGTGGCACCAGGAGCATGGCAAATGTGCAACGAGCATTTGAATAACTGTATTTTTTGTCTCTGGTGGTCTCCAACAGAAGGCAGGCAGGCGTCTGAAGTTCAGCACCTCTGTGCCCCCGAGCACCCAGCACATTAGCCTGTTCTGTCTCTGGGGACCACTTGACAGGAATGGAGAAGAGCAGGCAGGCAAAGGCCAACTCTGCCATCACTTACTCTCTGGGAAGTAAGCCAAGCCCATGCTGTCTTTTCAGCTTTCCCCGCACAGCTTGCTTGGGGCTCTAACGGGCCCGCCATGCACTCCTGGGCCCCCACTCCCACGCAGAGGGCAAACTGTATACAGTGGTTGGGGCAGGTGCGCTGCACTGCCAGGACCCCAGGTCAGTCCGAGTCCACACTGCTTGGAGCTCCTCTCCTGAGCTGGCACTGGCCAGACTGAGCAGACAGCCCACAGCCAACCTTGCTCCTTCAGGCCTGAGGTTAAGATTCTGCTCGTTTAGGGATTCCAGGGCCTGGACTTGGGGTTCTGCTCCAAGGATGACCTCTTACTTGCTGACTTCTGGGTCAGCAGATGACCAAGCAACTTTCTTGCACACATACTGTCACAAAATACACCAAACACGAGGCAGACAGGATCACACACCTTGGGCAAGGGTGGGGGGTGATACTGATCCAAAAGAGCAAATGAATGCACACACGAGATACCTGGTTCAAACTGGTTTATTTCCGCCTGTAACACTAGCAGAGGAGAGTCCAAAACAGACTGACATACATGGATATAGTTTAAGTGTAACAAAGAAGATCTGAACTATGTACACAGAGGGAGGGAAAGGATTTTTCTTATCAACCTTTTCCTGTTTTGCAACTTCTGAACAGTAGAAACTAAACATTTTTTCCCAACTTAAGTTAGTATGAAGGAATACAACTTTTACGATCAACCATTTGTCCTTAAGCATAAAACGTGAGAAATTTTGGCTGCGGTTGTCTTGGCTCCTGAAGTCCGGGTATTGTCAGAACATAAGAAAAGAGATTCCATGAAGCCCAGAAGGAACTTAATGGCAACGATGTCCAATCGAAGGGCAGACACGCTGCACACCATGCAGATGACAACTGATGTCGGCCCTCCTCGACTCCAAGTAGAAAGCAGTACTTTCATCAAACGAACCGGAAGTGAGCCAAACAGTTAAAAAGTCAGAATGAAGAATGAAACAATTCTTTTCACATAGAGGAGGGATACTCCTTCAGCCCCATTTAAAGTGAATTCTGTGCTGAGTCCCTGCTCCTCCAGAAGGAGAAACTGAAGGTCAGTTATTGCTAGCAAAGCCAGAGGTGGCCCCTTTTCCACCTCGAAGATGTTTCACACGAAAAGGCTGTTGGTTTGGCTTGAAGGCCTCGGAGGAAGGAGGGGTACAGAGGTGGAGGCAAGCCCTGTGCAGCGGGGGGCAGTTCAGGTCAGCTCGGGCCACCTTCTGCCTCCTTGAGACCAGAGGCTTTTACCCACGTGGAGTCGAGCAGAGGGTGTTATCTGGGCCCCTGGGGAGGAGAGGCCACCGTACTTTGCCAACCAAAACCTAAGGAGCAATCAAAGCCCAAAGGATCAAAGCCCAGTGGCCAGAAGAGCAGCTTCGGAAATGAATGTCAATTGCAGGGGTGGGGGGTGCCCAGCTCAAGTCTGGAGAGCCGAAGTCTTTGAAACGCAGGTCAGCTGTGACTTGGGCAACAGCATGGACACGGGCGGCTAATAAGGCCACAATTACTGCCACCACCGCCCAGGGTCTATGCTTGAGTAGACATGAGGCAGTGGGAACTGAGGACCGGAGGGCACGTGGTAAACAAAGGATGGATTTTTATCAGAAAAGAGAGGATACTCGACGACGTGCCTGCCCCACTGACCTTGCACAGCCTGCACCAGGTGAACTCGGGCATGGGTAAGGTTCCTGAGAACAGGTGGTGAACCAGACGGGGCGAGACAGGCACTGCTCTGTAGGCAACATGAGGCCTCTGAAGGACACTAATAGTGCTACATCTCCTGGGCTGCTGAAAAGTAGGCAAAGAACAGGCTTTATTGCACATTTCGTTCTTAGAAAACTGGGGATTGCCCTGCAGAGGTCCTTGTGATCTGCAGGAACCCGACATCAATGCAGATGGAATCACGGGTGACCTCTGAAACTCAAGGGAAGAAAAAAAAGTCCAGTGGTTGGTCTTTCCGGGGCCATGCTTGCACCTGGGATCCTCAGGCCAGATGGACCCTTGTCTGGCTTGGTCACTGTGGTGGGCAGATGCCTGGGAGGAGGTAGCATGCCCAGGAGAGCTGGGTGGACCTGTTTGCTCTCCGACCGGGGCCAGCCCTCGACACACTGCCAGCAGGAAGCTGGGGCAAACTTTCCAAATGGGGAAAACTTCTTGGCAACGTGCAGGTTCCGGAAAGAGGCTGGAACCACGATTCTCAATTCCAACGGGCCTGACTCCCTCTCTCCTTCCCTGGAACCAGACCACCCAGAGGAGCAGATGTAGACCCTGGGCTGGGAGGGCCCTGGGCCCAGCTCCACAGCATCAGACTAGAGGTAACAAAAGGATCAAAGACGGGGTGGGAAACGAGAGCAGTTTACATTACAGATGCTGATTCTGAAATAGTCTTTCTGAGCTCAAGAAACTGGCGGCAGATAGCCCACGTAAGGCCGTAGAGAACCCAGTCAGGCTCTGTCTGTCCATCCGTCCCCCGAGCAGCCCAGCACTTCATATATAAATGGGGTGGTACCGCTTGTGGCTGATCTTTTTCCTGCAAGTTGGGCAAGTGTTAGCATTCTTAAGGGAATCACGGAGGCACTGGCTACAGAAGACGTGGCCACATTCTGTAGAAACAATGAGACGTCCATTCTGCACAATCTAGAAAACATAAAAAAGAACAGGCTTCATGTCTGGCCTTGTACCAGAGCAGCGGGAGCCCCCAGAGAATCCACTCCCGCCCGTCTCTAAGATGCCGAATGAGAGGAGGGGGCCAAGGGCTGCAGCAGGAAAAGCAGGGAGATGGTCTGAAGAACTAAAGATGCTGCTCTGTAGGCTCAGGCAAGTATGAGCGGTGTCTCTGAAGCCGAGAGCAGAGGCAGCAGCCAGCCTCTGGCAGCGACAGTGCAAGGGGGTTTGACGAACCTCCAGGCACCCAGTGGGGCAGTGCCCTAGGGCCTGGGGCCACAGTGAACACTAGCAGCTTCCAATTAGGCCAGGTAGGGAATACACAGGACTGATGCACAGGGCAGCCCAGAGTTCAAGACTGTAGGGCCCAAGAAGATGGTACCCTCCCCCTTCACAGAGGTGTGCCAAGCCATGTGCCAACCCAAGTGTGACTGCAAAACAGAGGCATCAAAAGCCCACCCAGTGAGGAGTGCTCTCTCATCTAATTCTTTCACTGAAGCAGTTTGAGAACCAGAATCAGGGAAGACACAGCTAAGTTTGCTTACCTCCGAGTACCCGTCCATGCAGATGGGACAACTGACAGTACCAGAGGGCCTAAAATCACAGTGCTCATGTCAGTTCCTCAGCAAACGCAAACATCAATTACTCTTAAGTGGCTTCATGTAAGCAGCCCACATCCCCTCACAAAAGCCTCCTCTGACCCTGCCTTAGCACAGGCACCCGGGACACTTACAAGATGGCCGGCTGTCCCGATGGGGGGTGGGGGAGGCTATGAGAAAGGGGAGGAAAGAGATGGGGGCAAGAGAAGGCACAAGCAACTGGAGTCGCCCTGTCCCCGCCCCGCACCTCTGGCCTATGCTCCCTCAGAGCCCCCTTCCAGCCTCCCTGTCTGGGGCAGGGGCTGCGCCTAGCACCCCCTTCCTCCAAGGAGTCCTGCTGCAGAAGGCCGGGGGCCGCTGGGTCTGTTCTCCACCCAGGTGGCGGGGCTTTGCCTTCAGCCTGGAGCTATTCACACCCGCCCAGCCAGTGCCTGGCACGCCCTGGTCACAGTGGGAACAGCTGAGCCCAGCTCCAGATCCACCTGCCACCCAGATGCTACAACAAGCCCTTCTTGAGCCCAGGGCTGAAGGTCAGTGTCTCTAATACCCTGCTTCCTGCCCCAACCTCTCCACTGAAATATGGAGAGGAAGGAAGAGGATCCTCACTCCAGGGACGATGGGGTCCCACGGATCCAGAAGCTTCCCGGCAGAGAGCCTGTCCCCAGCACGGCAGCAGCAGAGCAGCGGGCACGCTGGTACCTGAGTCCGGTAGCGGCCTCCTCCCGGGCATTTCTGGGGGTGTGGGTGGTCACATACACGTCCTTGTCCCTGGGCAGCTCCTCGTCATCACTGCTCAGCACACAGCTGTCGGCGTGCTCCTGGCGCAGCCTCCTGCCGTTCCTCCTTGGCCGCCTCCTTTCTGAGATGTGAGCCCACGTTCAGAGCAGGGCCTCCCAGTCCTACCACCCTCACCACCCACCCTCCTTTCTGACTGGGAAAAGGCCAGTCCCAGCTGCACGGAGACCACCCTCCCATCTTCCCAAGAGAAGAAGCCCCCACCCCTGCTGCGTGCAGATGCCCAGGGGGACGTCTCCTCAGCAGGAAGGGGACTGACTGCAGGCGTGAGCAGCAGCATCCCGGGAGTGTTCCCACACCTACACAGCTGGCAAGGCCCGAGGCCCTGCCACCGCACCCTCGTCAGTCCTCTACCCAAACCCAAGGAAGGAGAGGAAACCACTCACCTTCAACAATCTTTGAAAAAGGAGAAAAACAAAAGAGAAATACACAATTAATTTGACATAAAATATTCTGTATTCTTTTAAACTCTTAAAACAATAAAATTGAAGCATTTGTTTCAAATGCAAAATCCTCGGGAGCAGCAAAGCCTCCCAGCAGCTGACACACTGCGCCCCAGCCTGCAGGTGTTTAGTGAGTCTCTGGGAGCTGCGTGACCTGGGGAAGTTCCATACCCTCAGGAACTGCCAACTTCCTCTTCTGAAAAACAGCGCCCCCTCGCTGCTGTGAGAACTAAGTGAGATCACAACGATGCCACAGGGCACCAGTGGCCTGAAGCTCCCAACCAGCTCCACCCGTTCTCCTTGTCTTCACTCCACGTGGGCTACTGCCGGAGACGGAGCCTTTACTGGCAGAAGGGTTTGCAGTGCTTAGTACTTTATTAAAAATAATTAAACAGCTGAAGTAGGCCATGCAGGGACTACGGAGAGTAGCATACACCAAGGACTGAGATCAATCCAATCCTGTGTTCGAGGCCTACAGAAAGAGCTAGTGAGAACCTGACAACCCCATCGCCTGACTACAGGCACACCTGTGCTTTGCTTTACTGCGCTTCACAGATACCGCGTTTCGTACAAATTAAAGGTTTGTGGCAACCCTGTGTCAATCAAGTCTATTGGTACCATTTTTCCAACATCATTTGCTCACTTCGTGTCTGTGTCACTTTTCAGTAATTCTCACAATATGTCAAACTTGTTCATCATTATTATATTCGCTATGGCTATATGTGATCGGTGATTTCTGATGTTACTACTGTAATTGTTTTGGGCACCGTGAACCTCACCCATACAAGGCGATGAACTTAATTGATAAATGTGTGTTCTGACTGCTCCACAGAACAACTCTTTCATGACTCCCTCCCTCTTTTTGAGCCTCCCTACTCCCTACACACAACAATATTGAAATTAGGCCAATTAATAATCCTACAATAGGGACTTCCCTGGTGGTCTAGTGGTTGGGACTCTGCCCTCCCAAAGCAGGGGGCCCGGGTTCGATCCCTGGTCAGGGAACTAAAGCCTGCATGCTGCAACTAAAACAGCCCGCATGCCGCAACTAAGACCCAGCACAGCCAAATAAATAAATGAATAAATAAATATTAAAAAATATATATCCTACAATAACCTCTAAGTCTTCAAATGAAAGGAAGAGCTGCACATGTCTCACTTTAAATCAAAACCTAGAAATGATTAAGGTTACTGAGGAAGGCATGTCAAGCTGAGACAGGCCTAGAGCCAGGCCTCTTGCGCCAGTTAGCCCAGTCGTGAATGCAAAGGAAAAGCTCTTGAAGGAAATTAAAGTGCTACTCCAGTGCACACACAATGATAAGAAAGTGGAACAGCCTTATTGCTGATGTGTAGAAAGTTCGAGTGGTCTGGATAGAAGATCAAACCAGCCACAACATTCTCTTAAGCTGAAGTCTAATCAGAGAAAGGCCCTAACTCTCTTCAATTCTATGAAGGCTGAGAGAGGTGAGGAAGCTGCAGAAGAAAAGTCTGAAGGCAGCAGAGGTTGGCTCATGAGGCTGAAGGAAAAAACCCGTCTCCATAACACCATATTGCAAAGGTAAGGCAGCAAGTGCTGGTGCAGAAGCTGCAGAAGGTTATCCAAAGCTCCAGCTAAGATCATTAATGAAGGTGGCTGCACTGAACAACAGATTTTCAATGTAGACAACAGCCGCTATTGGAAGAAGATACCATCTAGGACCTTCACAGCTAGAGAGGAGAAGTCAGTGCCTGGCTTCAAAGCTTCGAAGGGCAGGCTGACTCTCTCCTTAGCTGGTGGCTTTAAGTTGGGGCCTTTTAAGTGCTCATCTACCCTTCCAAAAGCCCTAGAGCCCTTAAGAGTGGTGCTAAATCTACTCTGCCTGCGCTCTACAAATGAAGCGACAAAGCCTGAGTGGCAGCACATCTGCTTACAAAATCGCTTACTGAATATTTTAAACTACCGAGACACACTGCTCAGAAAAGAAGATTTCTTTCACAATATTAGTGCTCACTGACAGTGCACCTGGTCAGCCAAGTGCTCTGATGGAGACGGACAATGAGGTCAGTGATGTTTCCAGGCCTGCTAACACAGCATCCATCCTGCAGCCCCATGGATCAAGGAGTCATTTCAGCTTTCAAGTCTTATAATTTAAGAAATATATTTTGTAAGGACAGCTGCCATAGACAGTAATTTCTCTCATGCATCCAGGCAAAGTAAACTAAAAACCTTCTGGAAGGGGTTCACCATTCTAGATGCCATTAAGAACATCTGTGATTTCACGGGTGAGGAATTTGGAAGAAGTTGATTCCAACCCTATCAGATGACTTTGAGGGATTCAAGACTTCAGGGGAGGAAGAAACTGCATATGTGGTGGAAAAAGCAAGAGAACTAGAATTAGAAGTGGAGCCTGAAGATGTGACTGAACTGCTGTAATCTCAAAGTAAAACGTGAACAGATGAGGAGTTGCTCCATACGGATGAGAAAGTGGTTTCTTGAGATGGAAGCTACTCCTGGTGAAGATGCTGTGAAGATTGTTGAAATAACAGAAAAGAATTAGAATACCACATAAACTTAGTTGATAAAGCAGCAGCAGGGTTTGAAAGAAATTCTGCTATGGGTAAAATGCTGTCAAACAGCACTGCTGCTACAGAGAAACTGTTCATGAAAGGAAGAGTTGATTAACTTCATCGCTGTCTTCTTTGAAGAAATTCTCACAGGGCCCCCGGCCTTCAGCAGCCACCGCCCTGATCAGGCAGCAGCATCAACATCGAGGCCAGACCCTCCACCTGCAAAGAGATTACAACCTGCTGAAGGCTCAGATGATGGTTAGCACTTAGCAATAAAGTACTTTTAAATTAAGGAAGGCAAGGGCTTCCCCGCTGGCACAGTGGTTGGGAGTCCGCCTGCCGATGCGGGGGACGCGGGTTCGTGCCCTGGTCCGGGAGGATCCCACATGCTGCGGAGCGGCTGGGCCCATGAGCCACAGCCGCTGAGCCTGCGCGCCCGGAGCCTCTGCTCCGCGACGGGAGAGGCCACAGCAGTGAGAGGCCCGCGTACCGCAAAAAAAAAAAAAAAAAAAAAAAAAATTAAGGAAGGCAAATTCTCATAATGTGCGATTGCACACTTAATAGACTGCAGTATAGCACAAACAACTTTTTTACATGCACTGAGAAACGCAAAGGTTTGTTGTGTCTTGCTTTACTCACTTTACTATGGTGGTCTGGAACTGAGCCCACCATCTCCAAGGTGTGCCTGTACTCAGAACTTGTTAAGATTCTTTTCTGCAACAGTTTCAAACCTGTCAAGTCAGCTCTCTCACTGAGCTACTACCTGTCTGTCTACACCATCACCAGTAGTACCCCTTTTCCCTCTCGCTTGTGTGTGTGATCAGCTACTTCAGGAGAGCTCTCAGGATTGCTGTTGAAAGCCCTGCTGCCACCTCTCCTTGGCTGCCCCCGTGTTAGGGGCACAGAGGCTGACCCTTTTTGGCACGCCATCCTGCCCCGCAGAGATGGGAAGCTCAACTCTATTCCAACTCCCTTGCAGTGGGGATTCTAGACACGAACTAAATTCCCTCAGTGAGATACACTCATGCTATTTGGAGGGCAGAAGGGTAGAGGACAATTTCAGCTGCTGTAGGTGGACACAGATGCGGGGATCAAGAGGCAGTCGTGGCCGAGGCTGCAATGTCCAAAGCCCAGGTCTGTCCTCCCAAGCAAGAAGACACAGTAGCATTTCCTTGAGCCCAAAGAGATTAGTACAGGTGGTAGCTGCCCCCTCCCATCCTTCTGCTTGGAGCAGAGGTAGCAGATCCCATGGTGCGTCAAGGCTGAGATGTCCGGAGTTATTCCTAGACACCTGCTCCTCCAGCCTTTACAACACCACGAAGCAACTCCTCCCGTGTATTTTTTTTAATTAATAAATTAATTAATTTATTTTTGGCCGTGTTGGGTCTTCATTGCTGTGTGCGGGCTTTCTCCAGTTGCGGCGAGCAGGGGCTACTCTCCGTTGCCGTGCACGGGCTTCTCATTGCGGCGGCTTCTCTTGTCGCGGAACACGGGCTCTAGGCACGCAGGCTTCAGTAGTTGTGGCACACAGTCTCAGTAGTTGTGGCTCACGGGCTCAGCAGTTGTGGCTCGCGGGCTCTACAGCGCAGGATCAGAAGTTGTGGCGCACGGGCTTAGTTGTTCCCGCGGCATGTGGCATTCTTTGCGGACCAGGGATCAAACCCGTGTCCCTTGCACTGGCAGGTGGATTTTTAACCACTGCCCACTGCCACCAGGGAAGTCCCCCTCCCATGTATTAAAATCCATTTCTGCTCCAGAATAAGTAGAGCGGATTTCGGTTTCTCCAGCCTCAACCCTGCCAAATACAAATGGCCATCACAGGAAGGAAGAAGGTCTGAGCATAAAGATCTTCATTTTGCAGATGAGAAGCCACTGAAGACACTTCCCCTTCCCCCCAGAAGAAGCTGGAAAGTGTGACTATGAAACTGGCGACAGTCAACTTCATCACCAGGACCATGAACTGGAAGACAAGCTTGGGCTGGCAGAAGGTGCTGTTCATATGAAGTCTATAAGGGGAGCTCTGAAGTTAGCCAAGAGCAGAAGGAAATTCTGCTGTGGGCAGGGAAGACCCCAGTTTTCCTCCACTCCAACACTGCTTTTACTGCCCTTTGCCAAGAAGGACCACTGACCAGGTGTGGATGCACCTGGAAGGAATGTGACGCCCCTGGGTCCCAGGCCACCAGAATGTGGCAACCAGGTCTCCACAGGCTCTTGTGAGCCAGACCCAGCTCGCCTCTTGGCAGTGCCAAGCTGAGGCCGGACCTGAACACTGAGCCCCCAGGAAAGTCCCAAGGCCCAGGATGCTGCTGGCACAACGGCAGGTGCTCCGTACTTAACTACTAGGTAAATGAATACACGGTGGTCAGAGAGCCTCCTTCACTGGTGATGACTCTGTCCCCATCCATGTTCAATGGAAGAACAGCTCAGAGATGAGGCTTCTTGCCCAAAGGGCAGAAAAGAATGGCACCACAGCCTGGCCTCCAAGCTCCATGACTTCCGGTGACCTGGAGCCACCTCCTAGCTGATGGAGGTGAGATACTATCACTGGTATTCCCTCCACCCAGCAGCCAAGTCACAACAAATCGAGAACTCTGGACTTCCCTGGTGGCGCAGTGGTTAAGAATCCACCTGCCAATGCAGGGGACACGGGTTTGAGCCCTGGTCCAGGAAGATTCCACATGCCACAGAGCAACTAAGCCCGTGTGCCACACTACTGAGCCTGCGCTCTAGAGCCCGCAAGCCACAACTACTGAGCCCACGTGCTCTAGAGCCCGCAGGCCCAACTACTGAAGCTTGCGCGCCTCGAGCCCGTGCTCTCCAACAAAAGAAGCCACTGCAATGAGAAGCCCGCACACCGCAACAAAGAGTATAGCCCCTGCTCGCCGCAACTAGAGAAAGCCCGTGCACAGCAGCGAAGACCCAACACAGCCAAAACAAAAACAAACAAACAAAAAAATCAAGAACTCTGCAGGTGCTCTGGAATGTCCCTTCCCCGTGGTCATAGCCCTGCAGGTAACAAAGTGCTTACCTAGCACAAGAGACAGAGGTGGGGAAAAGCACTGGGGCTTCAGAAATGTTGACTCCAGGAGTAAACAGATGCAAATAGGAATAATACCAGCTCTTGGACCTCTCATCTGGCTGAGAGGCCTTTCAAAGAAACAAAATACCAAACGGAAACAATTCCCCAGTCCCCTAGTAGGTACAGCCAAATCAACACTGTGGAAAACTGGCTCAAGCTCAGACCACACATTCCACCCCACCTTCAGCCTGGCTTCTCTTTCCTGACTCTAGAATAAACTACAGGCAGTGTGTCGGAGACAAACACGTGGAGACACGTGGAGCATGAACAACCCACAGCAGCACCGGCGCCGCCTGCCTCCACACCCGGGCACACTGACTCCATGTCAGGCACCCAGAACCCCGGTGGGCTTCTGAAGCACAAGTGAGCCTCAGAACCCCTGCAAACAGCGACACCCGTGTCACAGACTCCTGGTCAGTGGGGCAGGATAAGCCTTTCTTCTTCTACTAGTGGACAAAACGCTTGGCATTCTTAGGGCTACAGCAACATGCTGGGGTTAAACAACAGAATGGAACCAAGTAGCAGGGTCCCTGGGGTCCTCTGCAGGCAAGCTGACCTCTGGCATTCCCAAGAAAGCTCACCCAGCTGGGAGCTCAGAGAGCCGCTTGCTCTAAGTGACCTTCCTAGGCAGCACGGCACATCATTCCACTGGAAGGAACAGCCACATGCAACCACCGTGCCCACGAAGGATACGCCTCACATCCAACAGGTGCTCGCATCACACAATTACAGAGTACTTTTACTGTAGCACCGCCACGAGCACCAAGAAGACTGTGCTGACGTGAACATCCCAGTCGAGTGAGCAATCATGTCAGATTCCATGGACAACTGTTTCACTTCCCCAATTCTGGGATATGATGTCTGGGTTCTTCTTCCTTCATATATAATTACACTGGTTCATTCACTCATTCTAGCAGTCACTGTGTACCTCTCATGCCCTTTACTATTCCCAGCCAGAGACGGACCAGGCTCTGTCCCTGCCTGTAAGGCTTCACCAAGCAGACCCTTTCAACAGTCTCATAAATCATAAACCAGGTGAGGTACAGAGTATAACACAAATAGCTCTATACATTAGTACACTATGGGAACAGAACAAAAAAAGATTCCAGGAAAACCAACCTGACTTTAAAAGAAACAATCTTTTGAAATTCGATGAAGGAAAATAGTCCAAGCAAGTCCCATTTTAAATAACTTTCCCCTGGAAGACTCAGTTTCTTAACGAGAGGAGTGAGTCTCTTTTCCATCACTGCATGACTTCCAGCTGGAACAGAGACTGGCATACTGCAAATGCTCATGAAAAGTGGTCTGAAAATTTTAATTCATCTATCAAACCAGATAAGAAAGCAGAAGGATGGGACTTCCCTGGTGGCACAGTGGTTAAGAATCCGCCTGCTAATGCAGGGGACACGGGTTCGAGCCCTGGTCCGGGAAGATCCCACATGCCGCAGAGCAACTAAGCCCGTGTGCCACAAATACTGAGTCCACGTGCTGGAACTACTGAAGCCTGCACACCTATAGCCTGTGCTCTGCAACAAGAGAAGCCACCACAATAAGAAGCCCATGCACCGCAAAAAAGAGTAGCCCCCGCTCGCCACAACTAGAGGATGCCCATGCACAGCAACGAAGACCCAACACAGCCAAAATTAAATAAATAAATTAATTAAAATAATGAAAAAAGAAAGAGAGCAGAAGGATGGAAAACAAGCAGAGACTTCCAATAAATGGCAGGCTGGTATTTCCATCCATTTTTCCACTGAAAACAACCAAAAACAAGATAAAACATACATATTTTTAAATAAAGAGGTATCAAAAAAAGAGAAGAATTCGGTCAACAGTATAGGGAATACAGTAACCCAGAGGGAAAAAAAGCACAGAGAATTCTTAAAAAATTGAAGCCTACTTTTGAAAGCCCCACAGAGAAACCAAAGCCCAGGCAGGAACCATGGGGGCAGGTTATCTAGTGAAGGCCAGCCATCGGGGGCAAGCCAGGCTTAAAGCAAGACCCAGTAAGTATCAAAGAACTGACATACAGAATGTTATTTTCTGACCAATACTGCAAGCAATCAATAACAAAAAGAAAATACCCATATATTTGGAAGTTAAAAAATAGAAATTTGATAAATATGTTGAATTAAATGTAAAGTACCAGTAACATAATTTGTAACATATAGCTAAAGACAGTATAATCTTTAATGCATTTATTGGAAAAGAAATGATGAAAATTAGAAAAACAGCAAAATAAACTCAAACAAAGAAAGGAATAATCAATGAATGAAAAACTTACAAGAGAAAGGATCCACAAAGCTAAAAGTTGGTTCTCTGAAAGATCTAATAAAGCTCTGGTGATACTAATCTAAAAAAATAGAAAACACAAATAACCAGTATCAGAAATGAAAAAGGAGACATCACTATAGATTCCACAGAACACAAGACATTATGAACAAATTTATGCAAATAAAAGTGAAAACTTTAGATGACATCAACAAATTCCTAAAAAATGTAATTACCAAACCCTATTAAAACTCTAGGTTATGTACTTCACTGTCAAGTTCTAACAAACATTCATGGAAGAAATAGTCCAATCTTACAAAATCTTCTGTGGAACGGAAAAAAAGGTGTCCAACTCACTTTGTAAAGATACCAATATGCTGATACCAGAACTCTATAAGGAAAAATTACAGACCACCAATCTTACTCATAAAAACAGAGGCAAAATTATATATGAAACATTAGCAAACCAAATCTAGCAACATAAAAAGATAATGCCATGACCACAATGCTTAAGTGGTTTAACACTAGAAGCAGGGGAAAAAGCAACATTAGATGAAATTGTTAAATTTCGACATTGATTCAAGATGAAACTTATAGCCAAACAGGAAATAGAGAAACTTTTCCACTCTGGTAAAGGATATAAACAAATCGAAAAAACTTACAGCAGAAGTCTTATTTAATGGTGGAACTCTGAAAAGACTCTTTCAGATTTAGAATGAAACAAGAATGTCAATGACTGTCACCATTTTTATTCAGCCAGTGTTGAATTTTCTAGCCAGTGTGTTAAGGCCAAGGAAAAAAAAAAGGAAAATAGAGAAGAACCAAAACTTGTTCTGTGTACACAGAAATTCAAAGATTTACAGATTAAAGGCTTCCCTGGTGGCGCAGCAGTTAAAAATCCACCTGCCAGTGCAGGAGACATGGGTTCGAGCCCTGGTCTGGGAAGATCCCACATGCTGCGGAGCAACTAAGCCCATGTGCCACAACTACTGAGCCTGCACTCTAGAGGCCGCAAGCCACAACTACTGAGCCCGCGGGCCACAACTACTGAAGCCTGCACACCTATAGCCTGTGCTCTGCAACAAGAGAAGCCGCCTCAATGAGAAGCCCGCGCACCGCAACAAAAGAGTAGCCCCCGCTCACCACAGAGAAAGCCCGCACACAGCAACAAAGACCCAATGCAGCCAAAAATAAATAAATAAAAATAAATTTAAAAAAAGATTTACAGATTAAGAACTGTTGTACTAAAAAAAAGAAAAACCAATTGCATTTCTTTATATTAGCAAATAATAAAAAAGTGAAAATTTTAAACACCATTTTTTTTATAGCATCCTAAAATACTATGTACCTAGAAATAAATCTTCTAACAAAAGACTTGCAAAATCACTCCAGGGAATATTATAAATCCATACACAAAGGGCTTTCCTGGTGGCGCAGTGGTTAAGAATCCGCCTGCCAATGCAGGGGACACGGGTTCCAGCCCTGGTCTGGGAAGATCCCACATGCCGCAGAGCAACTAAGCCCACGTGCCACAACTACTGAGCCTGCGCTCTAGAGCCCGCGAGCCACAACTACTGAAGCCCGCGTGCCTACAGCCCGTGCTCTGCAACAAGAGAAGTCACTGCAATGAGAAGCCCGCGCACCGCAACGAAGATCCAATGCAGCCAAAAATAAATAAAAATAATTAAAAAAAAAAACATACACAAAACTCATATAGATTATAGACCTAAATGTGAAACGCAAAACAGTAAAACTTTTGGAGTAGAGGAACATATTTTTATGGTATGGGATTTTCATCAACAAATTGATAAGTTGAACTGTATTAAAATTAAGAACCTCTGTACATAAACCAAAAAGAGAAAAGACAAGCCTCTGAGTAGCAGATTCAAAACACAACTAATGGCAGGCTCATATTTAGAACTTATAAAGAATTCCTAAAAAATGAGACAAGGTCGACAATCACACAGAAAAATGAGTAGAAAAAAAGACTCAAGTGTTTAAAAAAAAAAGATTGCAACAGGCAATTCGCCAAAGAGGAAAATGAAACACCACTAAACATGAAAAGATGTTCAACCCCACCACTGATGGGAAAACACACATTAAAACCATGTGGGATACTCTAGACAACACCAGACTGGCTAAAGGTTACAGTGGCAGTGAGATGTGGAAGAACCTCCAACACTGGTGGGAGCGTAAACTGGTACATCCTCTCTGGAAAACAGCTTGTCACTATCTAGTGACAATCAAAGATATACATACCCTAGGACCCAGCAGTGACGGCCTTTTTTGGGTACGCAATGCCAAAAATAAGTTAAATTTTGAGGGAAAATATTAAAGCAGAGATGTACAAGGTCTCATTGCACCTTACAGCTTTTAAGACTTCTCCTAATTCATCAGGGGTTTAGGATTCCTTAGAGTTAGAATAACACAGCCTGTGTAGTTTCTCATCCAGTCTTAAGAGGGTTCACAAGAGTTCTAACGTTGTCCCTGGATCCTGGGATGTAAAGGATGCAGAGCTACTCCCAGGTGATATTCAGGTGGTACACTTAAGCCTGTCCCCCTGCATTCTGGCCGAACTGGTAAGATTACCCCAATTTGGGAAACGATATATTTATTCATTTCATACTCTCCTGTAGGCGGGGCCTGAGGTAACCCTAAACTTGTAATTCCTCTAATAGATGCTCCTTGATAAGCTAATAATACTATTAGGTTTTCCAAGTAGATCTGCTTTAGAGAGTGAGAATTTCAGTCTCGGGTATACTTCTCACTGTAAATTTTAAAACTGGCATTTGGATTTATTAAACACCAATAAAGAATGAAGGATGATTAGAATAAGGGGTGCTATTAAGTCCGAAACAATTATTCCATGTCTGGGGCCACTGAGGCCATGGGAAGGTAAGTCCTCCGACCAAACTGGCCAGTGCCTCTGGGACAAGAAGCGAGGACTCCTTCTCAAGTTAGCCTCCCCTTCACCTATCCACCTGCCCCTGGCTATCCACCCACTCCCAGGGCAGCTCCCCCAACTCTAGCATTCCCATCCTGGTGTCTCTCAATGACTCTCCACACCCAGAGAAACAGGAAGAAGGCTGGAAAGCTCAGAAAGGAAGCCCATGTAGGGAGGGCAGACTGGCCATCAAAACAAAACCAAGGCGTAAAAGGGGACATGATGACATGGGTCTGGCACCCAACAGAAGCCAATCCTTGTCTCCTTGAGGGCAGAAAATGCGGTCTTGTGAGCAGAATCCCGGCCATCTCCCAGGGCCTGGCACACTGCAGGTGGACACTGAATACTGGAGAAATTAAGGACTAGCAGCACTTTGAAGTGCTAATCAGCAACTGGGCTGAGGCTCCAGCCACGGTACCAAATCAAGCTACCTTTCCAGAACCTGCGGGAGCCCGCAGGGAGCAGCAGCAAAGCTGTATGTGTGGGCTTGGCTAAAAAGTTCATTCGGGTACTTTCCCATTAGATGTCACGGAAAATCCGGAACGAACTTTTCAGCCAACCCAATATGTGTGTACCTTAGAACAGCGGTCCCAGCCTTTTTGGAACCAGGGACCGGTTTTGTGGAAGACAATTTTTCTGCACACCAGTGGCGGGGTGGTGGGTGGCAGGTGGCAGGTTCAGGCGGTGATGCGAGCGATGGGGAGCGATGGGGAGCCCCAGATGAAGCTTTGCTCACTGGCTGCTCACCTCCAGCTCTGCGGTCTGGTTCCTAACAGGCCGCGGCCCAGTACCGGTCTGCGGCCCAGGGGTTGGGGACCCCTGCCCTAGCAATCACACTAATCAGGCCCTAAACCTGCTCAGGCTTATCTCAGAAAGTTCCGACTGGTCTCCAGGGAAATTACTGCCTCCTGTTTGGGGGCCACGGTCTCCCCGAGCATTCATCCAAAATCTGCTGGGGACAGTCTGATGACGCAGCAAGGGCAGCTGCCTCGCCTTTGGGATGGGGGGAGGGGAGGAATGAGAGGGAAGGACACACCACAGGACAGCCCAGCAGTTTCAGACTGACCAGAGTCTAAATCTCTTAATTTGTCAAGACGTGCCCTGTCCTCGCTCTTTTCTCCTTTTAAAGTCTTGAAGCTTCTCAGTGCAACCCTAGTCTACGGTTCTAAGCACAGCCAGGACAGCCCCAAGGCCAAGGGGAAGACTCAGCTCCTAGCAACCCCACTCGCCCCACCAAACCGCAGCCCTCAGCAGCACCTGCCCCCTACTGGCCCAAGACCGTCCAGGGTGTCACCACCTCCACTCCACACAACTGCACACTGCATCAAAAGGCACTGCAGAAGCATCCCAAGAGGCCAGTATGTCCTCAGGATGTGGGTCTGTGGGCTGACCAGACTCTCAGACCCACACACAGCTATGCGCCCCTGACCTGTGGAGCCAGGCTGCCAGAACCACTTCTCCACATGTCCCCTGACCAGCAGGTCTCCTTCCTGAGGGCCGCACAGGGGCAGGCATGCTCCCTGTGGGAGGGGGCACAAGCAGCCTCCCAGGTGCCACCCTCCCTGGAGGCACGACACAACCAAGGCATCAGGTGGCAATGCAGGGGGCCTGCATCCTCCGAGGCAGCTGCTTCTGGGACTCGAGAGATTTCCCACTGGCAGTGCTGAGCAAATATCCCCATTCCCACCAGCCGCGAGGGTGTGAACTCACATTTACTCAGCTTTACTGGGCACCACGTTAGGTGCCAGGCACTCACATACAGGATCTCTTTTAATCCTCACAACACTCTATTGACATGGACGGCATTATCCCCATCTTATGGACAAAGTGAATGAGGCTAAGTAACTTGCCCAAGGTCACACAGCTGGTGTTAAGCGTAGAATCGGGGACCAAAGAGAGATCGGGCCTCAGAGTTCTCCCCAAAAGCCTTTATGGCCAGCTATGTAAAGGACAGGATCGCACAGATTTACTAATGTGATTAATTTAAGCAATAATGTCGCAACAAATGACTTTCCTGAAACATTTTCCATCTTGAGCACCAGTCACTGAAAGCATGCCTTCTTTAGCCCAAGCTGTAGCCTGTGACCAAGGCCTTCAGACGTGCAGGCCAGGGGCCCACAGCCAAGAAAGGGCAATCCTCACGCTCCAGCACTTACCACGACTGAGTCGCTGTGAGTCAGGTCGACGACCACAGGCTCTAAAGATTCACAGGTGAGGTCCACTATTTCATCTCCAGCTTCAAAATAAAGCATTTGAACAAGCTTTAGGAGGAAAGTAAAGGACTACTGCTCTAAGTTTCATTATTAGCATGATTACAAACAGAGCACAGTCTTATACCAAACTAAAGTCCCTGAAGTACAGAAGTAACGGGGTGACAGGCAATGAATACTCTTCCAGAATTCTGCTGTGAGTAACAGGGTATGGGCTTTACAAATACACCATCCTGTGTGTGTCTGTGCACACGCACACCTCTCCCCGTGTCCTCACACTGCCACACAGCTAGGCCTCCGTGCCCCGCACCTGCTCAGCTCATTCACAGGGGAGAGGCAGCAACTTACCTGAGGTGGGATGGGGGGTGCACATCTGGGGAAGGGACCAAACATGCTCAGCTTGGGCTTTGGGATGGATCTGTCTGAAACCTCTGCTCCCCTCAGACCTCCGGTCATGCTTAGCTCTGCACCTTCATCAGTTACGTTTTAAACTCCATTTGGCTCTAAAGTGCTTCCCACTTGGGTGGACAACAAGCGTTTATTACTGGTCCCCTAGAACCCCAACCCACGCAGATGGGTTGAGCCTGTTCTGCAACTTGCCTTTGAGCCCTAGAGGACAGCGCACTGTCTACCTGAGCACAGGACAAGGGGGGGAAAGGCACGTGCCAAACGGTCACCAGCGCTTACATCCTGCAGGCAGAAAAGAGGGGCAGAGTACAACTTCCATTTATATAAACTGAAACAAGACTTACAACCATGTTTGTTTCTATTATTATTAACATTAAAAAGTAAGAGGGAAGAACTTTTAGAAATACTGTTTGTTTAATACTCAGGGAAAGTGACTTGTAATACATTTAACATATTCAAACTTGTTTTGTTCTCATGTATTAAAAAGTTTCACAGGAATAAAAACCACAATACATCAAAGCCGTCCAACGTAATTTATACAAAATGACTTCATTCTTTTTAAAGAATAGTCCATATATGGACATACCATAATTTACAGAACCGCTCTCTTTCTGATGGACACAATTTTTGGCTCCTACAAATAAAAACGGTATTCCAACGGGCAGCTTGTGCATACAGCCCTGCACATGGGTGTAAGACTGACTGAGGATGAGCAGTGCTGCAGTGGAAAGCAGTAGATCTTGGCCAGGTTGGAGATTCCACTTGTGGGTTCAGGGTCCCAAATGAGGAGCCTCCTGCACCTGCCTCTCCTGCAGGGTGGCAGAATTCAGACACCAGGGCATCAGCTTTGGGGTGGAGGGGAGGACGGCCCAGGGCTGTGAATTTATGTTAGAAGTGAAGCTCAGAGACCACAGAGACAATACAGAGAACTTCACTCCCCTGAAGGGCCCATGAAATCTACAGACAAGCTGCTTGCTTCTCTTCTAATGTCAGTTTTCAGGCATCGTAATTATAAAAACAACCTTACTACCTGCAGAGCTGAGGCACTTGATTCAGGCCATCTGCCACTCCCGAGGCAGGAAGAAGGGGGAAAAGCCAATCTGGCCTCTGCCTGCACCAAACTCCCAACACACCCAGCTCTGCCAACAAGTCTGCCTGCTGGGGCAATTTTTTGTCTTAATGAAGAAGAGGAAGAAAGCGGAGTACTTCCCGAGGCCAAGTAAGTTGAGGCACAGTTTCAAAGAGAAAAGGTGGACCCACGGCAGTCTCCACTCCATGCTGCACACCCCTGAAAGGCTGGACGGTGAGCCCAGCTGAGTGGCCGTTTCTAAACCTGTGGAGTCTCAGGGCAACCAAGGAGGCAGCTCTTGCTCACCTTAGCTTTTTTAAGTTGCGAACGGTAGGCGAGTCTGAGACTGTAGGTCTTATAAATGCACTGATATAAGCTAAACCTCGTATAGTGTTACGTGACGAGCACTGTTCTACGTGTCCTGTGTCATTGACTCATTTCAGTGCTATGATAACTCTACACAGCAGCTACTGCATATATATGCACAGCATTATCCCCCGTTTCAGATGAGGAAACTTAAGCCTGAGTTACAGGTTGTGTAACTTGCACAAGGCCCGTGGCTGGTAGGTGGCATGTTGGGCATATGTGCTCACTCATGCCCAGTGTCACTGGCAATCTTACCGCTTTCCACAAGTTCTATGGGTTCTGCCTCCAGGGCCATCTCAGGGGGGGAGGATGCTTCTCGAGTTCGCTTCTGGGCTTGTCTAGAATTTACTGTTCCTCCACGACGCTTTCTCTGAGGGTATCGGGGGAAAAAGAAACAGTTACATAAGCTCCTGACCAGTAAGATTTCAGCCAAAAGAATAAAAAGATCAACTCATTAAGAAGAACAGGGGCTTCCCTGGTGGCGCAGTGGCTGAGAGTCCGCCTGCCGATGCAGGGGACACGGGTTCGTGCCCCGGTCCGGGAAGATCCCACGTGCCGCGGAACGGCTGAGCCTGCGCGTCTGGAGCCTGTGCTCCGCAACGGGAGAGGCCACGACAGTGAGAGGCCCGCGTACCGCAAAAAAAAATTAAAAAAATAAAAAAAAGAAGAAGAATAGGAGGCCAGTGAGCAGACCTGAGGTCAGGGTCCTTTCAAAACTTGAGATTCTAGAACACTGAATGTTTATAGAGAGAAATCATCCAGAACATATAGTGAATACAAATTCTATAAAGTAAAATTTCTGTTATAAAGACTATTGGTCTGTCTAAAGTACATGACACATAACTCTATGGAAGCCTCTGGTCCAGGTTGGGATTTGGCCAGAAACCCCTTCTTTTAACCAAAAGTTACAGACCTATTTTCCTTGGATTTGTATTTGGCCTTACTGAACCCCTTCTGTTTTTCAGCCCAAAGCCCTTCAGTTTCCCAAGTTTCTATTCACTGTGAAAAGTGGGTCTTTCTTTGGGAAAGGTTTCTGGCCTCTAACCTTTTAGGATACTATCAAGTTGTAGTTTACACCCTAATAATCACCCGCCACAGCTCCAAGAACCAAAGTTTTATTTTTTTTTCTTGTGATGAGAACTTTTAAAAAAATTTTTTCATTGTAGTTAATTTACAATGTTGTGCAGTTTCTGCTATACAGCAAAGTGAATTAGTTACACACATACATATATCCATAGAGACCATTACAAAGTGCTGAGCAGAGTTCCCTGTGCTGTACAGTAGGTACTCTAAGAACCAGTCTTTAAAAGGCTGTTCCCAGGGGCTGCCCGAGAGACATGCCTCTGGAAGGTCTGAGCTGTTAACCAGCCTATCTGCAGCCCAGACCCCCTGACCAGCCTTTCTTCCATGTCCTTGAGCTGGTTTACCAATACGCTCCAGCATTTCTGGCCTGGCTGGGGCCTGGCTGGTCCTGAAAGACAAGTTGAGAACCCGCCCCCTGACATCTTCCTCAAGAGACAGAACCTCCCAAGTGACCCGCAGCCTCATCACTCCCACCCTGTACGGCCCCACCCAAACCTAGCTCCCTGTGTTTCGGTGCTTCTTCTCTCCCCTGGCCTGTCCCACTCCTCACTGGCACCGGGCCTGCTCTGCTTCACACTGGGCGATGTGGGGCAGTTACTTCACTACTAAGTCTGAACTTCCTCACCAGTACCAGACTCGCAGAGCTCTCCTAAGGATGAGGCGACATACCATATGTACAGTACTGAGTGCTGTTAGAAGACAGCATTACTACCCTAGTTCCTTGTACGCCTTACTAGGCATCCTATCCCTGGAAATGCTGGAGGACAGGCAAGTGTCCATGAGATGTGCACAAGACTCAGGAACATCCATCACCCAGCCCAACTCTCTGGCAACAGAGAGAAGCCTGATTCCTTTTGTGTTCTGACTCTCTTATCAAATGGCAGCTTGAGAAGTTTCGGAAATGTAGCTGGGTTGAGCAACTCCCACGGATCTAAGGAACAGGGAAGCATCCCCAGGAAGTCCCAGAGGCAAGCGACAGCAGCTGTTCCAAACGGTCCAGTGAGGAGCTGCTCTGTCCCTCCAGGGAGCTGGCATGAGTCCACTACCTGGTGTTTATATGAGTTTCCCCAGCAGCTACCAGGTTACTTAGGGCTCCTTAACTTTTACCCCATTCTCTTTGAAGTTGCCCTTGTATCTTCCATCCTCTGAAAAGGACCAAATCTGTCTTAGCAGACAATGCTAAACAGAACCTTCATGCCCCAACCTGTGCAGCTTTTCCAATGAGGGAGGTTAAGAAGTAGTCACAGGTCCTGGCCAAAGTCCAGGTGCTGAAGCCTAAAAGCCCCGTCGTGGTCACTGTAGTAATGTGTCCTGCCAGCACTCACCCCCGCCCCCACCAACAGCAGTCCTTTCCTGGCTGCTCTTTCAGCCGCTCCCTGCCCTTCACCTGGCACCCTTCCCAGCCTGGATGACCCATCCCTTCCCTTCTTCACTC
This sequence comes from Pseudorca crassidens, assembly GCF_039906515.1. Classification (NCBI taxonomy): domain Eukaryota; kingdom Metazoa; phylum Chordata; class Mammalia; order Artiodactyla; family Delphinidae; genus Pseudorca; species Pseudorca crassidens. The sequence goes on along the minus strand of NC_090299.1, from coordinate 1,625,982 downwards.
AGCCAGTTCTTACACAGCTTTCAGGAACCTACTCACTGTGAGCTCCACCATGAGGACGTTCCTCATGCCCTCCGGCTGACCATCTCATGACCCCCCACCCCAAGCCTCCAGAACCCCCACTCCACCTCCTCTTCCACCTGCACTCCCCGAGGGCAGGGAGGAGGTGGCTGTTAGCACAGGGCCAGGCTCAAGAAACCCTAGAATATGGGAAAAGACTTCGCCCCCTCTGCCTTCCTATTACTCTTGTCACGCTCTCCTGCTTTTTAATAGCAGAGCCCTCACAGCTTCCAGTTAAAACCGACCATCCAATCACCACCACACAAGTTATTCACACCACTCTGAGGAAATTTTAACCAAATTCTTCACACACTCTTATAAGAGGCTACACTGCTCAGTCTGTTCAGGTCCTGCCTGGGCAGAGCGTGGGTTTCAGAGGTGAGGTGCCCAGGCTTAGGAGGTTTCCTTAAGGTGAACTGTGGTGGCAACCTGCAGATACGGGACCAAGATGGGAGGTCACCTGCCCTTTAAAAAGATAGCTCCAGCGAAACAAAGGCCCTTTTGTGTATGAACGTCAACGGTGGGTCTGGAACACAGTGGGGGCCAGGAGTGGTCAGAAGGGATGGGCCAAGGGGAGGGGGTGGGGGTCGGTGAACAGAGTCTACAGGATTTCTACCACTGTTTCTATCACCCTGGGAACCGTTTTTTCAGCCTTATCCTGCACCCCCCACCCAACACCATTCACAGCACTTCTGGAACCTGGAAAAAGAGTATGAGTTTCACATCTGGTCCACCTGATGTGAATGCACTATCTCAGAAAACAGCTGTTTTGAGTTTAGATCATATGAGCAGCCCTGTTAGTAGGGAGTAAAGTGGGGAGGGGGACCTTCAGGCACTCTCCGGACTCAAGGGGCTCCAGGTGACATCTGGGTTACACCAAACCAGAGCTGCCCCTGCAGTCTGATAAAAGCTCTAAACAGGAGTTACAATGACTTACCAACTTTGGTCACTGACCCTAAGAAAACTCACCAAGGATTATTACCGCTACCGATGCTCACATTGGACCAAGAACTACACAGGGAAAAGAAATAGAAGGAAAAACGGAAGATTGGGCTGTAAATAATTAAATAAACCAGAGCCCTAATATTTCTGGGACACTGACAGCTGCTCTGGAGGTATAAAACTTCAAAACCCTCAACCATCCTCAGCCTTCTGTCTTTAGGGCACCACCCAGAACACTGGACTCTGACCTAAGACAAGCAGGTTGGTGCGACTACCAGAAGGTCCTGTGCACACTCCTGTAAGAACCAGGGTTACTTAGAAACACCCTTACGGTGCTCTCATTAGGGTACACAAGGGGTGAAGTAATTGTTTAGCCTGAAAAAATAAAATTCATGAACTTACAAAACTCACCGTACTCATTGTGCTCTGTGGTTCCAACCTATAGAGGAGAAGGTGATCTATACCAGGATTTGCAGAGAAGCTGAATGCTCAACCTCTCATGCCTGCTCATTACTCATCCTCTAGCTAGCATAGGAATTTGTAGCCAAACAGACTTCCAGTATCTTCAAGCCCTGAAAAACAAAGATCATCAAGTTGATAAATGCTGCCCCCTGCATCATCGACAGCAAAGCTCAGTTCAATCATTTACTGGTCTTTTCTGTCAGCTGCGTGCTTTGCTGAACACTTAATGCAATTTATGTCCTTAATCCACGTTCTTCTTAGGAAGTAAGCATTCTTGTAAAATACAGGACTACCTGACCCCAAAGCCTGCAGTTGGAAACATTATGCCACCTCTTGCCCTCCTTTCTGGCCGTTGAAACCCCCACAGATTCTCCTCAGCCCATGGCACCCTCCCTGCCTGTCTGGACTTGCCCCTGTGAGGCCCAGTTGAAAGATAGGCTCTGGCCTTTGTCCAAGCTTGTGCCCACCCCCGCCCCACCAGGCTGTGCTAGGAGACAGTGCAAATGGCAGGGCCCCAGCCAGCTGCTGGTCATTGCATGATTCGCTCTGGTTAAACCCAGGCAGCCAGCATGGTGATGTTCTGTGACCCGCTGAGGGAGCAGGCAGAGGGGACAGAGCCCTGGTGTCTCAGTTAGAAAGGAGAAATCCTGAGCCCTCTCGCGCAATCTGCGCAGATGCGGCTTGCCTCACTCAGGCTTAGCAAAGCGGGTACTGTGCCATTACTTTGACCGTGCGAGGCTAGGGACCCAGAGCTCACAGCCTTCAGTTCCTAGCTTCCCAGGATACAGTGACCGTGCCTCACTGCACATGCTCTGAGGATCCCTGCCGACTGGGAGGGTGGGTGATGCTGAAGCCCCCTCCCATCTTGAATCCTCTCTGGAGTAATGAGGAGAAGATCAATAAACAAATGGAAACCCCTCCACCCCACAAAACAAACAAACAAACAAAACCAAAACAAAAGAACACCCTCCTGCACAGTCCTGTACTAGCTTCTGGGAAAAGACAAGAGAATCAGAACTGCTTACACGTGACCTCACCAACACCTAGCAACCAGGAAGGAACAGAGCTTCCCAGGCCAGTCCAGAGCCCAGAGCCTCGGCCTCTTCCCAATGACTGGGAACTGTTGCTCTCTGGAGGAGCTGATAATTTAGGGGAGCAGATGAGAGCCACCAACCCTGATCCACCCTGTGTGCCCAGCTGAGACTTCTGTCACTGGCAACACGAGTAGACAAAAACCTAGAAACTGTGAATTGGGAAGCCAAGCAGGTTCCAGGAAGAGCAGAGAAGGCAGCAGATGCGGAGGCTACTGGAGAATGAGAGGCCCTTGCATTCACTCAGGGCCCACTGGAAGGTGACAACTAACCACGATATATCAGTGTTCAGGGATGTAGTGGATAAAGCAGCAAATGAGAAGCAAAAACGTGAAGCCAGGAGTCAGGGTGTAACCCGTGTAGAAGGGCTTCTAGTGGGGGAGGGCCTGAGCTCAGGGCAAGGCTGAGGGACCAGAGCAGAGTCAAAGCAAGGAGAAGGCTCTGGTCACCTGGTCCTGGGTGATAGTGGCTTGGACGTCAGGCTCACCTGGAGGGCTTGTTAAACTAGATTCTGATTCAGCAGGTCTGGGATGGGGCTCAAAACTCTGCACTCCTAGGCAATTCTGACGGTTCTGCTCCAGAGGCTACAACATGGGAACCCAATGGCCTAGGACAATGGCCTCGGAGCTGGGGAGAACTAGTCGTATCTGAGCGAAATTAATGCAGGACCACTCTCAAACCCATCTTTCTTCTCATCTCCAGTGCCGCTACCTCCTCCAAACGACTGCCCATCTCCTGGTATCCTTCTACCCTACTGCCAACGCGTCTCTCTAAAACATACAGCCGACCCCCACAGCCTTTCCCTGGTTCCCCATCACGTCCTAACTCCTAAGCATTGCCTGTGGAGGCAAGCTGGCCTTACAGTTAGAGCACTTCTCCAGAGCCAGACAGCTTGGACAGGGGTCAGGCTTCCATAACCCCTACTTGTGACCTCGGGCGAAACACTGAACTTCTCTGTGCCTTACTTCCTTATCTATAGAACAAGATAGCACCCACCTCAATGGTTGTGTGAGGATTACAGGAGTTAATGCAAAGAGCACCTGTACCAGTGTGCACAGTTTTAAAGGCTCAAGGACTGTGGGTGGGTATCACTGACTTGTTCTGCCAGCACCAGCCTTGCAGTCTCTCCAAATGTACCGCCCACTGAACAGCTCCACCCCTTTGCTCAAGCCCTAAAGTGCTGTGCAACACTGCACCCAATCCAGCTTTAAAAAAGAACCCAGGACTGCACATCTCCCCACCTCATTCACTTATCAGTATGGCTCCTTCCCCGGAATACAGCGATGAATAAATCCAGCCACCAGCTCCTATCTCGGGGTGGCTGCTGGCAGGCAGCTCAGCTGTGGTAACTGGGGCATATGAGCCAGGTGCAAAAGAAACCAGGAGGACAAGGAGAGGCCAGAGGAGGTTTGCCAGGAGAAGACACATTAATGGGACTGCCCAGATAGCCTCATCCAGCAGAGAGCAGACATCAGAAGCAACAAAAACTACAATCCTGCAGCCTGTGGAACAAAAACCTCATTCACAGGAAGACAGACAAGATGAAAAGGCAGAGGGCTATGTACCAGATTAAGGAACAAGATAAAACCCCACAAAAACAACTAAATGAAGTGGAGATACGCAACCTTCCAGAAAAAGAATTCAGTATAATGATAGTGAAAATGATCCAGGATCTCAGAAAAAGCATGGAGGCAAAGATTGAGAAGATGCAAGAAATGTTTAACAAAGATCTATAAGAATTAAAGACCAAACAAACAAGAGATGGACAATACAATAACTAAAATGAAAAATACACTACAAGGAATCAATCACAGAATAACTGAGGCAGAAGAACGGATAAGTGACCTGGAAAACAGAATGGTGGAATTCACTGCTGTGGAACAGTATAAAGAAAAAAGAATGAAAAGAAATCAAGACAGCCTAAGAGACCTCTGGGACAACATTAAACACAACAACATTCGCAGTATAGGGGTCCCAGAAGGAGAAGAGAGAGAAAGGACCTGAGAAAATATTTGAAGAGATTATAGTTGAAAACTTCCCTGACATGGGAAAGGAAGTAGCCACCCAAGTCCAGGAAGCTCAGAGAGTCCCAGGCAGGATAAACCCAAGGAAAAACATGCCAAGACACATAGCAATCAAACTGACAAAAATTAAAGACAAAGAAAAATTACTGAAAGCAACAAAGCAAAAACAACAAGTAACATACAAGGGAACTCCCATAAGGTTAAGAGCTGATTTCTCAGCAGAAACTCTACAAGCCAGAAGGGAGGGGCATGACATATTTAAAGTGATAAAAGGGAAGAATCTACAACCAAGATTACTCTACCAGGCAAGGATCTCATTCAGATTCGATGGAGAAATCAAAGCTTTACAGACAAGTAAAAGCTAAGAGAGGGCTTCCCTGGCGGTGCAGTGGTTAAGAATCCGTCTGCCAATGCAGGGGACACGGGTTCGTGCCCTGGTCCGGGAAGATCCCACATGCCACGGAGCGGCTAGGCCCGTGAGCCATGGCCGCTGAGCCTGCGCATCCGGAGCCTGTGCTCCGCAACGGGAGAGGCCACAACAGTGAGAGGCCCGTGTACCGCAAAAAAAAAAAAAAAAAAAAAAAAGCTAAGAGAATTCAGTACCACCAAACCAGCTCTACAACAAATGCTAAAGGAACTTCTCTAACTGGGAAACACAAGAGAAGAAAAGGACCTACACAAGCAAACCCATAACAATTAAGAAAATGGTAACAGGAACATACCTAGCAATAATTACCCTAAACGTGAATGGATTAAATGCTCCAACCAAAAGACACAGGCTCGCTGAATGGATACAAAAACAAGACCCAAATATATGCTGTCTACAAGAGACCCACTTCAGACCTAGGGACACAGACAGACTGAAAGTTGAGGGGATGGAAAAAGATACTCCATGCAAATGGAAATCACAACAAAGCTGGAATAGCAATACTCATATCAGATAAAACAGACTTTAAAATAAAGAATGTTACAAGAAACAAGGAAAGACACTACATAATGATGAAGGAATCAATCCAAGAAGACATATCAATTATAAACACATATGCACCCAACACAGGAGCACCTCAATACATAAGGCAACTGCTAACAGCCATAAAAGAGGAAATTGACAGTAACACAATAATAGTGGGGGACTTCAACACCTCACTTACACCAATGGACAGATCATCCAAACAGAAAATTAATAAGGAAACACAAGCTTTAAATGACACAACAGACCAGATAGATTTAATTGATATTTATAGCACATTCCATCCGAAAATAGCAGATTACACTTTCTTCTCAAGTGCGCACAGAACAATCTCCAGGATAGATCACGTCTTGGGTCACAAATCAAGTCTCAGTAAAGAAAACTGAAATCATATCAAGCATCTTTTCTGACCACACCATGAGATTAGAAATCAATTACAGGGAAAAAAATGTAAAAAACACAAACACATGAAGGCTAAACAGTACGTTACTAAATAACCAAGAGATCACTGAAGAAATCAAAGAGGAAATCAGAAACTACCTAGAGACAAATGACAACGAAAACACGATGATCCAAAACCTATGGGATGCAGCAAAAGCAGTTCTAAGAGGTAAGTTTATAGCAATACAAGCCTACCTGAGGAAACAAGAAAAATCTCAAATAAACAATCTAACTTTACACCTAAAGAAACTAAATAAAGAACAAACAAAACCCGAAGTTAGTAGAAGGAAAAAAATCATAAAGATCAGAGCAGAAATAAATGAAATAGAAACAAAGAAAACAACAGTAAAGTTCAATAAAACTAAAAGCTGATTCTTTGAGAAGATAAACAAAACTGATAAACCATTAGCCAGACTCATCAAGAAAAAGAGAGAGAGGACTCAAATCAATAAAGTTAGAAATGAAAAAGGAGAAGTTACAACAGACACCACAGAAATACAAAGCATCCTAAGAGACTACTACAAGTAACTCTATGCCAATAAGATGGACAACCTGGAAGAAAGGGACAAATTCTTAGAAAGGTATAAACGTTCAAGATCGAACCAGGGGGCTTCCCTGTTGGCGCAGTGGTTGAGAGTCCGCCTGCCGATGCAGGGGACTCGGGTTCGTGCCCCGGTCTGGGAAGATCCCACATGCTGCGGAACGGTTAGGCCCTTGAACCATGGCCACTGAGCCTGCGGGGCTGGAGCCTGTGCTCCGCAACAGGAGAGGCCACAACAGTGAGAGGCCCGCGTACCGCAAAAAAAAAAAACAAAAAAAATGTTGAAACAGGAAGAATTAGAAAATATGAACAGACTAATCACAACTAATGAAATTGAAACTGTGATTAAAAATCTTCCAACAAACAAAAGTCCAGGACCAGATGGCTTCACAGGTGAATTCTATCAAACATTTAGAGAAGAGCTAACACCCATCCTTCTCAAACTCTTCCCAAAAATTGCAGAGGAAGGAACACTCCCAAACTCATTCTATGAGGCCACCATCACCCTGATACCAAAACCAGACAAAGACGCTACAAAAAAAGGAAATTACAGACCAATATCACTGACAAATATACATGCAAAAATCCTCAACAAAATACTAGCAAACAGAATCCAACAACACATTAAAAGGATCATACACCATGATCAAGTGGGATTTATCCCAAGGATGCAAGGATTCTTCAATATATGCAAATCAATCAATGGGATACACCATATTAACAAATTGAAGGGTAAAAACCCTATGATCATCTCAATAGATGCAGAAAAAGCTTTTGACAAAATTCAACACCCATTTATGATAAAAACTCTCCAGAAAGTGGGCATAAAGGGAACCTACCTCAACATAGTAAAGGCCATATACGACAAACCCAGAGCAAACATCATTCTCAATGGTGAAAAACAGAAAGCATTTCCTCTAAGATCAGGAACAAGAGAAGGATGTCCACTCTCACCACTGTTATGCAACATAGTTTTGGAAGTCCAAGCCACGGCAATCACAGAAGAAAAAGAAATAAAAGGAATACAAATTGGAAAAGAAAAAGTAAAACTGTCACTGTATGCAGATGACATGATACTATACATAAAGAATCCTAAAGATGCCACTAGAAAACTACTAGAGCTAATCAATGAATTTGGTAAAGTAGCAGGATACAAAATTAATACACAGAAATCTCCTGCATTCCTATACACTAATGATGAAAAATCTTAAAGAGAAATTAAGAAAACACCCCCACTTACCACTGCAACAAAAAGAATAAAACACCTAGGAATAAACCTACCTAGGGAGAAAAAAGACCTGTATGCAGAAAAGTATAAGACAACGATGAAAGAAATCAAAGATGATACAAACAGATGGAGAAATATACCATGTTCTTGGATTGGAAGAATCAATACTGTGAAAATGACTATACTACACAAAGCAATTTACAGATTCAATGCCATCCCTAACAAATTACCAATGGCATTTTTTACAGAATTAGACCAAAAATCTTAAAATTTGTATGGAGACACAAAAGACCCCGAATAGCCAAAGCAGTCTTGAGGGGAAAAAATGGAGCTGGAGGAATCAGACTCCCTAACTTCAGACTATACTACAAAGCTACAGTAATCAAGACAGTATGGTACTGGCACAAAAACAGGAATATAGATCAATGGAACAGGAGAGAAAGCCCAGAGATAAACCCACACACATATGGTCAACTAATCCTTGACAAAGGAGGCAAGAATATACAATGGAGAAAAGGCGACCTCTTCAATAAGTGGTTTCCTTCAATAAGGAAAACTCGACAGCTAAATGTAAAAGAATGAAATTAGAACACTCCCTAACACCATACACACACAAAAAACTCAAAATGGATTAAAGACCTAAATGTAAGGCCAGACACCATAAAACTCTTAGAGGAAAACATAGGAAGAATACTCTGACATAAATCACAGCAAGATGTTTTTTGATCCACCTCCTCGAGTAATGGAAATAAAAACAAAAATAAACAAATGGGACCTAATGAAACTTAAAACCTTTTGCAAAGCAAAGGAAACTACAAACAAGAAGAAAAGACAACCTCAGAATGGGAGAAAATATTTGCAAATGAATCAACGGACAAAGGATTAATCTCCAAAATATATAAACAGCTCAAGCAGCTCATTATCAAAAAAACAAACAACCCAATCCAAAAATGGGCAGAAGGACTAAATAGACATTTATCCAAAGAGGACATACAGATGATCAAGAAGCACATGAAAAGCTACTCAACATCACTAATTATTAGAGAAATGCAAATCAAAACTACACCTCACACCGGTTAGAATGGGCATCATCAGAAAATCCACAAACAACAAATGCTGGAGAGGGTGTGGAGAAAAGGGAACCCTCTTGCACTGTTGGTGGGAATGTAAATTGATACAGCCACTATGGAGGTTCCTTAAAAAACTAAAAACAGAATTACCATATGACCCAGCAATCCCACTACTGGGCATATACCCAGAGAAAACCATAATTTAAAAAGACACATACACCCCAATGTTCACTGCAGCACTATTTACAATAGCCAGGTCATGGAAGCAAACTAAATGCCCACTGACAGACAAATGGATAAAGATGTGGTACATACATACGATGGAATATTACTCAGCCATAAAAAGGAATGAAATTGGGTCATTTGTAGAGACATGGATGAATCCAGAGACTGTCAAACAGAGTGGAGTAAGTCAGAAAGAGAAAAACAAATACCGTATATTAATGCATATATGTGGAACCTAGAAAACTGGTACAGATCCAGTTTGCAGGGCAGAAACTGAGACACAGAAGTAGAGAAAAAACGTATCAACACCAAGGGGGAAAAGTGGCGGCGGGGGTGGTGGTAGCGTCATGAATTGTGAGATTAGGATTGACATATACACACTAATACGTATAAAATGGATAACTAATAAGAATCTGCTATATAAAAAAATAGATTAAATAAAATTTGAAAAAGATTAAAAAAATAAAGATAAAAGGACTGCCCAGCCAGCTGAGCCTCTTTCTCCAGCACATGGTGGTCTGCATCCGTGCATGCCCCCCATCTCCCATTATCCACTCAGTGGTTTAGAGAGTTATCTCTTCACCGTGTCACTCTCTCCAGGGAGACTCGCGGGTGGCCTACAGCACAACATCTCCTGACAGCCCTCAGGCTGGCCCACAGGTGCTCTCACTCGAGAATGGCACAAATGCTTCCCAATGCAACACCACCCGAGATGAGGACAGGACACCTGGCTTGAACAGAAGGTGTTCAAGCCAGGTGTTCTGAACACCTCAACAGGCACTTAGGACTCACAAGACCAGATCACACATAGTCCCAGATCCGCCGTACTTCCTGTTGCTAACCACAAGAAGTATCTTATGTTTGAGTATACAGCCATGATGCAGCTTTTGGGGGAAACCTTATCTATCTCAGTGGTGTCTCTTAGAATTGAGAAAAATCTGATAAAAATGTCACTGACAGAGGAGGGAGAGATAGGTCCGCTGAGCAAAGGGAAATAATTTAATGCACATACCTTGGTTGCTCCATAAGCCTCTTGCCTCCTACTTGTTTAATTTTTAGGTTTTCAAATATGATCATTAAAGACATGTCCTGCAACCATCTGGAGGGGCCCCCATTCCTCAGCTTGCACACCCTCCCTGCTCTCTGAAACCAGCCTCCTGAGCCCCAGCGGCTGCTTCCCAGAGCTTCCTCATTCTCCAGATTCTGCCACGTCCTCCCATGCCCAACGCCAACTAGCAATTTGTTCCATATCTGTGTTTTTCTTTAGGGGATAATAAAGGTCAGTGGTCAGACGACATAAAAAGTTGGAAGGCTGGCCGCCTTAGGGAAATCTGCCAAGGGGCTGGATTTCACCAGAGAATGGAGGTGGGAAGATAGGAAGATGCAGGGGGGTTTGGGGGGGGTGGGCGCGGCATTTCCAGCAGACCAGTTTGGGGACATGGAAGTGCAGTGTGTGAACAGAGAGGCTAGGGGTCATGGGAAAAGTGGCTCTCGCCAACTGCAAAGGGTTCTGGATCATGCAGGCTAATAGAGGTCATCAGAACAATAAAACTAACGATAGCTAAAACTCAGAGGCCACTTCTACGTTCAAGACACTAAGCACTTTCCAAGCACCATCTCCTGTAATCCTCCTCTCACCAAACAAGGAGGCACGTACTGTTATGATCACCATTTCACACACAAGGGAGCTAAGGATGACCAGGGGTTAAGTGACTTGCCCGAAGTCCACACCAAGTAAACACTAGAGCCTAGATTTAAACCAGGGCAGTCTGATGCCAGAAGCCCCCCAGCCTTAAACAAAGTTAAGCCAGAATCTGATGTATTAATTCCAGAAACAGTATGGAACACAGATGTTTTCCAGGTTCCTCAAATTTAGTGTGTCCAGAAAGAAACTCCTTCTAACATGCCAGCACTCCATCTTAGCAAATGGCCCCACCACCCCTTGGTTTCCAAAGCAAACTGCAGTCATTCAGCAAGATCTCACTTTTTTTTTCTTTTAATTTATTTTTGGCTGCATTGGGTCTCCGTTTCTGCACGCGGGCTTTCTCTAGTTCCAGCAAGCGGGGGCTACTCTTTGTTGCAGTGTGTGGCTTCTCACTGTGGTGGCTTCCCTGTTGTGGAGCACGGGCTCTAGGCGTGCAGGCTTCAGTAGTTGTGGCTTGAGGGCTCTAGAGCACAGGCTCAGTAGTTGTGGTGCACGGGCTTAGTTGCTCCACAGCATGTGGGATCTTCTGGGAGCAAGGATCGAAACTGTGTCCCGTGCATTGGCAGGTGGATTCTTAACCACTGTGCCACCAGGGAAGTCCCAGCATGCCCTCACTTGATGGAAGTGCCACAGAGGATACTTTGTACCTAGCTCACCTCTTGCCCAAAGCAGATGCTCATGTTTACTGAAGGCTTGGAGGTGAGAGAGGAGTGGTAAATGTTGTCCCTGCCACTAAGAAAAGACCTGGGGTAGAGCTTGGCACTGGGAATGGTCAAGAAGGCCAGATGTCAGGAATCCCGAAAGCTCTGACAGGAGGGTGAGGGGAGACCAACCCATGCCAAGGTGTCTAACTGGTTATTCCATGGTAGTAATGCCATGAAACCGGGCTAGAGAAGGGATAAAAAGAAACAGGTGTCAAGGGTAGCCAGCTTTAGTTTTAGAAATGCTGCATGTGGGGTATCCAAGTAGAAAGGTCCAAAGGTAGCTGAAAAACTCAGAGGAGAGATAACTAGGGTGGAGGTAGAGGTTTTAGAATCTGTGTTAAAATCTGGGGAGTCAGGTAGAGAAAAAAGAAGCCTGTAAAGAGAATAAAAAGCCAGAAACAAAGCTTGGAGAACTTGGAGGTATCGGTTAGACAAAAGCTGGCATTTCAAGGAGAAAGCAGCAGTAAACAGGCAGGGGAACCAGAACGAGGCCAGTGAGCCGGCCACAGGGAGCTGGACACTGTCTACCAAGCAAGCGGAGGCCCAAACTGTTACTGAGGGCCAAGCTGGGCTGCGCGGAGGAAGTGACACTGAAGATGAGGCCAGAAAGTAACCGGACTTATTTAACAAACAAATCGGGTGGGCAGCAGGGCATCGAAGGGGAGAGGAATTATCTGCCCTAGACAAGTAGTGTGTCAGCAGTGAGAACTGAGGGCCACACAGTGGCGTGACGCAACCCCACAGGCCTCCTAACCCACACCCCAGGGGCAGGGCCATCAAGGGTTTCAGACAGAGATGCATCTGGAGACTGCGGCACCTGGGCGCTGAGGACCAAAGGGAAACTGGACATGTCAGAATGCAGACCTGCGTGGAGACTTAGAGGAACCCAAGCAAGAAGAAAGCCGTGTGGCTTGGAGGTAGTGGAAAGACGTGAGGCCCCTGACTAGATGGGAGGGGGGTTGGTGAGGTTAGTCCTTCAGTGTTCTTACAGATTTAATGGTCTACTCAATTGTGACGTTACTGTTAGAGGTTGATTTTTCTTCCCAGGAAGCTATTATGGACACTAAAGATGATACCCCCCAACTCTAGTTAGGAGTGTGACACACGTAATCATATATATGTGACGCCTATGTGGATGTGATTATATGTGTACGTCTACACACATGATGGTTAGAAACAGACTGGCAGTGTTAGACTAGAGCCGGATTCTGTCACCGTATCTCCCACCAGTTTTCCCACAAGCCAAGAAAGGAAGAGTCAGCAGAAAAGGGGAGGGGAGGGGTGCACCAGAGACAGAAGGAAGCAGCAACTATGCAGCGAGGCCAAGGGAGATGTCTGGGTGAGCAGCTCTGTCCAGCCCAGCCCACGGCAGGCACACAGAGCCCTCACACAAGCCAGGGCAGCCAAGGCTAATATAATCACTCACTGAAAATCTGAGACCAAACTCCCCAGCACTGCTTCCACAAGTCCCAGGCAATCTGGATTCTAAGGTGGCTCCTTGTGCGTTTTCCTTCCGGGAGAGGATACTCAGACACACTGGGTCACTCACTCATTCTGTGGGGCAACTGTAAAGCAGATCTCACTGTAAACTCATAAATGGCCATTCTGAGACACAAGCAGAGTGAGTCCGACTGAAGTGGCCGGGGCAACCCCTTCATGTTGGCATGGTAAAGGCAGAGAAAAGCCTAAATCCTACAGAATCTCATCAGGGTGATGCCAATTTAGCAGCAACTGATTAGGCACTGGCTAGTACCAACAGTCTAGGTCACGTCTCTCCTTTTTATTATTTTGGCTGCACCTCGCGGCTTGTGGGATCTTAGTTCTCCAACCAGGGATCGAACCCGAGCCCTAGGCAGTGAAAGTGCGGAATTCTAACAACTGGACTGCCAGGGAATTCCCTTCAAAGCTTCTTAAATGAACTTTGATGCCACTGTCACATCAACATCCAGACCTTAGTACTTAAGAAAAATATGAACGTCTTGCTTGTTATACAGAGGAGGGTGCATGGTATAGAGAGCAATGATGAGACCGGCCAAATGAGCTCCAGAGCCCTGCACAAATACTTGATCTCCACGTCTCAGTTTTATCATCTTCAATGTCAGAAAAATATCCCTTACCTTGCAGCCGTGATGATAAATCAAAGGGCCCAGTAGGTTCCCAGCACCCTGGAGGCACCCTATCATCTGAGTAATTCAGCAACTATGTACAGGTGCCTACTCTGGTCAGACACTACTTCAGGGGCTAGAAATATAATGGCGAACAAGAGACATTCCTGGGGCTTCCCTGGTGACGCAGTGGTTAAGAATTGGCCTGCCAATGGAGGGGACACGGGTTCAAGCCCTGGTCCAGGAAGATCTCACATGCTGCGGAGCAACTAAGCCCGTGAGCCACAACTACTGAGCCCACGTGTCACAACTACTGAGGCCCGTGCACCTAGAGCCCATGCTCCACAAGAGAAGCCACTGCAATGAGAAGCCCGTGCACCGCAACGAAGAGTAGCCCCCACTCACTGCAAATAGAGAAAGCCCGTGCGTAGCAACAAAGACCCAACACAGCCAAATAAATAAATAAATAAATAAATTTATTTATTTATTTATTTTTTAAAAGAGAGAGACACTCCTGGAGCATATACTGTAAGTGGAAAGACAATCAATAAATCAAGTAATAAATATGGATTACATCAGAAAAGCCAGAAACCATAGCTCTTCTTCCAAGTGTGAGTGCTACTAGATGAGAGCAAAGCAAACTTTCAGCCCCAGGAAGAAGTGGAACAAATGTTTCCGGCTCTCAGCAAGGCTTAATTCATTTCCAGAAAAGACTTGGCAGGATGTGGCTAATCACTCCTGCTTAGGCTTAAAGGAAGTTGACGAGCCAGCACTGAGGCAGTGGGGCAACCCTCTCCCAGTTATTTATTCCTAAAGCAGGCTCAGCAGCCTCGACCACCGATCTCCCGAGGTTTTTGCAGGGACTAGACTAGATCTGGCAAAAACAGAAAGCAGCTAACTAAGCTGAAAGACAGTAACTGGGTCTTTCACACATTAACCTTATGACCCTGATGAAGCAGTCAGTCTCAGAAGCCTGAAAGGGGCACCAGAGCCAAGGAGACTTCACCCCTGCTCAGTGATTTGTCACTCAGGGAAGTTCTTTCCTTTTCTCCAAACAAAGGGCCCATCAAGGATTGCCTTTTGCTTCTACTAGAGAAAAAGAACAGCTCTTTGGGCATAGCGATGTTCTACTTTTGTTTGCGATTCAGGTCTTGAGGTACAAGGCTCCAGAATTAAGAACGAACCTCAGCTTTTTTAAAATGATGAGAAAAAAAATCCACAGTAAAAAGAATATTATTCAGCCTTAAAAAGAAAATTCTGATACCTGCTGCAACACGGATGAACCCTGAAGACATTATGCTCAGTGAAATAAGAAACAAAAGGGCAAACATTGCATAATTCCTCTTATCTGAGGTCCCAAGACATCAAATTCAGAGAGAGAAGTAGAATGGTGATTGCCAGGGACTAGGGGAAGGGCGAACAGGGAGTTATCCTTTAATGAATACAGAGTTTCTGTCTGGGAAGATGAAAAAAGTTCTGGAGATAGATGGTGATGGTTGCACAACAATGTGAATTTACTTAATGCCACTGAACACCTAAAAGTGGTTATAAATCGTCTATTTTACGTTATGTATATTTTACCACAACAAAAAAATTAAAAAATAAACTTCACCTAATGCTTTTTTCCTAGATAGTTTAAATAGGATTTAGTCGAGTATTCAGAAACACTCTGCAGTAGGTACAGCCCCAGAAACACCTGTAAAGAGCTCACCTGTATTGGGACCCTCAGTCTCCACCATGTCCTGGGATCTGCAGGACACACCTACGACTCTAACACAGCCAAAGAGGACCTTGGCTCATTCTCTACTCAGCGACACTGTTCTTAGAAATTTCTCCACAGCTTCACATGCAGGTTTATGATCAATTTCCCCCAAATACTAGGTTGACCCTTTTGTCAATGAAACCCCTGGAGCCTGGGGGCGGGGGGGTGGAGGGGTGCAGGCGGGAAGGGCACCTTACTTCTCTCACGGCCACGTCTGATGAGGCTGTATCAGTGATTGATTTGGAGGATTTTCACAACTGGGAGGGATATTAATAGACACCAAATTCAACCAACTAATTTTGGCAGCTCAGAAGCTGCCTACTTGGTCCTATAACTACTCCTTTGCAGAAGGGTTTCTCTGGCATAGCACAGAAGCAAAGCCGAGTGGCCTCTCCACCTCTCTGACCCCTAACTTCTGATTTTCTTTCAGTCACAGTGGTCTGGGCTCTGGAGCGGGCCAGTGATACAAACAAGGCAATTGCTGGGGGCCAGAAGCAAGGGTAATATAATGAAGGAAACCTAAGCTTTCCACCAGAGGTTGAAAAGATACCAGAGGCCAAGGGGACAAATTGACCTCAGGTGCTGAGGCCATTAACAACCTCCAACTCTAGAACTCACAGGAGGCAGGCATGCTGGGCCTGTGTGGATGGCACCCAAGCACAAAGCTAGGAATCTTAGCTGCTTCTACTGAATCATGAACCTGGGCTGGGCTGGGGTGGGGTGTATGTGTGTGGAGTAAACCAAGAGCCACTAAACAGAGCCGACGTGCAGACTGTAGTGGCGGTGGCAGCGGGGAGGCAGAAGCTTATAAATGCTGCTATACCTACAGCAAAGGGCAGCCCAGCAGCGCCCCACAGAGGGAATTCCCTCATCTGCATAAGAGGGGAGCTGGTCTCAAATAGCACTGCCCCCAGAGCTCCGTAGCACAAGGCACAGCCTTCCATTCAGGCAGTTGCACAAGTGCGCTGGCTAATGAATGGATGCATGCAGTCACCAAATGGCTAGCCAAACCCAATTCTCTAAAGACATTAACCTTGGCAGTGAAATCCAGATCCTCTTCTCTTCAACTCTCTCCCTAGAAAGTAAAATATTAAGTCAATGGTCTTTGGCTCCCAGGACAGCAAGCACCTATTATAAAGGGAATGTTGGGAACGTTCTAAGAGAAAAAGCAGGAAAGCCGTAGGAAGAACATTAAGTGGGCCAGAGGAAGTTAAAAGCTTCACGTGGTAGCTCAAAAAAATCGGCCAGACTCCAAGAGGCCCAAGAATATTGCAAATGTTCCAAAATGATCGAACCCATTGCCTTCACGTGTATAGCCAACAACTCACCGGTCCGGCCTCATTTGTAGTTACAGACGTATGTTTTCCTAAAAATCACCATACGACACAAAAAGTCCACAGGGTTTACGGGAAAAAGTGGAATTAAGGGTATAACACCCAAAAACTTAAGATGGTAAACTTACACACACACGGTAAGAAGCTAACAAAAACCTAACAAAAATGACAGCACAGTTTGACAAATTAAATGGTTAAGAAATGCATACATACTACAACTATGGCACTTAACCAGGTCTGCAGCTCATGAGTTATTGGGAAATAGGGTGAGTGTTGTAACAAGAGACGTGCACAGGGTGTGGCTCATGGCACACACAGTCAACTGAGATAGCTGGTGGATGTCTGAAGTGTATATAGTCTACATGGCTTGGTTCAGCTGAGTTCAATTTTCTGTTTACCTATTACCAATGATGAAATTATGCACACTAAACTCAATATTCCCGTTATATTCAACTTGTTTCCTAAAGTATCAATCCCACTGGAACAAATCCATGCTTCCAAACAAGTGTTTAAAGCAGAACTGACTGTACCTTACTTTTCAGGTACCCTGGATGTCAGTATCAACTCCATGCTCTTTCCTATCACAGCACCATAATTTGATACATGCTGTTGCCTTGCCTGCAAAGGTTCCCCTACCCCCATTCCACTTTGGGGAACTCCTCATTGTTCAAGGCCTACCTCAAAGAAATGTTACTTACATTTCTCTCACTCCTGACCCTAAATTTCTTCTACTGTACAAGTATGCTAAACATAACTCTATGTCAAATACTGATCAGGGCATGCCCTCTTCTTTGCACACCACTTGGGACAAACAGGGTGAAAAATAATGATTTTTCCCATTGAAATTAAATTACCAAGCTCATTAGATGCTTGAAAGAGATAGCAGATACTTAGAAAAGATAGCATAAAGTGTTTTTGAGAGGGGGGAAAAAAGGATGACTTTCAGAGATGAGAAAACTGGAGCCTGACATTGCAAGTAAAAATATAGTCACCTTGGGCTTCCCTGGTGGCGCAGTGGTTGAGAGTCCACCTGCTGATGTAGGGGACACGGGTTCGTGCCCCGGTCCGGGAAGATCCCACATGCCACGGAGAGGCTGGGCCCGTGAGCCATGGCTGCTGAGCCTGCGCGTCCGGAGCCTGTGCTCCGCAACGGGAGAGGCCACAACGGTGAGAGGCCCGCGTGCCGCAAAAAAAATATATATAGATATAGATATAGATATAGATAGAGGGGGGGGGGAGAGAGAGAGAGAGAGTCACCATAAGGAAACAAAGGAAGACTTAAAAACAGATGATCATCATGGCATTTTCAACTTGGAAAAAGAGGCCAGAGCAAAAAGTTCTTAAATATTAGTTAAGAACTGAAAAATAGCAAGAAGGTGCTTAGAAAGAAAGCAAATTTTATACCGGTCTGCTATAGCAAGCAGGAGAATTTAGCAGCAGTTTGGCTGAAGTAAGAAGGGAGGTGCAGCAGACAGACAAACGTCCGGGCCCTAAGACCACCTCCTTGGGTTGGGGGTTGGGGGACTCACGAAAAGTAACCAGAGTCTCAGGAATACACTGCGGCCACTGAAAATTCAGCTTCTTGAGGGTATTTATAACTGACCCTTCCTGGGCAAACGTTACTTGAAAACGAAACATAAAAATAAAGACAATATCCCCCACTTTTAAGTTTTATTTTCACTATTTAAAGCTACTAGAAACAC
Source organism: Pseudorca crassidens (assembly GCF_039906515.1). Taxonomy (NCBI): domain Eukaryota; kingdom Metazoa; phylum Chordata; class Mammalia; order Artiodactyla; family Delphinidae; genus Pseudorca; species Pseudorca crassidens. The sequence continues at coordinate 1,607,618 of NC_090299.1, read as the reverse complement.
CAGCCCTGTGCTTTCCCACCACAGAAAAATGTGAATGACATAACAAAGTCCAGCAAAAGGAACAAAGGCAACGGAACGTGAGGTCCAGATGCTAGGTCTCTTCTTACTAACTGTGTGACCCTGGGCAAGTGACTCTGCCCTTCCTGTGCTTCAGGACACACAAAATGGAACTAACCACAACTACCTGGCAGGGTGGATTTGTAAGTGGTAGAGACTACTAAACAGTAGACGTGGTATCACAAACCTAGAGTAACCCTTACAGACAACTGAGTTGCATTCCTAAAACCAGAAATTATGATTCCAAAACAAAAAGGCATTAGCAGATAATAATGCCATTTAGCAGGCATTCTTTCATTTTAAATTTGTGTATGCCCGGTAAATCTAAATATATATAGAAAGCTAATTTACTCAGCTATCTGGAGGTACATTCTACAGTTAATGTACCCTACAGGATACACCAGGAAGGCATGATGGTCACAATTTCTCTTTTGCACCGGCAGGCTACTGATAATACTCATTTTGAAATGTTTCCGGGCCTCTCCTACTCTGCATGATGTGGTATTCAATAAACCTGCCAATTCTTATTTATGCCGGGAGAAAAAAAATGCTTCCAAAGTAGATTCCATAACCCTATAGTGGCACCCTCCAACTTAACCTCAGATGTTTTTCTCACACTGGAACTGGGACCTCAGAGTAAGTCGGTATCTGTGCTCTGGGCCTTCCTCCTCAGAGAGGAAACCTCGAAATGCCTCGCTCTAAAATTCCCAAAGTCCTGCTGGGAAACAAGCTACTTAGAAAGTAAGTTAGAAGAGCGCATACGTGAATTATATCTCATAACAGAGTCAGCCCTGTAATATGCTACGGGAGCCACCTCATCCCTCAAAAATGCCTGATTTGGGGACGGTGAGAGATGCACGTAAATCATTCCAAAACGAGCCCTGGGTAACATATACACAAGAGCATACAAAGCCACTTTTATACAGCATACAAACCAATTACCCTGTGCACATATTTTCATTGAGTAGCACCCCAAAACGTTTCCAAAAATTGGCAGGGGTATAAACTACCGGACATGGACCTTGCTAAGAGCTTTTAAGTAAACAGCCAGTGAAGAACTGCCATGACTGGCAATCGCCATTACCAAATTCAGTGACTAGTCACTACCCTGGTCCAGGCTATCCTTTTCTCTCTTCCTAACTGGTCCTGAAGCCACTAGTTTTGTCCACCTTTCTAACCATCCTTCTCATAGCACAGTGATTTTTCTAAAACGCAAACCTAACCCTGTTAATTTCCCCGCTTAGAACTCAATTTAGTGATTTCCCACCTGGCCTTAAGATAATTTCTGAACTCCTTATTGTGGAGGAATACCGGAGACCTTTTGTGATCTAGTTCCTGCTTACCTCTCCAGTCCCACCTTTCTACCATTTATATTTCAACCTCAGGGAATGTCTCTCACTCTCTCCACTCTGGCTCCTGGGCCTGTACCATGCCTATTTTTGTGCAAGCAGAAAGCTTGACATGCAGAAGACCTCAAAATATGATGACTTAAAAAATTAACATACGCATTCTCAAAGGGGGCGAAAAAAAGCCCCCTCTTTTTATGTACAAAGCATAAACGTGCATATAGCAAATAAAAAGGGCATACAGTGTGAAAGCAGCATTAAAATTTCCTGGAGTGGGCAATCAAGAAAACAACGTGTAAAAAAGCTCGGGTGTGCGGGGGGCGGGGAGCGCGGAGTCGCCGTTGTAAAAAGGTTTATAAATACTGGATTACAGCAAGATGTGAGTCAAAGTTGGAAACTCAAGTTCACGCAATACAGAAGCCAGCTACACATCTTTCTACTTGAATATTCCCATTTCACCTCAAACTCATACACAAAACTACCCAATGTGTCCCCCCATCCATCAAAAAACAAACCACCAGAAAGACAGCAAAACGATTCCCTTCAACGTTTCTGCCTCTCATTAGCAAACTCCTGGTCACTGAATTCAAAGGGCTAGCTAGCTCCGCAGTCAGGGAACCGAGGCTGTGACCTTGGGGAGACCACCTCGGTCTCCCCGGCCACTCAGGCAGCCTCAGCGAATGCAGGACCGCAGAGCTGAGACCCCAGGTCTGGCTCCGAGAACGTGGCGCAGAAGCACAAGGAAGGTATGGCCGTGACCGTCGATGGGAAGGGACTGGAGTTACACAAAAGCCAAAACCTCACAAAAACCCCTACCAAGGATCTGAACTCTCCCCTTCTCCCTCGACGGGTCAAAGGGTGTTAAGTGGCGTCCACTGAGTTCTGTGCTTCAGGCGCCTGTCTCCAGGCGCCCGCGGGGGTCTCGGCCGCAGGACTCGGCGGCCACGCGCCCGGCCAACGCCCGGAAGCTGAGGACCTGCTGAGATCTGCCCCCGGCGGGCGCCCCAGCCCCGTCCTAGCCCGGAGGAGACTCCGCCCGGCCGCCCGAGGCGACTCGCAGGCCCGCGATGGCGGAGCGGCTGCGCGAGCACACAAAGGCGGCGGTCTCAGTGGGGACCAAACCGTCGCCCGGTGTTCCCGAACGCCGGTGCAGGCCCGCGCCCCGCGTCCCGCCCGGCCCTCCGAGTGACCTTGGGCGCGTCCCTCCCCGCCCAGCCTCAGTTTCCCCGGCGACGCTAAGACGAGGCGCCGTGGCCTGCCAGGGCGGCCGGCACCCGCGGCGGGGCCTCCCCACTTCCGTCCCCGCGCCGAGCTAGGCTTGCGCGGAGAGCGGGGCGGGCGGGCAGGCGAACAGGCCCGCGGGCCCGGGGAGGCCCGGTCGGAGGTCGGGGCCCGAGCGTGGTCGGCCGCGCCACGGCGGCTCCTTGGGCCGCGGCGCCGAGGCCTCCGCAGGCCGCGAAGCCGCCCGAACCCCGAATCCGCCCGGCCCTGCCTTGCCGCCCCCTCCCCGCAAAGTCTGGCCCTGCCTGGCGCTGGTGAGGCTCGGCAGGCGCGGCGGTCGACGCACCCAAGCGAGGAAGGACCTTTGGAAGCCGCTGAGAAGCCCTCAACAAGACACCGCCGCCTCAACAGAGAACCACTTCCGCTCCGGAGACCTCGGCTCCGCCCTCCGCGCGTCCCTATTGGCCACCGCTGTCCCTACTCCCGTGGTCGGCCGGTTGAGGAGGTATATTTTCAATCTTATTGGATAAGAAACCATCTATTACCACTTTGAAATGGGCCTCCTTCCGGCTCCGCCCACGCTCGTGAGCTCAAGCTTTTGCCTTCCCGCGAGAGAGCGGTAGGCGCCCCTCGGCCCGCAAGGCCTCCCGGGAGTCGTGGTCTGGGCTCCGGCTGCCCGGCTCGCGGCGCGGAGCCCGACGCGCCTCTCCCAGCCAGTTTCCTGGGGTCTCTACTATCGGCCTGGATCTGCAGGTCCTCCGGGCGCCCGCGCCCCACGACGTGCCAGGCCCTGGGCCTGCGCCTGGTCCCTGCGATCCCGGGCTCTGCCAGGCTGTTGGTGGAGACGCGAGGGAAGTACAGCCCGGCCCATCTTCGGGATCCCGGAGGAGGCACTCAACCAGGACGTCTGGGAGGGCTCCCCGGAGGAAACGACCTGCGAACTGAAAGGACTAGAATGGAGGACAGAGTTCCAGGAAGAGGGAGCCTGGATGGGGAAAGGTGGGCTAGCATGTCCAGAAAACTGGAGGCTGCCCAGTGCGCCACGGGTTCAGAGGTTGGGAGAGGTTGGGGTTGGGGAAGGCACGAGTCAGACCTTGGAGGGCCCACATGCCAGGCTAAGAGTTTGGATTATCCCGAAGACAATAGGTGTCGGGAAGAGAAGGACTGAACCCGTGGAGTACTCTTCTCACCCAGGTCCGGTCCAGCCCCGTCCTGGGAAAGGGGCCATGGCCCAGGCAAAAGCCTGGAGGTCTCTGGGGCATCTGGTGCAACTCCCAGAATCAAGAAGAGAGTGTGGGCCCTGGATCCCTCCTGCCTGAGATTGAATCCCAGCTCCATGGTTCAGGCAAGTCTCACGTTTCCCTGGCCTGTAGCATGGAGATGATAGCAGTACTTATCTCGGGGAAGGTGGGAGTCGGGAGGACTCAACACTGAACACAGATGCATGCCAGCCCTGGGTGAGGCTGCATATCAGAATTGGGATTAGAGAATCTAGTGGTAGGTTCCTTGAGTTCAGCTCCCAGAACTGGACTTGGACATGAATTTGGCAACCAGAAAAGAGAGCCCAGCTTGTCTCTCTTGTTCTGAGAATAACCAGGTCATCCCAGCAAGGCCACCCTGGACATGCCCACACTGCGGCCAGGTAGAGAACAAGAGGGACCTCCAAGGCCACCTAGGTCCAGGCTCTAAACTGGTGCACAGCCAGCCCTGTTGAACCTTACTGGCCAAAGCAAGTCAGCCCAGATTCAAGGACTGGGGGAAATAGACTCTGCCTATTTCCTACTCTGTTCCTTGCCTTGGCAGGGGTCACAAGGCAAGGAGCATGGATACCGGGAGACATTGTTGCCATCAGTTTACCACACAAGGCTGGCTCTCAGCCCATAAACTCGGGGGATGGCCCAAGACCTGACCCTACGGGGGTTTGTATGGAGCCGAAGCCCCAGGTGCTCTCAAGGCAGCTCTGAGCAGCTGCCCAGTCCAGGAGGGCAGGTGGGGACCCTGTGGATTGCCAACCAGCATTACTCCTAATAGCACCCTGAGTCTGTTGGGCCACCACCTCTCCCCTCTGCTCCAGAGGCCAGTCTGATAGGTGAAGGGTAATTCTCTTCCTCTGCCACAGTGCTTGCTTCGGCCCCCATGTGCTGCAAGAGGCCCCATGCAGACCTTCTCCCACTACAGGAACTGGTTCAGCAGAGCATGTTCAATCCAGGCCAGTGAGACTGGAGCACAAGGCTTGGAGGACAGAGAGGTTTCCCTCCTATGAGAACTACCAGGGAGAGATGGTCCTTCTTCCTCCAGACATGTGAGGTTGGAACTGCTACCAGCTTGGAGACAGAGCTCCTGGATCAGGCATGTCCTGAAGTCTACCCTATTTTGGATTGCCGGTTATAGAAGCTAATAATTCCCCTTTTGAAGCCCTCAGAGCTCCTGAGAGCCTCTCTTGGGACAGGTCATCATCAACGTATTCCCTCGATATCAAATGAAATGGGTTTGAATAACAACACAGGATGTAAGAAATGCCATGTTTATTTTTTTTAATGAAATTTAATCTGCTCCCAGCTCTAATTTGACGGGGGTGGGAAATTCCTCTTTCTACCAACCTCAGTTGTGGGGAAGTCCTGGGGTTCTGACACAGTTCAGAGTATTGGGGGAGAACGCTGGTCTTTAGTCTGTTCTCGTCCCTTTGAGATGTCCACCCTCTTAGTCTGAATGTGCCCTGGGGTGCAGCCTCCCCCCTCTGCAGACCCAAGGAGGATGTAGGGTGTGGGGGGGTCTCTCCTAGACATCTATCCGCCTGGCAGTTTCCAGCCCCTCTCTTACTGCCTTGCACCCCATGGGCTTGCTCATTCTCTCTCCTGAGAGCTGCAGCATACTGTGCTTTATTCACCAGCAGGCTTTCACTCAGCCAGGCTGTCCTCAGAGCCACGCACCTCCAGTCCAGTGATGGGTCTGAGGACCCAGGGGAATCACTCCATTCCTGTCCAGGCCCTGGGCCAGCTCCTGCCCAGTGGCTCTAACCTTGTTCCTTCAGTGATGCTGGAGAAGGCTGGGCAGTGCTCTAAAGGCATCCAGGCTTAGCTTTGGGTCCAGCTCTCCCAGCAGGTCACTTCACCTCTCAGCACCCGTGGCCTCATCAGCAGACGGGGAGTGGGAGACAGATCCTACATCCCCGGCCAGCTCCCCCCCATCGCCGTGAGGTTTGGGAGATAAGGCCGAGAAGGGCCAGTTCCCAGCGGCTCAAGATCCTGGTGACTTCTACTAATCGCACAAGAACAATCAAATTCTCAGTCTTGGGGGTTCCCGGATTAAGCCACCCGACTCCGGGCAGAGAATGGGGATTCCAGCTTTCCACAAGTAGAGCAGGCTCTGGGAACTCCGATGGGGGGGCATGGGCAGGAATGCCTAGCACAAGGCCGTAGGAAGGGCTAGAATCTGGGCTAGGGTGGCCATGTTTAGCACATAAGATACAAGACGCCCAAATAAATTTGAATTCCAGCGGATCTTTCTGTTAGCATTAGCTTGTCCCACGCAATAACTGGCATTTTATTTGGCAACCCTGCTCTGGGCGGGAGGAGACTGGGGCGGAGTGGGGCGGGGGGCGCGGCCAAGGAAGGGGAGGTGCACACCGCCGCCCAGGCTTTATTCGGGCGGGGGTCTCGGGGTCCCGGGGCGGGCCCCCGCCCAGCTCAGACGGCCCCCAGGCAGCGAGCGGGCCCGCGTGCCGAGCCTCCCCGCTGCAGCGCCCGCAGCCTGCGCTCCCGGCTCTGCTCCAGCTCCAGCTCCAGCCTGCGCTGCGCGTCCAGCTGCGCCTGCGGGCGGGCGGTGAAGGTCGACGCGGGGCGGGGCCGTCCCCCACCGCGGCTTCCCCGTCCCCCCACACCGCGCCCGGACCCCCGCTACCTCCAACGCCTGCGCTGCGCACCCTCGCGCCCGCCCCCGGGGCTCACCTGCTGCTTGGGGCGAGCTGCCCGCGGCGCCGACACGTGCAGCAGTGCCTCCTGCCCGCGGCGCTCGGCCGCCTTCTCCCGGAGCCTGCGCTGCAGCTCCAGCACCCGCTCGTCCCGGGAGGGCGCTCCCGCGGCCGCCGACTGCGCCTTCTTCTCCTCCCACCTGGGCGGGCGGCGGGGCTGGCTTAGGAGAACCCCACCGCGGGTTGACTCAAGGGATTTAGGTGCAGGTGGAGAGGCCCCACGAGGACCGCTCGGGGCGGGGTTCCCCCCAGCGCCTCTTCCTTTTTGCTCCTTGTATTTCACAGTTTAAAAAGTATTCCATAGGTATTAACTATCTTGGTATTGGGGATAAAATGCGAACGCCCTTTCATCTTGCCCTCCCCTTGCCACTCTTGCCTAGAGATAGCCGCGGCTAATATTCTGCTATCTTTGCAGATCTCTTCCATACTTGGCCACAAGGGGCCGGAAAAGTCACCACAGTGTTCCTAACAAAGAGGGGTGCGTGTGTCCACGTGCTTTCCGTTAAAAGAGAGGAGAGATGTTTGACAACCAAATTTGATGTGTGTACCCCAACTAAGTCCTGGTTTAAAAGGGAAAAAAAAGGACTTCCCTGGTGGCACAGTGGTTAAGAATCTGCCTGCCAATGCAGGGCACACGGGTTCGAGCCCCGGTCCCGGAAGATCCCACGTGCCACGGAGCAACTAAGCCTGTGCGCCACAACTGCTGAGCCTACGCTCTAGAGCCTGCGAGCCACAACGACTGAGCCCGCGAGCCACAACTACTGAAGCCCGCGCGCCTAGAGCCCGTGCTCCGCAACAAGAGAAGCTCCCGCACCACAGTGAAGAGTAGCCCCCGTTTGCCGCAACTAGAGAAAGCCCGCGTGCAGTGACAAAGACCCAACGCAGCCAGAAGTAAATAAACAAATAAATAAATGTTTTTTTTTTTTTTAAAGAAAATAGTTGGGGGCAAGTGATTGCAAGGGAACTGCCTGGGCGGGAGGGTGGTGGGTTGCTGCGAGGAGAAGCCACCCAGGAGGGTGCAAAAGCAGGCTCCCTGCTCCTTGCCCACCCAAGGCGTCCAGCCCGGGCCACGGGCACTAACCTTAAGGCTGCAGACCTCCCCATGGCTGCGCGGCACAGCGAGATCTGCTCCACCGTGTTCTGCAGCGCCCGGCTCTTGGCGCGCTTGCCCTGGATGATCTGGTCTCGCTTCTCCTCCTCCTTGCACCTCTGGGTCTCCTTGAGCAGGGCCAGTCGCTCACGCAGCTCCACGACCGACATCTCCCCTTCCAGGCCATAGCCAGGGATCTGCAGGGTGGGCAGGGGAGGCCCCAGGCTGGGAACCAGGCCCAGGCCCAGCCTGCCTGGCCGTCTCCAGGGCGCTGGCACCAGGACCAGCAGCCCTCTTGAGTGCCATAGGCCTGGCCTGCTGCCCAGGAGACCTCCTCCTGTCTACTCAGTGGTGCCTGTGTGACGTGTCCACCATCCGGCTTCTCCAGCCTGGGCCTGCTCTGCAGCCCTCGACCTCTGTGGGGACATCTCAGCTGGGTGCCCTGCAGGCCCCTCCGCTGTGGCAGGGCCCAAATGGAGCTCAGCACTGTCTCCCCAGCCAGGACCTGGGGGCCTGGGTAGACAGCCCTTTGGACTCTGCCCACCCCCCAGGACCAGGCCTTCCCGCACGTCACCGCGCGCCAGCCTGGCCTCTCGTGGTGTTTCTCACACAGGCTTCCAGGCTCGGCTGCCCTTCTCTTAGCCTCCTGCTTGCCCAGCCTTGGGTCTTCATGCACCTGTGCTCTCCCTGCACTGCCCTTTCCACCCAGGCCTAGTGAATTCCGGGAGCTCCCTCAACGCGCAGCTCCACGAAGCCTACCTTGCCCACCCCCAGGGGATGGAGGCCTCCCTGGAGGACTGAGCATCTGGACCAGACCCAGGCCTCCAGCATGGCGGGCACGGGGGAGCTGGGCATGAGCAGATAGGTGGATCTCGGCCTGGGTCCAGACTGCCTTTGGCCTTGGTGGGAATTCTGCACACATCCTTCATGGCAATGCCAGGCCCAGTAAGACCTGGGGAAGCTCCCCGAGGTCGTCACATGGGCATGGGCTCCGGGGGCCACGTCCTCACCTGGGTCAGGTCCACCAGCTTGCCCTTGCGCGTGGGCTGAGTCTCCAGGGCTCGCAACTGGGAGATGAGCTCACAGCGCCGCCTCTGCTCCTCCTTGGCCGCCTCTGCACTGCGCTGTAGCAGCTCCCGGCTCTCCTCCATCACCTCCTGAACTAAGGGCCAACCAGGGGGTGCTGAGGGGGTCAGAGAGCAGCAGGGCCGGCGCTGGGCCCAGGTAGCTCCCACGGGAGGGTACCGAGCGCCCCCCCCCCCCCCCCGCCTGCTGTACCCATCTGCTGTCGGCCCTTCAGGAGTTTTGTCTGCGCCACTTTGACGTTCTTCTGCGTCTCCATCACCTGCTCCACCAGCTCCTTCATGGACCTTTCCTCTTGGAGGCGCCTCTCGGCACATTGCTGCATCAGCTCAGCTGTCTGGACAACCGGCCGGCCACAGTCAGAGCTGCTGCCTGCGACCCTAGGCCCGCCCCAGCCCCGGGAGCAGCCTGAGGTCTGGACGGCGGACCCAGTCCCTGACCCTGAATCACCCTGGAACCTGGGTCTAAGCTCGTCAGCGTCTGGAGGTGGGGTCTGCTGGGGAAGTCCCGCCTCACATCCTCCCTTCCTCCACTGTGGTCCTGGGGGTGTGAGCCCAGAACCACACAGCCACCCCCCCAGACCTGACAATAAGCTGAGGAGTGCAGCCAACAGTGTCCTGGGGAAACCAAGTCAGAGCCACTGGGTTTGCCCTGAAGCCCACCCACCGCTGACTCCACTCCAGAGAGCAGGGCACTGCTTACTTTGCAGCCACGTGGAGCTGGCTGCCCAGATTCTGCCCAGGCCTGTGCATAGGACACGCCAGCCCCCGGGAAGCCCCAGGCTCCCCATCACATGCGCCCCCGGGCACGCCCTGACGGTCACCCCACACCCTTCTTTCTGGGAGGAGCCTGAGAAACGCGCAGCTCTAAACCACGGGGCGTGGTGTTGCCACTTTGAACCGCGCACAAACAGGACGCGCCCCGTGTCCTGGCTGCGGCTTCCCTCTTCTGCTCAGTATCTGGGGGTACTATCCTCATCCACGTTTTCACCGGGATTGCAGTTGGCTTATTCTCGTGGCTGTTTCGGGGAATATATAGCAACTCTTTGATACATTCTACCATTGACAGACATTCAGGTTGTTTCCAGGGTGGAGCTATTGTGAACAATTCAGAATATTATTTTCAGTCTTCAAGATACTACAAAGGACAGGGTGGGATGTATACCTCCTGTCACTGCCCAGCGCTGCCAGGGAGCCCCTGGACTCCCAGTCCTGGAGGTCTTGGCACCTGGGGGCTCATCTCCGACTGCATGGCATGTGCAGGGTCCATGTGTGGCAGCGTGGATGGCAGGCACACTGGGCAGGAAGGAAGCCTTTCTTAAAGCACTTTGCCAGCACATATAAAAATGGCTTTTGACCATCCCTTTCTGTGCAAGTTCATTCCAGGTTCTAAGAAAAGGAAGCACGGTTCTTGGAGAAATGGCCATTTGAGGTCTGGGGCAGGGAAGATACAAGCTGAGCCCGCAGCATTTTATGGCATCATAAAGTAAGGAAGTGCTCAAAAAACAAAAGGATGGCGGGAGGCATGGGGGCAGGTCGAAGGGACACAGCAGCCAGCCTGAAAGGGGTCCCAGTGGCCAAAGCTGGCCACAAAATACATCACGTCGTATTGGATTACAAGACAAAGTATAAGATAAATATGCGTGAGTCCACACTGATATGAATGAGTGGACTGATATATATGGATATGTAAGTGAGTAACTGGGGGAGAAGAGACAAGCCTTCTGTGCTGAAGAATCCACATAACCTACCCACCTCCTTCAGCGCGGGCCCCGCTTAGAGACCCCTTCCAAGGAGTGCAACGTGGAAAGGGGGAATGACCGCAGTGAGAGGCCAGGTGATCAAGCCCAACCTCCTCAGTGACAAGTCTGCTGGCGGCGGGCACCCTTGAAGGGATGGGATGAAAAGGCGCGTGGCCCCTGTGGTCTTCCTCCTGCGCCCAGTCCGAGCATCTCAACAGACAGACACTCTACAGGACACCTGGCCAGCGCGCCTCACCACTGCCAAGGGCGCCAAGGACAAGGAAAGCCTGAGACAATGTCATGGCCAAGACGAGTCTGGGACATCCTTGGATGGGACTTTGGACAGAAAAAGGACGTAAGTAGGAAAAAAAATGCTGAAATCGAAGTAGAGTGTGGAGTTTAGTTCTGTGCCCACATTGGTTTCTTGATTGTGACAAATGTACCCTGGTGTAGGGGGTTGGTGTCCCCCCAGAATTCACGTCCACCTGGAACCTCAGAATGTGATCTTATTTCCAACTAGTTAAGGATCCAATAAGGAATGAGTTAAGGATCTTGGGATGAAACCATCCTGGATTTAGGGTGGGTCCTAAATCCAATGACAAGTGTCAATATAAGAAGAGGAGAAGACCCAGAGAAACATGGAGAAGATGGCCACGTGAAGGTGGAGACAGAGATAGGGTGAGGCTGCCACAGACCAAGGAATCCCTGGGGTCACCAGGAGCCAGAAGAGGCTTAGAGCAAGCACGGCCCACCCAACACCTTGACCTCGGACTTCCGGCCTCCAGAACGGCAGCTAAAGCCCTCCAGTTTTCCATGCTTTGTTGTGACAGTGCAAGAAACCCCACAGGCACGTGCTGATGTAAGATGTGACCCGCAGGGGAGGGTGGGTGACAACAGGGGAGCCCTCTGTACTAGTTGCAACTTTTCTGTCACTGCTTTAAAAAGGTCCCAAAGTAAAACGTTCGTTTTTTTTTTTTTTTTTGCGGTACGCGGGCCTCTCACTGTTGTGGCCTCTCCCGTTGTGGGAGCACAGGCTCCAGACGCGCAGGCTCAGCGGCCACGGCTCACAGGCCCAGCCGCTCCGCGGCATGTGGGATCTTCCCAGACCGGGGCACAAACCCGCGTCCCCTGCATCGGCAGGCGGACTCTCAACCACTGCGCCACCAGGGAAGCCCTAAAATGTTTATTTTAAAAAGTACTTTCGAAAACGTTGTAATAAGTTCGAGAAATGCTTGTGTGGAAATATGAGGTGCGAAAAAGTAGGCTACCGAAACTTGGAGGAGTCGTACCCCAAGTAAGTAAATTACGTGCAAGGAAAGACACCTGGGTTCGGAGGAGAGGCAGCTGAGCCGAGTCCCCGGACCCCCGGCTGGTTGTGGAGGCACAGAGACAGCTGGCAGCCTGGTCCGGGGAGTGAGGAAGGGGGGCGACATCTCCTGGCTCGGAGCAAACCCCGCGGAGCCCAGGAGACGGCGCAGGCCGTGGAGGAGGCCCCAGGATTCTAGCTCTGCCTCCGCCCCGACCAGCTGTGTGACCTCGGGCAAACCACCCCCTCCCTGGCTCCAGTGTGTCTGCTGGTGAGTGGGGACGGCGGTGCCACCTCCCAAGTCACGCCCGCACGGCGTCTCCGTCAGGCGTGGCATCGGTGTCAGCACAGCATCAGGATTTGGCGGAGAGGAGGACGGAGCACTCAGAGACTGAAAGGAGGTGATAGAGCTGAATCTGTGAGCAGGCAGAGGTGTTGGCGAGCTAGCGGTGTGGTTCCCTGAAGAGGCCACCAGGGTGGTGAGCGGCTGGCGGGGCAGCTGGCCGGCTGGAGTTCTGGGCTGACTCTTGGTTCTGTCTGCTCTGACATAAACCTCGGACCCGTGGTCCGGCCCAGGGTCCACTCAGGGGCCAGGCTGGCCTAATGCATCCTTGGGCCCTACTTGGAAGCCCAGCTGGGTTTTCCGCACATCTCTCCACCCCTCCCGCAACTAACACCACCCGAACGAGGGCTGCTGGCTGACCTTGCCCCAAGCAAGGGCTTTCAGCTACCAGCACGGGGACACCTTTCGTCAAGTGAACACAGAACACACCAGACAGCACTGATGTAACAAAGCCAAATAGAAAAATGCTGCAAAAGGGCCTCCAAACTAAATCCATCGAATACTTCGGTAAAATACACTCTAAGAACGGCCACTCGTGACAGCCGGAGTGTGAAATGTTACTCACCCAGGGGATTTTGTGCTAATGTTGGTACTGCTACTCCGGGTTAACTTCACTGTAATGATGGATTAAAAAAAAAAGCGGGCTTCCCTGGTGGCGCAGTGGTTGAGAGTCCACCTGCCGATGCAGGGGACGCGGGTTCGTGCCCCGGTCTGGGAAGATCCCACATGCCGCGGAGCGGCTGCGCCCGTGAGCCGTGGCCGCTGAGCCTGCGCGTCCGGAGTCTGTGTTCCGCAGCGGGAGAGGCCACAGCAATGAGAGCACCGCGGACCGCAAAAAAAAAAAAAAAAAAGCAAGAATTATGTGAACTTTACCCATTTTTTTCCCAATATAGCTACTTATTTCTATGGTTCATCAAATTATTTTAAAAGGGGGATAAAGGTGGGAATTCCCTGGGGGTCCAGTGGTTAGGACTCGGCGCTTTCACGGCTGAGGGCCCAGGTTCAACCCCTGGTTGAGGAACTGAGATCCAGCAAGCCACGCAGCACAGCCAAAAAAATAAATAAATAAAGGGAGATAAAATTAAGTGAAGAAAATATATTCACACTGTTTATGAGGAAACAATGTCAGAGCTACACTCATGACTTTACAAATATATCCTTTTCAGCCCTGTTGCTAGAGCACCTTAATACTGGTCACCACGGAAGAACCAGGAAAGCTTCCCCTACCCAGCCCTCAGCTATGGAAATAAACACTGGGTTCTGTGGTGAGGGCCAGGGCCTCGGGGTGGGGGAGCGGGGGAATTACTGAATCTACGTCTCAAGAAGAGAAAATTCAGGTGGGCCCAAAACATCCTACCTCTCAAAAGAAAGGATGCCTCCTCGGGCTTCCTTGGTGGCGCAGTGGTTGAGAGTCCGCCTGGCGATGCAGGGGACACGGGTTCGCACCCTGGTCTGGGAAGATCCCACATGCCGCAGAGCGGCTGGGCCCGTGAGCCATGGCCGCTGAGCCTGTGCATCCGGAGCCTGTGCTCCGCAACGGGAGAGGCCGCAACAGTGAGAGGATGCTGAGAGCACAGAGGCGAGGAAGGGGCTCCCTCTGTGGGCCAGGCTGTGGCAACGGAACCTCCCATGGAGACAAAGTCCCATTAAGACACGGAGGCTGGGGACTCTCCTGGTGGTCCAGTGGCTAAGAGTCCACGCTCCCAAAGCAGGGGGCCCGGGTTCAATCCCTGGTCTGGGAACTAGATCCCGCATGCACGCCACCACAACTAAAGATCCTGCATGCCACAAGGAAGACCTGGCACAGCTAAATAAATTAATACTAAAAACAAAAAAAACGACACGGAGGCTGTGAAAGTCACCAGTTCAGCATGAACGGCGCACGAAAACAGTACAATTCCTTTTGTCTTCAAATGTTTAGCGCCGTCTACTCAGGTTACTTTGTTCATAAAACACTCTCATCATCTACATGCGTGTACCTGGACGTTCCAGGTCAGCAAGAGAAGCCTCTGGACCTGTGCCGGATGGTCCAGCCAGAGTTGGCCGGGCTTTGGGGAACACGGCTCGGGGCTCGGGGAGCTGCCCTAATTATGACGCGAGGCCGAGGGTGCCTGGGTGTCGTGGCTGGGCCGTCAGCCCCCACAGGGTGCCCTCTCCCAAGCTGTTCCCCGGAGGCCCACGACTCCTGTGCTTCTGACTGGAGGCCTCTGGCTCACGAGACCCCCGGGGTTGGGAGGGACGGAGCTGGACCTCACCAAGCCGCCATCGAGCCACGGGAGGGGCCTGTGCGGGCTGGAGCCCCTCCTGCTGACCTGGCGTCAGGACAGGCCGATGAGGGGAGGGGCCGTGGGGGCAGGCTGTTCTGTCCTTGCTGTCAGAAGAACAGCCCCATGCCAGGAATACTGAGAGAGCCCTAAGGAGTAGAAGGTAGCGGCTCCAAATGCCTTCCCGCCCCCGGGGCAAAGCCTGCGGGAGGGGCCTCCCTCCCTCCCAGCATCTCTCCTCCCTGGTGGAGCTGCTGCTTCTGCACCGCGGGCGGGTCGCCTGAACACAGTCCCTCTGCCCAGCAAGCCCGCTTGTCAGGCCGCAGCTTCTAGTCCAAGCCCTGGCTTCCAGCACCCACCCATCTGATGGGGTCTTTGCCCCTCCAGGTGGACCTCTGAAGGTGACTCCGGGTGGCTTCTTCCGGGATCCTCTCAGGGTCTCTGGTCAAGGGAAGTGCACGGCTGCTCGCGACTACAGCCCACCTTTGCTCTCCACCCACTGCCTCCTGCCTCTGGACTTTTCCATGTGAGTCCGAGGACTTTCAAATTCCAGGGAAGCCGCACGGGATTTGTCGCAGGAAGGCAAGGATGGGTCAACATTAAGAAATCATTAATAGGAATGTTACTCAGCCATAAAAAGAAACAAAATTGAGTTATTTGTAGTGAGGTGGATGGACCTAGAGTCTGTCATACAGAGTGAAGTAAGTCAGAAAGAGAAAAACAAATACCGTATGCCAACACATATATATGGAATCTAAAAAAAAAAAAAAAAATGTTTCTGAAGAACCTAGGGGCAGGACAGGAATAAAGACACAGACGTAGAGAATGGACTTGAGGACACGGGGAGGGGGAAGGGTAAGGTGGGATGAAGTGAGAGAGTGGCGTGGACATATACACACTACCAAATGTAAAACAGACAGCTAGTGGGAAGCAGCTGCATAACACAGGGAGATCAGCTCCATGCTTTGTGACCACCTAGAGGGGTGGGATAGGGAGGGTGGGAGGGAGACGCAAGAGGGCGGGGATATGGGGATATATGTATATGTATAGTTGATTCACTTTGTTATAAAGCAGAACCTAACACACCATTGTAAAGCAATTATACTCCAATAAAGATGTTTAAAAAAAAAGAAATCATTAATATAATTCACCGTATTAACAGAGTTAAGGAGAAAAATAATATGATTATCTCCACAGATGCCGCAAAAGCCTTTATCAGAATCGACACCTGGGACTTCCACTTCTGGGAAGATGAGTAGGGGTGCTTTTCCCTATTCCTCCCACCAGGCACAACTAAAACCCCCGAATATAAATTACTAAACACACAGAAGGCTATGAAGGGCGGAGGGAAGAAGGCTGGCTGGCTGGGACTGTGGGACTTGAAGGATGGCATGGCGGGGGCGTCCCTGGGTCTTCTTTTACCTCATGTGTCCCAGGCTGGGTGCTGGAGGACCCAGAAATGCCATAGGTGCAGACGAAAAAGCCCAACCAAAGCCTGCCAAGGGACCAGGAAAGGAGCCGCCACAGACACAGAAAACTGTGTGGCACAACCTGTGCTCCAACCAGACATCACAGGCAAAACCTGAGCAAAGGCTGAGTGAGCGCAAGACTTCTGCCCTCCCCAGATCACGGGGAGGTGGCACAGAGGAGCCTGAGCTGGGACCTGCCCCCGGCTGTCAGTGGTGTCAGAGGAGAGCTTGTGGCAACCTGGTGTCCACCCCCACCCGCGGGAACAAGGGTCCCTCCCCATCCCCACTAAGGTGGTGTCAGAGGAGGCTTAGTGCAGAGTGAGGACTCTCACCTCCATGCTTGCCACGTGACAGTGGAGGCCACGTGGGGGGCAGTTATAAGGTACTCCTCCCTCTCCCAGTCAGGGGGGGTATTTATTGATGGAGGTCTAGCTGGAGCCCTTACCCACAAATCATCAGGGGCCCCCTCTCAGGGGTCAACAGAGGCCACGTGGGGACGGTGGGTTGCTAAGCCCACCTGGCAGTAATGTGGCGGTGTCCCCCTTCCCCTGCCAGAGCAGCGTCAGAGAGAGGTTGCTCAGACAGAAGGCTTAAGTAACATCCACAGTCCTGTAACATAATACCTAGAATGTCCAGGTTTCAATCGGAAATCACTCACCATACCGAAAGCCAGGATGATCTCCAACTGAAAGAAGACACAATCAGTAGAGCACTGAGCTCTGATCTTAGCACTGAGATCACAGATGCTAGATTTGACAATGATTTGTAAAGAAGCCCTCATAAAAATGCAACAAGCAATTACGAAAAAATCTCAACCAATTTAAAATAAATAGAGCAGAGTATGTTCAACAACCACAATGGAATCAACTAGAAATCAATGATCAAAGATAACAGGAAAATCTCCAAATGCTTGGAAACTAAACAACATACTTCTAAATAATCCATGGGTCAAAGAGAAAATCTCAAGTGAAATGAAAAAGTACACTGAACTGCGTGAAAATGAAATACAACATATCAAAGTTTGTGGACACAGCTAAAGCAACAAATAAAGGGAAATGTGTAACACTGAGAGTTTACAATAGAAAAGCAGAAACGTCTCATGTCAGTAATCTAAATCCCATCTCAAGAACCTAGAAAAAGAAGAACAAAATAAACTCAAAGCAAGCAGAAGGGAGGAAATAATAAAGAGCAGAAGTCAGTAACATTGAAAAACAGTAGAGAAAAATCAATGAAACAAGAAGCTGGTTTTTTGAAAAGATCAATGAAATTGACAAATCTCTAGCAATTCTAATAGAAAAAAATGAAAAAACATAAATCACCAATATTCAAGAATGAAACACTTTAGACCCTACAGACATAAAAGAGGATGGTAGGGCTTCCCTGGTGGCGCAGTGGTTAAGAATCCGCCTGCCAATGCAGGGGACACAGGTTCGAGCCCTGGTCCGGGAAGATCCCACATGCTGTGTTGCAACTAAGCCCACGAGCCACAACTACCGAAGCCTGCGCGCCTAGAGCCCGTGATCCGCAACAAGAGAAGCCACCACAATGAGAAGCCCGTGCACCGCAACGAAGAGTAGCCCCCGCTCATCACAACTAGAGAAAACCCACATGCAGCAACTAAGACCCAATGCAGATAAAAATAAATAAAAAATAAATGATTAATTTTTAAAAATTAAAAAAATAAAAAAGAATGGTAATAGAATATTACAAACAACTCTACATACATGAATTTGGAAACTTAGTGAAATGGACCCATTCCTCAAAAAATACAAACTACAACTTACCCAATATGAAACAGATCATTTGAATAACCCTATAACTTGTAAGGAAGTTGAATATTTAATTTAGAAAAGTCAGAAAAGAAACCTCCAAGCCTAGACGATTTCACTAGAGAATCCTACCAAATGTTCAAAGAATTAATACCAATTCTACACAATCTTTCCTAGAAAATAAGAGGAGGAAATGTTTCCAAATTCATTTTATGAAGCTAGAATTACCTGATACCAAAACCAGACAAAAGACATTACAAAAAAGAAAACTACGGACTAACACCCCTTATGAAACTATGTGCAAGAACAACTTTAAGAAAATCAAAATAGTAGCAAATAGAATTCAACATATATAAAAAGAATTATACACCGTAATCAAGCGGGGTTTATTCTAGGGATGCAAAGCTGATTCAGTATGTGAAATTCAGTCAGTGTAATCCACCATATTAACAGGCTAAAGAAGAAAAATCACATGACCGTATCAGCTGATGCAGAGAAGCATCTGGCAGAATTTCCTGATAAAAACTTTCAGAATAATAGGAATGGGGGGAACTTCATCAACTTAATAAAGAGCACATACAGAAAAACCTCCATCTAACATTACACTTAATGGTGAAAGGCTGATTTCCGCCAAGATGGTGATCTAGGCACAAATGTTCTAGCCAGTGCAATAGGCAGAAGAGGAAATAAACAGGCAGATCAGAAAGGAAGAGATAAAACTGTTCTTATTTACAGATTACGTGATTGTCTACGGAGAAAACCCCAAGGAATCTACAACTAAATTCCTTGTTTGTCCTAGAAAACTAATAAGGGAGTTCAGCAAGGTCACAGGACACAAAAACAACACACAAAACCAATCGCATTTTTACCTACTAGGATTGAACACATGGCCACCAAAATTAAAAATACAGCACCATTTACAACCACTCGAAAACAATAAAAGAAATACTTCGGTGCAAATCTCACAAAACTTGTAAAGGACTTACATACGGAAACCTAAATAACCAGATGAAGGAAATAAAAGATTTAAATAAATGGAGAGACGTAGCGCATTCATGGATTGGAAGACCCAACCGGCTGGCCATCTGAAAACGATAAAAGTGGATCCAGATCTCGCACCGTGTACAAGAATAAACTTCAAGTGGATAGAGATCCAGATGTAAAAATGAAACCACAGAAATACTAGAAGAAAACACGCGTGAACTCTTGTATAACATGGGTATGGGAAAAACCTTCCTAATTATTCAAAATCCAGATACAATGAAAGAAAAGACTGATAAGTTTGATGACATGAAAATTACATTTACATGGCAAAAATACATCATTTAAGCACAGCCAAATGAGTACTTGGAACAAAATAATCTGTAACAACATACTATAGTTAAAGGGTTACTTTCCTTAATATATAAAGAACTCTAAGCTCAACAGAAAATGGAGATGGTCAACTAATCATTGACCAAGGCACCAAGAAAACTCAATGGGGAAAGGATAGTCTCTTCAATAAATGTTGTTGGAAGAGCCAGATATACAGACCCAAAAGAATGAAACTGAGCCCCTATCTTACACCACACACAAGAATCAACTCAAAATGGGTCAAAGGCTTAAATGTAAGACCTGAGACCGTAAGACTCCTAGAAGAAAACATAGGGGAAGAGCTTCTTGGCCTTGGTCTTGGCGATTATTTATTTACTTTTGATTTGATACCAAAAGCACAAGTGGGACTACACAAATGAAAAAGTTTCTGCATAGCAAAGGAAACAGTCAACAAAATAAAAAGGCAACCTACGGAATGGGAGAAAATATTTGTAAATCCTATATCCAATAAGGGGTTAATGTCCAAAATATATAAGGTACTCGCACAACTCGATAGCAAAATAAAATAAAATAACGTAACCTGATTTTAAAAATGGGCCAAGGACATGAACAAACATTTTTCCAAAGAAGACATACAAACAGCCAACAGGTCTACGAAAAGATGCTCCACATCGCTAATCATCAGGGAAATGCAAATCAAAGTGACAACGAGCTATCACCTCACACCTGTTAGGACGGCCAGCATAAAACGTCAAAAGATAGCAAACGTTGGCAAAGATATGGAGAAAAGGGACCCTGTGCACTGTTGGTGGGAATGTAAATTGGGGCAGCCACTATGGAAACCAGTATGGAGGTCCCTCAAAACATAAAAAATGGAACTTCCGTATGACCCAGTAATCCCACTTCTGGAGGTACATCTGAAGGAAATGAAATCACTGTGTTGAAGAGACATCTGCATTCCTATGTTCACTGCCGTATTATTCATGGTAGCCAAGATACGGAAACAACCTAAGTGTCCATCGATAGATGAATGGATCAAGAAAATGTGCTATACGTACATAATGGAATATTATTCCGCCTTAAAAAAGGAGGAAATCCTGCCATTTGTGGCAACACGTGTGAACCCGGAGGACGTTATGCTGGGTGAAATAAGCCAGCCGCAAAGAGACAAATACTGTCTCATCTCACTTCTGCAGGAATCTAAAAATGTTGAACTCATAATAACAAAGAGTAGAATGGTAGTTACCAGGGGCTTGGGGGGTGAGGGGGATGGGGAGATGTTGGTCAAAAGGTCAAAGCTTTTAGTTAGAAGATGAATAAGTTTTAGGGACCTAACGTACAGCATGGTGACTAGAGTTAACGATAATGTTTTGTACACTTTAAATTTGCTAAGACAGTAGATCTCAGTGTTCTCACCACATGCACAAAAAAGTAACTATGTGTTAATTAGCTTGATTGTGGCGATCACCCCACGATGTATCTGTATATCAAAATATCATATTATACACATTAAATATATATACAAATTTTACTTGTCTATGATACCCCAATAAAACTGGGGGAAAAAAAGAAAAGAAAATGACAAAAGACACGAACAGACAGTTCACAGAAAAAGACACAGAAGTGGCTCTGATATGGAAACATCCTCAAATTCACGTTTCATAGATGCAATGCAAATCAGAGCTATACTGAGATATTATTTCTCACCTCTGAGACTGGCAAAAATTCCTGAACTCAGTACAGTAACCTCTGTGGGTGGGTCAGGGGGGTTGGGCCCCTTCCCCCGGTGCTGGGGCCTTGAAGTTCCTGCCCAGGGAAGGTGATGTGGCATCTCTGGTAAGACCTCAAAACCCCCAACAACAACAGCCACAAGAACAAGACAGAACCTCCACATCAGCTACTCTGACGGAGCAGTCCCTCCTCTAGCAGTGGGCCTCGAAAAGCCACCTCCACAAAGAGGAAGAACTTGCACATTATCC